>NC_083643.1:8322582-8922582 GCF_963576545.1 Limanda limanda
TGAGAGCATCGTCTATCTTCTTAAAGTCATGGCAAGAAAGCAAATGTAAGCATTTCTGAGAGACTATTCTTCCTCATGATAGAAGAAGCTTCCCGGAAACAAATTGGCGCATTGCCAAGGTAACTAATAGAAGCTTCAAACATTCAAAAGGGAAAACACTGAATGACGAAACTTCCTGATTGAATCTGTGACAGCACAAAAAAAATGAGAAAGTAATCAGCTTTGGCGGCAGAGATGAAATAGAGATATTCCTAACGGCAAAGCTGAGTCATCAGCATCATCAGCATAATATGGAAAAATCACCTCAATTACTCCCACTTGGCAGAGAGAGGCAGAGAGGAAGGATGGAGTGATGCTCAATTTGGCAGGCGGCAGCTGGGTTAAGGTCAACCCACCCTCGGATCGACGGGGCTGTTTGATTTTTACTGGGAAGACGACAAATGATGCATCTGTGTCCCTGTCTTATCTGTCAGTGCAGGTAAAGGGCATCCCGGGGTGTGGAGGTCCCGCTGTGTCACAAGATGAAATGTGGAACAAATCTTCCACGACATGGAACTTCCTGTATTCCCTAACAGACGCACACATCTACTATCTTAACTGACTGACCTACCTGAACAGCTAACTAGCTGGTGGACATAGCCAGAAATCTAACTGATGAAAACCAGCAGTGAGATGAACCACCGCAGAGCTGTTCTGTTAAAAGCTCCCTTCAGATTAAATCCTGTTATTATAAAAACATGAATTATAGCCAGTTTAATGTATTTTTTTATGCTCGCAATAACAGCCCATTACCTAAGGAGGAATAACAAAGTTCAGCACTGCATTGCATGGACTTCATGCACACTACAACACCTTTCTAGCCCTGAGCATTATATCATTATTCCACATGCTCCAGACGTTTTTTCTTGCATCTCATTTTATTCTCCGGTCCAATGCACCACTGAACACTCACCGCATCTCTTCTACAGCTGGAGCCTCACTGCATGCCAAGTGGCCTGAGTGTGCCCAGGACTGACTCTCAGTACTGTAAAGGTCTCTGCTCTCACTGTAAACTCTGAGGATACAGTACACTGCATCCTTTTTGCACTGTCATTGTTGCATGTATACAAGCATGAACAACGTGTCTCCACTTCCTCCAACTGCCCAAAAGTTAAGCCAAATATTCCCAGATACCGGGGCCGCCATCTTGCCTTTTGGACGTCATTTGGAGCCGGAGTCTGTGCAGAAGTGATCGTGGTGTGGAGCATATAATAGCTAACAATAAAAATGAGCACATAAACATAAATCAGGGTGATAAGAAATACTTAAAATGACAAAAACAATTTTGAGAAGAAATTATTTAAGGTTTACTCTGCCTTTTTAGGTCTTGTCCCATCTGCTAACATGGAGGAGTCAGGGTTTATGACGTAACTGCTTCAAGCCGCAAGGGGCCAATCAAGATCATTTGGATTCACTTTTGCAGAGTGGCAGTCTATGGTCTCGACCATAGTCTGCAGTATAGGTCACAAAATCCCTTCTCCTCCATGTTAGTGGATGGGATATGGGCCAAACTAAACAGTTAAAATACAAGAACAAATCAATGTTTCTTAAAGATGGTTTCCGTCCTTTTAGGTAGGTCTTATGAAGAATGACAGCTGAGATTGGTCCCCTGATCAATACTATGAAGGCTCCGGCTCCAAATGACATCAGAACAAGATGGCAGCATTCGTATCCACGACATTTTGGCTTCATTTCTGGATAGTGAGAAGAAGTGGGGCTGGGTCGTCTGTCTTTACCGTCTACGATACAGTGATATAAAGATAATATAAAGATGATGGATGCATAGACTGTGCATCTGAACCTTAACAACCATGTGAGGACACAGTTATGGACAATGTACACAAACTGACATGAATATATAAAAGGCTTTGTTGCCAGTTTAAAAACAAAGAGTTGTCATAAAGGGCCGATCTACAGGCTTCTGTTTGTGATTCATCAATACAGTAAGAGTATTTCTTTCTTTCCATCTGTCTGTCCGTCTCCCTCTCTCTTACTCTATAACTCAGTTTTATTCACATCAATCTGCATAATGCATGATAGCACATGGGTCCCCCAAGGCCTTTCATTACGTAAACCTGTTGCAAGAGGAGCCACAGCGGCACTTTTACAACATCCATCAAAACAGGGGCAAGCCTGTGTTTGTGTGGTGAGATGTATTGCTGGTTAAGCTGCGGTGAAGTCGGAATACAATTACACTCACTATCAAATCACACAACACAAGTATTCCTCAACACTTTGAGCCAATGTGAAGTGTATTGTGTGTGGACTCAGCACATGCACACAGGGATGAAAGACTTCCTCCGTCTTTGGGAAGAAAAGAGTAAAACTAACCTCTGCAGGGCATCATTGTAGGAAACTGGGAGAGCCGCTTTCACTGAAAGCTCTCACAGAGAGAGAGAGAGGCTGTAAGCCTGAGGAAATCAGGCCCAGCTTCAGCATTTTGTGCATCAAGTCAACAGCCACATACAGGAATGATATGAGAGAGTAACACAACACAGCACAACAAGACACAGGGGGCAGGAGGACCACTCTCTCCTTCCCTGGCCTCTACTCAGTCAGTCATCCCCTGCCTGCAGCTCATGCAGCTCCACTGGGAAACACTACGTCAGCTACAGAAATACTCTTAAAATCTACAGCTCCTCAGCAGGAGAGAGACTGAGGTATAACCTTTTAATATCCTGGCAGCGGGTGAGTCCAAGGGATATCTTTCTTGACATTCTCACAATGCTCATAACTGTAACATTTACGGTTCAGACGAGAGTTTAACATGCAAGATTAAGTTTTACACTGATGATGAATATATGAAGTAAATCCAGTGAGGACGGCTCTGCTTTGTGCTGCTGCTGCAGAAGAGAATTGAGACTCTACAGGTTACATGAAGCAAATGGATTTGAAAGCATTGGTTGTGTGAAGTGGAGAGAGACCCTGCACTTGCTCTCAGATCATTACTCATCACTGTATAACATGTATGGTGCAGATGAGAGTTTTAAACACGCAAGATTAAGTCTTAAATTGGTGATGACTTTATTGTCATTTGGGATTAATCTAGTGAAGAAGGCTTTGCTTTGTATTGCAGCTGCAGAAATCTACTGAGAGAATGGAACTCTACAGGTTACAAGAAGCAAAGGGGGTTGGAAGCAGAGGATGTGGGGTGAGGAAGTGGAGAAGAACCCTGAAGATGCTCTCAGTTCATTACTCATACCTGTATGGTATTTATGGTGCAGGTTTATTGGTTAAACACGAAAAATGTCTTATTTTGGTGATTAATATATGGTTGTTTGGAGTAAATCAATCAATCAATCAATTTGTATTTGTATAGTCCATATTCACAAATCACAATTTGTCTCATAGGGTTTTAACATGGTGTGACATCCTCTGTCCTTAACCCTCAGCAAGAGTAAGGAAAAACTAAAAACCCTTTTAACAGGGTAAAAATACGTAGAAACCTCAGAGAGCCACATGTGAGGGATCCCTCTCCCAGGACTGACAGAAGTGCAATAGATGTCAAGTGTAAAGGAAAACATCATCAGGATAAAGGTTTAAGCAGCATTGATGAGGGTTAATATTTTAAAGGATAACTTCAATACTATATGGCAAGCAGTCCTGCTGCAATCATAGCAGCCATGCAAGATCATGATCCACCATCAATAAGCCAGTGAGGACGTCTTTGCTTTGTATTGCAGCTGCAGAGATCTACTGAGAGAATGGAGCTCAACAGGTTACAAAAGGGGGTTGGAAGCAGTGGATGTGGGGTGATGAAGTGGAGAAGAACCCTGTAGATGCTCTCAGTTCATTACTCATACCTGTATGGTATTTATGGTGCAGGTTTATAGGTTAAACACGAAAAATTATTTTATTGGTGATTGATATATGGTTGTTTGGCGTAAATCCAGTGAGGAAGTCTTTGCTTTGTATTGTAGCTGCATACATCTACTCAGGGGTGATTATGGGAACTCTACAGGTAACCAGACGCACGGGGCTTTGACAGCAGTGGATGTGTGTGGTGAGGATGTGGCTCTCAGCTCCTGACTCACCGCTCGCGTTCTTCCCGCAGATGAGGTGCTGCCAGGGTTGCAGGGAGCCCCAGATCTCCGCCTCGCTGCTCACGGCCTGCTCCAGGGTCTCCACAGTGAACTTGGGGATCCCGTTATCTCGCTCCAGCAGCGCGCTGCGCAGCACCCGCGCGTAAACCTCTCGGAAGAGGCTCTCCATGCAGGCGGCCAGGTAGATGGCTGCGTGCTCGTGGATCCGGACCGCCACCCTGCTGTCCACCATCCACCTGAAGAACTTCCCCACGTTGAAGACCAGTCCGCAGCGCAGCGACTTGCCGCGGCCGAACTTGTCCTCCTCCGTGCTCATGTTGTACAGGGACAAGGCGCCGAGGGCCGCGCCGAGGCACTTCATGGAGACGCTCCACGACAGGGAGATCTTCGTGGCACTTTGGATCTCGTATTTGGTGCATTTGGCGTAACGCAGACTCAGCCGCTGTGCCTCCTTGGCCACCCGGACCAGGGCCCGGGAGACCAGCACGGAGAGCCGGAGCAGGACGTCCTGCGGCGGGGTGGCCAGGGTCCGCTCCTCGTCCCGGCTCAGGGCGCACGCCACCTCCCCGAGGCTCCACGGCACATCCTCAAGCTCGGGCAGCTTTGCGCACTGCACGGTGCACTCCAGGATCTCTGCGTCTTCCACCAGGACCGTGTTCACAGTGTCCAGACTGTTGTGTCGACTGTGCATCGAGTCGGTTAGATGCCAGTGGTTCGCCCCATGTGCATCCGAGCAGCACAGCGACGCACTGGAAGACCTGAAGGAGTCTGCGGCTCCACCATAACCTGAGTCCAGCGTCAAATCCTCCAGGGTCCTCGATGCTGACTTGCTACTCCGAGCCATGGCTGCACTTCATCCTTCAAAGGAGGGCTCGGGGGGGGAAAGTGGAGAAAAAAGGGAGCTCGGAAACCCACGTGTCCGAATAAAACACCTCCACTTGTGCGTTTGTGGGACAAGTCCATGCACCCGAGGCTGAAGTTGCAGAGTCTCTCAGCTCCGAGCATCTCAGGGACCCGCACTGCTCCTGACACATGGAGGAGGGGCCGACAACAGCTGTCAGCCAATGGACTCCCGGGATGAAGCAGCAAGGAGTTTTAATTGGATCTCTTCAGAGGATCGATAACAAGCTATTGATAAGGCCAACTAACAAATAGGCTGTGTAAACAGGGAACGCAATGTTTGTTTAATTGTCCAGAACCTACTTTTCTAAAAACTTAAATTCTCTTAACTTTGAAACAGAATAGACGAAGGGGTAATGTCAAGTAAAAGTAAAATGTGTTAAAGACAGAACTTGCACTAAAGTATGAATCACATAATATAGAAGCAGCTGTTTTTATATAACCATGTATAAGAGGGCAAATCCTCCAGAGTATCAGGCTGTTCAGATATTTTCTCGGGGGCCCATGTCTGATGGTAACATGACTCAAGTCCATTAATAATAGATTGCATGCATAATGTATCCTTTGCTCCGCCGGTGGAGAACTCATTGAAAAGATCTGAATTACTTTCAAGGTCATTTGTCGTGATCGCTCACGGGGTCTAACCTGAGCTGTATCCGCTCAGCTTCTCCCCCTGATCACACACAGGCCTCTTGCTTTGCCTCAGTTCAAATCTGCATAAAGCGTTAACTCGTATTACAGCCAAGGTGAACACAGGGATAGGTTAAGTTTAAACAACGGTAGAGATATTCAACAGCAGTGAGGTGTGTGGTTAAGTGCTTTGAAAGCAACTGCAGTCATGTTGCAATCCTTAGGCAACCAACTATCTCCATGAGTGACAATATGTCTCAGGAGTGTATGAATCCAAACTGGTGGTTAAGATAATAAGATCATGATCTGAATGTTGCTCTTTGTTCTGTCTGTGTTTACAGCTGAGATGCAGTAAACCTGCAGCTTCTGTATCTGACAGCAGGTTGACTGTCATTCTGGAGCAACAGTGAACCCTGGTGTTGTGCAGGGAAAGTTTAGTTTACTCGTCAGTGCATGTAAGGCTCCAATTTCTTTTCCCATGAGTGACACCGACTCTAATTGAATAACAAAATGACACGCAGTGCAGAATTTAATTAAAAGGGAGAAATCCTGTTTAGTTGATGATTATAATGTCCATAGCAGCAGTTAGCGTGGCATTAAATGTTATTAAAGAGCAGACCTCATGTCTCCTGGTTTGTAGTAGCACTTTAAACTACCTGCACAGTTTCTCTGTAATGGCTAACAGAGTGTTAGAGTAAGATTTTTACTGACATCAGTGGGAAGATGTATGTTTTATCATTTGTGTTGATACTTTAATCATCTACCAGGATTATTTCAAGGGTCTTTGGGGCGCCCATGTGAAGGGGACCTTGGGGTCCTACGTCAAATCAACCCACAAAGACATGACACCAAACCACATCATTCAAATATACAACTGATTCGTTTCAGTATAGGAATGATAAACAAAGGGCATACACATAAAATTGCTCTCAGTAGATTGCATACCTCCACCAAGGCACAACAGCCCCCTGGTGAAAACACACATAAATATCAGTCAATCTATGAATTATTCTCTAAGAAGAAACTACGAAAATGCTGGGGAAAATCTAATCTCACAATGGTAAAGAAAGTAAAGAACAATCCTGGATCTGCCACCTGATCTGGATCCACACCAACATTTTGCTGCATTGGGTCATGATCCATCCCTTCACAATAAATCGTGGAAACCAGTTGAGCAGTATTTTCATAATCCTGCTAACAAACAGTCAAACATACACAGATGAAAACATAACCTCCTCGGTAGAGTTATGAAAAATCCGAACCCCCACTATCCCCAATATCATTGTTCAGGACAAATGTAATTCCCATTCTAGGGGGGTGCTCTCCATCAGCTCTTGGTCCCAGGTAATTGCCTCCTCAGTTACTACGCCCCTGCCTCCTACACTGGACATCTGCATATTCATAGAGACATGTGCTTGGAACTATTGAAATCTACCACGTACACATATAGAGAGACTCTCAGAAGGTCATAGGAAGGTCAGCCGGGACAACTCCACCCCCACATAACCAGATTCCACTTCACACAATAAGAGCGACTGCAACACAAATTACTGTCATGAGGCCAGGTCTCTTTCATTCTTACTGATTTTAATCATATTAATGTTTCTCAGTCTCTGTATTGACTGCTCCATCTTTCAATGTTGAGCACCAAAAAATCATTATTGGAGAATCACTGCTGTGAAGATCACGATTCAAAACTCACTCCAAGGTCTTTAACAGTCCTTTATAGTCAAGAGGGATGATTTAATATCACAGTTCCATGTCTATGTTGGGGGCAAATTAGCCCTTCCAAATGAGTGACTGCTTTAATCATACTTAATTTAGAGGGAGCAGCATGTCAGAGAGAGCAGTAATTTAAAAAAAGGGGGATTGTTTCATTTAATCCATAAACCAGAAAAACCAGGAGGACAAGAATCCTCAGCCTGCTGCCTTGACTTTCTGCCAAAAGGTTTCTTTTTTTCAACGTCTCTAATTGCTTGGCCTCAGATGATCTACAAATTGTCAACATGCCACTTGTCTCAAATAGCTGAAACCTGCCGTCATCGAGCAGAGTCCAGAAAGACTACATCACTGAAAGGCCTGCATCAGCTCTCCTGTTCTTAAGTAAAGTGACTTCTAGGTTCTCTGGTATTGTTAGGACTTCATGCAGTCAGGATTTCAACAACATCACTGAAACTGCTCTCATTATGGATTTGCCTGCAGGTCTGCTGTAACTCCCAGTTTATTTAAATCAAGGCTGAGGACGCGTCTGTTGAACTCAAACAATGACTCATGTTGTAATCCGCACTGCAACTTTTACTCTTTCCTCATTTAACCAATTGGTCTGTTTGTATATTCTCTTATGTTGCTTTCACATCTTGTCCTGATGCCTTTTATATCTATACAAAACTCCATTAATTAATTATTTTAATAATATAAATACTTTGAGTGTAAACCAAGTGACCTGCTATAAGCTACACTATCAGCAGGACCCTAATTGTGGCAATGTTAGGTCCATCCACCACTTTGGGTTAAACTAAAATATTTCCACTATTACTGCATGGATCTTCAAATAATGTAACACAGGTATCCATGGTGACCTCAGGATGCATCCAATTGATTTTGATGATTCCTTGATTTTTACTTCTGCATCAATTGCTTTTTATCAATCCAGGAAATGTCGCATGTAGATTAGTAAAACCTGCTCCTCAGGAGGGGTTGCAGTGTCTCTGGTGATCTAAAACCATCATCAGCTCAAACCCTCAATTTGCCCAATAATATAAAGACATAATACAAATTATGAAATGCAACATGTGCTTTACCAGACACTGCGTTATGCTTACTGTGTGATCAGTTGTAATAATAATAAAATGTAAAAATTTGATGCAGTTGATTCCAGAACAATTCCTGGTTAAGTCTGCCATCTAGTGTTCATAAAAGCTACATGTTTTCCACTAGAGATTATTCCTCTATCAAGCTCACAACAGGGATGCAGCATAGATAACAGATTACAGCCTTTTTCAATCACTTGATTAAGTAAAAAGTCGGTTTAAGACATAAAACATAATTCTATCAATATTGTGAGAGTATAGATATAACTGTAGATTAAACTGGAGCTGTGTCTGTAACAGTAAGATGCCCCAGAGCCCTGGAATCTAAGCCCAAAGAAACAGCTTGATGCAGGCACATCCACTATAATTTACCCAGGAAGGGGAGGATGTGTGGTCAGGAAGCCACTGAAGACGTCCCTGAAGCAGCTGAAAAAAGCTGTTTGGGTTAGACAGCTGCAGACGTCCCTCCGGTGACTACACCAGGAGTCAATATAGAATAACCACAAGCTGTACTGCCTTACATTAAGCTGTTTACTGTTAGACATTGGTTTCTGGGTCCCAATAGTTTGCTGTTAAAGACTACAACTTAAGTATAAGTTGAAATGTTTAATGTTCTGAGCAGATTAAAATCATGTTCAGGTAGAAACATATTGTAATAGCTTCTGTATACTGTAGCTTCAGATGCACGGGCTGTGGCAGTGACATGTTTTTGACATCTTGCTCCAGGGTGATACCGTACATTCTTATTCAGCACATATCTCTTTTGTCTGAGTCTGTAATTTCTGTGTGACGTAAAAGAGCAGGAACAGACTTGAGTTATTCAATCTTTATATATAGGGGAAAAAAGCAATGTCCACAATTTTTTATAAAATATATATAGGCCATAATCGTGTACATAGAGTGATTACCCTCCCAAGGCTCCAGAAGAATGTTTTAAGACCCAGATCAATAATTACTACATATGGCAATTTCATTATTTCCCCAGGTATGTGGGAAGGAGAACTGTGAAAGTGAAATTGTTAGCTGATACAATAATGTATTGGAATGACAGAAAATTAACATAACGTACTCATCACTTAAGTCAACGGTTGAGTACCAGCCAATCACATGTCAATGTCCACCATTCTTCTACGATAGAAAACTCAACATCTTGAAAAGGTTTGACTGTCGGTTTCACGAAAACAAGCAATTTCAATATTTTACCTCCGGCTTCAGGGAATAATATTTGGCCTTTTCACTTTTTTCTGACATTTTACACATGTAACAATCCATTGATTATCACAGAAATATTTGCCATCTATCGATAAATTAAATAATTGTTGAGTAACATGAATCAGAACTTGGAGGCACTGCCTTACTTACAGAATGTGGTATTATAGGATACTCTGATACCCACTGTAGGATATACTGTCATTGTTTTTTAAGAAGTTGGTCAGCACCACAGACCAGCTGAGACACTTGACATTGCTCTGTACTCCATGTGGACAAGATGTCCTCACGTGGCAGCTGATATGTTCACTCCCCCTTTGAGTTTCAAGCATGCGCACAAGGAAACTGAACGATCTGTGGGTAATGAACTTTAGCACAACAGACTGCGGAAAGATTCCAACGCGTTTTTGAACAGTGAAAGAATAAAGTAAAGAAAAGAAACACGAAAGGAAGCTTTTTAATGGGCTGTATAATCTTAATTGTCCCACATACAATCCTCTGATTGAACGGTAATGATTAAATCGACCTTTTACTAACTTGCCAATAGACAGCCTAGAATTTATTTCTCTGAAGTAATCTTGATAGACGGACACCTCCTGCTTTTAAAGTATGTTTATTATACCTTACTTTGTTTATTGCTGCTGCGCAGGTCTCAATGTTCACCTCCTCACTGTCCACAGTGTCCATTCTGATGGCCTCTAATTTTTCAATTTGCCCATTTGCTTTCATCTCAGTGTCAAGCTTTGATATGGGGGTTTGTGTTGAAGGAGAAGCTGGCATCAATGGATTTCAAGTGGATCGTCCGTAGCTGGTTTTGAATGAGAAATAAAGACCAATTACAACTTATTTACTCTGTGATACTGTGTTTGGTTGTTTGGTGCAGGTGGAGTATGTGGACTGGAGGAGCTGGGGATCGTACCTCTGAGCTTGTGGTCAGTGGAAGACCTGCTCTGAGTCCTTCATTGCATAATAATCCACGGAGCTTGATAAGTGTGATGTCTTCATTTTTATTATCTCTTTGATTGTGTCCGTGAAATCAACCTTTAGCTTTTGATAAGCCTCACAGTGATTGTAGAAAACAGCTGCAGATACAGTTATGAGGCCCCTGCTGCACGAATCAAACAATCAAATGTCAAAGAAAGAGGAATGTTAGCGAGCAATTTATTAAGAATGGTCAATCATTTTTCTCGAATCCGTGCCGCCGGCTTCCTGGTTTTCAGTCAATAATTTAATTGGGGATAAAAGGAGAGGAAAGTATTTCAGCCTCCATGTCCTTAGAAAAACATAATCTAAAAGCTCCGGGCAGTGAGCGTGGAGCTGGCACCTAACCACCATGATGACAAGTCATTTTTCCCGTTTACAAACTGTGCCGCTCAGGACTGAATGTACTATGGAGGCCCGAGAAATTATCATTACATCACACCCTCTCACAGTTCTGACCCACATTAAACGCACACGTATGAATTGTAATAGTAGACGAGAAAAAATTAATATAACAATTCACCGAAGATGCTGTGTTTATTTTGAAGAAGTTCAGTGTGGCTGTCACTGTGCTGATTGCACTCAGAGAAAAGCTTTGATGTAAATGTAGAAGCTTTTATCATATAAATAAAAGTCTTGTTAGCTTGTCCCCTCTTGCATAGTTGATAATAGCTCAGAGCTCAGTGTGTGTATGAAGAAACACTTGGATCTCGTGCACTCTTTTCCTTTGTGTAAATTGTTTGTATACAGTGTGGTCTATAGTCCATATCTAACGCTGTTTGTAATTTCACTGATTGTTACAGCAATTCTCCAGATAGTGGTAGTGAATGACTGGCTTTGTTCACAGATGCATAATGCTTGAGTTACTGCATTGCAAGTTAATGCCTATTTGACCTGTGTGATTTGCTGACACACACACACACACACACAAACACACACACACACACACACACAGTCTTTGTGTAGTGGTGGTTGTAGCCCCCCCCCCCCCAATCATTTTCAAGTCATTTACACTTCTGATTGATGGTCTCACAATCTCATGGTTTAATTTTGTGTAACAGTGGTCTCTGTTCAGAATGATCTTATATTTGTAATCGATTGTTCCTTGTGACTCTCTGGCTCCAGGTTTTTGCTGCATTGTTTGGAGGACTTGGATCATAAGAGGCCAGCCTACCGATCGTCTTCCCTCGTCTGTTTAAGGTACAAAAGATCGGACAGATGAGAAGATGCGGTGGTATACTTTGCTTTGTTTTTTGTATTCTTTGAAATACATCACAATACAAGTAAAAAGCAGCCAAAATACAAAGCAACATTATGATAACGCTGAACTTGTGTTGTTTTGCCTTTCAAATTGATTTAATAGAAATTAAACATTTCAATTCATCCTTCCTTGAAATCTGTTATGACTCTGGTTACATAGCAAGTGACCTTACAAAGTTGGCATGAACCCTGGCTTGACGTCACTTACTTAATTGAGCAATGTGTTATAAATGATATTTGAACTTAGCTGAAGATCTTATTATAACATTGTGGTCTCAGTCTGTATCTCTCTCTGTCAATCTTGAACAAACATTTCTGTTCAGATCAAAACAGCAAATGACATATCTACACACCACTGTGTGTTAAGTATGTCATACTTTTCCTCAGGAATGGTAGATCACACGTTTATCTTATGAATATGACACTGAGCCTTCTGGCAAGGAACGTGATGCCACCATTACTAAACTGGCCAAAGAGGCTGCGGTGGAGGCTCTGGTGCGGTTTCACACATCCTCTATGATCTGGACAAGGGAGTGACTGTGCAGTATTTTGCTTCGTCAGGATTTGAGACAGAAGGCCTGAGCACAGCAGTGAGACCAGGTGGAGAAACAAAAGCTCTCATGAGACTAGAGCGGCATCTGGAGAGGAAGATAAGCAGACATGTTACTACACACTATGTACACAAAAGAAGAAGTTAATGCAGGTACCATTAAATCTGCTGTAGCTCAACAGTCCCTTTGCTCTAGTCATCGTCTTAATGTCTCACCAGTTAAACTTTCAATGCAACATTACCTGCATTTAGTGATTGTTTAAAATCAGTATATATAATTATTGAGCTTAACTAAAGCTTCATCCTTTTACAGGCATGGATGGCAAACTCTGAGTGTCTTGATTTTAGTGTCAACGCTGGCAGCTGGATGTGCTTCTCCTGCAGTTCATTTTTCCAGCAGTTCGTCCGATGTTACTGCCTTGTGGGATGTGGACGACGCACAGACCCCAACGTCGAATACATACGGTCAGTCCGTCCTTCCATCTCGTCTTTCATAAGTTCTGAGTACATGGGTCCCCTGCAGTCATTTAAATGGTCCACAACAATATCTCACGGTAGGCTTGTGGTCTTTTGTTGCTTCACATGGGAATATTTTTTGTCATGGTTGCATTAGTGTTGGGGGACATTGTCTGTTATATGGATCGTTGCCCTGTGAAATTACCAATTGAAGATACAATGTGCTGGATAATCTGAACTCATATCTCACTCATCTAGCTCTAAATTACAGCATGGCAAATTAAAGGCAATATTGATTCATTACACTACTATTAATAATTCTAAGTTGATACAGATCATCATCATATAACTTGTTGTAATCACATGCATCAACTGATGGGAAGCATTTGAAATGCTGTGACCTTATTCTCATTGTCAATATGTGTGGATAAATAAGTGATTTTACACTAAGTATTAATGACAGTTGAACAGCAGCTCATCTAACGAGGCCCTCCTGCACCATCACAGACAAAGTTATCACACTTGATACATGAACATCGTTAACCTTCACATCATGTTCCTCATCTTTACAAATGTATCTTCATTCTTTTCTTTATCTATTTTCAGGCGTTACTTGCCCATATTGAGAGACTTTCCAGCCAAATACATCTACGATCCCTGGAGGGTCCCAGAGAAAGTGCAGAAAGCTGCCAAGTGCATCATAGGAGAGCCCTACCCCAAGCCCATGGTGAACCATGCTGAAGCCAGCCGCATCAACATTGAGTGGATGAAGCAAATATGCCAGAAGCTTTCCTGCAATAGAGGACTGGGTAGGGACACGACTCAGATACATTGATTTGAATGTTTTTTTCCGGAATGTTGCTTGTATTTAAACAGATGTGCCATGTAAACGTTTGTTTTAGAAAATAACCTTCAAAACCAACATTTTATAGTTATACTAGGGCTTTTCTGTGTAGAGTTTGCATGTGCTTATAAAGGCCCTGTAGTTTGCTGGCCTCCTGTGCAGGATGTGTCAGCTGAGATTGTCTCCAGCCCACTGCGACCCTCAGAGGATCTGCAATTTATTATGAATGGATAGATTAATGTGTAATTAGGCATTCAATTAATCGTAACCCAGAAAGAGTGCTACTATTTCATCAAATAGATTTACTGACTACACAAGTGGCTGGAACATGTTTAAAAATAAATAAATAAATACAAACTTTTTAAAGAAGTGCTTAAGGAGGTCTGAAGATTAAAGGTCTTCAGCAAATATGATTCAAATATAATTTTAATTTCTCTAAGTCAGGGCCAGTATTTAGCAGTTAAAGCCTTTGTGTGTAAGTCAGTCATATGCCTACAATCGGCAGCTTCAATCTTGGGTTTATCAAAGCTCTCATTGAGTTGAGCAACCAATTTTATAAACACACAGCACTGTGACTACTGTATATGTTGCTTATCCATCCAAGAGTTAACTGATGTTCATGGTCACTGCAAAACATTCAAATGTTCCCGATCTCCAGATCGCTCCTAGGCCTAAGAAGCATTTTAACATCAAATCAAGGAAGCAGTTATTCTTGATCGTTGTTTTCTACAGAGATGCATTGTCTTGCATGTAAATTAAAATGCTTCGGTTTTCTTGCAGGCCTTCTGGTCCACACAATGCGATTACTAACTTGTTTTTTACTAAATATCATCACACTAATGGCTAAATTGAATAGACCAGAGACTTGGGTCATTTGGCAACTTGCTATTGACCACAGAGTATAACCAAATTAAAGTTGATCTTCCAAAAAAAGCAGAGTTGATTAACTAAGTTAATAGATCAAAACATGTTGTTACAGTGCAAATTACTTCATTACAGATTCAAAAGTGCTTTCCGTCATCCTGTTGGACTTGATTGACGTCAGTTTTCTTTTTATTCCACTCACACACAAAAAAGATGAAACCAAATCAATTTGGAATAGTCTCATGACGCGTGTTGTGTTTCTTGTTTAAATGCAGAAAGATGACGGTTCTGGGAGCAGCTCTTAATCCTGGAGGCAGAGCAAGTAGACACTAGGCAAGAGACGGTATACAAAGGGTGCCTCTGTCTGTATGCTCTCATGTAACTGCAGCTAACAACCACTAAGAAGAACAAATGTGCTGCTGGTGTTCAATGGAGCTGGTTTGTCTGACAAACTAATTTCAGATAATAGTGCTGGTTATCATTTAAGATCATCAAATGTTGGACTGGACCGTCAGCACAACACGTCTTGGTCTGCTGATGAAGACGCGTCACACATCTCAGAAACAGAGGAAGGAATTTAGAGAAATTCATATTTGGGGGAAAAGTTAAAAGGAGCTTTGAAGTTTCCACATGAGGGTGTTGTGAGGACAGCTGTTGTCTTCCACTGCCGCAGTGGTTCTCAAACTTTTTCTGCAGATGTATGCGCTCTCTGAGTGGCCCTATAGTTCACTAACCTGTCTGACAGGTCTGTGACTGTAGGAGAGTCAAACGCCACCAGCAGTACAGAGCAGTCACATTGTAAAGGATTCAAGTATGCAACAATACAATGATAAGAGTCAGTGGCAGTTGATTATTAACCAAAGTGATAATGAAATGATGATGACTAATTCAGGATAAAATCCAGGTGTGTACAAGTTCTGTCTTCGGTTTGTCAGTTACGATTCTAGTTGAATCATAAATCATTTCCATTCAACCAGATATCTTTCCCTTGGTAAGCCAGTGTCTCTCACTCAGAGTGGCTCTATCGCCCCTTTTCTTCTGGGCAGAAAACCCCACTAACATCTCTATACCCTATTAATCAAAAGTTACAAATTAAATACTTTTCGTTTAGTTAAACATTTGGAAAGGAATATGATCACAGTGGGGATGGTACCTCCCAAGTACAAGGAGAGGTCACAGCTGAATCTCATCTCATCTCATTGAATATTCTGTAACAGCTACTATTTTTGGCCAAAGCAGAACAACACAAATGGATTTAATAGCAAAGTTACAGTTGTAATTTTCCTCCTATGACGAGCCAAAAAATCTGATGACCCAGGGGTTTATTATAGTATCACAGACACTGATCAGTGTCACATTATAACTTGCAATGTTATAAAAATGTGTTTTTTTACATAAGATATTTTCACATTGTTATATATGAACTTATGTTATCATGGAAAAACCTCGTATGTTGCTACCATGAAACCTTTTTACATTATAATATGCAATTTGTTCGTAATTAAATGTTTTTCACATTATATTTTCTGGTCGTCATACAAACTTTTCACATAAAAATTTTATATTTTCTCATAACATGTGAATGTTCCTATATTTTGAACTGTGGGATGTTTTACATTGTTTCCTGAAAAGCCTTTTTGCAATAACAAGATAACATTCCACATGTTCCTATACTGTCATAACATAAAACATTTTACACAATGATGTGATAAATCGTTTATAGTTATAATGTGAAACATTTCTTGTTTTAGTGTGATACGTTTTTATGTTTCAATAATGTAAATGTCATGTTATAAAGTTGAATTATAACATGAAATGCCTCTTGTTATTACAATAAACTTTTTATAATATGATACAGCCTACATCTGCATTTCAACGACAACCAAAAATGTGTCTTGGGCCAAAGTGCTACAGCAGCTGCAGAACAGTACATTGGACAACAACAACAAAAACAGTAAACAAGGACATACCTCATTATTATGCAGAGTAAAAGTGAGTTGAATATTGCACCTGCACCGAAACCCTTAAAAGGATATAACAAGATCAACAAGAGGAAAAACAGAACCTGGCAGTAAAGCTTGAAAACCAAAGTGTAAAATGTGCCAGACAAAGTGCAGGGTTTATTGAGATTCATGACAAAAAGTCAACACGTGTCCTTTTTGAGTAGTAGGATAGATATTGGGATAAAGGAGAATTGTTCGAATTCGGAAAATACTGCAAATATTTCATATCTGATTCTGTAAATGGATAATGATGCACCTGCAGGGTCATACTGGCGGCAATCAGACATATCAGGGTCAGGAATTAAGTACAGTGCTACTAGGTTGTAGACAGCCCCTCCTCAAACACGTTTTATTATGCCGTAATACCCAATTAACAAGAGAAACATCTGAAAGGTGAGGTCACGTCACACACGATGGCAGAAATACACAAATAAATGTCCAGACCTCAGTCAGATCCAGGTTTTGAAAAATCCTTATCCTTCTTACAACCTTTAGCTGACACACCTGTAGACTCAGGATGTAACTGCACACACACATATCAGCACTTTATTGATCCGATGGGAAAGCAGCCAGTAGCTTACAGTGTGCAACAGTTACAAAGAAAAGCAGCACACAGGAACACAGGGAGGGTACAGGAGATTTATGAACTTAGTACATAGAAAGCAAAACGAGCTTTAAGAGGAGCAAGAACCCAACAAAGAGTGAAGAGCATGAGATAAATATATACAAATAAAACAAGCAAACTGAATGTTCTACAACATTGAATGGGATACATTTGTGCTATTTTTTCTTTCTCTTACAAAGAAGAGTTGTGTTGTTTTAGAGTTTTTTTGTGCTGCAACCCGCACACTTGTTGTGTTGTTAGTGGCTCTGAGTTGTGTGCTCCCCCGTGTGGACTCAGGGGAAGCTCTCATGGTGTTCCATCTTAATCTGTCACCGTGCGTGCTGCTTGTGTAACAAATCCTCGTCAGTGAGTCCCGCCCGCCGACTGATTACACATCAGGCTGATGTGACCGAGCTGAAAAACCAACAGCAGCAGCAGCGGAAATCCACCGTGTCCAATAGCGGCCGCGAGTCGGTGGGCGGTGATAGTGAAGTTCTCATCCCGATAAATGGTTCCCGTCGCAGACCCGAACCCGCAGCTGGTGTGTGTCGTGTTCACCTGAGAGAGATGGAGAAGAACCGGGAGGAAAGGCAGAAGAAGCCGGTGCGCCTCATCGCGGCTGTTTGCAGTGACATGGGGATCGGGAAAGACGGACACTTGCCCTGGAAATTACCGTAAGAGACACACACACATGTTTGATATTTCATTCATATTTATTAGGGGGGGTTTGTGACTCCAGCAGAGTGTGTTAGAGACAGGGGTTCGTACAAACTGTTTTAGAATCGCTAAAAATTCCATTGACAACCACAGTTCAACGAAACAGCTGTGGGAAGAGGAGGAGCTGCGACATGGAGATTTTTATGTAAAAATGATAGCCTGTCCTTTGATCTTCAAAGGAGCTTTCAAATCTGTTGTAAATGTAGTACGAGCTCAAATGGTATAATAAAAAGGAAACATTTAACAAGAAATAAAAAAATAAATAAAAGAATAAAAAAAAAAAAAATGAAATAAAGCAGTTGGAGGCTGTATAGGCAATGCATTGGCTGGGCAATATCAATATAACAAATGTATTAAAACACGACAAATGTTCAATATTTATCAATATATTACTTTTGATCAGTATATATATGACTGATATCCATATAAGTTGTTGTGACAATGATTTTTTATAAACAGCAAAACATGTGTTAATGTATTACTTAGACATGTGTCTGTGTATTACTTACGCATTGAGCAAGTTCAGTGAGGAGGTACAACACATGTTTTGCTGTTTATATGAAATATTTGTCCTCCTCTGCTCATGAAAAAGTTGATTTCTGTATATGTTTTAATGCATTATTAAGCTATATAATCTATAATTGCATATCATATTCATAACGGTATTCCTCACTCTATTTGCAAACTACAGCAGTCTGTTTTGTGCTTGGATTGATATTGAAAATGTGACTTTTTCAGGTCTGAATTCCAGTACTTCCTCAACACTGTCACCAGGGTGTCGAGACCAGGTATTCCCCCGGATCAATATCCTGTCATATTATCACCTCTCCTAGGGTCACGTATTATCCTGTAATGTGTTGAAGTGTTTTATTATATAAAATTACGTACAGGCCACTACTATAGAAAATATTATCCTCATCTTCCATGCTTATCTCTGGAGTTTTAGTACCAGGCCTGTAATATGTTTCATCATCAGAGACATGGGAGCTGTGCTGCTTGAGAAGTCGACGTTAGTATCAAATATTTGTATTTTTTTTGATTTCAGGAAAGATGAACATGATGGTCTGGGGTAAACTGTGCTGGTTCTCCCACCCGGAAACACTGTTCCCATTGGCTAATACTCTACATGTGGTGTTGAGCACCAAACTGAGGTGAGTCATATATCCCACACACACACACACACACCCACACACAGAGAGACACACACACACACACACAGAGAGAGACACACACACACACACACACACACACACACACACACACACACACACACACACACACACACACACACACACACACACACACACACACACACACACACACATTCCTGCTGGTCATACATAGCTCATCTGTTTTCTGTTGTGTTTGAAACTACACACACACATTCTTGACTCTGTAGTTCTGTGCATACTCGTCAAGATGTCCTTTAAATCAAAGTTAGCCCTCAAAACGACTTTCAGACTTTCAGAGTTTAGTTTACTTTTATGTGATTTCCACAAAATGTTGTAACACCTCAGTTCTAAGAACAATGCGTTCCAGATGTTTTTTTTGGCTTCAGCGTCGTTTCTCCAAACTTGAGCTGGCTCACGTAATACGACTCATGTTACCTCCCATCACTGCTCACAGAACAGGTTGTATTATTATGCCTCTCCATTTTATTTTTTCTATCGTAATATACTACTTCAATGACAAGTTCAAGGCTGCAACACAATTCAGCTTCTGCAGAAAACAGCAATGACACCACAATTCCTTCAGAGATTGACTATTTCTGGTTCTTATTTCTACTCAGTACGACAATCTCGCATGTATTTAGTTTCTCAATATATTTCATACTTTCTGAAATATTAAACGTTTTGTTTGAAGTTTTTCCTTTTGAAATTAATGAAGGGAATGGACACGTCTTCTATATTTCTCACCATTTTGAAATCAAACCACTTCAGCCCACTTTCAGCTCCAGACTTTGTTTGAGCTTCAAACAGAAAACAAAACTTTCAGCTATGACCCGTGTATTTCATCCCAGTTTTTGAATTATTACATTTGACCTGTAATGCTTTTTATTGACAGTTGCAGGGTTTTTTTAGGTCTTTTGTGCTTCAGCTCTTGCAGCTCCCACATCTTCCACTTCTCACACACAACCTATACATCAAGTTTTAGACCAACTTCTGCCGTATATATCCCACACACATTCTCGATATTCTCCAGGGAGTAAACGCACATCTTCTGAATTGCTCCTGAACTCTGTTGTCTTTCAGTAAAGTTCCAGATCACGCCCACTTCCTGTCTGAAGACTTCGAGAGCGCTGTCCGCTTGGCTGCAGAGCCCCCCCTCGCTGACCTGATAGAGACCATCTGGGTGGTTGGTGGTATGCAGGTCTACAAGGTAAAATAGTCGTAGATGCACATTCAGAGAATAGCTGGTTTAAGCCCAATCACTGAATAACAAGGATCCAACAGATACATCTTTAAAATAATCTCACACCAGCAGTGGTGTTAAAAAAGCAGCCTGCCATCAACATGCAGAGACTTTCCTTTGCAGCTTAGATTTAGTCTTTCTCCTTCTTGTGCTGTATAACCATGAAGCAAATGTTACCTTTTGCTTCTTGTTTTCTGACCAGGACGCGCTGAGTCACCCGTGGTGTGATCTGGTTTATCTTACCAATGTCATGGCTGACTTTGAGTGTGATGTTTTCTTCCCTGAGTTTGACAGAGGAGTGTTCAAACTACAAGAAAGGTTAGTGTTTATTTTATCTCACGACTGCATCATGAGAGAGCGATTTTTACTTAGTCACAAAGCAAACATCAGCACTTTCCCTGCGATTGCATTGTCTGTACTTGAAATAGCTCAGCTCAAAAGATTCTGCTGACTTCCACCCTCACTGGTTTGCCACAACATTGTTTTGATAAGCAATGTTACAGCTGTCTCCATGTAGGCAATTGGACTGGTGTTTGTTGAAGACGTTTCACACAAGAGGTTTTTGTCTCCTCTGGCCAAAGTATGTACACAACCATCTATCCCTTATATTAGAGGAGTAACAAGTGACACTCTATTGAGGATGGTAGTCTACGTACAGTATTCTGGCCAGAGAACACAGATGGTTTGAGGAGTGAAAGACGCCAACTTTGTCAACCTGGAAAAACCAGAGAAGCTGGTTTAAGACAGAAGCTTTCATCCACTTTCAATATTCCCCCCAGTTCTCTCCCAACACAGCTCATCACCCAACCACACGTCAAATCAAATGACCCTACTGACTCACACAACAGCAGGGGGGGTCTTTCTTCGAGGTAAAACCTCTTCAAGAAAGACAAGCAAGTCCAGTTGTCTATGTCCATGTGAACTTCTGTAATAAAACTCCTGTGCCATTGAATTTTATTGGTAAATTAGTGAGTGTTTCAATTAAAGGTAGATTCTTACCTCTCGTTTTCCTGGTATCTTTGTTTTTCTTTCATTTGATTCAAACTCGTTATAGTCGATTAATATTTTACTGCTTCTATATCAGTCTGTTTTAAATGACAATAAAAGTTTGTTTTTTATCTCATTTCATGGTTTTGCAGATGATCAGCAGCCTTTCAGTGTTTTGCTTGTTTTATTAAACTGTTCATCCATTGCATTGTTATATTTATATTTAACTGTTTTTGTCCTAATGAACTCACAAAACCTTCTTTCCCCTTTTGTTTCCAAATTAGATTTCCTCAGGTACCGAGTGGCATTCAGGAGGAGGACGGCATTAAGTACAAATTCCAAGTATTCAAGAAAACGATCTGTGATGCCATTTAGATCAGAGACTCCAGAAATTGAGATATTATCAAAAAATGATATCCCTGGATTGCTCTCTTCTGCCTTAAAAACCCTGTGCACAGCTCCTGGACAAACCGCAGAGGCCTTGCTAAACCCAAACCCACAGTGTGTCGAACTTGCGCAAGTTCAAGGAAAAACATGTTGTAACTTTTGCTTTTTTGTCAATGAACATTATAGCCGGTGAAAATTTGACCAAACAGTATTTTTAATCCATGAACAACACTTGGAATAGGAAGTGTGGCAGCGGAGCAATTTGTCAACCCAAGTATTTGTGTTTCGGCTTAAATTTAGTTTCGCCTTTTGCTGGGAAAAAAATCTACTGTCACTTTGTCACTTGTCAGTGTTTCCATCTTCTCCTTGGTGGTATTGAAGCTCAATGGAAAATAAGATGTGTTCGGTTCTCAGCAGACACGACAGAAACCAGTGAATTATCCAACTGGTTTGCTTTGATGCTATGATGATCTATATTTGCATATATAGATAGATGTAGAGATATAAATAGATTTTGTAATTTGTTGTGGTTAAAAAAGCTGCGACATAGTAATGGCCAAGGGTTTTCACTGTATTACTTTTTCCAAGGATTTTTGAATGAAGTGAGCCAATTAATTAACCAAATAAGTGACATTGGGCAAGTTAAATGTTTAATATTTGAATAAAGTTTTCGTGGTTCATCTTGTTGTACATGTTCGTTTTTGCCACAAGGGGGAGGCATTACAGAAGGGCATGTGAGAGCACTGAAGTAACCTGGCCAACATACCTCAGATTATACCAACAGCATTAAAGACATTTAAATTATTCACTGATTCTGAAGCCTCTAGTGATGCCTGAGCCTTGAAATAGTGATGTTGTACGTTACAGGTATCATGCACACACAACATAGAAAGAAACATGAGGTGAAAACATAACCTCTGTCAAAATAAAACTCATATATCACACACACATAACATAGAAAACATTCACGCTCACTGAACAACACAACGCACGGATGATGACTCGTACAGCATGCTGCTACGTGGTTTATAGCATGGCAGCGTTCACAGCAGTCCTCATAGCAACGATGAAAGCGTTACATTACTACGATTTTTCTGGCGAAATCTGAAAAATTTTCGTGATAACTATTCAAATATAGATCATAAGCATGACCTGGCTGAAGATTGTGGAGGCAAAGAGCATATTTGTAGTACATTTGATAGGCCAAATTGTGATTGCTACGTTCTTCCAAGTTGACCAATGTAGCGATTACATCACACCCTCTCACAGTTCTCAGCCACATTAAACGCACACTTATGGAATTGTATGGATTTCTAATAGTAGACGAGGAAAAATGAATAATAGAATTCGCCAAAGATGCTGTGTCTATTTTTCACAAGTTCAGTGTGGCTGTCACTGTGCTGATTGCACTCTGAGAAAAACATAGATGTAAATTTAGAAGCTTTTATCATACAAATAAAAGTCTTGTCAGCTTTTCTCTTGTGTTAGTTGATAATAACTCAGTGTGTGTATGAAGATGTCACCAGTAGAGGGCAGCCTTCTCAAATTGAAACACTTGGATCTCATGCCCTCTTTTCCTTTGTGTAAGTTGTTTGTATTCAGTGTGTTCTAGAGTCCATATCTAACGCTGTTTGTAATTTCAGTGATTGTCACAGCAGATCTGTTGGCTTTCTCGAGATAGTGGTAGTGAATGACAGGCTTTGTTCACAGATGCATAATGCTTGAGTCACTGCATTGCAAGTTAATGCCTACTTGACCTGTGTGATGTGCTGTGTGATTTGCTGACACACACACACACACACACACACACACACACACACACACACACACACACACACACACACACACACAGTTTTTGTGTAGCGGTGGTTGTAGCC
Source organism: Limanda limanda (assembly GCF_963576545.1). Classification (NCBI taxonomy): domain Eukaryota; kingdom Metazoa; phylum Chordata; class Actinopteri; order Pleuronectiformes; family Pleuronectidae; genus Limanda; species Limanda limanda. The sequence goes on from NC_083643.1 coordinate 8,346,156, forward strand.
CCTCCCCCAATCATTTTTAAGTCATCTACACTTCTGATTGATGGTCTCATGATCTCATGGTTTGATTTTGTGTAACAGTGGTCTCTGTTCACAATGATCTTATATTTGTAATCGATCGTTCCTTGTGACTTTCTGACTCCAGGTTTTTGCTGCATTGTTTGGAGGACTTGGATCATAAGAGGCCAGCCTACCGATGTCTTCCCTCGTCTGTTTAAGGTACAAAAGATCGGACAGATGAGAAGATGCGGTCGTATTCTTTGCTTTGGTTTTTCTATTCTTTGAAATACATCCAAGAAGAAAAGCAGCCAAAATACAAAGCAGCATTATGATAACGCTGAACTTGTGTTAGGGCCTTTCAGATTGATTTCATAGAAATTAAATATTTCAATTCATCCTAGAAATCGGTTATGACTCTAGTTACATATCAAGTGACCTTACAAAGTTGGCATGAACCTTAGTTTGAGGTCACTTACTAAATAGAGCAATTTGTTATAAATGATATTTGAACCCAGTCGTTGGTTTTCTTGCAGGCCTTCTGGCAACAGTACCTGCAAATCCACACAGTGGTGCAAGTGGCAGTAACATGGGGACCGGTCGAGGTCCAGGAGGGTCCTCTGAAGAACTGCTCAGTCAGGAGGGAACGTCTCCAACAGATACACAATCTAAATGGTTGACAATGTGTCTGAATAAAGTACATTTCAAATTGTACAAGGGAGATTACTAACTTGTTTTTCTTCTAAAGGTAATTTAGCAACTTGCTATTGACCACAGAGTATATCCAAACTACTGTTGATCTTCCAAAAAAACAGAGTTGATTAACCAAGTAAATAGACCAAAACATGTTGTTACAGTGCAATCGACTTCATTACAGCTTCAAAAGTGCTTTCCGTCATCCTGTTGCTCTTGATCGATGTCAATGTTCTTTTTATTCCATTCACATACAAAAAGGATGGGACTAAATCCATAAGAAGTTGTCTCATGATGCGTGTTGTGTTTCTTGTTTAAATGCAGAAAGAAGACAGTTGACGCAGAAGTGGCGCTGAGAAGAGGCTCCATCTGGGAGCAGCTCTAAATCCTGGAGGCAGAGCAAGTTGAACCTATAGGCAAGAGCCGGTATACAAAGGGTGCCTCTGTCTCTATGCTCTCATAGCGCTCGCTCCCGCTGTGACCTCAGCTAACACACAGTAACTGTAACTAACAACCACGAAGAAGAATCTCATCACATGTTGGACTGGACCGTCAGCACAACACGTCTTGGTCAGCAGATGCAGATGCATCACACATCTCAGAAACAGGAAGGAGTTCAGAGAAATTCATATTTTGGGAAAAAGTTAAAAGGAGCTCTGAAGTTTCGACATGAGGGTGTTGTGAGGACAGATGTTGTCTTCCACTGCCACAGTGGTTCTCAGACTTTTTCGTATATTTGGTTATTGATTTTTTCAGATACCTATGGTAAATAATGTGTCACCAAAACTCAAATGTACCCACCGTGAATTCATGTGCTTTTGTCTCCAATGTGATGGTAAATCTATTATTTTTCTAACTCTATTGAGATAACAATGCAAGACACAAACATTGTTGTATATATTTAAATTTGTTTTCACTATTATTAAACTGTAATCTCTTCACACAAGGAATTCAAGTAATTGTGAACACAATTTAAAAAGGGTTTCTTAGAAATTAGTTTCTTTGCGAATTTAACAAATTAAATGGCTTTGGTTTTGTTATTTTCCTCCTATGACGAGGCAAAATATCTGAAGTCCCAGGGGTTTATTATAGTATCACAGATACTGATCAGCGTTTGATTATGCCATAATGATTTACAGTGGATGGACATTGTAATACCCAGGCAACAAGAGAATTAGCTGAAGTATGAGGACAGGTCACACACGATGGCAGTAAACGCGAATAAAATGTGTAAAGCGTGTAAAATCCACCATGTCCAATATGTGGCCGCAAGTCGGTGGGCGGTGATAGGGAAGTTCTCATCCTGATAAATGGTTCCCGTCGCAGACCCTGATCAGCAGCTCCTGTGTGTCGTGTTCACCTGATCGAGATGGAGAAGAGCCTGGAGAAAATGCAGAAGAAGCCGGTGCGCACTATCGCGGCTGTTTGCAATGACATGGGCATGGGGAAAGACGGACAAATGCCCTGGAATTTACCGTAAGAGACACACACACACACACACACATTGTTGATATTTCATTCATATTTATTAGGGGAGAAAGTTTGTGACTCCAGCAGAGTGTGTTAGAAACAGTTATTAACGAGGGGTTCGTACAAACCGTTTTAGAATCGCCAAAAATGTCATTGACAACCACGGTTCAATGAAACAGCTGTGAGAAGAGGAGAAGAGTTCAGTAAAGTTGGAAAGATATTCACAGATTCGGACTTCCCGGATCAATAAGTCATAAGTGAAACCTTGTTAAAGCACAAACGCTGCATAATTCCCACCGTGGTAAGGGAGACAACGGGCTACAGCCCATCGTCAATATGACAAGTCCTCGTCCTCCGTGATGGACTCAGCACATTGGTGTCTATGTACAGCCTGCTGTGAGACGAGTGCGCAGGGACCGTCTACAAAGTGCAACACCGAAAAGAGATATTACAAAAATATTCATAACCTCACTGTAAAACTTTTTTATTCTCAGCAAAATCATGACAAGGGTCCAGCGAGTCCTGCTGACTATGCTACAGTACAATTTTTTTTGAAATGTCATTTATCATACATTTTGGAAATATTTTTTATGAAGATTATTCAATAACTTAACTGTAATACTGTACATTTTCACCAAAATCACATCGCAGGTCCAGGGAGTCCTGCTGGTTATGCTCCAGTACTATGTTTGGGAAAATGTGGTTTTGTATAATTTTGGGAAATATTTATTATGGATAATAATCAATAACTTCACTGTAACACTGTATGTTCTCACCGAAATCATGTCACAGGTCCAGCAAAAATGTCTGCGACATGGAGATTTTTAGCTAAAAATTATAAGCTGTCCTTTGATCTTCGAAAGAGCTTTCAAAATCTGTTGTAAATGCAGTTTGAGCTAAAATGGTAAAGTAAAAAGGAAACATTTAACAAGAAATAAAATTAAAACATCAAAGAATAAAAAATAATAAAAAAATATGCACAGCTGGGCAATAACACCATGGCAATATCAATATAAGAAAATGTTTAAAAACACCCAAACTTATCAATATATTACTTTTGATCAGTATATACATGATTGATATTCATATAAGTTGTTGTGTCTATGTATTACTTACGCATTGAGCCAGTTCAGTGAAGACGTACAACCCATGATTTATCAACCAAAGATTTTTTTTATGTTTTGCTGTTTATATGAAATATTTGTCCTCCTCTGCTCATGAAAAAAGTTGATTTCTGTATTTGTTTTAATGCATTATTTAGTTATATAATCTATAATTGCATATCATATTCATAAGGGTATTCCTCATTCTATTTGCAAACTATAAGTAGTTGTATCTTTGTAAAAGCCGTCTGTTTTGTGTTTGGATTAATATTGAATATGTGATTTTTCCAGGTCTGAATTCCAGTATTTCATCAACACTGTCACCAGGGTGTCGAGACCAGGTATTCCCCCGGATCAATATCCTGTCATATTATCACCTCACGTAGGGTCACGTATAATCTTGTAATGTGTTGATGTGTTTTATGATATGAAATGACGTAAAGGCCACTACTATAGAAGATGTTATCCTCTTCCATGCTGGATAAGGCCTATAATATGTTTCATCATCAGAGACATGGGAGCTGTGCTGCTTGAGAAGTCGACGTTAGTATCAAATATTTGTATTTATTGTGATTTCAGGAAAGATGAACATGATGGTCTGGGGCGAACAGTGCTGGTTATCCCACCCAGAAACAACATTCCCATTGGCTAATATTCTACATGTGGTGTTGAGCACCAAACTGAAGTGAGTCATATATCTCACACACACACACACACACACACACACACACACACACACACACACACACACACACGCACACACACAGAGACACAAACACAAACACACATTCCACTGGTCATACAAAGATCTGTTTTCTGTTGTGTTTGATGTTTTCAAAAGTTAGCCCTCAAAATGACTTGGTCTTCAGGTGTTTCAGGACTTTCAGTTTTGGCAGAGTTCAGTTTACCTTTAGGTGATTTCCACAACATGTTGTAACACCTCAGTTCTCAGAACAATGCGTTCCAGATGGTTTTTTGGCTTCAGCGCCGTTTCTCCAAACTTGAGCTGGCTTACGTTATAAGACTCATGGAAACTCCCATCACTGCTTGGTGCCTTGGTTGTATTATTATGCCTCTCCATTTTATTTTTTCAAACATAATATAGTACTTCAATGACAAAGTCAAGCCTGCAACACAATTCAGCTTCTGCAGAAAACAGCGATTACACCACAATTTCTTCAGAGATTGATTTTTTCTGGTTCTTATTTCTACTCAGTAAGACAATCTTGCATGTATTTAGTTTTACTATATATTTCGTACTTTATGAAATATTCAACGTTTTGTTTGAAGTTTTTCTCGTTGAAACGAATGAAGGGAACTGACACGTCATCTACATTTCTCACCACTTTGAAATTCAACCACTTCAGCCCACTTTCAGGTCCAGACTTTGTTCGAGCTTCAAACAGACAACAAAACTTTCAGCCTTGAACCTTGTATTTCATCACAGTTTTTGAATTATGATATTTTAGCTGTAATGCTTTTTATTGACAGTTGCAGGTTTTTTGAAGTATTTTGTGCTTCAGCTCTTTCAGCTCCCACATCTTCCACTTCTCACACACAACCTATACATCAAGTTTTGGACCAACTTGTGGCGAATTTATCACACACACGACACCTGGTCAGCTCTGAGATTCGAGTGGAGCCCTTATCTGTTCAATTTGCTCCAGGGAGTAAACGCACATCTTTTGAATTGCTCCTGAACTCTGTTGTCTTTCAGTGAAGTTCCAGATCATGCCCACTTCCTGTCTGATGACTTTGAGAGCGCTGTCCGCTTGGCTGCAGAGCCCCCCCTCGCTGACCTGATAGAGACCATCTGGGTCGTTGGTGGTATGCAGGTCTACAAGGTAAAATAGTCGTAGATGCACATTCAGAGAATAGCTGGTTTAAGCCTGATCACTGAATAACAAGGATCCAACAGATACATCTTTTAAATAATCTCACACCAGCACTGGTGTTGAAAAGAGAACTGCCATCAACATGCAGAGTTTCCTTTGCAGCTTACATTTAGTCTCTCTCCTTCTTGTGCTGCATAACCATGAAGAAGCATCGCAAATGTGACCTTTTGCTTCGTGTTTTCTGACCAGGCCGGGCTGAGTCACCCGTGGTGTGATCTGGTTTATCTTACCGATGTCATGGCTGACTTTGAGTGTGATGTCTTCTTCCCCGAGTTTGACAGAGGAGTGTTCAAACTACAAGAAAGGTTAGTGTTTATTTTATCTCACGAATGCATCATGAGAGAGTGATTTTTACTTAGTCACAAAGCAAACATCAGCACTTTCCCTGCGGTTGCATTGTCTGTACTCGAACTAACTCAGCTCAAAAGATTCTGCTGACTTCCACCCTCACTGGTTTGCCGCGACATTGTTTTGATAAGCAATGTTACAGCTGTCTCCATGTAGGCAACTGGACTTGTTTAATACATGATGAGGTAAAACCTATATAAGAAAGACGAGCAAGTCCAGTTGTCTATGTCCATGTGAACTTCTGTAAATATAACTTCTGTTCCATTGAATTTTATTGATAAATTATTGTGTGTCCATTAAAGGTAGATTCTTACCTTCTTACCTCTCGTTTTACTGGTATCTTTGTTTTCTCTCATTTGATTCAAACTTGTTATAGTCGTTGAATATTTTACTGCTTTTTTATCAGTGGTTTCATGGTTTTGCAGATGATCAGCAGCCTTTCAGTGTTTTATTAAACTGTTCATCCATTGCATTGTTATATTTATATTTAACAGTATTTGTCCTAATTAACTAACAAAACCTTCTTTCCCCCTTTGTCTCCAAATAAGATTTCCTCAGGTACCGAGTGGCATTCAGGAGGAGAACGGCATTACGTACAAATTCCAAGTATTCAAGAAATCGATCTGTGATGCCATTTAGATCAGAGACTTGAGATATTATCAAAAAACTAAATCACTGGATTGTTCTGTTCTGCCTTAAAAACCCTGTGCACAGCTCCTGGACAAACCGCAGCGGCCCTGCTAAATCTCAAACCAACTTTCAGCTTATATTTAATTTTGCCTTTTGCTGGGAAGAAAATCTTCTGCCAACATCTAATGTCACTTTGTCACTTGTCAGCGTTTCCATCTTCTCCTCCTTGGTGATATTGAAGCTCAATGGAAAATAAGATGTGTTCGATTCTCAGCAGACACGACAGAAACCAGTAACTTATCCAACTGGTTTGCTTTGATGTTATGATGATCTTTCTTTCCATGTATATGACGTAGAGATATAAATAGATTGTGTAATTTGTTGTGGTTAGAAAAGCTGTGACATAGTTATTGCCAATGGTTTTCACTGTATAGCTTTTTGCAAGGGTTTTTGAATGAAGTGAGCCAATTAATAGACCAAATAAGTGACACTGGGCGAGTTTAATTTGTCATTTTTGAATAAAGTTACCCCGGTTCATCCTGTTGTACATGGTCGTTTTTGCCACAAGGGGGAGGCATTACAGAAGGACATGTGACAGCACTGAAATAACCTTTCCAACATACCTCAGATTAATCCAACAGCATTAATGTGACATTTAAATTATTCACTGATTCTGAAGCCTCTACTGATGCCTGAGCCTTGAGATAGTGATGTTGTACGTTACATGTGTCATGCACACACAACATGGAAAACATAACCTCTGTCAAAATAAAACTCAACAAAATGCATTAAAGTGTCAATCAGGGTCGATCTCGGGGGAGGAAGAAAACCTCCTGGTGCAAGTGTAAACATCACTGATCTTGTGACATCAACTCTCTGATCGACAAAAGCTTTAGATCTGTTCCTCTATCATTTACAGAGATATCTTGAAAAATGAATTTTTCAGGCCTTGACCTAGACTAGCCGGCATTAAAAGTTCATGGTCAGGACAAAATCTGTCGATGCCTTGTCTCAAACACACACACACCGAACACACACACATACACCAAGGGACTTTTCTCTCTGCAGATCCTGTGATTTATCACAGAAGAAAAAAGTGTGACTGAAGTTTTACGACGTAACCGATGTTAACAATATTAACAGTTGGGCCCTGGGCAAGCCTGAGACACAGTGATCGTTACAAGGACACTGAAACTAAAGTTGCTGAATGAAATTGAGCCACAGTGAGTTTCGTTATTTATCTCCAGTAATTAGTCAAAGTGTGATCCGTGAAAAAATGAATTTCTGACGCAGTACTTTTAAAGAGTAGAGTTATTCTGGGTCTCAAGGACAAGCAGCGACACAAACGCTGCTTTCAACAGTGAGTGGCAGAATCAAATCAGACATGAATGAATCTGCCAGCCGGTGATATTAACACAACAGACCGCTCCACGCCACAGGTGACAAGTGCAGCGGTGACAGATGAGTCCATGATGTGAATCTCAGATGCAATGTTTAATATAGAAAGTCATTTACCTTCTGTGCATCAGACGTCCATCAATGTGACATTTATTTCCCTGCAGGTGTGTCTTCACTGTATCTGAGTCATCTCATCAGGTCACAGGTGAGTTTCAGAGACAAGTGATGTCACAAAACAATGGTAGGTGTTTTTTATAAGGTCGTTTTTAATAAAAAATAATAAACTTACATTACTATAGCCCCTTTCAAGGGACCCAAGGACGCCATCAAGATAAAAATGATAGATTTTAATTGCAGTTGTCGCCCGTTTCTGGTGAGAAATGACCCATAAAGACAATGTTAAGAATGACTCATATCAATCCATGTGCCGTGTTTGAAATGTTAAAGGACGATTTTATTCTCTCGTTAATTAACCTCTGTGGCTTGTCTGCGTGATCCATCGCACACACAGCAGGAGACACAGCAAAAGGACGCTGGGTAAGAAATAGAGGTTATATATTTTATACACACCCGAGGCCTCGTCTCATCCACTTCACCTTCAAACATCCCGATGAACTCCTTGCATTGGCTCCTTAGCGCTGGTGACGGACACAACCCTGCAACACGATGACTTACATCGTCACTGATTAAAATGAGTAACATCAGTACATCAGCTGCAGTGAGCTTGAGGTGTGATGTTGCCCCTGGAGGGCTCCATGTTGGAAAATTAACTCTAGTCAAGCATCCATCTGCTGAGCTCGAATTCATTACTAGATGCACTCAATTTTGCATCATCTGCCCAGTGGCTATCGCCATGACTACGGAACCATGCTGACTGATGCAGACGGCAGCAGATGGGGAAGTGGAAGTTGTTAATGTATACCAACACCAGCCACCCGCCTCCTCCCTCTGGACACACAAGTCCTCTCTTTCTTTGTTGTGACCCCATCATCCACATTACGAGAGCGAGCGAACCTCGAGGCATAAAGTCGTGGCTTCATTACCGGCGAAGCTCGCCCCCATTAAAAGCCACTCTTAAGCATTTTTCAAGGGCTTTCGCTGGCTCCTGAAGATTAAGACGCATTTAAAACGAGACTGAAACCTTTTACAGTGTCCTCTCTCGCCTTAGACACCGCTCCGTAAGATTGTATATGGATTTTTCTGGCTTACTCTAAAAGAAATACGGGCACTAATCCATGACGCACAAAGACCTGAAAAGCTTATTAATAAAACCAAACATAATGGAAAATCAATTTTGCATAAATGATCTGAAACTCTAAAGATGGCCAGAGAGTGTGTTCAAATAAAGCACTTCCAATCCAAATCAAAGAAACTCCATTTCCTTCCTTTTTTCCATTTCATCTTGTGGGTGCATTTGAATTCATTTGAAATTCTAATGAAGTGACATTTCTGTAGTGGGATAGCTTACAATGAAATTTCTCCATTTGTAAAGTAACAATAAAAAAAGGAGGCACAGTTAGATCTCCACCCTGAAGGAAACGGCTGTGCTGCCAAGAACATTGTGTGAAAATGTGACTCGGGCAGTAAATAAAAGTTTAAAAGCCTTGTTTGTCCTCGGTAATGTGTTTGATAGACGAGTCAGCGTGTCTCCTTTTACACACTTAAGTCATGAAGTTGTTGTGATGAGATCAATTGTAAATAAAGCAGTAATAAAGTATTTATTTGTCAAGGGACTATATTTCCTCAAACGTGTGACATATTAAGAGCCCAATGCATTTGTCTCACTGTCTGATGTTGCTCTGGGACGCCGTGACATCACCATCCACAACTCCTCCGACAGGGATTCATATCTGTGATAAAAGCGCTCTGATTGTTATGTGTAATAACATAACGCAAACTGATGAATAGGCTGTGATCACAATCTTCTTTGTCTAATTTATAAATGAAACGTGTCGAGGCAAAAACGGGGGCTTGGAGAAAAAATAGCACTCACATGACTCACAAGTTGTTTGCCACTTTCATCCCCCAAGGTCGGGAACTTTTGGCAGCAGGAAAAAAATTCTCTCTGCTGTACAGATTTGAGCACATGGTGAAAAAAACAAACTGAATTTGAGTCTTTACACAATAAATTCTTGCATTTTGAGATTGTTCACTCTCCGGTCGATTAGTTTTGGCCTCTCGGGCTCCATAGGGCATCATTGTAATTTTTCCTAATCAAACTGTGAGGATAAACACGTCAATAGTGATTCTAGAATAAATACTAGAAGTGGTTGCACCTTTAGACTGAGACACTTTAATACTGACACAGTATAAATTATAAGAACAGTACAAATCCAGTTTCAGCTTTAATTTCCTCACATCAGTTCTATACAACCTCTGTCAGTCGTCTACTTTTAAAGGGGCGACAGGGTTAAAAATTGGTCTCTCTGTGCGGAGCTGTAGTTTTCCATAGCTCATCTCAAAGTTCTTCTTCGTGCCATTTAGAACCTCCAGACTACCGGCCCCGACATCATAGCCCCGCTCCCTCAGTCGCTGGATGCGGTAATTCACTATTTGCCTGGTCAGCTCCAGCACAGTTGGAGTGCCCATGATCTGAGACATGCTGATCCCAGCACGAAGGAGCCCCTCGAAGCGCTCGGCCAGAATGTCCTCCGGGTAGTACAGCAGAGCCGGGCAGTTGAGGACGATGTTCCGCAGCTCTGCCTCGGAGCAGCCCACGGTTTCCTTGGAGTACGCCAGGCTGCGGCGCATGCTGTCCGGGTTCAGCTCGATGACAAAGCCCTTGAGTTTGGAGATGAGGTGGAGGAGCTCTGCAGCGCTGAAGCCTTTGTCCTTGAGAAACAGCAAGTTCTGCCTCAGCACCTCCGGGGACTTGAGGAGAACAAACGGGTTCTGGCTCAGCAGCTTCTGAAGCCAGACCTTCATGTTGGCCTCCTCCCCTCCCAGCTCCAGGTAGGCCTGCTGGAGGCCGCGCACCATCACCTCGTTCTGCTCCACCGGCCGGCTGAAGCTCTGGGGGGCACTGGCCATGAGTTTGGTGATGATCCGCTTGTTGAGGTTTAAACTCTGGAAGTAAGCGATGTTCTGACGCTGGCTGTCGAGGTGGCTGGAGCAGGTGAAGAAAGAGGCCGGGAATTTCTCAATGATCCCAACCAGCTCTTTCTGGTTAGAGCACACAGTCATCCACAGCTCTTTCTGAGCCTGCATCTGCTCCGGGTGACAGAGGACGGCCTCAGGATGATCTGCTAAAATCCGAGAGATTATGAACCCTGGGGCCCCCATGTCCTTCAGCAGATTAGACACCTCCCTGGTATAGGCTGGGTTCCTGTGTAGGACCCAGCCCTTAAGTTGCCGGACCTTCTGAATGTCCACGGAGAGATCATAGAGCTCCTGCACGGTCTGCTGGTTCTCGGTTGAACTCAGCGTCGAGCATATCCTGAAGTTTAGAGGTAGAGCGGCGACACGCTGGCACCGGAGGCTCAGGCATGTTGCCATCAAGTTCAACATTGATGCAAAGTCCTGATGCTGATCCCCGGAGAGAGTGAGAGAAAAAGGGAGAAGGGCAGGAGAATAACTGTATATGTAATTATTGACAAAAAAATAAGAGCACGACCAATATAGATTTTTGAGGGCAAATATTGATACATATACATTTCTTTTTAAGACCTTTCTTGTACCATAATAAATGAAAATATAGACGTATGGCAGATATAAAAAGAAAATCACAGTGTCTTAACAATTTTCACTTCCCCAGAATTAAGGATAAGTAGTTAATAACCCTTAAAATCCCACTTTATCTCACAGAGTACAGGCAGAGACAGTCACCAGAGTCTTTCCCACATTGACCAGGGGAGTTTGCTACGAGTTCCACGGCTCTTGTTTGTGGGTTTTATTGTGGGTTTTATTATGAAATAAAACCTGTATGTCAAAGTTTGCATCTGAGAACTCAGAAACTCCTGCTCACAATATTTCTAATCTGACTGTTCTTCTCTCATGCTTTCTGTAATTGATTGAATCCCCCCCTCACAGCCTCGTTGTCATCACACAGGATCCCCAGCAGCAGGGTGATGGTGACTCTGCACAGCTGCTGCCAGATGTTTCACAAGGGGAGAGTGGAGGAGGAGCCATTAATCACATCTGTTCTCAACTCGAGAGTCAAATCAAACAGATTCAGGAGCTCGTTCCAACTTTATTGCCATAATAAGTCAATCTGAATTTTACACTGGAGGTTTCCCCCGTTGACTTAACGCCACAGGTCAACGACTTCAAAATAAAAGTCTGCCGTGCTTTTATTTGGAGAAACATGCTAAGTGCTATTAGCTTGCTGGCTAACAACTACAGGAGGCAGTGACGCTGCTCCACCAGCATGGCGTGTGATTCCCCTTGGAGGTTTTACAATTAAACATAACTTACTATTGAACAAATATGTTAGAACAAACGAGGATGTATTTAAACAACACGAACACATTTGTCAGAACGTGATTTACCTTTAGCTGCGGTCAGCGGATGTGACGTTTTGTTATGAAACCGATTTCTTCTTCTTTTGTGTGTGTGTGTGTGTGTGTGTGTGTGTTGTCCGATTCACCACAGCGCCCTACAGAGGCGGCGGTGAGCACTACAGTGAAGCACAGCAAACGTTTCAAATTCAAACTGGCCCCTTAAAAAAAAGCTGTTATTTCTTAGAAAAGATAAACATTCAACATTTATGAGACGTCGATATGTTATTTGATTCCAAGCTCACACTCCCCCCCCCCCCCCTCAAAGCTCCTGCTCTTTTATCACAGCCCTTATGTCCAGTGCTTAAAAGAAAATTGGCCAAATAATATCTGTATCTCAGCCAGCATTCGGTGCAGCTCCAGAGCCGGCAGCATACGGAGGCGCTGATGAGTGCAATCAGCACAGGGCTGAATTGGACTGAACACACGGAGAGTTTTCTCACAGTTGGTGCTTAATCACGATGCTTGATCACCAGCTCGGCAAGCTGTTCCCTCAGCAGCACAAGAGCCGCCGCTGCCGAGTGGGTAGCCGGGTTCATTATGGTTTATGTACTAGCAAACAGATGAAACGCCTCGAAGGGGAAACAGGTTGGTGTGTCCTTTCTCTTTTGAAAGCCAGTGTGTTGACATGAGTGAGCTGGTTATCGCAGAGCACTGAGGGTGAGGGTGTTGCTATCGTGCTTCACGGGGGAACAACTTTCCTCAGATATGAAAGCAGGGATATGACACAACATGTGGGCCTGCAGAATAAACAATATCATTCTCCCTTCGTCTATTTGCAGTCAACCTGTTAAGACTTCCCTCAAGGGTTTAAGCAAACTCATGCAATCAGTAAATTCCCCTCCTGGCCCCTCCTCTTTCTCTAACTGCAACATATGAGGAACTTAAAACTTGAGCAGGAATAACATGAAAAAGAAATCAACTGATTAACTGAATCTTTAAAAGTAAAATAGACACAGACTGAATCTTAAGATAAAGCATAAGGTCAATTGTGTGTATTTATTTATTCAGTAGTCTCAATGACGACTCCAAGCCCTCTACTGTATAGTTTTAGCCATTCACACATGCACATTCATACGGTGGAAAGATGTGCATAACTTTTTCTAGCGCACAAATCAAGGACACTTTTGCACACACAAAGCTAATATACATGATGTGTGACTGATAAAACAAACTTAGCTGAATCCACACCACAGAGAGACAGACGACAAAGGCAGGGATGAGGATTGAACTTTGGATTTTAAAACTAATGCTGTCGGGTTTTATGGAGCAGCTGGACCCATAAATGCAGATTTGATAAAAGGGGGAGTAATTAGACACAGGTGAAACACGTGAGGAAGAGGTGTAGACATCCACAAAGACAGGACAAAGACTGGGATTCAAGCTGGAAACACACAAGGAGCAAAAAAAACTGGAAACACAGAAGTCAGGGAGAACACAAATCCAAAACAAACCTTAACACGAGGAAAACAGGAAAAGTAATAAAGAGTCTAAGAGCAAACCTAAAATACTCTTCATAAAAGGAGTCAAAGTTCAGAGTCATATCAAATTCCATACCACAAGGCCACCAGGCCTGATTACAATATTTACTAAACATGGACAATCCTTTTGATTCAGAACGATCCGCTCCTTGATAGAAACAGAATCTGCTTTCAGAAATGCACCTAACACTCAGGAGGGGCTTTGAGAAACTTTGGGTTCACATGAAGTTCTTCTGATAGTCGGTCAGCACTGCAGCAGCTCTCCTGGTTAAACTACACATCTATCTCCCCCGACTGTCAAATAAAGACGCAAATTAAATAACCCGAGTAGGCGTTTGAATGTTGAAATTGTCTGAACTTGAAATCCAGACTGTTGGCACGTACTTGGAATTGGTACGTTCTCACGCTCATTGTTGTGGGTTGCGCAAAATATGAAAGCATCAACAGTGACCAGGTAACAGCAGCACAGACACAGCAGTTCTCAGGGAACAGCGGCATCAGCCAGAGACAAAATGGAGAGGAGGGAGCAGACGTCGGGACAAAGACGTAAACAAAAGGCATTGAACTGGAAGAGGAGAGAAGAAGCTTTTCCAAACTGCCGCTGGGCAACAAAGGCAAATTGTGATACAGGCTGTCAGACCACTCGCAGATGCTCACACACTTGGTGCGGCTTTGTACAGACGAGATATGAACGGATTATAAGAAAATGGACCCCTAGGCAAAGATAGTTAAAAGGCCCCCCCCCCACCCACCCATCTTACGAAGAACCCCCTCGGACTGAAAGATTCAAAATGTTAGCACACAATGCAATCTATTGATGGTCGTTTTTTATCTCTTTGTGCGGTCGTTTTGTCTCTATGAGTTGGCTTTCACGCTATGTGCTTGTTTTTTGTCTCTTTTTGGTCATTTTTATCTCTTTATCGTCGTTTTGTCTCTTTTGTCTTATCACTTTGTGGTTGTTTGTGCTGTATTTGTTGTCTCTTTGTGGCCATTTTACATCTTTGTGGTTATTTTTCTTTGTCTCTTGGTGGCAATTTTGTGTCTCTATTCGTTTTTTGTCTTTTTAACTTTGGAATGTATAAGCTTTCCCAGGCTCTGTCCCTTTCTTTGTCTCTGGCCAAAGGCCCCTCTTAATCTTTCGGGTCCTGGGTAGAATATGTTGCATCGCAAAGGATATTTTGTTCAGATAACTCTCAAAACATTTTCCCTCCAGGATCATCTCACCCTCCCCCCTCCACAGTCTACCCGTTTTCTTGACCTTCATCTCACTTGGCCCGGAGTCTAACAAACAGGTAGATTTCACCACACAATACCAAAGGCCCCACGTGACACACATCCTCAACACTTGTCTAAAGTGTTATCTATTATCATGGGTTTTCCCAGCAAGGTTTATCTTACACTTAAATACCAGAGAAACGTTAAAACATTGTCAACCTGAAAAGCAAGTAAAAGAGAGAGCAGGAGTAAAAAAAAAAAACAGTTCCTGACCTAACTATTATTGTTTCATATTTCATCTTAGAGTCTGATTTGTTTCATTTTCATAAACCAGGTTTAACCCTTGTTTGTTTTATTTTGTATATTAACAAGCACATTTACAGCTCACGGTTATTAGTTCAATAATATAGTAGCTCATGTTCAGTTGTACTAAAAGCAAAATATCTCTTGAACTCACACTCAGTAAAGTTATATTAAACCACTAAAAGACCATCGACGTCCCACTGTGTTGCGTCATTGAAAAACAGAATAAAGGTTAGAATAAAGAAACCTAACGTAACATGAGCAATAAGTAAGATATTAGCTCTAAAGCAAACTGCCACATTATGAGGCTGCTCTCCCGAGGACAGGAAAGGTTTCTATTTTAAAATATTGTTGGCGAATTATATAACGACTGGACCCATTTGGATTTTACAGCTTTTATATTGTGTATCACACCACCCAACTCGGGAATGAATGGAAGTTTTGTGTTGCCTCGCAGTGACAAAAGAAATAGTGTAATGAAAGCTGCCAGAACACAGAAACACATTATACCCGATACCTCAGAGATGGAGTTCAGATTAGCATGCTCTGTTAATAAGGGGCATGTTGGTACAAAAAAACATGATCTGGGTGCATTTCCAAATAGCAATGAATCTTGCCTGTGCGGAATTTCCTCAAAAAAAACAGAAGTGCAGACGAACACTCCTTCAAACTGCTGTCATGGTGACTGACCACACCCACAGCGTAGAGATATCCAGTCTGACAACACACCAACGCTGTTAATGTACAACCAGAATCCTAACTTTTTATTATGCTCTGTTTGGCTCAATCCGTTGTGTCAGACTTAAGCTCAGTTAAGTTAAAGACTTTGATGAATCACTACCTGCTGGAGTTTCTTGGCGTGTGTGTGTCTGTCGCTGTGTGTCTGTGTTTGAGTTTGTGTCGGTCTGTGGAAGAGGAGGGAACAAGCTGGAGGTGGATCCAAAGTGACAGGCAGCAGTGGATACAGTAAAACCAGCTTACTGTACGCAGTGAGAGCAGCACATGGCCCGGGACAGCCAGAGAAGATGACCTCCCGGTGGTGTCTTGAGTTTCTGCTTTGCCTCCAGCTCCTCCACCGGGCCTACAGCGAGGAACCAGAGCCCGTGTTCAGAGCGCAGGGCAGCATTATCGAGATGGGGTACTGCTTCGGAGTGGATTATATTGTTGTTTACAGATCTGGACCGGGGGGAGACAAGCTGCTTGGAAACTCCTCAGACAACAGCACGGCCGTCACACCTCCAGATGACCTGCTGGATCGCGTCCGCCTCAACCACGATAATCAGCTGCTCGGGCTGCAGATCCTCAACCTCACGCACATGGACTCTGGGATTTATCGTAGGGAATGCTGGCAGAACCAGAAACTCAGCAGCCAGCTCACACAGCAGCTCTCTGTGTGCGATGAGGAGGTCGAATCTGAGGAGATCATCGTGAAGGAGGGAGCTGCAGGGGTCGAGCTGCTTTGCAACAGCACTTCCACTGGTCTGGAGGGAAGCTCTGTGCTCTGGTACCATGAAACGTATCCGTCCTTTAAAACCACACTCTTCCTGGACAGCGGCGTGTCACTGGAGCCTGTGGTGGAGGAGATGAAGGGTCTCGTGGAGGTCAGAGACCGAGGGGCCAGTCTTGTGATTGAGAAGAGCTTGGTGAAGAGTTCACAGCACTTTCACTGTCTTGTGATTAAAGGTAAGAAATGTCTCAGTTACCAAGACATGTCCTTACAAGACCACAGCGAGAGCAAGGAAATATTTGTGTCACACGGGGACAGAGTGGTGCTGAAGTGCCCCTCTGAGGGAAAGAACCAGCAATGGGATACGCCACTGGGAAAGATCAACAGCAACAGCACGAGGAACAGTGAGATGTATATATCAGCTGGGGATAGATCACAGGACTTTTCGTTGATAATTCCTTCTGTCACTGACGACCACGTTGGGGATTATTCATGCCTCTCCGCCTCATCTGAGCTGCAGTTTTTGCTGATGCTCTGTCCCAAAGAGAAACCCCAAGAAAAAATGGACTTTGGAGGCAGGAACTTCTCTTTGGAATGCAAAGTTAGCCACAGCGATTCCCAGAGAGTGCTGTGGTACCGCACTGAGACGTCAGGGGAATATCAACTCATCCTTGACTCAGATGACAAGACTGCTCCCGGCCTGGAGGATCTGGAGGGCAGAGTGACTCTGTCTGACAACGGCTCCTCGCTGATCATCTCCGGCGTGCAGATGAACGATGCAGGCGTGTACTGGTGTGTTGTTTTAAAAGGCCCTGAGTTCCTGGATGATGATGATGATTTCACATATGAATATGGCGAGGATGATCCAGATGATGATGATTATAATGAGGTCCATTTCGGGAACAGGTGCATTTTGAAACAGGAGACCATCCTGAGTTTAATCACGCCTGAGACCTCTAATCCGAAGACTAGAAACCTTGATGCCAACCCCGCTGCTGAACCGCCGCCGGCCTCTAACGTGACTGCTATCGCAGCCGGGGCAGGAGTGGCGGCGCTGCTGGTGGTTGGAGCGATTGCTGTAGCCATTGTCATCTGGAAAAAAATGGCAAGATCTCGATCTGAAATAAATAAGGAAAGGGAAATGAAAATGACTGAGGATCCTGGTTGTACTAAGAGCTTAACTGGTGATGAATGTGGCGCTTAACAGCTTTTGTAAAGTAGCTCCGAGGTATTTTATATCCAACCGACATTAACTGTGCGATGAAATATGTCCATAAATCACATCTTTATTGAAATGTTTTCCATTATGAAATGGTTGTTTTTATACTCTCATGTTTAAACCGAATTTCTTTTCTGAGTTCCTGACACCGACACTATATTTGTCGTGTTAAATCTGACAAAATGCAATTTTGCTTTTTAAAACAATCCATGACTGCAAATGTCCAAATTCCATCCTGTCACAAAGTGTCTCTTCAGTTTTAATCACACAGTTCTCGTGAACAGTGCTTCTGACTTATCTGATGGACGGAAAATGACGTACGGCTGTAGGCTGTTATTAAGTGACGACTGAAAACCAGTCAGGCTGCTCAGCTGTCAACAGATTGTTTAATGGCAATAAGGGAGAGCGACAGAGAAAGTACCTAAAGCTCCACTCCCAAAATAATGATATCATCGTACCGTGTTGCACATTAAAGGAATTTGACTGTTAACAGCTCAGGAGATATTTGTTTTACACTTCAGTTCGAAATTGGGTTTCTATATACCTGCCATCATTTGCTCCTTTTTGGTCTCCACCATTTCCTGGAAGACATATCTGCTTCTTTAGCTACAAAACAGTTTGATCGATGCCAACTTGGTTTAATCCTACTTTTTGGCACCTGGTAGGTTGTTAAAGCTTCTTTGCTAGAAACAGCTGAGTGGACAATGAGTGAATCTGTGCCAAAACAAATTTGAAGAAGCCAAAATGTACTGTAAAGCTCAGAGGACCAAAAGGCTGATGCTAAATGTCTGCATTTATCAATACAAGCAAACCCTTCACATTACAAACTATCATTTGATCCAGTGTGAATATAAAGATATTGATTAGTGCAGCTTTGAAGGAGCAGAATGGATTTTACCGGGATGATGGCAGACTATCGTGCAAGAAATTAGCAAAGGATCCTTATTGTAAAATTATATACTGTGTAAATATAATGTATGTATTTAAACTCTCAAATGATCTCCCCTTCTGTAAGCGCTTGTTCTAAATGCTTTATTCCCCAAATCAGGAACCTTGTTGCTGCATGTATATAGATATTTTGATAACCTATAATGATCAAGGG
This sequence comes from Limanda limanda, assembly GCF_963576545.1. Taxonomy (NCBI): domain Eukaryota; kingdom Metazoa; phylum Chordata; class Actinopteri; order Pleuronectiformes; family Pleuronectidae; genus Limanda; species Limanda limanda. The sequence continues at coordinate 8,364,950 of NC_083643.1, forward strand.
GGGAAAAAGTGCCACCAATACTTAGATCTTTCCAAAAGGCTGAAATGTCCATTTTGAATGTGAAATGCAAGCAAAACAGATAAATACTGGTCATGACACATGTTAAAGTATTTTACATCTGTGTGTGTGGGATCTATACCTGAGGCTGTCTCATCTGACACTATACACATTAACTGCGATATTCAATCAATATGTGCTGTAGCTGAGTTCTGAGCGAGTTAAGCAGCACACTGCTGCAGAGCCAAACGTATCGATCCAATATTGCAGTTTATGTTTGCAAAACACAAAATGGGATATAGAGTATGAAGTGATTATAAGCATTACTGACTCGCTGACTGTGTTCTAATCGATTCTCTTGTGCATTTTATTGTACCCGACAATGTACAGAGGGATGTGCAGTTTATGCTTTAAGAAAATATGAGCGGCTGCCTCAGGGTCTCGTGGTGTCATGCTCAGGAAACTGAAACGCTCCAGGTCTCTTTTGTAACGAGCTCACATGAATTTGAATAAAGGTTTTTAAAGCTGAAAAATGTCTCATCGTCTTCTAATCTGAATTGGATTTGTGCGGCTGGAAGAGCTTGTTACAGACAAGATGTGTTTTTTAAATTCTTGCATTTTGACAAGAGTGTAATTATCCATTTAATTGAACAACGTGTTTAGTGCTGCTACGCAGGTTGTTGAGCTGCTGAAGGTGAGAATGTCCACTGGAAACCTCCCCCCCCCCCCACCTCACTTTGTCCGTGATAACAAGGCGTGGAGAGGCTCCGATTCTCTTCTCACCCCCTGACCTCACTCCACATCAAACATGAATAAGTCACAGTGTCCTGAATTACGCTATTTATGAGTCAGAAATTAAAGGAAAAAGCTAAATATGCCAGAATAAACCGATGCCCATAACAGTCACCTTATGAAACCACATTTCAAATCTGGATCTGCACCAAATTTAACACAGTCATAAAAATCTGTTCCCTAAATAATACCTAACCCCGAACTCTATATCAAGATCCATGAATTATTCTTAAAGGTATCAAGAAAAAGAAAAATGCTCAAAATTGTGGAAAAATCTCCCTCTGATCTGAGTTTGCACCAACATTTTATGAGTTCTTTCCTCATATTCCTCCTAACTAACGAATGGACAGGGGGGTCAAAACATAACAAAACAAATGATTCAGATTTTTCATCAAGACAATAAGAGGAAATATGTGACTTTGAGAGAATTAGCTGCAGACAGACAAAAACAGAGACATCTGCTTTTATATCCCCGGTAAAGACGTCATCAAACAGAGTGTGTTCGACAGCACACATTTGATGCTGGTCTGTTGTCGTACAGGGGAAAGGAAAAAGTGAGGAGAAGCTGAGAATTAAGGACATGATCAGACTGTGTCAGCAGGAACAATCAGTTGACTATCTGCAAGAGAGGGATGTTACAGCAGTGGGGATGTGGTCGGATGAGTCATCCTTCAGCACATTCTCCAGAAGCGAGCGAGTGCATATGTGTGGAGCAACGACAAGGGAGCTTGTGCCGGCCTGAACCCTTGACCTGAGCCTGTTGGCATGGTTTCAGGTCCACTTGTCCCCTTTGACGCCATGACACTGCAAATCAACACATTTTAATTCTAACCTGATGAAAGTGGCCTCTTCCAGGATGACAGTGCCTCCCTCCCACAGGGCACATGTAGTTCCTGGATGGTTTGATAAGGATAAAAATGATGTGGATCTTAAGTTTTGGCCTTCGTAGTCACCAGAAGTGAATTGAACGGGTCTGGGAGAATTTGAACTGACGTGTTGAACCATTTTCTCATTAAAAGACAAAATGATTGAATATCTTTTCAAAGAATAGTTCATTCACTCCTCCAGTAGAATTCTGATGGCTCATCTTACCAGAGTCTGCAGAAACTGCTGCTGATTTAACGCTGTAGGTTGTTCTATCTTGTGTAATTATACGGCCATAAGGTCTTTATTCACTGAGCAGTGAATAATGAATCTTGCACATGCTGCACAGCCGGAGTATAAGAGGAATTTCATAAGGTGTTTCAAATATTTATCAAGCCTTTAGAGTGAGTCACTTGATTTCCATGCTGGTTTTGTGACCTGGAATGTGGCCTGACAATATATCCGTGGAACTAAACAATGAGGAAATAACAGACTGTGTTTCCCTGTCTGAACAAACAATTGAATGCTAAAGAAATAGTGCATTTTGGGAAATACTCTATTTTGCCTTATTACTCACAGTTAAAAGTAAAAACGTATAATACTCTCATACTCTCTCACAGCATGTATGAAGCTTTGCAGGGAGATTGAAAACAGGAGGAAAAGGCTGTGAATTCTAATAACATCTTATGTCGCTTTTGTTTGATCCAGACAAGAATCCACATGTTAAAATTATTTTGGGGGGGTTTCGGGTTGGATGTGACTGCTAACTGTCCACATAGTATACAATATAACAGTATACATTATACAATACCTTACTGAAAATAAATAACATAACATAAACTCACTTGTGGAATGACAGTGAATACATGTCCCGGTAGTGAAAGTAGCTTCAAATATTTATCAAGCCTTTAGAGTGAGTCACTTGATTTCTATGCTGGTTTTGTGACCCGGAATGTGGCCTGACAATATATCCGTGGAACTAAACAATGAGGAAATAACAGACTGTGTTTCCCTGTCTGAACAAACAATTGAATGCTAAAGAAATAGTGCATTTTGGGAAATACGCTATTTTGCCTTATTACTCATAGTTAAAAGTAAAAACTAATAATACTCTCATGTCTGTACAGCAGGTATGAAGCTTTGCAGGGAGATTGGAAACAGGAGGAGAAGGCTGTGAATACTAATAACATCTTATGTCGCTTTTGTTTGATCCGGACAAGAATCCACATGTTAAAAGTATTTCGGGGGGTTTCGAGTTCGGGTTGGATGTGATCGCTAACTGTCCACATACAATATAACAGTATACATTATACAATACCTTATGGAAAATAAATAACATAACATAAACTCACTTCCAGAATGATAGTGAATAAATGTCCCAGTAGAGACTTTGCCGCTGCCTCCACCATCTTGAATCAACCACACGGCTTCTGATGGTGTTTCTATGGTGCAGCATTACCTCTGACTTGCCAGGTCACAGTCTGCATTCCTGCACATCTTCCACAGAGGCAGCAACAAGCTGCAATATTCATGAGAGGATTGGATTCACTTCTAATGCATATTTACTAAATACTGATTTTTCCGTGCCTTCAGATTTTTGCCCCCCCCGGGCTGCAACATCAGCCACAAACAATTGTTCTCAGTGTCCCTGCTTTAAAAAGACATGTTTACATTTATCATTTTTATTTCCAGAGTTGTCGTTGCTCAACATTTTCACACTATGAGCTAAGAAAAAAAAGCAGAAAATACATCTTTAGTGATGTTTGATGATGCGAGGGCCATTAGGCAGCACGGTGGATTTATGAAGCTATTCCATCATGTAAAACAATCGGGAGATGTTGTGCTTCAGCAGTATTTTCAGCTGCCAGATTCCATCACTCCCACACACTTAACCTTTGGAGCCCTGATAAATATTTATGTACAGTGCCAGTGCATCCTAAGAGGAAATATGGCTTCCGTTAGGAAATATTTGCTCAGCTGCTACAAATAAAACATTAAATCATACTCCATCTTTGTTTTTAAATTGATGCCGAGCCAATATCTGATATGGAAGCTGTTTCAAACGGATGAGGCAGAAGACAGAAGATCAAATTCTAAACTGATTTTTTCTCTTTAGCTAATGTTATTTGTCATTTTTCTTTTTTTATTTCTTTAAAGCTGATGAATAAAAAAAAAAGATAATTTAGACGTCCTTTACAAATCATGTCCTTTCCTGAATTCCCCTCTTTGTGTGTTGTCTCCTTTCACAACCCTGAGATGAAGCACTTTTATTAAAAAGGCATTCAAAGTGTTAAAAACCGACCAATTGTATGAATAGCATTACATCTGTGGAGAAGAGATTTGAATTAAATATGAATTTGAGAAAGAATTTTGGTTTTTCTGCCCACGATTTATTGTCATGAATTCTCTAAGGACGGGGCAACCAATGTGGGGTTAGAGTTGGAAGAAAATTTTCAATACTAAATCAGGGATGTTAACAATATTTGTTTCTACACGTGAAGCACGCATGAATCAGATGAGTACAAAAGAAGAAAGGAAGGAGGAAGCAAAGAAGCTTTTCCATATTTTCCATTTAGCTCCAAACAGCCGGCTCCTCTTCATTCGGATTGATTGATGGAGACACAGATGTGGAAGAGGAGCAGCTGTTACTCTCAGGTGTAATTAAGAAAGGGCTCGGTCACAGCCCCGAGTGGCCCCAGGAGGGCCGACAGGGCGCCGAACAATCAGAGCGCCTCGGAGAACACCGGGATCCAGCAGCAGGCTTCTTTCGGCTTATTACGGCGAGAGACTTTAAATGGATCTGCTTAATTGTCGAGGCATCTCTCAGACCATCTGTGTTGTGTGGGAGGGCGTGTTTGAGCTGCAAGTGCATGTCTGTGTCGGCCCGAGCTGCACGCGGGTTCAAGTTTAACCAAACTGAGGCGAAGAAAAAGTTACGGAAATAATCAATGAAATCAGGCAGGAAATTGTGTTTCACTCAAGTTGTTCCTCAGAGTCTCCCGTGTTCACTTGGGCTCGCGCAACTTCTGCAGAACACACGTGTGACCAGACTTCCAATTTGAAGATTATCTGAAGTTTTTTCTCTCTCTCTCTCTCTCTCTAACGCTGACACACGCACACACACACACACACAAAGGTCCTTCTTCTCGCGCCCATGCCACAATCAGAATCACAGAGAGTGGATGTCAGCACACTCCCTCTCTCTGTGCGATCAGGCGGCCGTGCTCGGTGGAATCAGCTCGTCTGCTGCATGCTCCCTGGCGGCTGCGGGGCTGAGCCTGCCGAGGCCCAATCTGCTGTAATTTGCCAGGCCTATTACTCCCACAAATGTGATGGCTGTGCGCCCTGTGAGTGTGAAGCAGTTGGTGGGGATAAAGAGCTAGAAGGACTGAAAGAGAGAGAGAGAGAGAGAGAGAGAGAGAGAGAGAGAGAGAGAGAGAGAGAGAGTGAGAGAGAGTGAGAGAGAGAGAGAGACACTCACTGTTGCTGCCGTCTAGCCACAGTGTCTGAGAGCATGCGATGTGTTCTGCTAATGGCACCAATTATGCACCAGAGAGCTCCGCTGTTAGAGTGAAGGTGCAAGGGGATGAAACAGTGGCAGCAGGAGGCCTCTGGGTAAAAAACAACAGCAACAAACAAAATGTTAGAGACAAGCCACTTGGGGCTTTTTCTCCACTAATAGCAGTCTGCTCACTCTACACCCCGACATGTGGAGGTGTCTGGTCGGATCGCAGCCATGCAGGGATTTATGTCTGTTATTTTCAGAGGGCCACTCCAAGCGAGACTGGGACCAATCAAATGCTCCCAATAAAAACCCGGCTTCCCTCCGGACTTCCCGTCCAGCAGATTTGATTTGAAGTCGACAACGTGGAATCCAGAGGGCGTGAGGCGGAGACGCTGTGATACTCCATAAAACTTCAGCTCCCCTGTGTGATGAAACCGTCGGAGAACAGAAGGAGCATCGCAAATACTCGCTCTGGTTTTTAATTCCCTGCTCATTTTTGTGACGTTTACAAGCAGAATTTAGTTTATCCGCCTTTTTATTAGTCGGTGGGATGTATCATGAGGGAAACATTTTGTGAAGAGGAGCAAAAAGAGCTATCAACCGGTTGGACCAGAAAATGCCTCATTATGTAATTGCTTCTTTCTGGTATGTAAGAAGCAGAAAAGGAGTCCTCTGTGGAAGTCCTGATGGAGGCCAGGAGGAAAGTTAAAAACCAGGCAAAAGTTTTAATTTCATTGAAGAGAGACCTGCATGTTTATAGCAGACAATTACAAGTCTTTTTTGTTTTTCTGTAGGCGGCAGGGATCCCCGACGCAAGCCGAGCCGACATGTTTGCTCATGTGCAGAGTCTGTTGGATAAAAGCCGAAATAAGAAATCTCAGCCGACAGGAGGGTGAAAATGAGACCATCTATATTCAAGAGATCTCTCGTTCAAAAACAATCAGGCCGACGTGCGTCGCGAGGCGGCACAGCCACACCCATGTCGCCCAGATGGAGTGTGTAAACTTTCTCGCTCCCCCCTCCTCCCCCACACTCTTCCTTCCCCTCATCATCCCCCGTGTCACTCAGCGGATCTCTCCCATCCTGCCAGCAGTGAAGCACCTCACTGCCGGTCCTGTCCCAAATTTAATAAATGGAGCCACGCGAAATTGGCAAGCCGGGTGGGAACAAGGCGGCGGAGTAAATGTTAGCTGAGAGCTTTGGTTTGTGGAAATGGTCGGATGAAGTTTTCGCCGAAAGCCGACGGGTGAGACACCAGGCGGTGGAGAGGCGAGTCGGGTCAGGAGTTCTGTGAGCTTCAGGATAACAAGCAATCAAACCCAATTAGAAACTGAGTCTAATTGGGGTCGGATCCACAGAATTCAATCATGACCCCCCCATTACGAGTCAGAACATATTAGGGGGGAAAAACATTGGGGAAAGAAGCCTGGTCATTGAGCTAAGCTAACGCCATTAGCTCATGTTTCGTTAAATTGTTTTATATTCGTTCTGGTTACTTTTGGTTTCACATTGTAATTCATGTAGCAAACTACAGAATTTAGTTTGACGTACATCCGTCCACTCGCCATCGCCTACATTGGCTGTGTCTGCCTATACATGACACTGATTGGTTTGTAGACGAGGCGTGTGTCTGACCTTAGCGTGATGTCAATTTGTCAGGTGGTCTGACAGGAGAAAATGAAAGAACTATGCCCCAAGCATCTCCAGCCTCAGGTGCAGAACTAGATTGAATGCACCAAATTAACGTCCTTGCTGGACCAAACAACGTAGATGTGATATTCAGGATCCATGCCCCAATGCGCCCTGTGCTTAATTGTCTGTTTAACACTAAATGGGACCATCTTGCTTTATTGAAGAAGACTTGAAAATTTAGACTGAGACCATAGAAACTGACTTCTGTAGAAACTGACTTCTTTTTGTTGAGTTGCCCTCTGCTGGTCATTTGAGGGGTTACAGGTGTCAGGCACTTCCTCGTTGGCTTCACTTTCTGGACCCACGCTCGACATCTTCCATGGATCTTTTCACCTTTGGACAGAGCGAAGCTGTTCCCCCTGTTTTCAGTGTTTTTCCTCAGCTACGAGCTAAACGCCTCCTTCCTCTAGCTTCGTATTAAACTCTTCGTGAGGGATGTATCAATCTTCTGACCAAACTCTCAACGAGAAAGGAAATTAGCGCATTTTCCAAACTGTCAAACTCTTGCATTAGATTAAGTAACTGCTATTACTGAACGAGCAACAATAAGTGCGGAGAAGTTCTCAGAAGTTGCCTGTGCAATACCACTGAGCAATAGACCAAGTGTGTCTGGGTGGTTGTTTGCTGAATTAAATTTAGCTGTCTCTGCTGGCATACCAGTGGGTGAAATGAGATTTCTTTTCACCTGTTTATTGCACTTATAGCGAGGGAGGGTTGAAAAAAGCCTCTTGCCTTTCTTCCCTCTCACTCCCTCAATTGAGATGTAGTATATAGAAACAGTGGCTTTCCTCCACAGGCAAAAATTCCTCCCTCAGATAACTTTTGCGAGACGTGCTTTCCCTCGTGACAAGCTGACTGACGGATTGCGTCTTTACAAGAGAAATGGAAGGTGTAGAAGTTGCCAAACGAGGTATACAGTGACAAGGTTATTCAAAAACAGGAGGGAACGTTTCCATCCACGTTGTGATAAAAGACTGCTGTCATGTTACAGATCAGATATGGGGAGGATCACTGAGATATGGGGAAGAAAGCGTTCGGAATGACGATGCATTTGTTACGAGCCTGATGGTTCTGGGTAAACAACAGAGGGAGGCGCTGAATCCCTCACACGTTTGATTCTGTGCTCTTTGCATTTGTGCGTGGTGGAGGAACAAGTGTGGGTAAAGCTAAACAGGGAGGCCCTCGGAGGACTCGGTTTCCGCTCTCTGAAAATTCCACTTTTTCTTATTGCCTGTTTCCAACCTCACCAAGAAGGTGTGGGGGCGTTTGGCTCCCCAGAGCCGGGGAATCGATGCTGTGGGCGGGTGGAGCGAAGGCTCGGCGCAGGGAGGCGTGGAGCACAGGACGCTCTTGAATCACTCACCGGGAGTTCTTGGCACCTTACTGTCGTTTGTGGGATAAAGCCTTTTGCTGGTATTGTCCCTCAGTGCCTCTTTTGAATTTGTGTATTCTGCTGTAGCCAACACTGCCCAAGTTTAAACACAAGTTAAGCCATTCTGCTCAAAAACAATGCTTACACCCCCTAGCTTCTGGCTTTTGTCTTCGCGCTAATTTCGTCTTCATCTTCATTATTTTAACAGTCTAGACGCTGATGATGCACTTTTGCTGGGAGACGATATTCCAAACGATGAATGTCCGGGCATTGGTGCGAAAAATCGTGTGTGTGGGTTTTTTTTACATATTTTTAGCAATTTTAGTTTTGTATCGTGCAAGACACAACAATCAAGAGACAGAAATTGAGAGATCGTCTCTACCTTTTACACCAAAATTAGGGAGTATACACAGTTTATTTAAACGTAGGTAAAACTGCTTTCTGTCAGTTTACCTTTCTGTCGTTTTGCCCCAGGTGAGTTATGTTCAACATCCCGAACGTGCCAACAACTGAGGCGCTCTCTCACCTCGCTATCAAGATAAGCAAGTTCACCTGGGTGTCACGTTTCCAATCACTGCTCCTCAAAACCGCCTGATGGCTGCCAAGTCGACAATCAAGTCCATTCACATTGCAGACAAAAGATGATATGATAGTGGGTGTTTCGTGGAAAAGGGATTCCGCTTCAGGCGAATTTGTGACCTTAAAAAAGAATAACAGAGAGTCAAACTCCTCTTGAAACGCGGCAGGGGTCAACTGCCTTTTTTAGCGGGTTTATTCCTGTTTGAAAAATTCTTGCGTATACCTGCTCATGATGGTGGGAAAGAGGTTTTAGCTAGCTGGGACGACTAATGCCACACTGGAGCTACACAACAGCATCTCAGGTCTGGATGAGCTGCTGCTGCCACATTATTTCACCAATCTCTCAAGTGAATCTCAGAGAGGACACTCTTTTAGCCGGCGTCACTCTGCCTCAGGGGATGGAGGGTGGCTGGGGGGGGGGGATGAATTCCGTTCCCATTCCCAGGAGTAATGCAGCTGTCAGTGGGTAAAACTGACCCCACGGTAACCCCCGAGGGGGCAATGATATGGCACACATCCCTCCTCACCGGGGGAGTCATCTGCGAGGAAGGGGTGACAGCAGCCATCCTCGGTGGAATGAGCCGAGGTAGAGGTCAGTGTGTGTTGCTGTAATCTCAGGGGACGAGTGTGTGGTTGTGTGTGTGTGTGTGTGTGTGTGTGTGTGTGTGTGTGTGTGCCTGTGCAGAGCCCCATTTGAAGGTATATGGAGAGACTCCCTGCAGGGACAGTGACAGAGGAGGAGGCTGGTGGGCTCGTGGTGGGATGCTGAGATGATTGTTGATGCCTGGATGGAGCTGGTGACACACACACACACACACACACACACACACACACACACACACACACACCCGCATGAATCACAGGGCATCTCTCGGCTCCTCTGCCGCGTCTGCAAGCAAATCAAATAAGTGACGGCAACAGAAATCTAGGTCCTGGTTTTTATTTACTGCCCCTGTGCAGATCACATGCATTACCCATACGTAATCAAAAAACACACACGTACCCCCTGTGGCGTGAACGCGTAACGCACGGCCAGCCAATCTTTCGCATCCAATCTGGAGTGTGGGCTCCGGCAGCCTGGTGGTCTCAGGGGGGGCTGATGCCTCCTCCTCACCCAGCCTCCACGGCGCATCTCCAGCCCTGAGAGCTCGGATCCCTCCGCCTCACCGACGAGCGCACACAAACTTTTACACATGCAGGCTGGAGGAGCGGAGCCGCCGGAGGAATCCTGCAGCTGATGCACAGCGTTCATGGTGAGAGGCAGGATTTCCCCTTTGATTGTTATCATCTTGATTTTTCGTTTTTACGCGCAGCGAGTCGCAGCTGAACTGAAGTGGGATCTGACGAGGAGGCGATTGTGAATATACCTGTTAATTCTCTTTATAGCGACTTATAGAGTCTCAGAACCTGCATGTATACTATATGGACTCAGTTTTCTATTTGAGTTTATTTCATCCTTATAACGTATTCATTACAACCACACAGCAGGTGCTTATTCAATTAGATTTTCGTAGAAAACGGTTGTTTTTATATTTGTATCCAATCATTGCTTCATTAGTATCGATGGTTTAGTTACACCTTGCAAAAGTTGCAGCTCCCTCACTCATCCACCTTCTACAATATGAACATGTTATACCTGAATGTCATCATCACTTCACTTTGCATCATCTTTTCCAATTCATTCATCTTTCATTTTAGACTTAAACAACGGTGTGTGTGTGTGTGTGTGTGTGTGTGTGTGTGTGTGTGTGTGTGTGGTCCAGGTGTTACTCATGTTGTTTGGATCTAAATCTGTTTACATTGTGACATTATGCAGACAAAAAGCAAGTCCCCATAATGTAAATCATTGCAGTTTAAGGTGAAGACACGTTTTTAAGGTTATTTGTAGGTTTAGACTGGGCTTAGGTTATGGTTAGGTTAAGGTTAAGGGTAAGGTTAAGGGCTGGGGACTGTGATTAAGGCTGTCTCCAGGAAATCAATGTAATGCCCTGATGTCATGGAGACACAAATGTTTGTGTGTGTGTGTGTGTGTGTGTGTGTGTGTGTGTGTGTGTGTGTGTGTCTGTGTGTGTGCTCCGTGTTACTTAACTAAACAGTTAAAACAAAACTCACAGTCGCAATCCTATGAAATAAATATATATTCTCCAACGGACAAGATCAGATCAGTTAGGGTGAAGCATTGACCCGTCTCTTCATTTTTTCCTTCCTCTGCTCTCAGGGCTGTGTGTGTGTGTGTGTGTGTGTGTGTGTGTGTTTGTGTTTGTGTGTGTGTGTGTGTGTGTGTGTGTGTGTGTGTGTGTGTGTGTGTGTGTGTGTGTGTGTGTGTGTGTGTGTGTGTGTGTGTGTGTGTGTGTGTGTGTGTTTGTGTGTTCTGGAGGAATCATGTAGGACGAGATTCATCTTCTCCGCTATCATAGGAGCTCCTCGTGTAGCCCCGGGGTCAGATGCAGCTCCTCTGCACGCTGCAGCGCTCTGCTGCTCTGCTCTCAGCCTGTGGCACTGTGTGTGTTTGTGTGTGTCTGTCTGTCTGTGTGTGTGTTGGTTCAGAGAGAGAAAAAGAAGCGAGGACAGAAGACTCCTCCCGTTGCTACTGTTGCTCAACTCTTTGTGTTTTTGCAGGATTGATCATCAGACTTTGCCAACAAACAGCTTCCCTCCGAGGATCAGCGAACACGCCGAGGTGTCTTAATAGAAAAATCTTTGGCTGTGTCACATCCCTCTGTCACTTCCATCCCAAATCCCTCAGTCCCTCTCTCATCACTAACTTCATTTGTTGCCTTTCTTTTCCACTGAGGCACATTGCCTTTCCTGCACCCTGCACAAATGTCATTACCTCCAACACTTTTGCTGCTAGCTGTTTTATCTCAGCAGCAGCGATTCCTGTGCTCGCTGAATTTACAACTCAAACCTTCCAGAGGAGCATGCACCGCACAGCGTAATCTTCTCTTGATCCGGTCCCCGAGGCTTTTATCCCCTCTAAGCGTTGTTATTGTTTGAGGGATCCAAAAGCTGAGGCCATCTGAAGCCTGCACTCCCCTTCCAGCTGTTGACATAGCGTGTTTCACTCCTGCTGTGAATCCCGGTGTGGGGACGACTTATGAGCCGGAGACAAAGGAGGACTTGCAAATCAAATTGGTTTAATCCATTGAAGCATCTGTTTCCATTCTCCAGAGGGCGGCAGTGTGCTCAGCAGAGCTTTCTGATCACGACTGGAAAGGAAAACAAAACCATGTGACGTGGATTGGTCAGCCAGCTGTGCGGGGAGCATGCATGCAGAACTGTCAGACTACATCCTCTGTGATTTTGTTTGGAAACACATCAACACTTCCACGGATTTACACCTGATGTCTTCACTGCCTGGAAACACTGCTTTAGTTTGAAAAGTTCAGGGCTGTATTTCAGTGGACGGGCAGAAACGTAGACACACTCAACTGCTTGATTGTCTTTTCCGTCAGGACATAGCCTTTGCTGATTCATCAGGTTCCCTTTAACATGTCCCTCTGCCCGGAAAATACAACCATCAGAGATAATCAATAACAAGCAACGATGACTCAGGATTTTACTTCACGTCATTGCTGCCTCTTTTTTTTAGCCCTTTAGCTTTTTCTGCAAATTAAGATTAAGATACATTTATTTATCCCACACACATGCACACTCATGCAAGGAGGGAAATTTAACCTCTGCTTTTAACCCATCTGGTGCAGGACACACAGAGCAGTGGGCAGCCCATGTACGGCGCCCGGGGAGCAGATGTTAGGGGAGTAAGGTGCCTTGCTCAGGGGCACTAGACAGGGTAGGGAGAATCCTCTTGGATTTTTGTTTTTGTTGTTTCTCCGTGGAGTCGAACCAGAGACGAACCAGAGACCTTTTCTGCCCATAGTCCAAGTTTCTGCCACTAGTCCACCGCCTCTCCTCACAAATGGCAACCAAACGTCTCATGTGCTCAACAGCAGGTGCATGCCCAGTGTTTGAGAGTGGTCACTTGATATGTATGTATGTATGTATGTCTGCCAATATCAAAAAAAACTAAATTGTGTGAATGCAACCTCAAATCGACATAATCCTTTTCACCAGAAAATAATTCATGGATCTTGATGGAATAAATCAGGCACATGTAGGCGACTGATATCTGATATAAGTGTTGGTGGAGCTTGAGTGAATTGAAGGCGACTGTTGGGCTTTGCCCGGGTTATGCGCTCGACTGAGTGACAGTCGAGTTCTCAGTCGTGATAAGAAGCTCGGTCAGAGTTTATTATTTTCTGCTGTCACTCACATTTCTCTGCCTTTTCCTTTTGTCTCTCGTGTCCTTCACCAGCCACACATGCAGAACAAGCATCTTTTGAAGAGTCTCTGAATCGAAACACAAACAGTTCCCTGTCCTCGTTTTTTGTCATCCTGCCTGAAACCACCAATTTCAAACACACAAAGTTTGTACCCCCCCCCCAGATGAGTTCATTATGTGATCAGTGTTTCAGCCACACTCAAACAGAATTGCTCATGATGTAAGCCCAGCTCATTCTACCCTCTCACCCGTGGAGTAAACGTCTTTGGTGTTGTACCGTTAGTGAATAATTGAACATCAAAAGCTGATCTGAGCTCAGTGTGACGCATTCCTGAGGATGTGAGTCTGCCAGGGACACATAGACATCATTAATGAACAAGACGCCGACTGGAGCGAGGCGGAGTGACAGAAAGAGGGTGAGGAAGCAAACGGGAAGGCAATATTTATTTTTCTCAGTAACGTGATGTATATATTTACCTGTGGGTTTGATGGTGATTGCCTCCGTGCAGCCACTTTGAGTGATGGACAGACGGTGTGCGCCCGGGGATCTCATGTGATTACCGTCCATCAGTTTGGCGAATAGGGACAAATGCGTGGCAGCACCTATTTTTCCCCCCTCTAAATCCATTATTACTAGAATCACATTTCCCTCTCATGCCCAGTGGCAAAGAACTCCGAAGTGAACAGAGGAAACTTTGCCGCTCATCTATGTGAAGACATCTATATTTATCTGGGTATGCAGCTCTCTGCTAGAGGCTAATTACCCAGAAGAAAGGAAAGCAAAAATGAAATGCAATTATGCAACTGTGTGTGAGCGCGGTGTCCTGACTAGTGGAGCTACTGTAGATGGGGACATTACTGCTGCCATTCTCCGCCTAAGGTCAGAGCATTGAGTCGTGTTTTAGTGCTGGAACATTGCAAACCTTCAAACTCTTTATACAGAGAATTGAAGCTCCTCATGTTAGAAAAAGCAAACGGTGTTGTCTGTTTACTCTCCTTGCAAAAAGAGCAACCTTTCCTGGAGTCTGTATTTTGTTATGAAAGAGTTTATGAGGAAGAGTCTGACATGTTGCTTATTTTAACGCAAACAGGACGGAACAGATTGCCAAAACTTATATAAAATGTATAAAGATCCTTTCATGTAGGTTTTGTAGGTCGAAGTGTTAAGATATGATATTAAGATAAATAAGATAAATTAAGACTTTATTTATCCAGAAAGAAACTATTGTGCTAGTTTGCACCATGAAGTAGAATAGAATACAGTAAAAAAAAAATACTCTTAAGAATTGTGTCTAAAATACAAGTTAAGATAAAGATAAAGGTAAAAGTAAAAGTATAATATAAGTATAAATGTAACGTTAATTAAATTAAATTAAGTGTATAGAGAGTAATGCAGAACCATTGTATTGAAATAAAATATTGCATATGATATTGAATTAATGTGATAATGAACCAAACAGTGATGTTACACATACTGCATGTGAATGGTGCTGTTGGGTTAGCGTTGAGCGGCATCAATCTTTCTATTCAACTCTCGGCGACAAGGAAAATTATGAACTATTTATTTTATTCTCTCAAATTATTATTTTACTTCACTTGAAAATCCTGCCACACAAATTGAAGGACGAAGTTGTTGAATGTTGATGGAACAAGTCAACGACAAATACTTCACTTTCAGTTGTTGACGCAGCCCAGAACAAAAACAGCTCCAGTAGGAGCATCTCATTGGATTTCAGTATCAGGCTGCAGGCGTTAGACGATTGGAAGCTGCACTTGTATGAATCTGAAAGAAAAAAAAAAGCATTAAAATGAAATCTCATAGTGTGTCTCTGTGCCTTCCTGGCAGCGTGAAGGATGTAGAGCCAGAGGGGGGTGCAGGATGGAGTGTTCCTGGAAGACGGTGCTGCTGCTGGTGTGCGCCTCTCTGGGGGTCCAGTACACGGCCATCCGCACGCTGAGGGACTCGCTGGCTGGACCCTGCCAGGGAGCTTACCGCTGTCAGACCAGACATCTCAGAGGTACACTCCAAACACCGGATCATCCCACACGCTGTACCGGCTCGCAACAACAGAGCATGTAGTGCTGCAGCTATGGATATATGGGCACTCATGTTTAATGCAACGATGATATAAATAATGAAAAATCCACTTGTTTTGTTACAGAATTTAGTTCTTCATGGATTTTCTTCACCCATCTTTATTCAGGAGTGTTCCCCCTCAGTAGCCAGAGCAGGACTTATTGATCTCACCTCAGGATTTTGTAATGCTCTCACTCAAAACCCTGCCCTTGCACTCGAATAACCCCTGCTTGTGCTCAGCTGCAGCTCCGCTCCTCGTGCAAACTCTGATTCCGTGTGCGTTTGAAATGTCTGCACTTGCATTTCTCCTCCGCCTTCTGATGTTTCCTTCTGCTGTTGGATGATGAATGAACCGGCCCCGCCCTTGTTTTGGCTACTTTAGCCGTTGACGCACTGCAAATTGAGAAAACACATGAAATTTCACATGCTGTTTCGTAAAATATAGAGGGTAAGAAACAGGGCGGCATTTATCTTGTGTGTTCCTGTAGCGTAAATTACTTGAGATCCTTAACTTTTCCGCTCATGGTTTACCAGGGATCTACTGGATTCCTGCGGCATAAAGGTGTTGTCGTTTCTTCAAGGACATCGAAGGGAAGCCAGTGTTATAATAAAGCGAATAAATCTGCATGAACCGGCTTAAAGTAAAACACGTACAGGAGTGGACGTTCCAAGTGGGAACAGAAGCAGCGTGAGAACATCTAAGCACAAGCTGGGGCTATTTGAGTGCAAGCGCAGGGTTTTGAGTGAAAGCACTGCTCTCAAACTGAACAAAACATTCTCTTTTATAAAAATAGGACAACAAACTATAGCTCTTCAGCACTGGCTGAGGGCGCTAACAGACACAATCGACACTTGATTGTTAATATTAACTAAGAAAATCATTACAGACAGAAACAGAGTCAGGAATCGAGCGGCTGCAGTACGCTGTGGCTGAAAAAAGCAAAGCGGTGCATTAAATGAGGGAATTCCCCAGAAGTTGCGAGGACGGAGAAATGAAATATGTGTGATCCGTTTTACAATTACCCTCCAATTTATCTCCATTAATCCCCTCTCATAGCACAGCTGCAGCTTCGCCGGCGCCGGGCTCCCGTGTACAAAAGCAACATCCCCTTTGCAATCAACTCCTCATCAGCAGTAATTACACGTTAGCTATTTGCACTATATTTAGAGATCCTCCATTTCATAAACCCCCCCGATAACCACCAGCAGACAAGCAACTTACTCATGCATGTTTACCCTCTGAATAATTCAAAGCTTATTGGCTTGATTCAGGAGTTTACTTTCTCCTGGAGCCATGACAGAAAAACAGGATTTTCTTTCACTTTTATCCGATGGAATAACTCGACTTTTAACAGATTTTAAAACTGGCAAACAGATCAAATGTGTTTTAAAAAGCTGTCAGTGAATTTTGATCCTCACTCCTTTGACTGGCTGTGCATGTGCCTTTTGCCTTTTGTGACAAATACACAATATATCTGGCATCAGTTTGAGTCCAACACGTAAACTTTCTTTTCCCTCTTCCAGACTCCAGATGGAGAGCGCTGTGTGACGACAGTTGGATTCCCGTGGCGTTGCCTCGGAAACACATCCTTCTGTTTGCCACCACGCGCAGCGGCTCGTCCTTCACCGGCCAGCTCCTCAACCAGCACCCGGGGGTCTTCTACGTGTTCGAGCCTCTCTACCACGTCCAGCAGGCCTTCACTAATTCCAGCAGCAGGCTGCGTCGCACCCTGGACCGCCGGGCCCTGCTGGGAGCGTACAGGGACCTCCTCCTCAATCTCTACACATGTGACCTTCACTTCGTAGAGAATTACATCCGCCCGGAGCCCCAGGACCACGCCACAAACCTCTTCTTCCGCCGAAGCTCCAGCCACGCCCTCTGTTCCCCTCCCGTGTGCCTGGAAGGAGGAGATTCGGGGGTGCCTGAGCAGCCTGATGAAACCTGGTGTCCCAAGAAGTGTGGGGCCTTAAACCTCACTTTAGCTTCGATGTCGTGTCTGTCAAGAGGACACGTAGCCATAAAGACTGTGCGGGTCCCCGAGGTGGGGGATCTGCGGACCCTGACTGAAGATCCGCGCCTGGACCTGAAGATAATCCACCTGGTGCGGGACCCCAGAGCCATCCTGGCCTCCCGCATGATGGCGTTTGCAGATCAGTTCCGCGCTTGGAAAATATGGAACGCGACCGGACGGCAACCTCGATACGTGGACCTGTCGCAGATCACCAGCACCTGCAAGGACATGGTGGCCTCTGCAGAAACCGGCCTGCAGAGACCAGCCTGGCTGCGGGGACGCTACTTACTAGTGCGGTACGAGGACCTGGCGTTCAGACCCAAGGACAAGGCCGCAGAGATCTACAGGTTTGCGGGACTGGAGATGGAGGACAGGGTGAACATGTGGATTGCAAGGAACACCAACAGCAACGTGTCCTCCCCGTCCGACTGGAGCTACAGGTACTCCACCGCCAGAGACTCCAGAGCCACAGCGGAGAGCTGGAGGCTGCGGCTCGGCTTCGACATCGTGAGGACGGTGCAGAATCTGTGCAACGACACCTTGGCCCTGCTGGGATACCGGCGGGTTCACTCCTTAGCAGAACTCAGAAACTTGTCCCACAGTTTAGTGGAGCACAGGACTTTTCACCCAGTCACATGATGGATGTGGTTCAAGGTTTACAAAAATCATGCTGTTTATGTATTTATTCCATCATTCTATTTATTTATTTATCTATTTATTTGATTTATTCATCAAGTTATTTATTCATTTTTCTTCTGCACTTTGCCGATAGAATGACAGTTTTGCTTATTTTGGTTTTGCTGAAGACATTAAAAGTGCCAAATTTCAATTGTGTGTGTGGTGCTGATTCAGAATAAAATCAACGGTTTACTGCTGTATGTTTTGATTGAAAACATTATTAGGATATAGTTTATAGAGTGCGGCTTTTCACACTCACACACACACAAACACACACAAGAGTCTCTGTACTATTTCAGAGCAAATCTGACCTTTAGCCAGACAAAGCGTAATGTTCCTGAAGGTGAGACACACAGGAAGCAAAGGGGGGATTTATTTGTAAATAAAAGAAGAATAAAGTATAGGGCTCGGCTTCTGAGTGTCTCTAATGCATTTTGGTAGAGGAATAAAATGTCACATGTCGTAGGTAGAATATGTTTCCTGGTGCAATCTCCCTCAGAGCAGCTGTGTTTTCTATGTGAGGATGTTGAAAAAATGAGAAAATATCTGTATGAGTTGTTTTTTTCCTTCACTGTAAATATTTAAATACTGTAAATACTGTGTAACTGTCAAAATGCAAATGTGCACATGTCAGGTGCTGGATATGTTTGGGCATTTTTGTCAGTGTACGGTTCATATTTCTTAGACTTTTTAAAAAATAAATAATTTATAAGTAATATACATGTATATCCATGGAGCTGCTGAAGTCGTGTTGCAACCGGTTTTGTTTGATGTGTTCTGTCATTTCTTTAATCCTCAGAGGAAAGTGGATAAGTGAATGAGTCTTAGTGCTGAAAACAAAGGCTCATGGTACAAAATCATTGTCTCTTATGCTTCAAACCGTGCATGCTCGGTTTAGTCTTTGCTTTTAGAGCCAGATTTCCATGGTGCTGATGTTCCTGCAGTAACAGATATGTTTCTGAGGAGAACACACGCTGCACTGCGTTTCATTCTCCTTTGATTGTGCACCTTTAGAAACACCGGGATCCTTCGGTGGCACCAGCTGTCTGCGGTGAGGTATAGTCGCAGATTAGACAGCTGCACGTTTTCTGCTACTTCCACCATTTGAAATTGCTCTTTGTGTCTAAACAGAGAAAGGGAGCGTGCCATCTCCAGACACCAGCCCATTTACTTCCACGCGGAGCTGTTCTCTTGAGATAAATGCTGAAAGTAGTTTCTGAGGAAGAGCTCCTCGCATGAATCGCAGCCAAACCTCTGATTGACTGTGATTTTCTTGCTTTTCAACTGCAAGTGTTGCTTCTTCCTATGGAGGCTTCAGTGGGAGTCCACTGGGAGCTGTGAGCTTTCATTCTCACCCCTGCGAAGAAAGCCGGTCCACAGTGAGGGAGAGTGGAACGGTCATGCTGCTCTGGGAGCACTGTTAGATATGAGGGGAAATTGTCCTTATAAAATTTATTTTTAGACACACACAGACACACACACACTCCACCACCACAAAACAACCTTCTTGTAGCTGCCTATAGCTGCTGACACCAGGGATATCTCAGCACAGCCCAAGGAATTGATCTACACATCCAGCGGAGGAGAAACAGGATTTAAGATGCATGGAGAAAAGAGTGGCCGTCTTTCTTTGAACTTAATCTGCGAGGCTACACAAACTGGCCATAAAGCAAAGCTTTATGACACCCGGGGAGATGTGCTTCATCGGTTTTTCCATCCCCACCCTGACACCCAAAGCTGCGAGTGGCCTGAGTCAGCTGTCGGCTAATTACCCATTTCTCCAGACTCAATACCGGCAACTCCTTTCTGTCTCCTTAACTGTGCTGACAAATTTACAGTAGGTCCTATAAATACTCGTAACAAATATGGGGCGCATGCTGATATTGGAAAATGCAAAATAGAACCGTTAATTTACAACACCAATGGTTCCCAACCTACTTTTGTTCAATGTGTAACACTCCAGGCAGATGAACTCAAGTACCTCTCCCCTGACACCACACATTACTCATTCACTTTTATTTTATTTCAAGTTTTTAATATTCAAGCTATCAGCCAGCTCATTCAACAACTCAACCACTGTGCTTGGTTATATTTGGACTCAGCTTGTTAACCAGCGTTCACATCGTCTGAAGACACTCAGTGAAGCCGATGACTCAATATGTGCATATTTTGATTGTTTGTTAGCAGGATGACACGGTGACTAATCCGCTGAGTTACGGTGTCCTCCACAGACACCTGGTGACAGGGTGCTCATGGGTCAGGGAGGAACCTTTTACATTTTGGTGAGGATCATGATCAGGGGGCAGATCCAGGAATATTGCTTCACTTTCTTTCACATTGCAAAATGCGAACAAGTTTTTTCAATATTTTCATAAAGAGAATAATTCATGGATCAAACATTTTGAGGGAGCCGATATTTAAGAGTGTGTGAAAATTTGGTGCAGATCCAAATAAAAATCTGGCTTTAGTGAATATAAATGTAGCTTCATAAGGGGACTGCTGGGCCTTGGTGGCGTTCTATAATCTATTCACAATTTTATTCCATGAAGACCCATATAACTGCAGATGTACTCCTGGTTTTCCATCCTGTTCTGTCCTGACATTCAAATCAGACGGGATGAGAAGAGGAGAGTGAGAGTATCACACACACACGAATAAAACGTGCTCAGCCCGACATGTTAAAAGGTGAAAATAAGCCTTTTTTATTCTGCAATTCGGTTTTCGGTCATGTGGAGAGTGGACACGCTGACATCTGTCACACTGACAGCTCCTGGGACGGAGCACTGTCACGTTCTGCTTCCTGCTGTGTCTGTGAAAGTGATGACTCCCACTGTATTTCTATGTATTTTTGTCCTGAATTTACATGGATGAATAGATGGATGCATTGAATCATTTTTATCAATTTATCTGGGTTTAATTATCTTTATATCACCATTTGTGCTTTACAGTACAAATCACATTCACTCATTTACATAAATATTCATACAACACTATTAAACACCACTAGGACACTCCAGGCTCAGTGTGTTGCCCAAGGACACGTGCACAGCACTTCAATTCGAGTGGTGTTGACTGCAACAGCAACCCAAAGATAATAAGATTCAGATAAGATGATTAAAATTATTCCTCCATCCATCCATCCATCCATTCATAAATCATTCATCCATCCATCCCTGCATTCATCCCTCCATACATCCATTCATCCATCTCTGCATCTATCCATCTATCCCTGAATCTCTCAAACCTATGGCAAATCCACCCATCCATCCCTCCATCTATCCATCATGCATCCATCCATCCATCCATTCATTTATCTCTGAATCCATCCATCCATCCATCCAATAGTTGAAGAACAAAACTCCACACCTGTTTCCTTTCACCATGTCACAGACTGTAATTACCTGTTACAGTTTCAGATGCATATAACAGCTTCACCGTCACAAACATCAAGCAGCACAGAAGTGTGTGAACCAGCTTCCAACAGTATTTTAATATTCACCCATTCATCCAACTCTGAATCCATCCATCTATCCATCCATCCATCCATCCAAAAGTTGAAGAACAAAACTCCACACCTGTTTCCTTTCACCCATGTCACAGACTGTAATTACCTGTTACAGTTTCAGATGCATATCCCAGCTTCACCGTCACAAACAGCGAGCAGCACAGATGTGTGTGAACCAGCTTCCAACAGTATTTTGATAATCACCCTCTTGACCTTCCAATCATCAGTGTGACATGAATCCTCTCGGTCACGTCCTGATCCCTCCCCTCTTCAGCTCGGGCCCCACCGCTCGTCTGTAATCACCGGCTCCAACCAGTCGTTGGTCATAATGAGATGTGGGAGCAAAGGAGGCCGTGAGACGTCCTTGGAGATGCTCCTCCAGCTGCAGGTGTGTCATCCAGGTTCATTATCCCACCGTCGATTCTTTATGGTCCTCATCTGGGCGAGGGGCCAGAAAGTCAGCAAATTATGATCCTCCTCCGTGTCGTGCTCACACGTAACCACACGCTTAGAGCAAACTCAATTTCCCCCGACGTACATGAATGCATATATAAGCATACGTGTGCTTGTATGTTCAGGGTATAAAGTAGATATGGCTGTTAGAGGCGGGACAAAGGTGACACTCAGCAGCAGAGAAGCAATTTCAGCTCTCGTGTGAGCTCCGCAAATTACCTTCTTTACAGGAAGGTATTGGTTTAAGAAAGGTTAGAGCATATACACCGACAACTGACAACGTATAATATGTCTGGCCAACGGGAGTCTGTCAATCTAAACAATAGGATGGATATCAGGATGCATTATTGGAAAGAATGAGCCGATGATAGAGTTTTAAACTTTCACTAAACATTCAGACAGCACTACAAAATGGCAAACTCACTATTTAGAGGATTACATTATGTAGAGTGATTTTTAATGAATAATTTATATATATTGTACCTTGAATAATACTTGATTTTACATAAGTTTATATTCATATGTATAAAATTGTATCAATTATCTTTTAAAATTGCCTGTTTCTTGCTATTTCCTTTATTTGAATTTCACCTATGGAACATTTGGTCCTTGTAGCCAGATTATACTTTATAGAACTTCAACTTTTCATTTATTATGTTCCAACATTGTATGCCATCCCAGGTTAATGGATTCATGATTTTATTCTTTCTATTCTTTCTATTCTTTCTTTGTGCTTAAACTCATATAATCTGACCCCAAAGATAAATATCATGATTTGCTGGTTCTTAGCTTCACGGATAATTTCAATGCTTGTTGAAAAGTGCCGTTGATGTCTGAAGAAAATTACAGCAGTGTTTAAAAACTGTTTCTCACATCACACAACGTTCATCATTTCTCTCAGCCTCTCAAGTGCAGCGGGAGCAGAGGGCTGTAATTTCCACAAACCCACCACCTGCAGTTCACTATATCTTTTATAGAAATGTGTTCAGAATGATGAGAAAATACATCAGACTCTCCTGACGTAAAAAAGCTCAGCTCATTTTTCTCTATTGACACAACCATTAAAATCCCAGTGGCACTGGCACATACAGGTTTCATTCTTCACTCTCCTTACTGGGAGCCACTTGTGTCATTTATGGTGAGATGAAGGAGCGTTTAAGACAGAATGAAACCACTTTGAGCCTCGGTATCTTTATTATTGGAGCCACTCTGGCCCTGAGCAGACATCAGCCTCTGTCACACCCATCATTCAAATACTGTTATTTCCCTCCGCACACAGAAGACCTCTACCTGCACCCGCGCTCTTCATCGGTCACCTTTTCCTCCTCGTCTTTCTCTGTTCGCAGAATCCGAAATGTTTTGCCTGTATTCCTTTTTTCCTTTTCAGCTCCTTCGGCATTGGCTGTGATATCTTTTGTAGTGGAAGTTTGCATTTTTATGACAACTCTCCCCAGCGTTTGTTCCAGCACGAGTTCACTCACAGATTATTTATTGTGTTTTCCACTGATCCTAATAAGGGGCTTTCATGGCGAACATCAAAAGGCCAGCTGGCGGAGCTGCAACTGGGGTACGGCTCCTCGAGGTAAATGCAAGCAGGCCCCCTATCAGACTTAGCATCGTCAGCAGTATCTCACACACACACACACACACACACACACACACACACACACACACACACACACACACACACACACACTGCAGTTTAAAAGCACGCCAGTGAGTCTCAATAATAAGAATTTCATATATCAGTGAATAAGCTTCTACTGCAGTTATCAATTTGAAGCACTGTGCAGGGGCGCTGCAATAGGTTGGCATTAACCTGGGGCTCAGACCTGAGGGCGACATCATTTCCCTACGACGTCATTTCCGGATTTCACATTTCCGGACCCTAAACTTCCTGCTTCACAATAAACACAAACACAACTACGATTCTACGATTAATGTGACGTGTGTGTTAAGCCAGCTGAGTTGTCCGGCTGACGGTGGCTCGTTCGAGCACTGAGGGCATGTGTGCACGATCACAGACGGTTATAACGAGCTTTCAAAACGGCGCTAGCGGGCTAGGCTAGCCACCATGCTAACTGCGGTGGTAACAGTGCAAAAACCCACCGTCACGACTTTAATTCCACTTCTATCATGACACTGTTTCTATAATACCGCCAGGTTAGAAGCAAACACTGGGTAGTAGTTAGTGCCGGGAGTCCTGCTGACTGTGTGTGGAAGCTGGGGGGGAGCTAGCTGGGATCGGAGCTAGCTAGCTCCGTCTAGCTTCAAGCTACACGGAGCTTTAAACTGTGGAATTAGCAACAGAGTTCGGAAACAAGACCGGGGAACCGCTGCGCTAAGAAACGATAACATCAGCATTTTGACCTGCTGGGTGTCACTTTATTTAGTTCTGTTAGTTGCCATGGTTCAGTGTGTGGGAGGCAAGCTAACAGAGGTAAACAGACACACGTGGACTTCTTCTTCCCATAAATGGGGTAGGCTTCTCTGACCTCGTCTTCCGTTGCGCCACCTATGGGTTTGGCGGTGAATTGTTTTCAACGTACAGTCGTCGGAGAAGTAAAAATCAAAAAGACTCTCCGCTCTCCGTGCAACCCTCTCCGAGAAACAGATACGTAGAAGCATAATGGAGCCTTTAGTACACAGTGAGAACCCCCTGAAATTCTGAGATCTATGTACAGGACACTGCAGCCGACACCATGATTGGAAACCCCCTAAGGACAGCCCATTCCACAAACTTGTGTTTGTGTCATATCATATTTAAATTGCTGATTATTTCTGGGTTTGAACAGTGTTGGAAACATTTTAGATAATGTAAGTAAACAAGTGAACAAAATATTTCACAAAGGTCTAGTTTTAAAGAGGAATGGTTCGATATTTTAATCTTCAAATTGCAGGATTGCATCAATACAACAGCCTTTTCCTGTTAATATTTTAAGTTACCATTTAGAGTTCGGCTGCTCAAGGTTAGTTTCAATTACATGACGGGATCATTCTGAATGTCCCGATGACACATGATTACCTCCGACATGAAGGTTGTGTTTTTATTACTGCTGGTCTGTCTGCAACCAGGATTACCTCAAAACTACTGAATAGACTTTATTGAAATTCAGTGGATAGATACGAGCAAGGTTTTCAACAATTCTGTGAATTTCTCAAAATATTTATTCAGAAATCGTCATGAAAAATATCCAGCATTTTTAGAGGACTAATATTTATGAGGCTGTGACATTTCTTTCAGCTTGATTGAACTTAAGGGGGGGGGGCAGAGGTATGTTCTCTACTGGGGCGGCTGTGGCTCAGGGGAAAGAGCGGTTGTCCTCTGACCAGACAGACACCCCAAATGCCCCAACTCATAGAGAAAGTGCTGCACAGTGACACACTGTATGAATGTGTGGGTGAATGTCTGACATTAAAGCTGTACTGTAACAGGCTTTGAGTAGTCATCAGGACTAGAAAAGCTCTACTGAGTGACACTCTAATTAGATGCTGCTGCACAATAAGTGGACCATTCATTAATATATTTTATTGAAACTGTCTGTGAAGATTAGAGAGGAAATCACAAGTAGCCAAAGCAATTCCATCCCAGTTTCAGTCCAGTAAATGAAGAGGAGCAGAGAGTAAAGACCATGTCAACTGTAGTGCAGCATACAATTTAGCAAAAACCCAATTTAGCAAAAATCCAATATAGCATTAAGAAGCATGTTGAAGCTGCGACGTCTCACACAAGCACATTAATGGAAAAAAACATAACCACAATGGAAGTGAGTGACAGAAGATATTGACAATGAAATGAGTCCAGTTGGGTCAAGTGAGCTGTCACTGGTGAAAACCCAGTCAAAGCAGTTGCATCTTAAAGTTTGGTTGGACCTCAAATGTGTGAAATGTCTGAGCCACCATAGTTAAAGGTTGAGTGAGTAGAATTTAGTGACATCTAGTGGTGAAGTTGTATATTGCATCTGAACACCCCTCACCTCAGCCTCCTCTTCAAAACATGAAGAAGAACCTGTGCTAGCTTCAGCTGTTGAGTAAAAACTCAAAAGGTGTTAAGTTTGTCCAGTCTGGGCTAATGTAAAAAACATGGCAGCCTCCGTAGAGAGAACCCTCTCCAGATGTAGATATAAAGTGTTAAATATAAAGTGCGTAAATATAAAGTGTTTAAATATAAACGGTCCATTCTAGTGTAAAGAAAACAACCAATTGTACAATTAAGAGGATCAAACACTGGAGAAAAACATCACTAGGAATATCTTATCCAATGTCTTTTCTGCCAATAGATCCCTCTCAACTAAATCTTACACACTGAACCTTTAGGCCTAAAATTACACATAAGAACAAGACTTAAGCAAATGTACTTTATTACTTTATCCCACTGATGTGACACAAAGCCTCATGACTCTATTAGAGAGATACATGATGTTTAAAGAAGATAAGAGTAAGGGTGGAATCACTGCTGTAGCTTTTGTTTGAGAAGAGCAGTGTGTTCACTCGTGTTCCCGCTGATGCCCCCCCCCCCCACCACCACCACCACCCCCCGCAGCCTGAGCTCCTCTGAAGGAACTCACCCCGAGGAGACTCTTTCCTCTGGAAGCTTTTTTATTTTCCTTAAACCCCAAATTCTCTTTCTTCAAGTGAGCTACACTCAGATGTTTTGGATATGACTATTGGTCTTCCACCCACTCCCCCCCCCCCCCCCCTCCCAAAAAAAGATCTCCCTCCTCCTCCTCCTCCGTTTGGCTTCTCTTCCCTTCTTTCATTTCCAGCTCCACTTTCAGAAAACAGTAGGCGTGAAAAATGTCTGTGAGACTTTTGTTATTTCATTTTATTTGGTCCTTCAGAGCGGGCGGACCGCAGTGTGAGGCGTGGGCTGAGTATCACACAGGCAGGAGGAGCAAGGTGCGATCGCAGCCCTGCAGGCTCTTTCTTTTCAGTCCTGCTCAGTCCTGCTCTGTCGTTCCAGCCCACTCGTCTAAGTTCGCAGCGCAAGTTTGAAACACAAAGACAGACGCAGGTACGCCTTCCCTCTGTTGGGCTTTGCATTGAACCACCGTCCCACCTGAACACCCACACACACAGATACAGAAACACACACACACAACTCTGTCTAGCTTAAGGTATACCAACACTGTCAGCAGTTCCTCTGTGAATTCCCAACTAGCTTTAATTTTCAGACTCATCCATAATTCACCAACAGAGGGCACCGAACAGAGCGGCATCCAGCTGGATTAAAGGCCCGAGTACTGTATCTTTTCCTTTTGGTTTAATTTGAATAGATTTCTTATTCATTGAAATGGAATATGAGACGTCCAATTTCAATATGTTGAAAAGAAGAAGGAAACAGGCGGGGATGGAGACAGTGGGGGGGGTTGGACTCGGACTAAACACATCAGCTTCTTCCAAGTGTCATGAGGCAGCGGCAAATATTTTCTGTTTCCCCTTCACCATTTTGTTTTAGGTATACCTACTTGCAAAATATTTCATCTCAGCGTGAAGTGAATCATTTTTATACTTTAAAAAGTTGGGAGAATTTTAAGAGAGACACTGTCAAAATCAGGACGTGTGTCAGATGCCAATAGAATCAGAATCAGGTTTTATTGGCCAAGTAAGTTTACACAAACAAGAAATTTGACATGCTGAAGTGGTGAACTGACTTTTAACCATGAGAATAAAACGGGGTCATACTTTGAGTAGAAACACTTCTTAGAAGCCATGTGATGAAACGGATAAAACCCGGTCAGAGTGATGATTATATATTAATAATACATTGTATGCATATAGCAAATTTTGGGTTTAAGAACAAAAACAGAGTCAGTAATCCCAAAACTCATGAAACCCTCTTTACAGAACAAGTTTGGAACATGAGTACATCCAACTGCAAACAAACCTATACATACACAAGGATGTACGAGTGTGGTTTTGTTATAAACCAAAATAAAACTAACAGTTTGAAGAGCAAGATATACACAAGATAAATATAAGATAAAATGCGGCTACAAGGATGAAATGCCGCTTTAAGTTTAACACACAGAGATTGAAATTGCGACTCATTCTTTCCAATTTACTTTTAAGAAAGTCAATGTTAAACGGTTCAGTTAAACGACACCGGGGTCTTCGCTGCGATCACCATTTCTCCTCTTGCCCTCCCTCCCTCTCTCTCTCTCTCCCTCCCTTCTTTTGTTTCCAGTCACACAGTCGTGCTCCCATCAGTACCCCAGGGCTGACATGTCGGCCTGATGCTAACAAATGACGAGCGTCCCCACTGACAGCAAGTCCATCTGTCTGTGTCAGAGTAATTGAATTTCATAAATATAATCAGAGGGGTCTGTTATGAAGGGACCCGTAGTCTGGTCTCCTCTGCATCATGGCTGCGTAATATTCCACACACAGCACGCAGAGAGAGAGAGAGAGATAGAGAGAGAGCAAGCATGGCTCCTGCAGACGCTAGGTAGACGTTTGGCGCGGTTACCGACGGGTAATGAAACAGAGAAGCTGCTGCACCATTTGTCTTGAAATCTAATAGGAAGAGGAAGTTGCCAGTGGCGTGCTGGCTTGATTGATCGGGTAATGGGGGGACAATTGATGCTCGACTCCAGCGTCACCGTGATTTGCTTCGGCTTTAAAAAGAATTGAGCTCAAAAAACCGCACCAGACCATTTGACATCACTCAATTGGATGAATATGCTGCAGGCGATCTGCCGTTATTGATCAAAACTAAAATGAAACAGAAATTACTAAAGTGACTGAAGGCAAGAAAAATACTCGGGGCCACGGATCACACTCATTGTCAGCCCAGGCAGGCGCGCAGTATTCCCACTGACCGGCGTGTGCAGATTCAGCGTTAACTGCATGTTGTGCTGAAACAGATGCTTTAAAAGAACCATATGCTGAATAGAAAGCATCTAATTAGCTGTTAAATGAGCCGAGCTCTGACCTGAGAAGCTCTCTCTGAGGGCCAGTTAATCCCTGTTGATGCAGTTTGAGGAATCATCGATCCAAAGACCCATCGAGCTTCTCTCCACCAGCGCGCTTTCGACCGAAGCACCCGGAGAGTTCAATCCCCTCCAACTACAAACTTACTACAGAGATTTAAAAAAAAAGAAGAAGAGAAAAAATAGAAGCTCGGCAGCAAGTAGACGATCACAACAAAGAACAAACTGACGAGGCCTTCAGGGGTTCTCAAAGACAGCGAACTAATTAGTGGCAATAAAGACCTCACAAACTCTTTGATGACGGCGCTCTCGACAGACATTATCCGGCTCCCGAGCTGAGGAGACGACTGCAGCAGAGATCAGGACTCTCTTGATGCCACTGAAAGTAACTTTTGTGAGGCACATGTGCAATTACTCCATTCATAAATCAAATTAAAAGAATAAAGAACTTGCACTGATCCGTCAGAAGTTTGCATTGATGCCTCTATACGTCGATAACCACCTGCAACGAAAAACAATCCCCCCCCTAAAACATTATTAACTGTTTATATTTATTCTCAATGATATTGGAATGCAAATATCAAAGCAACAAATAACAGGACACACCACATGTCTCCGTTTGGCGAGTGTTCAGATAGAGGAGCGTCTGCCAAGCTGTGAAAACCTATCTGGAAGAGGGCGGAGGCAGCGATTGGCTGATTCACTCGCTCTCTCATGTTCAAGTCCTGATAGATTTAATTTCTGACACAACTGATAGTTTGTTGCATCTGCTGCGCCGTGGGACTCGATGTGAGGAGGGCGCCAACATATGGCAGATTTAATTAATGTGAAACGTCTCGTCTTCTGCCTCCATGTGGACCGTTTAGGCCCGGCTACACCCAGCGGACCTCGTGTGTCGCTGGGAATTCGCCGGCGTTTTTTCCAGACCAGTTCACTCCGTTGGGTTCACTTCACTGGATTAATTGGTGTCATCTGCGAACCACCTGAGCCGGGCTGTCATGTGGTCCCAACCCGAAGCCGCCAACCCTGGGCTCAACTCTTCAGTTTTGAGGTTTAAACGCGTGTGATATAACTTGTAAACAGATTTACAGAAAAACAAGTCGAAATTTGATTTGTCTTTTCCAAGTTTCAATCACTGACCTTCAGCTGAGATGCAGAGGCTTATTTCTCAGATCCTTCAAATCAATGAGCGTGTTTTGAGGCTCAGTCATTTTTTATTTTCCGTCTGTTCTGCTGAGGAGAGTGCTCCTTTAATGGATTTGAACACTAAACTGATGAAGGAGCATTTATTGGCTTATCGGGACAAATTACATTTTTCAAGAGGCTTTCTGAATCAGAGCTCCTGTCGGTAATGGGATAAACAAGATGGCCTCATCTCAAATGGGAGAGTGAGTAAACCCACCGCTGCCAATAGAAAATACGTAGTTTAAAAGAGATAGTAAGAAGCATCGGCTTGTGCACATGGGTTTGTGAAAATTTGATTAGGATGATAGAGCCCTGTGCCTGGTGGGATTACAGATCACTGGATGTTAACCCTTTTATTTACACTGTGCTCTGTACACAGTTCTACTAACTGTCATTTAGCAATGAAATGCTGAGATGTGTAGGATAAATAATAGTAAACGTCTCAGAGTCAGAACATTAAATATTTAAGTGAACGTCTGGGCTGAAGTGTCTCTCCCTTGATGAATCAAAAAATGGATTTAGAATGAAGGGCTAAGACCTACCCCAACACACACACACACACACACACACACACACACACACACACACACACACACACACACACACACACACACACACACACACACACATTATCTAAGTGAGCGACGACTCCACTAGCTTCACACACACATTTGCGACAGAAAATTAGAAGAGTCAGGCCTCCAGAGTTTCCTAATAACCAAGACCAGGGTCATCTCCAGCAGTTTGAATCGGCCTTCCAGATTCCCACTAATGAGTGGTAACTGGTGGCTAATAAATGTGACATTCAACTGTTTATTCCTGTCGTGTTTTGTGCAAAATAATTACTTTCTTTTCTCTTTTGTCCCCACTGACACATATGAAGCGTCCTTGGGACTCTTGAAAGGTGCTATATAAATTCAAGCAAACATTGTTTTTATTAGTAGTAAAACTAGTATCAATGCCTTTCATTAAAGAGTAGTCATATTATTTAGTTGACAAATCAAAAAAAATACATTTAAGTTTGCAGTTTCTCTGTAAAGCAACACTGTGTGTCACTGAGCAACAGCGCCCTCTGCAGCCACAAATGGTCATTAAGTGTTTTTCTTTCTGTGTCGTCTCACTCGCTGAACTGAAACACAACTCAACGGTGGATATTACCCATGATGCCCGGCTCCTTGAGCCAAGGCTTCACCAAACCCTGTTGAGAATTCTTCATATTTTAAAAGTTTCCTCACAGAATATTGGAGATAAATGCTTTAACAACTTCGAAGTCTTTTTAACTGGTCGACAGTTCCTGATTCTGGTTATTTGAGCTGCGACCTACACAATGGTTCCTGCTCAGGTCAGTGAACCATCCAACAAATGTTGAAGCTGCTACTTGAAGATCAAATGTTGCATATTGCTCTGTTCTGCCTTTGGTCTGAACTAAACTGTGTGAACAATACTGAATAAACCATAAAACAAAAAGCTTGCAATCACTTTGCTCGTCTTAGAGCCGCTCCAGTGCTTCATCTCTCTGTGTCAACTGGATCGCAACTTCAAAAAGAGCAGAGGCTGTAAAGAAGTTTAAACAAATACCATCACTCACCGCCTGACACCTTGACGACTGTATTTAACGGCACAATTTGATATGCAACATCTTCGAGTTTTTAAATCAGATTGCCCCGAGGAAGTGTGAGAAAAACAGTATTGATCCGGGGGCCGACACGGCGCTCTGTCATTATCGACTGACCCCGCTGACAGGAAACGACCTGACGAGCTATTCACTGTGGAAACACAAAGAACAAAAGCAGATAACCCAGCCATTAAAGAGGTTTGAGATTATTCACTGGGGAATTTTGTAAAGATTACACATATATATAGTTATAATAAATGATGTGCATTAACCTTATATATTTAGATAACAGTAACATGAGCGAATGATACAATAGGTGGTTCTTTTATCTCTCTTTCAAAATGACCCTTATTCTCTTTTTTCATTAAGGACATAATGAATTCCCACATCACATCCAGGATGTTTGGTCGGGCAGCCTGTGACCATTTCCATAGAGCAGTATATAATAATGAAAAGGGGTTTGAGGAAAGATGGAAAGAACCTTAAAAGATACATATTTTGTTTGTTGGAGCCGAAAGATGAATTCCAAGCGTCTCAGCCATGCAGCACATGAAAGACTTTCCATTATTGCGATAAACACCAAGAACCCACCAGAAATTGCTTGAACGGGAGGCTGGTGTGGACTGGAGGAAGTGGAACACAACCATGGTGTGAAATCTCATAAAGAATATCACCTTTCTCATGAATAGGTGTAGCCTGGTTATAAAGAAGGCATAAAAATTGTGGGAAATGAAGTGAGGGAGAAATAATGTGATTATAATAACGGCGAGAGAAAAATCCAGAGGCAGAACAGCACAGATACACATGTGTGTCCAAAGAGAAAATACCTTTTTACTTGAATGCATCTTAAAATATGTCAGAATGCTGCAGGGGCCTATGGAAAGCTGAATTAACTACAACCCTGATGTTATCAGCTTTTAACACAAAGAAGGAAATGTGAACAATTTCAATCCCATTCTGGGGCTATTGAATAACATTAGTTTCCATTTAGAAAAATAAATGTGAAGAAAAATATGTGATTTATTATATTTTAAGTGTTGGAGTGCAACATGTATTAGTTCTTCACAGTTCTTGGACAGCGGTCGCCAATTTGTGCCATTGACGTTCTTTGGACCAGAGTCAGTGCAGGAGTTGGATCATTGTTATCGAGGTCCGACTGATACATACACTCAACCAATCTGTTTTCAATCAAATCATTTAATCCTGTTTGAATAGCATCAAACATCTAATTAATACCATACTTAATGGGGAAATTAACAATTGAACAACAATCGGTCTGATAAGAATGTGTGAAACCATCTTTGAGACAATTTTGTTTAGTTTTTTGTTCATTACCTGTACTGCAGCAAACCACCAGAGGGCTATCATTGGGTCTGGCTTCACTTTTCGGGAACTTTCATGTCATCCATCTTCATTTACAGTCTGGTCTCCACTGACTCTTGAGAGATGTTTAGCTGCCTAATGTTGTGAGACAGATTAATTCATCTGTTTTTGGACATGACCTACAGATAAAGTTTGTCTTTCACACATGTTTCCTGCAAAGGGGCATTCAACACAGCAACAAGAACTGTGTCACCGCCTTTTCACCAGGAGATATATGTTTTCTTTAAATTTTTTCCTTTTTTGCATCTATCGCCTGTGAGAAGCGTCTCAGTCTCAGTGTCACAGACAAACAGTCGCTGTCTGAGCAGCTGTTCTTCACAGTCATAGAATAAATAAGTCTAAAACTCCAAATACTCAGTTTTCCATCTCTATATTGATCTGTTGCTATGCTACCACGCCACACTGAGCCTTTTTATCTGGGATCTGAGATCTCTTCACATTCGTGGTTTGCAGGGTCTGATGACATGGCTAATGGGATCCCAACAATCGGCTCACTCAAGAGCTGGACTCCTGTGTACTACCTGGGGGCATTAGTGATGTTCCTAACATTAGACGAGCAGAGGTTTTCTCAGGAAAGACACATAATGCAAGAGAAATGTCTTTTTGTTTGTTTCTGAGGCCTTGTAGGGTTTGAATTTGAGGACAACAGGGATGAACTTTGGAAAAAGCACCAAATGTTCCCTAAAATAAGTAAAATTACAAAAAATACTGTTAAATAAATCTGTTATGACATGTGTTTCCTTGCTTTTTCAGTGTGACATTCAGGATACTTTGACCATACTAAACCCAAATTGGTATAAACAGCAACAATACTAATGTTTAAAATGTCTGATGACAATCCATCCCAAAATAATGAGGGTTTTATGGGTTTCATTGAAATCCATTAAGTGCTTACTAACAGACAGATAAACGCAGACGGAAACTTGAGCTCCTACCTGGAGGTAAGAGTGAAATATATAATACAAATTGTACCAAACATTACGAACAGAGAAGATATTTCTCGTGCAGTGGAACTGAATTAAACTCCGCCTTTGTTAAACATTTGATTTATGATCCGATGTTCTTCAAATCAAACGATCAATTGCTTCAGTTCTCGTTGCAGCTTCTACATCCATCACAGTGACGACACCTACCTTAACCTGGTGTGTGTGAGTGTGTGTGTGTGTGTACGGTGTGTGTGTGTGTGTGTGTTTTTTGCGTGTGTGTGATACTGTGTGTGTCCTAAATAATTTCAGATACAATAGAAAGTTTGATTACAGACAGTTTTCTGAGCACAGCTGACCTGAGGTCACATGTTTCTCTCTCATTCCTCCTCTATGGTCGCAGCGGATTTTCCTCCCTCGCCTCCCAGCACACATACCATGTAATCAATATCCCCATGGTCCCTCATCAGTCCTTTAGAGCTGCAGACCTGAGGCACTGACCTGAGTTAATCCTGTACCCAGATCCAGCGTTAGCTCACTGATTGGTTCACAGGAACAGGAGGTAAATGACGTCATGCTTTATGAATGGATTGTGGCAGGGCCAGAAGGTCAAAGGTCAGATCCGCTGTAATTTGTTATTCTATTATTATTATCTCATTCCTTTTTTGACCCAAACAACTGGAGCTGTGATTTAGCTCCTGAATGCAGTCAAGGAGACTGAGGTAGAAAATGTGAACTCTCTGAAATCTTTGTTCAAAATGAATTTAAGAGGAGTTCTCACAAAACTATCGTTGCTAAGGACTTATGTATTTAACTCAGACTATTCTCTGCTTTGCCTACCCTGTTATAATACCCCGCTACACTTATGGAGTCCACAACCTCTCCTCATGTTCAAGAGCAACATGTACGGTTTGCTCTAGACTAACGAGTTATTCAGACACGGGGATCCGGATCCTTCACCTTTTATTCCTCCCAAACTCTTTCAACATCGACCTCGTTCTGCCCACTTGTAATTCTGATCATAATTTAACATGAATTATATACCTGTGTTTTGCTTCCTGAAGAGAAAACAAATTCACTCTCTCTACCCTTGGTGATTAAAGGGGCTCCCAGAGTGACTGACACCAGTACCTGAAAAGGAAACCAGGAGGCACTGTCGCCTCACAGCAAGAAGGTTCAGGGTCAGACCTGTGGTGCTCGGCCCAGGTGGTTCCCCGCCTCTCCCCCTCAGCCCCTCCACAACCCTCTAAGGATAAGCAGTGCATGCAATGGATGAACTCCTTTTTAAATCCCTGCACTGTGTTGTGTGTCTTAAATCAACGAACTGTGTAGAAATGACGTCAATCAGAAAACAATGCAGCACCAGATGTCTGAAGGAATTAAACACCAATAACAAACACAAGGAAGAGCGAGTGACGACAGAGATAAGGAGATGAATGATACCGGATTTATTTTTAATCTGTGGTTGATGAATGAACACTGATGATAAGAAGCGCAAATCAAACCCACACACGTGCAGGATTCATGTGTCGGAAGACTCAGCGAGCAAATAAATACCTGAGAGCCCAAACAAAACCGAGCGGCTTTGACTCTTAGTGGCTTTATCACCATTTACGACCTTGGCACACAGCTGCCATAAAGCAAATATGTGCAGTGTTACATACTTGAATGAGATTAGAGGACGATGACATCTGGATGACGTCCAGAGAACAATTTGTTCAGAGGTAAATGTATATAACAGTGGAGGCAGGTCCTGAGGAAGGAGTTGACATGATTTAACTTAATCATTATAATTTTATTTATTATGTTTTTTAGGTATTAGATATTATAACCTAATGTGTTAACATGTCTACTATATTTTTGATTAAATAAATTTATTACAAAATGCCTGATTAATTAGGTTTTTACATTTTCTGAATCACAACTGAGTCCTACTTCAGTGTGTGTGCAAGTCAGGGTTCGTTCTTGACCTGTGCCACAGCTCTGTTAACTGTTTGCTGATAAGTGTCTTATCTCATCTGTTTGTTAAGTGCAATGTTAACCTTTTATTTTGAACTTCACAGGGGAGAAAAGGTTCTGTTGCGTTGAACAGGTCACAACCCAGTCAGCATGTTGTTTCTGACATACTGATTATAAATGTGATTATAAATACACCATTCAGCTACGGCTTTAAGGCTGGTAACTGTTTTTAATCATGTGGCACGACGGGTGTGCCTGTCACTGTTTGTTTTGTGAGTACATGCAGTTTGTCCTCTCCCTGACACGTACAACCAGACTGCCCCCTAAAGGTCATACAGGTGACTTCATGGCCGCTCTTCATTCAGTGCAGTGATGTCTGTTCACTCCTGAATCTGACACTTTTATTGAGAGGTGAGAAGTTCACCAGGGGGGGTTTCTGAAAAGTTTAACTGTGGGAGGTGAGGCTATGGCATGATACATGTCCCGGGACCAGTCACAACAGAAGGATCGTTGTGCTCAGTACACGGCTTAAAGAAGATGGAGGGAATAAAATATACTGGCTGCATAGGAAGGGAGCAGACTCCGACGTCTTCTTTCCTCTGTTACATCCACACGTTGCTTTATCGTCTCCGAGGGAGAGAAAACGTACTTTCAACTCGTGTAAATAAAGGGGCCTGTGTGTGTTATTGAGATTAATGGTGTATTTAAGTGTATCATTGGGAAGTGTCGGCTCCCTGTGACAGTAGAAAAAAAGGCTTATTAAAATCACAGAGCAAAACCACTGGAAGGAATTTCCCATGAGAGTGCAATTACGGTGTCAACCCTCGTCAGCCCTTGTCACAACACCACAGAATCCTCTCTGCAGCCGCTCATCTCCACATGACTCCCTGGTTCTGCTTTGACCTTGAACTACCTGAGGATCCCCCCCCCCGCCGTGCTCCATCTATCTCCTCACCCAGAACAAACAAAATCCTCTCATATCAAGCCGAGCGCCGAGCATTGACCCGCTCGCCACGGGCTCCCGGGGGGCCTACAACATGGCCGCCCGCTGATGTTTCAAACTGGTTGACGCGGGGAGTGTTTAGAGAGATGAAATCCGCAGCCAGCGTGTGCACACTTTCTTCTGCTCCAACGCCAAATCCCCTCCCCCTGATCTTCAGTAAGCGGTATCCACCAGGGAGCCCCGCTGCCTCCTCCGGCTTCACATCTCACAGCTGCCTTTGAAACCGTCTTTTCGGGGGAAACGGCCCATTTTGTTCTGTTTGGTGGCGACATTCTGACGACGGAGCAGCTCTCAGGGGTGTAGTGCCGAAATAACTTTCTAATAGAGGTGGGTTTTCATGTCACAGACGAGAACTAAAGACACACTCTATCTCTCTCTGTCTCTCTATGACTTCAATCACCCTCGTTTCTCTCCCACCGTCAATCTCCCCTCTGACCGGGACTGTTTATAGTCTCATTTTCTATCCATCTCCCAGTGAGCTGAGTCTCTCTCACAAACACACACACACACACACACACACACACACACACACACACACACACACACACACACACACACACAGTCGTGTCTCCGTGACTTCAGAGGACATTACATTGACTTACTGTATAATTTCCTGTAGACTTACCATAGTAACGAGTTATAGTCAGTCTAGTTATGGTAACTAACCCTAAACCTAATCTAAATCTGGACCTATACCTAACCCTAAAGCTAACCTTTCTTAAAACACAGACACAGGTGTTCTATATTCGTTAGGATAGATCATTTCGGCACGGGTTTAAAACATAATGACAGGCTTACATTTATGATGCCTGCCTTCTGGACTCTCAGACATTCTCAGAGAGTCCTCCAGATGTGTATCTTATTTGTTCTCTCCCTTTTTCGAATGACCCTTGACTTAGTGAATGACCTCTGACCAGCTAATGGATGGGTGTAGAAGGAATGTTCTTGACCAATGTTTCTTCATCGTCAGGTACAAAACATGCCCTTATTTAGTCAGAAATCCCATGGGGGACGTCATTTACCTGAAGTCATGGGCAGAACCAACCTCTCTATATAAATGTGTTTATATAAAGACCCCGGCAAGTCAGATTTCACTATTTGGCCTGGGTGATTTCTCCGAGCTTCTAGAGCTCGTCCTGACCTGTAATACGTCCGTGTTACCCTAACCCTAACCCTAACAGGAATAAAGCGTGAATCAAACAAACAGTTTATCTGTCTTTATACGAAGCTTCGGACACAAGTCAAACGGAGAGCAAGGCTGTCTGCTTGAGAGTGCCAAGAGCCTCCCAAGAACTGGCAGTTAAGAAGCCCCCTCGAGTTCCGCAAAACAGTAAGAGGGACCCTACAAAAACACATGTACAGCCCACCTGGGGCAGGCAGATTACCTGATCAGAATAGCAACAGCCCAACAACAGGAAACTATGTTTAGACATGGTATAGGCAGATTACCTGATCAGCACAATATCAGCACAAAACACAGAGACGCCATCTTAAGACATAGCATCGAAACAGGAACTATGTCTATAGACACAGTCTCGGCACACACACAAACACTCAATGATTCATCTGAGACTCGTGGTAACAAAACATATTTTGTTTTAACAATGTTTTCTGTTCGTTAATGTTACACCTGGTCACTGATGCAGATGTATCAGATTGGAAATTATGACCAGGTAAATTTGTACCTGTGTTGTGTTTACAGGCACAACAGGAACAGTAGAATTCTCCATTACATGGGTCCGCGGCTTCCTTCCTTCAAACATCGACTTCGACAAAACTCTGCTGCTTTAAAGACATGACACAGGTTTTAGGATTTTCATTCATTGTGTGAAGCCTTATCAAAACCTTATCTCTAACCTTAACCATAACCAATTAATGTCAGGGCAATGTTAAAGATTGTTTGACCATCGTCACACTTAACTGTATATGACACTACATGTTATGTTATATTATATAGTGTGTATTACCTTACATCTGTACACCATTAAGAGAAGAGTGCCTGTCTAACTCCACAGATATTCCCTTCTCTCAGCAGTACCCAAGGACAGGTTATAGATAAAGGACCAAACAACAGAACATTGTAGTGTCTACTCTGAGGGACTTTCGTATCGAACTCAGATGCTCCAGACAAAGAGGCTCCAACTTCAACTATCCCCAACTTCCACTCTTTTGTGAATCTGGCCGCTTGTCTCTTGAAGCATCAAGTCTACTTTAAAATCTTCTGCAAGAGACATTAGCTTCTGCCTGAGTTCTCCTTTCACCAGCTTCCAGAAAACTTCCGTAACATTTGTCCAAATCTATCCTTTACCGAACCACAACCCCGATCTTACCCCTAACTTAAACCAGGACCTTTTTTTCAAATTGGAGCTGTGCTCAGGTCCCCTTGAGGTCAATTGGTGCTGTTTATGCTAGAAAAAATGTCATAAAGAAATGACACAAATGAGAACATTAAACATTAAACTGATAAACTGGGCTTGGTTTGTCTTTACAGACAAGGACATGGACGACATGTCTCAAGGCTGTTGCACCTGGTTCAATGATGTTTACATCCCATGATAGCACTCAATGCTGTGATCTGCCCTTCACTTAGTCTGGTAAATCCGTATGCAGCTGCACAAACAAACACGCCCTTCACACGCAGCTAAACGTGTGTGAGAATATTGATCATCTTGTGTTGATCCCATGAAAAGAAGAATAATGTGAAGTGTTGACACTTGACATTGACTTAATTTGTTTCTTGCCCTGACTGGTTTTACTATAAAGACTAGAAAGGCACTCAGTGGAGCACATACATCCATCAAGGCCTAACAGTCGCCTTGAATCCAATCAAGTTGCATCAAATTTCCCACACTTATAGATTATTTTCATCAAGATCCATGAATCAATAACTGGGAAATTGGTAAAATTATCAAATAAATACCACATCTCACATGTTCAAGACAATGAGATGAGCTCGATCTGCAGCAAAATGTAATGGATTCTTCCTTATGCATCTAACCACCAAGTTTAATGAAAATCCTTTTTTCATTAAAGTGCGTCTGAATTGCAGAAAATGTAGATGTATGCTGTTTAACGTGCTTAGTTCACCATATGCCCCTCAGCTTACACTTAGCAACAACATGCATGTAATGATCTATATACACTTCACAGATGGACATCATCACCCCCCCACCTCCCCTGAGGCATCCTTCACTCACAAGATGTAATTTCCCGACACTAAAACGTAGCACTTTCTTTTTTTAAATTCAAGCAAATTACTTAATTCTCTCTAACTCCACTCGATGAATTTACAACCAACAGGTGATGCCTGCTTCTTTCCCATCGACTATGAAAGAGTTCACATTTACTGTTTGGTTCCCGTACATCATAACGATTTTAACGTGTTTCTGTGATGAACATTAGGCCTGAAACCACCAATTTATATCAGAGGTTGACCTGAAGTGATGATATGGCGCCTGTGTAGGGAAGTTACCCGCCTGTCTGTGTGTTTTAGACAAAGCAAACCTTGAGAGTCTATGTTGGGAATGAGGTGACGCAGACTAATATCTTTCTTCCTTGTCTGCATGCACGTCTGTTAACAGATCAATATTAAACTCAAATACGCTCATCGGGTACTTCCTTCATTTAGCCAAGGTCAACATCCTCATCAGACAACTGTGCAGAGGACATTTCTTCATCACAATGGTACAAGTCATCGTGGCACAAGAAACAAAATAGGGAACGAACGCAGAAAAATAAAAATCAGAGCAAACTGTTCCTTGTTACTGTGAATCTTTGTCAACAAATTCATGAGAGAGAACCCCCCCCCTTCCCCCTCCTTGTTTTTCACTGCCTCATATGACAACCGAAGCACCACTCGTTCCTCAGATGATATTACCGCGCTCACCCTCTTGCACAAGGCTTTATTCCTCAGAAGCATATTAATTGGTGCATTTGCATAGCTGCAGAAATGATAGCTAGCCATTGTGTTCTCCTCTCTATCAGCGTCTTTTGAAAAGTGAAGCGTCGTGTTCCTTGTTAACATGATCAGCCCTTTGTCAACGTGAATTAAAGCTGGAGCAAATATTAAATTATTTGACTCCTCCCTCAGTCACAAAGAGTGGTTATTTAAATGGGGGGGAAATTAATTCATGCACAGCTCATTGTTTTTATCTGTAGTGACCAAAGTGTCTATAAAATCTAATAAATCTTGATTTTTAATGGTGTGTATTTCAGCTGGGGGAGACCACCTTAAGCTGCTTCTCTGAAACCAAGTAGGAAAAACACGTTGTGTGGTTTTGAAACGACCTCATAATTCAATTGTGACATCATTCTAGACAAAATGTTGTTATTACGACTGTGGATTGCCTGCTGGGAAACAGCAGCAAATGGCGAGTGCAATAAGATTCTGTCACTTTGTTACAGGGTTTGCAACTTTATTTTACCACTATTTATTTTACCTCTATTTTTAATCCCTCGAATATAGATGTTTAGATATTTTTTTATATATCTTATCCTGTTTTTACAGTGTCACGACTTAAATGTGTCTGTTGCTCCACGCAAAATTTAATTTCCTTGTTACAATAAGGGAGGATGCTCATATCTGACCTTGAACCTCCCCTGGAGATAGGAACTCACCCAGGCCGCGACACAAGAGGTGCAAAGACAAAGCTTCACACATGAGAGTCAAAACCTCCCTCACAGTTGGTCTGTAACAGCTTCATCCATCATTTAGGTTCTTTTCCTGTTTTTCTTTCTGGGCATTTGTTTTTTTATCTTACATAAAATATAACTTTTGAACAAATAGGAATACATAGTAGGATCCAGTATCATTTATACTACATACAGCACTACAACAGTTCCACTTAATTTTACAGGTGATTCACATTATGAAAATCCTCTCTCTTGCAATGTAAAGAAGCTAAAAAATAAACCCTGGATTGGTCCCTTTTGTCCAGATCTGTGCCAAAATTGAATGGATTATTTCTTGGACCACGGCCATTTATCTATCCACTAAATTGCGTGATAATCTATTTATAAAATTACAAGATAATACTTTTTTGTGTAATCCAGTTGACAAACTGTTGTTGTTGACAAGCATCTGACACCGTGTATGACCTTTTAAAATGTCTTATTGACAACAGGCGTAGGGACAGTCCCTCTCAAAAGGAAATGCACTCA
The DNA here is from genome assembly GCF_963576545.1 of Limanda limanda. Taxonomy (NCBI): domain Eukaryota; kingdom Metazoa; phylum Chordata; class Actinopteri; order Pleuronectiformes; family Pleuronectidae; genus Limanda; species Limanda limanda. The sequence goes on from NC_083643.1 coordinate 8,406,918, forward strand.
TTAAGCTAAGCATATAAGTAAATTATATGATTGCAGTTATTTTTCAATACTACCTCCCAGTTTCTCTCAGTGTGGATTCAAATGGTTTCTTGTTTCAGTGCCTTTATTTTGAAAGTTAGAACAGAAGCTGATGGCAAAAATCCCAAAGTGAAACTCTTTGTTAAACGTCCAGTTTCAGACACATGTGGAAGGTTTGTTGAACTGGCTGCTCTCCTGTCATCAGTCTGTTGTCACACACATAGATCAGGTTTGAACGAAACACTAGAGAACTATTTTCATGTGTTCAATATAAACTGGTTTTTGAGCACCAGAGGGAGCCAAAGCATCGGTTTAACATTTATGAGACTGCTGGCAGCTGTTGCCTCTGGAACTGTGAGGCATCAATAACATGAGGCGTTTGTGAGGATCCCTGTAGAGTTATTAATGTGGTAGGAATTTGTATTTAATTCCCTGGTGAGGAAATAAACCATCAGACTGAGTGATCAATTCAATGATATCAAAGTATTTAACTAAGGGTCGAGAAACAATTTACAGAGAATATATTTGAACACAAACAGAGTTATAATGTAACTATTGAACCAAATAGGAACAGAATTCTCAAAGCCACCGCAGGCTCAAGAATCTGACGAAATGGCTCATATGTGCTGGCGTTTATGCACAGATCCACGTCATCCTTCGATATCAGTCAGACAGGATGTATCCAGTGCTCAGACATCAGCAGAGAATGGGTCAAATGTCCCCCCCACCCCCCCTCTCCTAAGTGTATAGACACCTGACAGATAAACGAATAGTCACAGGTACGTTTAGGTCCATTGTAGAAAACATTTTCTGGAATCTGGCAATGCAAACATTAAGTAGAATTATGCAATAATGTTTCAGGTCAATCCAACTGAACTTTGAGCATAGTCATGGCAGGACAGGAGGATCTGCAAATTTCCATAACAGGACAGTTAGATTCAGTAAATTTCCATGACAATTATTATTTACTCAAAATATGTTTCCTGGCTCTGAGGTTAAAATGTGTTCAGGTGTTTTTCTCTTTTTTAAAGTAGCAGAGGAGGAAAGAGAGAACAAATGTATCATGGGAAAAAAGGGGTTTGTGGTTGGTTGATACACTCCTTTTGACTGGGGGAGTAAATGCATTAGGCTGGGGTCCGGTTACAGCAGAGCAGAGTTGAGGAGCGGGGGATTCAATGTATGGACGCATGTTAGGTGATTTATGAGCAGGGAATGTGTGGCTGAAAAAAACTTCCCACAACTCATCCAGCATCAACTCAGCCTTGATAAACACCTGAGAGAACCTCTGTATACTAATTGTGGAGAAGTGACTAATTCTGCCGAATCAGAGTTGTGGAGAAGTTTTCCTCCACTTTGTAAACATCCGAAACATCAGAAAAACGTTTCTGTTTGTTGCAGAATCCCAGAGCGGAGAGACACAGAGCTTTCAGAAAACAAATAAATAAAGAAATGCAACATGCAATATAGATATTCTTTGGCATTAGGCTTTTATTGGCTTAATTTATTGACAGCTAAGCATTAAAGGGGGAGAGAGAGTGGGGAAGAAATTGTTGTGTATTAAATGATTTTAGCATGTGTTTAAATGTATATAATGACAGGCTGATATTTATGATGCTTATTTTCGTGACTCTCAGACATTCTCAGAGAGTCCTTCAGTTGTTTATTCAAGTAGGTCTTTCCTTCTTTGGAAGGACCTTTGACCTAGGGAATGACCTCTGACCCGATCTTATTAGGAGGCCTTCGGTGGGATGACGCAGCTGTGGAAGGAGTCGAGCTACTGAGCAGCACAACATGCAAACTTTTAACGTTTTAATCTTGAACATAACTTCCTCCAATATGTTTGTGAGAAAAACCTTGCTTGGTAAAAGACGGAAGATTTTTGGAGTTGGATGATGTGAACATCATGGTGACTAATGACAAGATCCATACTAAACTGTCTAGAAAGGTTATTGGTGTATTTCACAGTATGAGCAGATGTGTGTAAGCAGTTGACCAGATTGCTCATCTAAAAGGTTTAGGTTAACGGCTATCTCTTAGAGGCTTTAACTTTATTATCTCATTGTGGTAGGGATCTCACAACAGGAGAAGATAAGGAGGGTAATAAACACCTTTACATACCAAATGGGAGAAGGTCGGGGGATTTTACTGTGAGTCCGTCTGCAGAAGCTGAATTAAACTTACACAAAGTCTTTCAAGTGTTTGACTTTGTGCTTGATTCACAGAAATTGCCATCACAGGTGCATTACTCCTAATGATAGTAATGGACTTTATTCCTATAGCACTTTTCAAAACCAGAAAAACAAGGTGCTTCTCAAAATAAAATATAAGTGCAAAGAGAGCAAATGACAGAAAAGCCAGATCATACTTGTGGTTCTTGGTGAGAAAAATGAAATAAGAATTCTCAGATCGAACTGTCTTTTGTGAATTCATTGAGGCAGGAAATACAACAGAGAATATAACAAACATAACAAAAGAGTTTATCTAAGAATGTAAACGTGAATCTATCTGAATGTATCAGGGTCTTTGTTCAGCTGAATGACAGAGTTCTCAACATCACAGCGTGAGGCAGAAGTCTGACAAATGTCTTTAAAGACTAGCTGGCTTTTATACACAAGGTTTGAAACACACATCTGTCCTCAGTCACGTGGCTATCGATCCGTGATAACGTGTCCTTCAACATTGACCTCTCTAACCTCGGTGTACAAACACTGCGTATATGATCAAACCAAACCAGTTCATAGATCAAAAACATTACCTTGGTATTACACTTATGCAACAATTCCTAGAAGGGCATAATGTTGATTCAGGCTTTTTTAACTGAATTCACTGAGCATGTTCCGGCTGTTGGGATTTTAAATGTTAGCTTCTCTCTGTCTCTGTGTCTGTGAAGATGTTTATGGAACTGCACTCTAAACTATAAAAGAAAGAAGGGTGGGGGCAGGAGCAGTTTGGGTCAGATATAAGGCCTTCACACAAATGATTTATAATAACCTTTGCTGCTTGGTGTTCTTGATATTAGCTACACACTAAAAAAAAATGTCTCTATTGGACAAATATATCTAGACCTTGGCTTGTGTCATCACACCCTTGCAATGTCTTTGTCTCCAGAAACATGCACTTGAAGATATTTTGTATCTCCTCTGTTTTTTTTCTGCCTGGATTCATAACTCGGCCTTGACCCACTTAGATACTGCAGAAGAGAACAAGCTGTTCTGGACAACAACACATTTATGTGGAAGACCATTATGGGTTTTTTTCTGACTACTCTGCACTGTGTCATCCTGGGTAAGAGAGGCCTAACATTAAGAATAGAAATAAGTCAACAAAACACATCTCAATAATGAAAATCACCTTTAAAATGTAAACTCAGCCAATATGTTGTATAGTTTCAACACGAGACAAAGCAGATGTGTACAGATGTGTTTCATAGTTACCCCGACGCTCTTTAATATAGCACCAGGATGAATTCATACAGTTGGTTCCTGCATCTGCATCAAGCATTAATGTTGTGTTTCAACCTTTGAATATCACACACATAACGGTGGGAAATGAGTGGAAATTGGATAAGAAGTGAAATAAATGAGCAGATTAAACAAATTAGTCTTTGTATTTTATTAAAGCAAAATAAAGGGTTGTTGTGAAAATCCTGTGCCAGCCGGAGAAGGACAGATTTCTCTCACCAAGAGTGTTTCAGCAGATGTGACCCAGAGCAAACAAAGTTATGATAATAACATAATCTGTGTTCCGACACGTACAAGCTTTGTTGCAGTCTCAGAGGGAGGGAACGGAATCTCTTATCTGTTTCATACAGTTTTTCAGGCTAGTGAAAGACAACGAACATTCACAGGCGTGCTCTGTTATGCAGCTGGGTGATTCTAGCTTGGGAAGAGGGTGAAATGTGAAATCCCAGGAGATAGGAAACAGGCTGACACGTCCTCAGACAGGTGACCATTGCTCAGTTAAGGTTTATCATCGTCTTTATTCCTTGATGTTAACGAAACCTGCAATAAACTCCATCTGCTGCCTCCCGAGTTCTCCTGTCACCAGAGAACGTCCATCATACTTATGCAAAAAAACATTTCTAGAGAAACCAAAACTTTTTCACATATTTACTTAATATTTACATAGCTACATCCCTTTTTTACTAATTTTCTAAATATTTCTACAGCAACAAAACCTTCATACACATGTTCTTAATATGTCTACAACTATGAAAACTTTGTCACACATTTATTAAATATATCTACAGCTACAAAAATGTTTTACAAGCACAAAATATGAGTGAGCCCAATTAAATCTAATATAATATAAAATATTGATACTTTACATTAATTATCTGTATTGCACTGATGTACTCACCAATACAATATTTATCAGTTCATAATATAAGAAAAATATCATGATCCTCACATTATCGGTAGGAACTATTTGAAGCGGACACAAGTTGGTGCTTGTTTCTGGAGGTGAATGGCATGGAACCTGTTGTCCGACACTTATTATGCGTCCGTGCGGAAACATGCTCCGACCATGCTGGGACTGATAACGCTAAACTCCAAACGTTCCCGTTACGTTAACACTTTATTGCTCGCGTTGAATCAGACTGGTGGACTCCGGAGTCTCTCCCACAGCTCCCAGTCCGACCAGCACATCCGGAGTTTCATACGAGAGAACACGGAGACATGTGGAGAGCAGAGTCTGACGCCGGAGATCCGACTGAGGCTCTTCACCCCGAGCTGCCGGTTCTGGAGGGAGAGACCCGAGCTGTGGCCCTTCCAGGATCCGTACTGGGCCATCTACTGGCCCGGGGGTCAGGCAGTCACCCGGTGAGAGGAGTTGGAGGGAAATCTGGAAATACAAGAGGCTAGGACACCACATTATATGGATTCCCATTTCCGCCGATGTGATGAAACAAATAAATAATGTCATAATAAAGTCTTAATTATGAGATACTAAGTCATAATAATGAGATACTAAGTCATAATTATGAGACGCTTAGTCATAATTATGAGATACAAATTTGTTTTTCCTCATGCCAGTGGCGGAAATGGGCATCCATAAAATTGTCTTTGTGTATTTAATAAAAGCTTTCTGCAGAAAGGATTGTAGTAGAAAATTAACTAAGCAAGGTGGAAAAAGTATTTTGTATTTGGACAGTAAGTGTTAAAGCCTTCTCAAGAGACTTTTATGACTTGTATTTACATACAAGAGATGTTTGATGACTTGAGCTGTTTTCTGGTGGGAACTGTTTATGACGTGAATACAGTGAGACCTTTTGTGACTTAATTACCCATCAAAGGAAGGAGTGTATCTCTTCTTATCACCTCAGGAAACACATGTGAATCAGCTGTTATGTTTAGTTTCCTGTCCTTCCCCCACCTATGGGAACCTGTCTTGATTGGATCAGAGAGACAGCCCTATCCCCTGCTATATAAGATCTGTGTATCTGACTGTTCTGCATCTTCACTCTGAGACCCTTGCGGTTTCCCTGTGTTGATCCTTTCTGCAGAAAGCCCCTTATTAAATACACCTAGATAACTTTGTTGTTTCCAGCCTCTTGTATCTCCAGATTTCCATCACAGGATCAACACAGGGAGTCCAAGGGATCCCAGGGTGAAGATGCAGGACAGTCAATTACAAAGATCTTATATAGGAGAACTAAGGCTGTCTCTCTCAGCCAATCCAGACTGGCTCTGTAGGCGCAGGGAGAGAGCTCTCTAAACACAGACAACTGATTTACATGTGTTTCCTTTGGAGATAAGCACACATACATTCAGTTCTTCGTAGACTAAACAAACAGTACAGAAGGGTCTTTTCGTTTTCAGGTTATACACAGTTCAGACCATTAAAACTGTCCAAGCCATAAAACATTTGGACATGGTCATAAAGTATTTAGAAAGGTTACATATGTATCTAGACATAGGCCATTAAGCATTTAAACAGGATACATATGTATCTTGACACAGATCATAAAAGTCACATCTCAACTATAACAGGTTTCAGCGACATTCAGTAATTTTTCCACTACAGGAGCTGATGGAGCGGTGCGACACGGAAAAGAAACAGACTCTGGGAATTTGAATGAGTTTATGCAAACAAACTAAACAGACCAGAATAACTGGAATATTAATAGAGAAGCTGCAAATATCAGTTCAAACGTCATGTCAGGTTGCACACAAAGGTTCTCATTGTGTTACAGGATGTGAGGTGTATAACCAGGGTGGAGCACACTCACATGATGTAGATAAGGAGTGGGAGTGGCAAGGTAACTCACGGTTCACGATACGTGGTCCACGAAAACGATATCATCACGATACAGAGATTCTGCCAAAATCGATATATTGTATATATTTATCCCACCCCCAATGCAGATAGCAGGAGGTTAAATAATGCGAGAGTCACAAAGATCATTTCAGAGAGATAAGTGTTTTCATTTTTCTGTACAACCCATCGGTAAATCCTGTTCATCACAATTTATTTTTCAAAAAATGGGTATTAGGCTGTAAAACACATATTTACATCAGACACATTGGTATTGCCTGTAATCAAGGAGACTTACGTGATGCCTGGTCTAAACTTTGCCTAAACTTTGAAATTTAATTGAATACAAACTTTTACTACTACCAAAAATATAACGGTTAGGGTGTGGACAAGTTATGACTGTTTGATCCAGGTACATACGTTTTGAACTGTGAAATACAAATATGAGTTTGTGGCAGATGTAGTGTAAATTCAGAGTGACTGTTCTCACTCTATTCAACCATGAAGGTGACACATCATGATTGTTCTGGCTGACGTAACCGCCCCCCCCCCCCTTGAGGTCATGACCTCTATTTTTTCTCCACCACACAGACGACCACTTGTCTGAACCAGCCAAAGGACCCATACAGGTTCATACATGTGAGACAGCTGCCACAAGACCATTAAGTGCTTTAAAAATAGGACAAAGAGTATTTCTGTGCCTCAGAGAGAGAAAGGGTCACACTCATGTTTTGCCTCGTCCCTGCAGGTATCTCTTGGACAACCCTGGACTGTGTCTGGGTAAGAAGGTCCTTGATGTGGGGAGCGGCTGTGGAGCCTCTTCCATCGCCGCAAAACTCTGTGGTGCTGCTCATGTAGTTGCTAATGACATTGACCCCGGTATGCATCAATATTTATTGTTCCAGTCAATACCTTTTTATTTACTTTTATAATGAGGACAAATGAATCCAGTTGCAAGTGAGATGAAAAAGTGAGGTGTCTGCCTCTCTGTGTGGTTTCCGCCCCCGACCAAAAATAACAGGGGGGGGGGGGCACATGCTATATGCATAAAGTTTATGTTGAACTATTCCCTAGATGGAAATATCTGCTATAACCATAAACTAAGTAGTTATTAAGTTAAATAATGAGTTATTAAGTAAATTTCATAACACTCGTCCCTGATTTGCATTATCAAATTCTATGGATTATTCCCTTGAAAAATGTCGTAAAAAATGAATATAAAGACTTCTAGATTTGTCACTTTGTTTGAAACCCCTGCAAAATTGTACAGGTTCTGTCCGGGCCATGTTTTACCCTTCCACCAAGTTCTCTTCTCATATTGTTGGAGATAAAAAGTCCAGCACTGGGCCAAACACTAGGTCTAGACCTATTTTCAAGCACGTATACTTTATTATTACTGGAGTCTCAATAGTTGGTCAAAAGAATTCACAGGAGATGATCACATAGTTTAAGGTGCTTTCAAAGGGTTTTTCTACAACAATATCTAGTATCTGAGATTTTATATCATTAAAACAAAGATTGTTGTTGCTCATAAAACAAAGCAGATGCAGAGTCCCATGAATTGTTAAAAGAAGAATAAGCTGCGCTACATATCCTTAATGTGTAGATTTCAGTTTATGCAGCCACTTATTCTGTTAATGTGATAATACTTAATACTTGACCAACTGATGACAATGAAGAACTAAATATGTCGGTTTGTGTGACAGTTGCAGCCGTTGCGTTCCACATGAACTGCGAGCTGAACGGCTTGGACCCGCCCATTTGCGCGACAGACAACATGATTGGTTCGGAACCAGAGGGCTTTGACCTGATCCTCCTGGGTGACATGTTCTACGACGAGGCCCTGGCCACCAGCCTTCACCGCTGGTTGAACCGGTGCATCAAAACCCACGGCACCCAGGTCCTGATCGGAGATCCCGGCAGAGCCCAGTTTGAGGAACACAGCATCCGTGGGCTCCTGCGTCAACTGGCTCAGTTTGAGCTGCCGGAGTCTGTCAGAGAAGAAAACTACGGACTGACCTGCAGCAGTGTTTGGTGCTACACTCCTGAAGTCTGAGGAGAACAGAGGATCTCCTGCACCCTCTTACATGAATGTAAAGAGTACGTCTGATATAAGCATCTGCAAAGCACTGTGGACACTTTGTGGTTCTAGTTTTTTAATATCCGGAATACTGTGTTGTATTCATATACTCAACATGACTGAGGAGAATCTTTATATGTGGATGTTAAAGGTATAATGATAAAAAATAAATACAAAAAACTAGTTAAAGTTGTTTATATAATTTGCACTTTTCCAAATGTAATAAATACTGATGAAACAGAGTTGAGGAATTTAAGAGTGTGTTGGCCTTTTCTGTGATCAAGCAGCAGTGAGGTTGGGACTCTTGTAACGGTTACCAGCCTAACTATTTTGTAACGGCCTATTTCAGCCTAGCACTTCCAAGGTCCTTAGCGTCCGTAGCCCTATCACCGATCGCAGAGTGTACAGAGTCAAAGTATTTAGCCCGTTTGCTCAGAGGTGGATTTATGGTTGGAGACGCTTTACAGGCGACAACCAAGAAGAGAGCATTTCTCAGGGTTGTCTAGGCAGGTTACCCTTAGGCTATGACTACACCGACAGATAAGCTATCACTCTAAAGGAGCGCAGGGTTGTTATACTGGGCTACTCCTCGCACAGTCCTAGGCTAGTAAGCGTCTTACTTACTAGTGTTTCACAATGTTCAATTCACCGCTTGGGGTGGAAGACTCCTAACTCCTTCCCATACCTCAAAAAGCAGTTAAGGTGACCACCTACCCGTGGATACTCACCCTTCAGGCAGACATCTCGGGTGTAGACGAGCGTGGGTCCCAAGTAGGCAACTGGCTAGAAAGTTTTGTGACTGTTACACAATGGGTTGCAGCAAATGTATTCCTAAATTTACAAGATACCGATTGTCCGATGCTAACAAACTCTTAAGTCGAGTTCTATCGCTTACGTGGTCATTGGGGCACTTAGTAAAGTGATTTCAAATGAAGTAAAGTCAGTTCCTCTGTGAGGTTCTGATTGTGAGTTTTCAAAGTCTTGTAAGATACAAAAGCATATGAGAGGCACCGATTGCGCAATGTGGCCTAAATAACACAGGGTTATATACTGTCTGATGTCGGATGTCATGACATAATGTGGTCTTGTGACTTCCTCAATGCTATACAATGTTTTTACAGGATGAAGGACAGTGTGCAAAGCAAAAGTTCAGGTCACCAGCGAGCTAGTTCAGGCAGCCCCTCATAGATGTTGAATGCAATAATTGTAAATCACTTTGGATAAAAGCGTTGGCCAAATCAGGTATCAGGTGGTCTATTTAAGCAGAGATACATTTTTCATCATCCCCTTTGCTCAGATTGCTGTTGCAGTATTTTTACCAGTTGCTTCAGCCCCTCCACAACCCCAGCATCCACCTATAGGCTCCAACGGGGGGTTACATGTCTTTGCTAATCACTTATATTTGCTAAGTGATTAAGTTGGAGCTCCAAACACTAAACCTGTTCTACTGCTTCAAATAAATGTTCGTACGCAAGTTGTCTGACTGAACTCCCTTAATGCGATACAATGGTTTTACAGGATGTAAGACACCGTGCAAAGCAACAGGCCAGGCCACATCCTGTGGTTACATGTATTTGCAAATATGCGTCACAAAGCTGCCTGTGGTTTTAAGAATCCAGGTAATGGAACATAGTTTCACACCTCATAGGCCTCATAGGCTCAGCCGCCTATGCAACACCCGTAACAGACACAGAGTATAAGAACACAAGCATGCAAAGAATAAATGTATACAGACAAAGGGCATGTACATGATTAAATGTCTTTATTCTGCATGGTGCGGTCTTGTGAAAGCATACGGTTGCAATCAGAAGTCGATTTTGCCGGGGCTTGACCTGTGCTTTCGGTCTTTGTTATCCCGTAGTTTAAGGCACAATCAGCTGTAACATAACTAACCTGCATTATAAAACTGCTGAACAGTTTTATCAGGTTATAACACCACACATTACACCACCAAATGGGTCTATTTACACAAATAATACAAACAACTGCAAAACAGAATAAAAAAGTTCGTTTAGATAAGATGTACAAAAAACATTACAAAAATGTAAAAATAAAACACAAATATCTTTGATGTAAAAAATATATAAATAACGTAAATGAAATATACATTTTACAGATACTCAAGTTACATTTGCAATCAATTTCTGTAAGGCATGCAAAATTCTCACTCAAATGAAAGACACTTATTATATAAACTATGACTTATGTGTGGCATGTGCAGTTGTAACTTGCTTGGTACTGTAAAGCAAATATACACGTACACAAAATGAAACATTTCACAAAAAAATAATTTCCCAGAGAAGATTTTTAATCTGTCTCTGTAGTAAACACAACTATTGCTTGTATATTATTACTTTGGATGGCTGCTCCTTCTGCATGTATTGCTATTGCAACTCGTGGAAGAGGCTGGAGGTCTGGGGAAGCGAGCTGAGGACAATGCTTCATCCCAGCATGTTGTCACCATGTTCCTATGCAGCAATGAAGTCATAATAATTAGGAAAAAGTTGCAGCCCACATAATATTAAAGAAATAAAAAAGATTGGCTGCATGTGTTACCTCTTGCTGCCGTGATAGCTTTACCAGGGTTTTTTCCTCCAGCAGAGTTACCTGGAAGAAAAGAAAAGTCAGAATTAGGCAAACAAAAGGATGCTGGAACATCTTTTATAGAAACAAAGCATTGGAGATTATATTAATCACACAAGTTACATAAAAGTGATGGTAAATATTTAGATTTCTTTTCTGGGACTAACACGTAAGGTGGAGCTGTCACTGGCAGTTGAGTCTAAAATGTTGTCAACAGAGTTTCCAGACTTGGGAGCTCTGGAGTGGGGTGGGCCGCAGGCATAAACGTAGCAACAGTGATGTATTTTAAAACTGAAAGGGAACAGTGTGGATAACGCCTAAAAGAGGTGTTCACTCCACATCACAAATGCCAACAGACTTGGGCAGCTCTGGTGATTACTGCAATGATATGCAAAACAATATTTAAAACACCAACGGCATTAAACCACAGTGCGTCAATTGTGTAACTTCAGCTCTAAATCACCAGTGTTCTACGACCAGTTATTTAACTTATGATGATCCAACTTGGCTGTACTACTGGAATTACCAATCCTCAATTGTAACCTTATATGCACAAAACACACCCAAACATGGGTGCACACACAGTTGGCACAACAAGTCCCTCACACTGATGAGCAGTTACTGGAAATGTGGCTTGCATGTGCACATGTCAGAACTGGCAGCAATGATGTTTATCAAAGAGTATAAAAGATGTAAATTCCTCATGCGAATCTTCTCCTGCAGTATGGGACAAATTATGTGTTTATGTGTGTTTGGTGTATTTGTGGGTGCTTTTGTTGGATTAACCTCTGCTCATATCGCCCACCCTCATGTCCTATTTGCCCACCTCCTCTTATCAGGGGATGGGTTTCTCCATCTCCTTTTCAGTTCAGACTGTTCACCTGGAGTCTGTCGGTCTCCCACTACTATTCCTTATGGGCCAATTTAGATGGTGTCAGAAGCAACCATGTTTGGTCTTGCCTCAGACACCATGCGTTCCTGGGGTTCCAGCGCCTATTTTGAATACATGTATACATTTGTAATACAAGGCCAGACTAAAGTTAGTGAGCGCATACCACGCAGAGTGAATGTTCAACATCAATAAGGGCTTTTCCAACACAGAGAGGAAAAGTTTGACTTGGGGTTTAAAATGTCCTATAATACTAATAATGATCATAATAACTTTATTTGTTTAGCACTTTTCATTACACCTAAAGTACAAAAACAACCAAGTAGTGATATCTTCACAAATTGCCAACATTGGAGAAACTCAATAGTGTTTAAATTATTATTTACCTGACACGTCAGCAGTTGTTTGCTTTGTCCCATTGGGTCCATCTGCAAAGCTGAAAGTGTCGGGTAACACACTGAACTTCAGGATGAAGTTCTCTCGACCAGGTGTGTGGGTATGGCTTCCGTCGGCACTTCTCTCCTTATCAGACGGTTTCAGGGTACCCACATCTGTCCTTCTACTGTCCTCTCCAAGTACGAGTCTGGTACACAGGAGTCGCCTCTTCTTACAATTCACGCTGCAGTCTGTATTTCCCTTTCTCTTCCTTTCATTGCAAACTGGCAGCTCTTTGGTTTTGGAGGGACAAGCTGTTTCGGCTTTCTTGAGATATGTCCGAGGTATAGTACCATGAAGTGTTTTCCGTTTTTTTCTGAGCTTAAGTGTAGTTGGTAGATAACTTCTCCTCCATTTTTCGTGAATCCATCCTTTGACAGAATATTCCTGTGGAACACTTGACTTTCTCTTCGAAGGATTGAGAGTCACAGAGACCATGTTTGGAGGTCTGTGTGATGCATGAGATCCTGTATATTCACCATCACTCTTTCTGCGTTTTGAGCCATATAGGACCAGTTGTACTGTTTTATCATTAGAGGCTAAAGGTTGACTCTCAGCAGCATCAACAGAAACGTTCCTATTTACACGTTTCTTTAAATTCTTCAATAATTGACACATATCTTCATCACTGTGCAACTTCCTCTTTCTGTCAACTGGTCCGGTTTGAGTTGGTTCTTCCACTTCCAAGGAGGACTCTGCTACATCTGTGGATGTCAGCGGAGCTTGAGGACAGCCCACCGCAGTGTCTGACATAGGACATACCTTCATGAATTCTCTCTTGCTGTTGTCTGAAGGGCTTGACTGATCTCTTCCTACTGATTTCAGCTGTTCTTGTACACATTTCTCATCAGAGTCTGACGTCCAAATACCATTATGACGGATTTGGTTTGGAATTTCACTTCCACTGCAAGAGACATCTTCAACTTCACTGTCACTTAAGACTAAAGGGCTTAACTGGCTATCATCTATGATGGATGGGGACATGTTCTGTTTTTCCTGAGCAGAATGTGAGCAAAGTCTCTTCTCATCTTTGATTAGGTCTCCAGTTTGGCTGATATCATTGCACAGATCAGTCGAACTGCATTTTACAACTTGACTGTCAATGTTCTCCTCAGCACTCATTTGATTGTCAGTTTCTATGGCAGAGTGGACATTGTCCAATCTGATGGCAGGTTGATTGTTATTTTGTACTTTCGTCTCCTTATCAAGTGTCTTTCCTGTCCAGTCTTTGTGATCCTGTTTTTCCTTGCACGCACATTTCAAAGAAGTGTCTTTCCCAAAAAACTTTTCTATCCACCCTGCAAGGCAGCAAAATTCATCTATTAAAGAGACTTCCTTCGTGCTCTCCAGTTTTGAGTCCGTCAATGTGTCTCCAACGTCAGGTAGCTCATTCTCCACAGAGCTTTTCGTGACACTCTGTCCAAAGTCAGGCACATCATCCTCAACAGAGCGTTTCATGACATTCTCTGGCTGACTCTGAGTGACTATACTTTGTGGCAGCTTACTTTGCAAATGCTCAAAGATAACTTTAGCTTCTTCTGGGGACAAAACTTGTATCTCAAACGAGTAATGTTGGTCATTGGAATTAGCACTGTCTGGGTCTATGTCATTGGGTGAAGAAATTTGACTTGTAATTTCAACAGTGGGGGCTTGTTTTTCTTCACCTTGGTCAACAGATCTGAGCTCTGTTTGAGAGAAGGCGTCGTTGGACTCAAAAATGTTGCTTGTGGCCACAAATTCATCTAATTGGCTGTCACTCTCAGGTGTGCTAACATGAGGCCTTAAATTCCGGGAGAAGCCAAACTCTTTGTCAATGTCATCTACCTGCTCATTGACATTCAACCATGATGATTGGTAGGGCGGCTCTGAATATATTTCATTATGTTGGAGGAAATGGTACTTTTCGGGTTGCCTCGATAAGCTTGCTTTTACTTGTGATAGAATGACAGAGTCGTTAGTCACATGTTCACAGCAGAATGTTGTAACATCATCCATTAAAGTTTTGTACCAGCCTGACTTGAGCTTATTCTTGAAAAGGTCAAACTTGCCCGTCCAAAATATTCTCATTATGTCTTGCACAGAATCCAACTTATTCGAGTGTCGTGTCTGGGATTTTTCAGAATCCATTGTAAAATTAATTAATTTGGCAATAGTCCACTGAGTTGTTGGGATGGAGGACAGGTCCAAATCACAGGTATTTTGATCAATTGGCACCTCAGCTTTGTTCATATCACGATGTTGGCTTTCTAGCCCCTCAGAGGTAACAGACTGTTGAACAGCAAGTGCTACACTCTGGTCGCTAGATAGTTCAGATCCTTGTTCATGTGCATATGACTGGTTTTGTGTCTTGTCTTGAGGTCCATCTTGTAGGTGTTTATTCAATCCTTCACTCAAATTTATAGCTTGACTGTTTATTGCTACAGGTGGAGAAGTACATATTTTTAAAGTGTTGTGTAAAGAGGAATATTTTGCAGTGCACTCTTCCAATTGATTAATTGGGTTTGAAGAGTTTTGCTTGTTGACAACCATGTAGTTTTCTTGTAACAGTGGTTGCACAACAGCAACAGCTCTCGTGCGACTGGGAGACGATTGGATGGGGCTGTCCATTTTTCCAACTGAACAGAGCATTTCCTGATTGTTTTTTACAGACAACTGGGTCTCGGTTCTCTGTAGCAAAATGCCCTCAGGCAGCTGCATAACCTGAGATACTACACTTGAAGATTCAACTGCATTTCCCGTAGAGATACTGTTATTTTTTGGAAAAGATGCATTCCTCTCCCTATTTCCATCCGTAATTCCATCTTCTGTTGTGACACAGTAGACATTTGGTGCAGTAATGTGTTGTGTTGTTGACAAAACACTCTGAGGCAAACATTGTGTAGCAATGAGCTGTAGGCGCTGGGTGGCATTTGAGTTAGATCTGTCTCCAGCTGATGCCCCAAGTTGCATTGTTTGATGACACTCCATCAGTCCGACCCCGCTGACCTGACTTGACGGTGCGATGAGCCGCCACGTGGATGGTGAATTAGTATTCACTGGATGATGACCAACTGCGTCAGCTTGGTACGATTTACGAAGAGCCTCAGCAATTCGTGAGATTATCATATCTTCCTTTTTTTGATTGGTCATTTGTTGTTGAGCATCAGCAGTAGGTTTTAGGGGCAGCTCATTACTTTTAATGGTGTTGCAAGTTGGCCTGCAAGTGGCCTCTCTTGCATTGTTAGGTGTTGAGTTGAGTTGAGCAGTGTATTGTTGAGTTGTCTGACTCATGCTGGAATAACCCCAAATCTGTCCCCTTGGTGGGGGATTTGTTGTAATGCTGTTGTGTGCGCGAGACTCAGAGATTGCTTTACTGTAGTTTGGCGGGTTGCTAGTGGGAAATCTATGCTGAGAGACATTTTGTTGGTAATTCTGGTTGTTAGCAGCTGGTCTTGTTAACTGTATTGTGCTGGTACAAACTGTCTGTTTACACGGAACGAAGGCAGCTGCTCTAATGTACGTAGGGCAAGGATTATCTAGCTTGCCATTTACCAATTGAAAACTTTTCTGGACCCCATGATTGTGTACATCTTGTGTCCTTATTGATTGGTTACCATGAAAAGTAACTGGTTGGAACAAATATGCAGTTGTGTTTTGCTGAGAGTGTGTAGTGTTCATTTTGGGTGGAGTCTGCATCTTTGAATTCTGAGCAGGTTTCTGATAAGTTATAGCAGGGAGTTCTTCTAGTATACCTGTCAAGTGGGGGAATTTTTTATATAAAACATAATTGTGATCATTCCTCCCGGCTGTTGACTGGGAGGAACTTGCCTGACGAGGAGCTGCTGAGGTTTGCCAATTTGCCATCTGACTGTTAGGCTGAGTTCCATCTCGAAAGGGTACATGGCCATTTTGTGGTGGCTGTATTCTTGGGTCCACTGTCATGTACTGACAAGAGATATTTGCTGTCCCAGGTTGCTGATTTCTCATTATGTTGTAAGCAGGTGGAGTAGCAGCATGTCCAGTTTGGGAGGGTTGTCCAACTGGTTGGTATGGTCCATTCATCTGTGTAGAATAATACATGTTTGTCCTCTGCTATGCCTTGTAGTAGGTCCACATGGCAACTTTCCTAAAAGAGGGAGACAAATTAACAGTTGTAAATAGGGCTGGACAATTCATTGCATTTGGGATAAAATCGCGATATAACAAACCGCAATTTTCTAATCGCAAAGTGCGCGATTATAACGTGCGAACGAGAGTAGCGCACCGGGCTGCTGTCCTCACCCGAATGCCGCGGGACAACAAAACTCCGCTGATCCAGAACATAGCGAAGCAGGCCGGCGTCACCTACTTGGCGGACACACGCAGCGAGCTCATCTCGCTGGTGACCGCGGTGCGGGCGACGGACCTGAATATCGCTCCCCGGAAAAGCAAGCCGAGCTCCGGGGCGGCAGGGCTCCCGAGCCACCCCGTCACCTACATGCACTTCTGCGAGACGGAGGTGCTCAGCATGGGGGTGTTCCTGCTGAGGCCATCTGCGCGTCCTTGTATTCCGTCAACGACGGGTTATAAAAGTGGTCATACCTTCGGACCTCTTCTGCAAAACGCTCTTCTATTTGGTCCATATTCGTTCTTCTAAGTCTTCTATGGTTTCTGCTGATATTATGGGGCATGAAACCGGAAATGCGACTCCAGAAAGGATGTAGTTAGCAGACTAATCACAGCCTTGCGATCTGCGTGAGGCTTGCGTAGCTTTGTCGTAGTTACAAAAATTGGGCGACACACACTAACGGACGATAATGATTGTAATATCTTTTTTTAGTATCATTTCAATGTATTATTGTCACTTTTTTCACAACATTAAAACAAAAGATGCGATGTCGCGCCCCCTGACACCCCGGGCAAAACTGTCTCGTCTGTTTACATCGATGACTACTGACGATATGTCAGGTTTCCGCGACAACTACTGATGATGCAATGGCTTCTTGAAGTGCTGTCCCAATTCGTGGGGGGAGATTCCAACCTCTGCCCCTTCTGAGTTTCAAGGGGCATGATAACCCTCGCAAACAAGGGGTGAAATAGGATTGAAAAAGGAACGGAAAATTTCTGGTTCAGGGTGCCTAAACTACGGCCCGCGGGCCATCTGTGGCCCGCTATCCTTTTTTAATTGGCCCGCATCAACAACACCTGGTAGCTATCTAGCCTCCTATGGTTTAAGTAGACAATGTCTTCAATAGGAGGCCCACCTATTCCAAAGGTTTATTGGTCCTATTAGCGCATTGTGCCAATGATTTATCGGAAGTGTTAAGTTAGTTAGCATTAGGGGTGGGAATTGGCAAAAATGTGACGATTCGATAGTATTGCGATATTTGGGCCACGATTCAATATTGTTGCGATCCTTAACGTATTGCGATTCGATTCTGCGATATACTGCAATTCAAGTCCCCCATATTATACAAAGGCATTACAATAAATGAGGAAAGTAAGACTGCTCAACTCACTTCAAATGTCACATTTAATTCTGTGAACAACATTGTCTTCCACACATTAACTGAAGTGCAAAAACTAAGAAAGGGTAGTGCAAAAACTTTGATTTTTAACTTTCAGGACACAGGACCTTTGTAATTATTAGGGCTGAACGATTAATTGCATTTGCGATAAAATCGCGATATGATAAAACGCGATTTCCTAATAGCAACGTTCGCGATTATAACGTGCAAACGAGAGTAGAGCACCGGGCTGCTGTCCTCACACGCAGACAAAATGCCGCGAGGCGGGACAACAAAACTCCCCTGCTCCAGTAGACAGCGAAGCAGGCCTGCGTCACCGACAGGGGCCTCAAGTCTTCGCCGTGGCGGAAACATAGAACGAGCTCATCTTGCTGGTGATCGCGGTGCCGGCGGTGGACCTGAAAATCGCTCCCGGAAAAGCAAGCCGAGCTCCGGGACGGCGAGCCGAGCTCCGGGTGGCAGGGCTCCAGAGCCCCCCCCCCGTCAGCTACACGAACATCTGTGAGACGGAGGTGCACATCATGGGGGTGTTCCTGCTGAGGCCCGGCGCCTCCGTACTGCTACACGACCACCGGGACATGAACGGGATGTGCCAGGTCTTTACACCGCCTCATGTCGGCTGTGTTTTGGCTCAAAAATACAGTGCTACTGTATCGATATAATTGCGTGCGCAAAATATCGCGATAATGAACAGAATCGATTTTTTTCCCCCACCACTAGTAGGCATCCACCGCTTGTCGCTTTGAGGTAGGCAGAAACCCACGAGCAGGTAAGCAAGAGCATGTGCCGGAGCTAAAGGCTCTTATATACTACTACGTGTCCGTTTCTCGGAGAGGTCTCAGCGTGGGGGAAAGAGTCTTTTTGATTTTTACTTCTCCGACACTCTACGTCGGAAAAAATTCCTCGCCAAACCCATAGGTGGCGCAACGGAAGACGAGCTCAGAGAAGCCTACCCCATTTGGGAAGAAGAAGTCCACGTGTCTCTGTTTACATCTGTTAGCTTGCGTCCCACACACTGAACCATGGCAACTAACAGAACTAAATAAAGTGACACCCAGCGGGTCAAGATGCTGCTGTTATCGTTTCTTAGCGCAGCGGTTCCCCGGTCTTGTTTCCGAACTGTGTTGCTGATTCCACAGCTTGAATCTGCTTGAGGCTACATGTAGCTAGCTAGCTCCCCTCCCAGCTAGCTTCAAGCCCAGCTTCCACACACAGTCAGCAGGGACTCCCGACACTAACTACTACTATCCAGTGTTTGCTTCTAACCTGGCGGTATTATAGAAACAGTGTCATGATAGAAGTGGAATTAAAGTCGTGACGGCGGGGTTATGCACTGTTACCACCGCAGTTAGCATGGTGGCTAGCCTAGCCCGCTAGCCTAGCCTGCTAGCGCCGTTTTGAAAGCTCGTTCTAACCGTCTGTGACCGTGCACACATGTCGTCAGTGCTCGAACGAGCCACCGTCAGCCGGACAACTCCCCTGGCTTAACACACACGTCACATTAATCGTAGAATCGTAGTTGTGTATGTATTTATTGTGAATCAGGAAGTTACAGGTCCGGAAATTACGTCGAACAGAAATTACGTCGTACGGAAATGACGACATTCGGAAATGATGTCGTTCGCGGACCAATCACAGCCAAGAGATGTCCGCGGGCTCTCCGACACAACACGGAGAAGTTAGAAAAATCAGACCTGTACGAAAAGCTGTCCGAAGCACTCGGAGAGGGCGTTTCACGACGGATAGGGCGGTCTTATCTATCCGTTTTACAAAATACGCTCAAGCATAAATTGGCCTTAAGACTTGACTCGTGAGTCTGTGGTAGGCGGCCGCAGCCTTCAGAGACAGCTGTATTTATACTGTGCTGCTTAAACTGGTAACGATAAGGCATTGTGAAATTAAAAGGAAAAATAATATAAGAAAGCTCAATATAAGAACTCGATTGCAAATTAATGCATTTAATCATTCCTTTGTCAGACAATTTCTTGTCGGAGCTGCTTTGGAGATTTTCCTCCTTTAGTTTTCGGTCTTTTCAGCTTAGTTTTTTATTCACATGAGCGAAGAAGTAACTGTCTGTCATACCATAAATAGGAAAGGTCCTGAATAAAACCCACTAAATTGAATAAAAGTAAAGTTACAAAGCAAATAAAATAGTTCGATATAATCCTGTTCTTCCAACAATGACCCAAATCTGGTCAAACATTATACTAGCTAATCTACGCTGGCCCAAAAAGAGGAGTGTACAGCAAGAAGAGAATTTTTTGCTCCCCCTCGGTTTCCGACAAGCTCCAAAGCAGGGGCTGACGGATTGACACACACATTATATAGAGAGCAGTGTTTCCCCTACCATTCTATTAGGCACCTCCCTCCCCCCTGGAAGGTCAAGTTAATTATTTATTTTATTTTATATTTTTTAATATAGCGCCAGATCTCTACATAAATCCTTTTAAGGTTACATTTCCTATAAAACAGGTCTAAAGCTTGCATTTCTGTCTCGACATGGTCGCTATTTTTGTTTTCTCCTCTGCTATCTGTATCGCGCACGGCGGAGTTCCAACCAAATGCGCGTACACACTAGTGTTGTCACGATACCAAAATTATGACTTCGATACTATACCTGCCAAAATATCAGGATACTCGATACTTTCGATACGATACCACAAATACGATACAATACCACAAATACGATATGATACTGGTATATTTATTTATGATAGTAATAAATAAAACATCTGTAGGGTTCCCTTTTTTACCAGCTTGTTCCTGCCCAGCTTTTTGAACACTTAACAAATGGCATTCATATTAGTATTAGCCTACAGAAAGACCCCTGGCTCCGGAGAAACAACGACTTGTTTTAGTGTTCCACCGTGAAAGAGATGCGGACGTCAAAGCATTAGTTCTCGCATCCCCCCCCCCCCCCCTCCGGTTTGCGCGCTCCACCTGTTATGTCTCCGCCCGGTCGCGCCACACAGTTTGAGAGAGAATCACTTTCTACAAGCCGAGGACGGTCGGCCATGTCTCAGTGAGAGGGAGCATCCATCTGAAAACATGCCGCATGAACCACCTGAGAAGCAGTTAAAAATAATCGCGTTTTTTAAACGCTCCCAGGTGGATGATGGTAACACCCACTCTCCTGCAAGTAGCAGCCGGAAGAGCTCTCCTGCTCCGGGTCCAAGTACAGAGAAGAGCCTGAGTGTTGCACGCCCTGCCCCAGACAAGAATCTGTTCAGTCACCACCGGATGACAGGTTCTGACCCAGCTTGGCTGTCCCCCTGGTTGTGCAAGACTGATCTTGGTAAGTATTACACAGGACGCCGAAGTGCCGCGCCGCGCTATTCTCCAGCACGCAGGTGTCCACACAGGACGCGCATTTCTCAGCGCCGGTCAGCCCACGATTCTGCTTTCTCCACTTGTTGTATTTTACTGTGAACGCACCTCGCCTCGCAACCTCAACCCTTATTAACCCCGCTGTTTCACTTCCTTGTTTCACTGTTTAATCTATTTTCATCGGACCATTGTGCAAAACCAGCAAATCTGACGTGAAAAGATTTTTATTATAGACGGAAGTTTCAAAACGGTAACTTAACACAAGCGAGGTTTATGGCAAAGTGCTCTATTCTAACTAGTCCTGTTTGATTGCTGTGGTAACAGTGATTTCAGGTGGTAGAGAAGTCGTTATGGTAAGATTGCTAATAGGATCTCGACTTTTGTCTTCTTTCACTTTATGCGCATGCTCCATGACGTCTTTACGGCGATTTCAACCACTCCGCTCCAGCGTTTCCGTGTTTTCGTGACAGGGCTTCGTGTGGCGCGATAAACATAATTACCAAAAATGTTTCTGGATTCCGGCAATCCAGATTACGTATGGAAGTCAGTAAATACATACATCACATACATAAATAAATAGATGGCCTCATAGATAGATAGATAGATATAAATTACGGTTCATGGAGAATGAATAGGGGATTATTTCAGTTCTCTTTTTGGTTTTAGGAATGTTCTGTCGAACATGTAGACAGCATAAACAGGCAGTTGTAAGAGGAAACCAGACCCGGTCATTTATAGAGTCTCCCTGCCAGTCCTACAGCGAGGACAAACTGGACAAACACATGATGTCTGAGCATCACAGAATAGCCTGTCAGCGCCGGTCAGAAATCCAATGTACGGTTCAAAATCATTAAAAGAAACACATTAACATCATGATCCCTTTAAGTTTTTGTGTCCGTGCCCCCCCCCCCCCCCCCCCCCCACACACACACACACAAAGCTGTAAACCTAGGGGAAACACTGCCACACATTATTTAGAGAGGTTGCACATGGCCCGAGGCAAAACAGCGTCCCACATCCCATGGTTTAGGACATGCCTGCTTCGTGCCTAAAGATGGGGTCCCCAGGTCAGAGATCATTCCCTAGGGGTAGAGAACGAGCGAGGAACACATGGAGGAATTTCTGAGAATCCCCATGCTTAAACATCTGAAAAAGATATGGAAACATGGCAAATTCCATCTATAAGTAAGTAACCTGTAATGGAATGGAATCTGTTGCCAATGCAGATAAGAGAAGTAAACTTTTACTGCTCAGCTGAAGAAACGGGGGGGGTTAGATCAGAGAGCACAGCTGACCTCAATCCTCAATCTCAAACCTCGATAGTTTTAAGAAGCAAATCAAGACCAGTTTCATGAACCTGCTTTTATTTCTCATCCTCCATTTTTAAACAGCAGCTGTTTTTATTCAATTTGTTTTGTAATTCTTTTTGTTCCTTTAACTAAGTCTTTGTTTTATTGCCAACGTGTTCTTGTTGATTTCTTTGAGTTTATTGCAAAGCACTTTGAGCTGAATTTCATGCATGAAAGCTGCTGTATAAATAACATAATGAAAATGTGATATGATTCATATTCATTGTCAGACATTAGGCATCCCGAGGAGTTGAGCTCTGCAGACTCGTACTAAAACGAGGCAGACGCTGGTTGGGTCGTCATGTGAAAATGTGAAATATAACTTAGTCACGCACGCCCGCACACACACATGCACTCCATATCGTTAACGTTGTCACACTGCACCTTTGAATGTATATAGTTTTGTGTTGCCTTGGACTATAACTTGCTTTTATTTTAATTGAATTATTGGCCTGCTGCCTCTCGTCCCGCACCTTCCATTGTGCTGCGGACCAGGAGGACACCAGGTGGACACAAGGAGAACATCAGGAGAACACCAGGAGAACACCAGGTTCACTCGTGCCAAATCAGACGTGGAAACACAAAGCTTGCGAACTTACTTTTTCTCTCGACGAGCTCCTCCTTCATCCGGAGTCCGAGAACATTTGCTCTCCTCGGGTTTACGATCCTTCCTCCATGTTTACATCCGCTGTGATTCAGAAGTTCAGAGCCCACGTTCCACACGTTGTTCTGAGAAGAAACAGACGAAGAGAAGGTCCTGTCTCACTGCGCAATCCTCTGTCCTCCTCTCCTCAGTGCTCGTCTCCTCAGTGCTCCACTCCTTAATCCTTCTGTCCTCTGCTTCTCTGTCCTCCTATCTGCAGTCCTCTTCTCTTCTGTCCTCTTCTCCTCTGTTCTCCTCTCCACAGTGCACCACTCCTCTGTCCTCCTCTGCTCAGTGCTCCACTCCTTAATCCTTCTCTCCTCTGCTCCTCTGCTCCTCTCTCCTCTGTCTTTACTCCTATCTTCAGTCCACTTCTCCTCAGCCCTCCTCTCTACTGCTCTGCTTTGGTGTAATGTGTGACGTCACCTGCAGGAGGATAGCCTGCACGTGAGCGCCCCGCCCATCGGGTCTCGCCACATGTCTCACCCTTTATATATACAGTCTATGGTCTCACCACATGTTCCTCCTCAAGGATCGTGGTGACACCTCCGTTTGATCCTTTGAGCAAAGCAACAAGTGTCAGAAGGGAACTACACAGATGACTCCTGCCTGCAGCTGCACAGGGCTTGTCGTGTATTACAGGGATCCACAGGCCTCTCCGTGAACTTTTATTCTTCAAATTATCTTTATATATATATATATATATGTATGCAACATCATTTTCACTGGTCGTGATTGCATTGTGTAAGAATTGTTATTCTAGACAGCTCTGTGCATGTTGTCTATGTGAAGGTGCAGCCTGTGGGGCAGCGATTGTAAAGCTGCACTTTTAGATTTACATTTGAATTGAACGTTTAGATTTCACATTTAAATTTTAAGTGTAAAATTAACATTTCCAATTCCCATTTGATTTAAAATTTAGATTCAACGTTTAGATTTACCGTTGACATTTGAGATTTAGATTTAACATTTAGATTCAGATCAAAGATTTTATATTTCGATTTCCAGTTTAACGCCAGGACTTTTAAAATTTTGAATAAACATTTAGATTGGGTATCTACCATTGAATATTTAGTTTGAAATTTTATGTTTAGATTTCACATTGACTTTATTTCTGTTGGGATTTTAAAATCTATGTTTGTCTGTGTGTGTGTGTCTGTGAATATGGCATTATGACTGAACTCTAAACAAATGAAGGAGGGTGGGGGCAGGAGCAGTTTGGGCCAGATATATGGCCTTCACACAAACAACTTATAATAACCGTTGCTGCTTGGTGCTGTGGTGTATTCAGCTAACTTAAATCATCGATGTTTTGACATGGGGATAAATCATAATGACATCTTTACAGCTAGGGGCACCCTTGTTCCTGGTTTCTCAGACTTCCTAATTATTATTCCATTTGTTACTCTTCACTCTCTCCCTCAGGGGAGGCTCTTTGACCTGTTGATGGAGGGGCTTGCATTCCTAGGTATGAAGCATGTCTTTACTAGCCTGGGTGCCAGACGAACTTAGCCGCGCCCACAACATTTTTTGGTCGGGAAGTTAGGTCTGTTGAGTCGCTCCATTGGGGAGAAATTATGCTCCGAACAGAAGCTGTTCGGACCAATCACATTGTCAGGGCGGGCTTTATACGATGATGGACAGATGATCAACCATAGATATGTGATCAGCAGTTACGTTATCAACTACGTCATCAAACAGCGCTTGGGTTGACTTCCACAAACATGCCTGCCGCTGGAGAGCTGAGATGTGTAGATGCTGCCATTGAGTCTGCTTTAGAAGACATCGATAGCGCATTAATTTTGAAAGAGGAATAGAGAAACGCGATCGAGGCATGGCGATGCAACTCGGCGTGCACGACGAGGTGGACATTATTTTTTCATTGATAAAACTATTGCATGTTCGCTATGTGACAGGAGGTTTCCCTGAACGAGGTTTCCCTGAACGCAGCACAGCAACGATGTTAGCAGCTGGAGGAAGAAGCCCGGAGCTAGCCTCCGCTGCTCGGCTTCATGTCCGCACACGGACCGTCAGTTCATGGGGAAGGGAACCTGGACAGACCCGGGTCTGGGTGAGGAGTTCCGAAAGTGAGGGCATGACAACAACCGGACTGAGAGGTTGAGAGCCGTCAAATCGAGCTAGCTCTCAGTGGCTAGCTGCTCCTTCAGCGGGGCTTAGGAGTACAGCAGCGCTTATTTACAAGTGTAACCATTGAACTGATTCCGAAGTGCCACAAGAGTTGTTCATCTTGTAATAAAGAACTCAATGAGGAAATACGCTGTGTTGTTTTTTTATGGTAAGAGAAAGTCTTGACTGTCTGACTTAGTAAATAACTCACAATGTCGCTAAACATACGTCACATACTACGTTGCTCTGATTGGTTGTAGGTCTATCCAATTGAACGAAGAGGCATTTTTTTTACTGGTTCGGTTGAAACACGCCCCATAATCACAGCCCAATGGAGCGGTCTCACACTCATATTCTGACTAGAATTGAGTATGACAACGTCAGGCTTTGTCTTTACCATAGACTGTAAATAAATGGACGGAGGATCATTGACGTCCCCCGTTAGTTTCTGCAGAATGAAAATGAGGCTAGTAGCCTAGAAGGGGTTCACCCGGCGCCATCTTGACGGTGCTGACTCCTCCTAGTTTCTTGGCTAACCAATAAATGGGCAAAGAGCAGGAGCGCATGAAGACTGACGCGCCCTCAGAGCTCAATGTTTCCTGGTTAACTCAGGCTAAGGAGCTAGGCTACCCGCTGCTGCTAACTGGCTAGCGCTGCACTGTTGCTGCTACTAGAGAAAGAACTATTGCTTTATCTATCATCATAATCATATGCTTACATGCCTCAAGTGGCTTTTATTATGTAATTGTTATAGTTACCGCTTATTTAACACGTCTAATGAACAGATTGAAGCAAGTTAACTACATTACTACAGAGTTGTGTGTTTGGTTGTGACTTGATTTTTTATTTTAATAAGTTAATATCAATACGCTACAAGTGTAAGTTGCATGTGATAGTAACTATATGTTTCACAAATGCTCTGATACAGGCTGGTATAACCACCATTACTATTGCCACCTCGTTTATTTAGCCTGTAATGGAATTTTAGAGTGAATTAGACAGTTGTGATATGATCAAAATCTCCACACACCAGTGTTGTAAACAGTTCTCATATTAATTATTTAATTATGTTTTCACAGAGAGAAGTGGAGAGACTTGATGTGGACTGTTATCAACAGCTCTGTGGGAGATTAACACTACCTACATGCAAACCCCACGAGGGAAAGTTCAACAACGTCTTTTCTGTGTAGATAAGTTCATTCCACATCCTGTATGTGTGTGTGTTAATGCAGGGGATATGAGCACGCAAGCAAATGACATTTGATATAATCACAACAATTGAACCAAACCGTTTGGGATAAAACGCAACACGCAACATATCTGTGATATTCTTTTTTGTGTGCTGAGCATTTGATATACAGCCCATGGTGCAAAGGTAGTTACAACATGAAACTGAATTTGCTTTATTACTACTCCTATGTGTGTGGTTGATATACTAGTTTGACTGATAAACTTACCTGCAGTTTTTCATTCATTGCATGTTGGTTACTTTAGAAGTCTTTTAAGGAAGAGACAACAATTTTTTTCTTTCTAAAAACAGTCACACATTATAATTGCAAATATCTGTAGTTCTCCTTTTAACTATTCAAAATCATAGCCTACGTTGATATGAGTTGTAATTCAAGACCTCCCATTGTTCTGCCAAAGCACTATTCATAGGGTTAGATTGCTTGATGACATTGATATTTAAATTAACCAGACTTTAAAGGGTTTGGAATTCAACCCAACCCTGCCGCCCGCACCCCTGTACATCAGCGCAACCCTTTATGACATGGGTTAAGAACTCTGGATTTGGGGGGTTGTAAGGGAAATGTAACCTTTGATCATGCACAATACTAATCATGTTCATTTTCCCCATGTATTGATCATGTTGAATCCTGTTCAACGTAACCTTTGTTGACTGAATGAATCTTGGCCTGAGGTCCTTAACTAAGGCATTGTTCATCATCAGAAGATCCTGACCTTTGGCTTAAGAAACAACCTTGGGGGGGAGGGGAACGAGCCAACAGCTTCTCATTGGGGTGAACAAACCAGTTTCCGGGGTAAACTTTGCTGCAGCAGAATCCAATACAATCGAAGTCAATGGTGTGTCGTTCTGCAGATGTAATTAAACAACAGAAAAAACAAAAATGCCTCCATATTGCTCCTGTGGTGTCATCCAAGTGTCCACAAGCACCGACATTCAAATTTGTCTTGAAACGACATCATTTACACCAGGTTTTTAGCCTAAATGTGCGCTGATATCTTCGTGGTGCGTTCATGGACCCTCGGACACACCATTGTGTGGCTATGCCCCCTAGATTAGCCACTTCCTGTGGACTTGGAGGCATAAAAGTGTTTTGTGAGCACTTCGCCAACTCCTCCATCAGCACAGTGGTCGGTAGATAATTAGTGAACTAAATATCATTTCATATTTTATCCACCCATTTACTGCGATTTTCTGCAAAACATGTTCACTGGGACACTGCTTGACCATAGTTGCTAGTTGCTAGTGATTAAAGATCTTTTCAATACACACAAATCATTGGACCCTTCCTAGCTCTCCACCCTGTCGCTGATTCTAGTTCCTCATTCACACAGAACTGTTCCTCTTTTTCAGAAGAGGAACAGTTATGTGTGACTGACACCGATTAAGCAGTGTTTGGAAATAATGTTGACACACATTGTTGAGCCAACAATGTCTGTGGCCTTGTATTTTAGTTTTGTGCATATAAGGTAACAACTGAGGATTGCCGATTGAGGGGTGGGTGAAGTGTTTGAGTCGACAAAACACTTGAGGAGGTTCTGTGGTTAACAGCGTTTAGCCCATACGACTTCTTTCAGACGTATTTAAACATTAAAAAAACATAACATGCTTCATTACTGCTTGTGTGGTCTCATCCAGGTGTCGGCAAGCTTAGATATTCATATTCGACTCGAAACAAGGATATTTACATTGTGTTTTAAGTCTAAATGTCGGCTCCTCGAGGTAACCGAGCTAGCATACGTAGCCACGCAATGCAATATTTTTTTGCAAGTGGATTTTCTGTATGTCCCAGTGGGGATAGAAGGGACTCAAAGCATGGTATTGTTGCGGGTGGAAATCAAAGGCAGGAGTAGTCGTTCTCAAGTTGAAATTAAGCAAGTTTATTCAGAGGTCTAAGGTCAGGAAAATGCGGTGTCCAGCAATTGAACATCCATGGGCCTCTAATTCTACGCAGCAGGCTGCACAGGAAAAAAGGCGCTTAAACAGAGTGCGCACATAGGTTTGATTCAATGTACTGGGCGTGACAGAGGTTCGTCTTGGATTGGTTGAAACTAGAAGGAGGCTGCTGCATCTACGTGGGGCAGTGCCTCGTTGGTCGGAGCACAAGGCAGTCCTGCCCTCTTGGCTCATTGGGTCCTCCTCCTGGCGTCGCGTGATGATGATACTGTACGTGCACGCCATTGATGAGGATACTGTACGTGCACGCCATTGTTGTGGTTACCAGAGGTCATAGTGTTCCGGCCTAAAGCAGCTGCCTGAGTGTGTGTTGTGGGGGAGAGGGTTTCGGCCGAGGTCTGGTTCTAAGACTGATGATGTGTGGGTGAGGTCTCTTCTTTCTCTCTCATTGTGTGTGTGTACTGATGTGTGGGTGAAACTTAAACAGGTGAAAGAGAAGCCTTTATCAAATCGAATAGTTAAAGAAGAAGCTTTTATACATTGTGGTAAACAGGAAACAGGAAACAGAACAGAAAGCAGACAGGAAACGTCTTGCTTTGCTGCCCCAGCACCCCAGCACCCAAATTCACAGATAAAGGTCGACAGGATGGCATGAAATCAGAGGTTTCACCAGCCACAGTCAGCAACGGTCATAACAGCAGTAAGACATTGATCAGTGGAGTTTTCCATTATACCTGAACAAGAGAGATGAAATACAAAGTATGAGGCACATTGCCGGTTAAAGCTGGAGTTGATTAGCAGGGAAAAACTCGTGCAGGCTACAGTGCAACCGATACATCCCACACGCCCCCATCAGCCCTTTCGTCAAAGCTACGGCCCCAAAAAAATATGAACTCACACTGACAACGTGTTAGAAGCCGACTTTTCTGTGACTCTAACTAAACCTAACCCATCGCCTCTGCTTCAGCTGTGTTCGGACTGGTCATGTGCTGCAAGAGCACAAGCAGGGTACCCGCAGGCGGGCAGGTCGGTAGGTGACTGACAGGTAGGCCGATTAATCGTTTCATTCAGTCCGAGTTAGATAATTTTTAAAATTTCGACAAATAAGAGTAGAAGTGTTTCGGAAACAACCCTAACTTCAAGACTAATTATACCAATAGGAGGAGTAGTAAAGGATTTTCTGTCAGTATTTAGCACACACCCAGTGTATTCCTACGCAGGCTCACTCATGAGAGGTGTAGTTGCCTCAAAATGTGAAATGCTGCTGAAGTGATGGTTGAGCAGTCCAAGACACACATCTGACCGTGAGGGTCTACACAGAGAGTCACAGGGATCTCAGAGTGAAAATTGGCGGATCTTATATTGGAGAAAAAAAGCTAATTGTCTGAACCAGTTCAGACTGGTTCTGTAGGCACAGTTTGAGACAGGAATCATACCAGAGAAAACGGATTTAAATTTGTTAACCTTAGGAGATAGAGCAGACCGAAATTCAGTCGTTTGGAGAGTAAATAAGTTATAAAAAGGTCAGGAAAGTTCAGATCATAAACAGTTCAAGTCATAAAAGTATATAAACCGGTTATTTAGACAGGTCTGCAAATACTTTTAAGCTCATAATTAGTTTCACCTACACAATCTGGGACACATTCCTTTAACAGTGTGAGTGCAAATGTCTCCTGTGCCATATGTTAAGGACCCTCTAATCAGTTAAAGCCATCTGGCCACGGCCACAATCTCAACCCAGACCTCCAGTGGTCTGAGAGATAAAAGCGAAGAATATCGACTCTCTGGTCTTGTTTTTATCATTTTACCACCACATGATATCTTGCATTGTATTTGTTCTCAGACATCGTCTTGCTTTGAGCTCAAAACACTGCCTGGGTCACTAATGCACCCCAGCATGAGGGAGGTGAGATGGAAATCTGAAAATACAAGAGGCTTGATTACCAAATTGTCATTGTGTATTTTATCAAGAGCTTTCTGCAGAAAGGATGAACACAGAGTCATAAGGATCTCAGAATGCCGATAAAGAACAGTCAACTGCAAACATCCTATATAGGGGAACTAAGGCTGTTGCCTGACCCAGTTCAGACTGGTTCTGTGTAGGCAGTATAAGTCATCTAAAGGTGACAAGAGGTTCAGGTCACAAAGTAAATCATTTACTTTTCCACAACAAAATGTACTTTCGCAAAGGCAAGAGCGTGAAGTGAGGTTCCAGCGAGCTGTTGGTGCCTTTCTCCATATGCAAGGACGGAACAAAAGGAGATGGCCTGAACGGCTCAGTAATCCTCTAAGTAACAGTTTTTCTACCAAAACCCAAAGAACGTGTGTGACTTGCCATCCAGGTTAATATATGACTCACCAGCAAATAGAAAACACCGTTTTTTTTTGGGTGCTGGACTCATTTGTGCATCTCATGTTTGATTGTGCTGTGAGTCCATCTGCAGTTGCTCAGTTGTACTTACAGAAAGACATGTATACCCACTATGAAGTAACCTGAGATAAAAAAAAACGTTTTGTATTAACTACATGGACTGTTTAGGTTGTAGGCATATCAATCAATCAATCAAAATTGTAATTACTAATCACAATTTGTTTCATAGGGCTTAACAAGGTGTGACATCCCCTGTCCTTAACCCTCAGCAAGAAAACTAAAATCAAGATTAGGTTACAAAATAAATACAATTTTGGCTTGAAGCCAAAAATTTTTTTTGAACAAGAGGTGTGGTACAATTAATGGTTTTTAAATACTTAGTGTGTTTTTTTCTTGTGTCGAAATAATGCAATATTCTAAAGACACTTGTGTGGTTGTATGAATATGTTCCTGTATACTTATTTCCTAAGGTCGCAGTGAATTTGTTTACACAAGGGCTCCTCATTCCACGTGCAGTGACAGGATGAATAGATGTTCCAGGAATCTTTTAGGAATGTGCAATTGGTCCCCAAGAGAAGGTCCATTGGCAGGAGAGATTAGAACTGTCAGGTTCAAGTTGAGCCAGAATTGAAGAGAACATCTAGTTATTGTCCAAGGTTGAGGAGGATTTCGAGTTCCTCTAACTTCCTGAAAAAATTCCGACAGGAATGTCGTCCTTTAATCAGAGAGCTGCAAAATGACCCTGATTCCAAGTCCTTTTCAGGATGTCAGATCAAGAGTTCACGTGTGCATGTAACAGTTTGAGCCTTGAGTTGTGTAGCTGTGCGAATCTGTGTGTGATGCTTGGACTCAGAAGAGCACATTACCCCGACAGGAACCAACAGTTCCTTAAATTCCATGAAGTTGCACCAAAATGGAAACGCTCATAGATATCAGTCCTCAAAGAAAAACTGACATTCTACATCAAGATCTTTACATTTTATTCTTGAGATTCACAAAAATGTTGCAATGTTAAAAATATAAATCCCTATTCCTCCCCTAAATTGAAACTGCTCCAAAAGGTCCTGGGTTCTTTCTTGGAAAGTACCTCATCATGTAGTTTTTTGTGAAATACTGTTAACATGGTGTTGGGGTTAAAGTTTCAGCCTTTAGGTCTTCGGTTCGCGTTAGCTTTCTACAGCTGTGACAGAATCAGACATGTGCGTTTTTGATTAACTTCCCAAAAGCCCAGGAAGGTTTACTGTTATTGTGCAAAGATAAAAGGTGTGTCTTCCATAGAATCAGGAGGTGAAATTATTGAAACCAGGAAACAGCGATAATATGATTAGGACAAACACCACTGGATGGTCATCTTATATCATATTTGCTTTCTCTGTCCTTTAAAAAAACAATCATTTCACCAGCACGTGTGATTTTTTGTTGTATTTGTTCCTCCTCCTGCTACGAGCTGACTGTCTGAGTCACCAATGCACCACAGCATGAGGAAGGCAAGAGCGAGGAGCGAGGTCCCGAGAAAGTCTCCCAGGGCTGTGAGGTAGGGTATCGAGTAACTGTCGGGGTCTTTACGCCTCCACCACAGCCAGTGGACCATACATTCGGCTGTACACAGCAGAGAGAAGACCTACGAGACAAGGAGTATGAGATTTATTTCAGATCAGTCTGCGGAGGGAAACTGAACCCTGCGTCTGACTCACCTGAATCAGGGAAGCAGACAAGAAGGCGACAGTCAGGAGAGGAGCTGGTAACCTGTAGTCTCCTTTCATTAGGTTGATGGTGTATAAGAAGATAAACTGACCAGGGATGACCAGGAGAAGCAGGATCTTGGCAGAGCGATGGTTTGCTCCTGCCAAGACAAAGCTGAACATCAGATTTCACATGTTCATTTGAAAGGCAACTTACTTCTTGACTCATTTCGACCTTTTATTAGTCTCATGCGCTTGTGTTTGACTGATGATGTGAGGTCCCAACCATTTGCAAAGAGACGCCATAAAGTTAAGACTTCAAGAGGAAATTAAGTAAAAGTCTCTGAGCAATAATCTTAAACCTAAAGTTGCCATTTTAGATAAACAATCTGGTCAATCTTCCACATGCACGTCTGCTCATCCAACATCACTTCCACAATGAAAAAATTCCCATCACAATATCTTTCTATCTGCCTATTTAGCTGTTTATGTATCTACTGCACTGGATTTTTCCATTATGGATTCTCTCATCAAATTTTCTTTTTACATCATAGCTAAGAAGTTTCATTTTTACAGTATGTGTGTATAGGGAAAGGGCAATTCAACAGCTTTAAAGATTTTGACAATTTATCACCTGAACCAAAGAAGGTGCGTAAAGGGTTGTAGCAGCCCCGTCGCTCCTCTGGAAGATCTCCAGGTGGGAAATTCAAATGCAGATAAGTAGACAACCGACTCGCCTGTATGGATACGAGGTTTCCTCCAATTCCTGAGAAGAAAAGAAATGTCGGGGGCAGGGTTTCACAAGTGGTACTAGGTGATTTAACCTACTGTTTGACAACAAAGAGGGCCGCCTTCTTACGATCGTAACATATTCAAATGTGACGACCTCCTTTGAAATCCGACACGTGGTATCCTGGGCTCAATCTCACCTCTGGTCTAAACAACAGAGAAATACAAAGCCTGTGGAGGAACTCAACAACTGCATCGTTCACACCTGAACAATGCAGTTCAGATATTCTCTTCTCATGCAAACACCTTCACAACAGCAGACCTCACAGCTGTAAGGACTGTTATCAAATGCTACGATGACCCTGGTGAGGAACAAAACACAGCATGTACCAACCTTCAATGCATTCAACCATCCACCACTGATCCTTTGAGAGGATGACATTACATAGTGTACGTTCAGAGCTGGATTATCATGATCAAATGATTTTAAACCTGTATCATTTCACACACACACACACACACACACACAAACACAAAGCAGCCCATTTAATACATATTTTCAGAAGACAACTCACCATTTATGACTGGAGCATAAATTATAAGTCCTGCCAAGTTTGGATTTGACATAGACTTGTCCAGAATAAGTCCTCCAATACTAAAAGAAGGAAAAACAAAAAGTTTTCAAATTTCTTTATGATCAGTACATTATTGGTTCTTTAACACATCAACACCACAATATTCAGGTTCTTGTCTCTGTTTATTAACACTGATAACAGTTTGATGACAAAACCTCAATCTTTTTAATCAATCAATCAATCATCAAAAGAGTGTTGTGATGATTTTAAGTTGATTTAAGTTATAGTTATAAGGTTGCACGCACAAAAGACCGATTAAAGGTGCAGTGGTTATTAAAGGAAGACAGTGATATTGTGTAGTATTTGGATAATCTGCGGGTGATAAAAAGTAGCAAAGTAATATAGTCTATTTTGGGCAGCCGAGAGGTGTCGATGATGGTGAAGTTGATGTTGAAGGAAGAATTCTCCGCGGACGTAAAACTTGCTTGTATAGTTTAAAGTTTATCACACAAAAGTCTTACAGGTCAGGACGGACTCTAGAGATCCGGGGACATACACACGCCAATAGTGGAAGCCTGCCTTTGCAGGAGTCGAGCACACATTATATAGAGAGGTTACGACCCAAGGCAAAACAACATCCCAAATCTCGTGGTTCAGCCGGACACAACTGCATATGTCCAAGCATACAACGCAAATGAAATGGTGTATCCATAAAAACATGCCTCGTGCAGAAAGACAAAGACCCATGTTCTATGCTTATCCTTTATCCTCTAACATCTAAGGTCAGAGATCATTCCCTAGAGGCGAGAACTAACTAAAAATACAACAGGTCAGAGAACATTCCCTAGAGGAGAGAACTAACTAAAAATATAATGAGGAATTACTGAGAAGCTAAAGATGAGGGCTGCATGCTTAAACATGTGATTCTGGTTCATACCCAGGTTACAGGGATCTATTTAGCTGAATTTATCACAGTAATAAAATAACAATAATGATTAAAACTTTATATTAGTCTATTTCACATTAATTAATACACCAAGCTGCGGAAATCTAAATGAATTAGATTTAACAACTCTTGGTAATCATGACGATTAAAACCAGAGCACCAATAGCTGGCAACATGTTCATTAAGACTGAGCTTTAAACCTCTTTACAAACGAAAATATGTGTATATCACCATATACAAGAGACCTTTCTTCAGACTTGGTCCAGACCACCACTGGTTTATATGATATATGGTATTTTTTTCTGTAGTACCTTTTTAATAAAATCTAAATCAACATTTTTCAAAGTCTTCTATTGGACCTCTATTGTTTTCTTTAAAGTCAAACATATTACTGATAAATAATGTGATTAAATGTCCAAGCTGGGGAAAGAGTCGGGTAGAAAGCTGAGGTAAGTACCTGCTGATGACCATTGCAGTAATGATTGGTTCCCAGCCTGTGCGCAGCAGGATTTGACTGGCTGGGTGTTTGGAGGAGATCATCACCCACAGAGGGATCAGGCACAAAATCAACAGATCCACCAGGTACATCACGTAGGGCTGCAGCTCTGTCCAGAGAAAGTGTCTTTATTTAGACTTTCATTTTCACACTAATACATGATGGCTCTCTGATGTTTGTGAAACAAGTGCAACAGGAGGCATCTGCTGGGCAAAAGTGGAAATTGCCTGGGATCATGCTCAGAGAAAGACAAAGTGTTTAAAACGTTCTCTGATCCTGAGCATGTGTTACAGAATCCAACTGTCCTTGCTGATCCTTTTCGTTTTCACCTAAAGTTTCTGAAGAGAGGGTTACGTATGTCGACCACGTGCACTTCTCATTCTTTACTCAGGCTTTCATTTAGTTAGGGTTAATTTAATTTAACAATAATCGGTTTCTATGCAATCTCAATGTTTTAAATGTGCAATACTGTTACACTTTGTACATTCGTGAGGAATGAGGATCAGGGGTGGAACCACAATTATTTTTTTCAGGCGATTTGAATAGTGTATAGAGCCTTAGATTGCCAACTTCTCACACCATTATAAATGTTTTGGAAGCATTTAGATGGCCCCTGTTTATGGACCCCATAGAATATACATTTCTTTATGCGGAATATATGATACTGTCATGTGAAAGCGTAGAGTTGTTACCATGCATG
Source organism: Limanda limanda (assembly GCF_963576545.1). Lineage (NCBI taxonomy): Eukaryota > Metazoa > Chordata > Actinopteri > Pleuronectiformes > Pleuronectidae > Limanda > Limanda limanda. Next base: position 8,442,754 of record NC_083643.1, read on the forward strand.
GCAACTAACTACATGAGAGAAAAGCCCATTTGTGAATTATATATGTATTGTATGTCTGTTATCTTATGTTATTTTATGTTATCCTGTCTTATCTTATCGTCATCCTCCTTTACCTGAGATAGAGTGGAACCACCAACCGCTGCAGGCCAGCAAGGCCAGAGTGATGAGATCCCCAAAGCTGGCGGCCATGGGTGTGGCCACGTTGTCAGGGTTGATCCCCATTCGCATGGAGCCGAGGATCACTGCCACCATGATGATGCCTGGGCAGGGTTAAAGACAGGGGGAAGTTCTCCATGTATGACGTGAACGCGGATAAACTTTACTTTTACCATTTACACTAATTTCAACAATAGAAATAAGACTGTGTCTCATGTCTTTATTCAAGCGTAAACTATAAAGTTTGACTTGTGAACAGAAAACAATGTGATTTGGAGATGCAAACTATTTAAACTCTCCTTTCCAGAATAACTTCTACTACAAGAGGATTGTTATTGTCTTAGAGGAAAAGAAAACTTGGACTTTCGAAAATGAGGAGTTTACATCCACCAAGGCACAGACCATGCATGAAGCCTGCGACTTTACTGACTTTACAAACTTTCTGTTTCAAACTCTTACCCGTATTTTGCATTTCTTATCATTGTAATTGTCTGCATAGTTTTCTTTTCTCTACTACAGCGACTGTAACAAAACCTAATTTCCACCCAAGAGATCAATAACGTATTTCGGATTCTGCTTCTGATTTTCACATTGACAGAAGGTCAGGGACAGCTGAACAGTTTGTGTTGTTACCTTGCAGCATTGAAGCCACGAAGGCAGTAGAAACACTGGTCGAACACAAAAGCACAATGTGATTGAAGGGCATTGTCCCTTCTGCCATCCAGCCCAGAAGAGTGGCCATCACAGAGGCCAGCAGACCCAGCACTGTGGCCTGCAGCTGGGAAGTAAGAAAATATGAAAAGGAGTTACTGGAGTGGACTTAAATTTTGCAGGTAAATGGACAAGGATTCAAAGATGGTTGATTTGAATTAAGATGTTATTAGTGAATAATGATATTAGACAAAAGAAAAATAATAATATACCTGCTTCAGTGCCAGGTTCCCAACGATCATCATCCACTTTTCGCTGTTAGATTCCAATTGCCCTGCATTTACCTGATTAAAATACAGTAGAACGTATAAATCACACTTTATGTGTGTAGATCATCGCATGAATTGTACAGTGCAGCTGTAAATTGGATTATGAGCTCAGTGTTGTGTCAAATGATGTTCCCAAGGACAAAAATCAAATTGAACATCAAAAGATAACTGATCATAATCATTTGTTTTATTGATGTATATTTTGTTTTATCTTTGCAGATGAACTGTTATTCAATTTGTTTTAAAACAACTTAACGAGTAAATGTAAAGAAAAAAGGGGAAACTACAACAGAAAGTGTATTGCATTCACTTATTTTAATAATTTTTATATGATTTATGAGATAATTATCTCAGAAAAACAGAACTTTTTTCCCCCAAGTGAATGCAATACGCTACCGTAGAAGGTGGGGACTATTTTCACTGACTCAAGACAAACCTCAGTGTTAATGTTTCCTAGAACTAGTCTGAGGAATTGTGAGTACGCTACCCTTCCGTAGAAAGAGACGTAAAAGTAGGTACTATTTTCAGCTGTGGATTGATACACACTTTATCCCAACACGGACTCCAAACAAACCACAGTGTCAGTGTTTCCCAGAATGATTAGGAGTTTAAGTAGTTTTTATTAAGTGGAGATCTGTAGCACAGAGGAAAAATCGATCTTTGGATAGTTAATGGAGGCTCTTTATGAAAATATTCCATGGTTATATTATTTGCTTTTCCAGGAAAACATCATTCCAGGCTAACCGAGTTGTTGGACTATTATTAGTAAATTGATTTGCTGCCGTGGACTTCACAAGCCCGTGTGGAGTTTCACACCCAGGTTGCAAAAGGAGCGACATATAATCCTGAGAGTTGGTGTTTCTTTGTCACTATATCACTATAGTTTTCTTCAACTTTGCCCTTGTTTATATTTTACATTTGACTGCACAGGGAATTTTATTATGTAATCTGTTCTCTTACACTGAATGAAATCTACTGCTCATGTGTGAGTGTGTGTGTGCTCACTCACAGCAGTGGAGAGTCTCGAGGCCAGAGTCATTTCTAGGTTTCCCTTCATGCCTAAGACAGCAGTGACCAAGATGAAGATTTCTTTGACTTCCTGGAACACATTCCAGTCCTGCCAACACAACAGTTCAAAATAAAATGAGCTTCAGTTTACACCAGTACCACAAGCCCACAATACCCACGCAGATAAAATACATAGATTTTTGAATTGGAATTAGTTTCCTTCTTCTCTGTCTTTCTTCCATACCTGTTTCCTCTTTAAGGAGAATGTTTTTGGTCCTACAGTTTCCTTGATTCAGCAACCAGGCCTTGTAAACTAAATGATGACCTCACCGTTGAGCTCATCTTTATGATTTCTGTGTCCTCACCTTAACAAAGTCCAGCAGCATCCCGGCCGAGACTGTCCCGAGCCCGGCCAAAAGAAACGGCACCAGGATCTGCAGCACCAAGGAACACATCGACTCCGCAGGTGCACTCCGGACGACTGCATCCTTTTCTACCGTGGATTCGATGACCCTTGAACTTCCATAGAGTTTATCGGGGAGCAGGTAGTCCTTCTCGGTTAACTCCCGAGGCCTGATCTGCAAACTGGCGTCGACCGATGGAATGGTCTCATTGGAGCTGTGTGGTTGTGGACTTCCAGAGTGGTGGGATGCGGAAGAATTTGATCTGGCCGGTTGACTGGGGCTTCTTCTGGGTTGTTGATCGTCCTGTGACTCCAAGTCAACCATGGTGTGCAGTGAGGTTTTTGGCAGGATGTAAATCCCGCTGCTCCGGCTCCTGAGAAATCCCTTCACTGGTCAAACACAGTTTGCTAAAACAGGAGATAAGTTTTATTTTAATGGAAAAGATAGAATAGACTAAAATGGCACTAAGTAGAATTCATACCTTCATAACAGTCCCCTTATGAAACCGCAATTAAATTCAGTTGATCCATATATCAATTGGATAAATCCCCATAAATGCTTGATTTCTTTCATAAAGATTCATGAATTATTCTCAAAAAAGTCTATTGCAAAGCTAAAGAAATTGAAACAGAGAACTGGATCCCGCTGATCTGTATCAGTGCCAATATGTAATGGGTCAGTGGATGGTTTCAGTGTCATCTGATGGTGGAAATTGCCATGATTATCATTCTTCATGCCTGCCTCAGCAACACTGAGGCCATGTTGTCTGACAGAGACAATGCACTTCATTCTAAAAAAAATTCCTAAGAGATGATCAGGTACGAGGAAAGCTAAGGTCATCAAGTTAAGAGAGAGGAATTGTACCAAATGTAAAGTAAGTTTAACATAATCGGCAAAACCACTGAGACAAAATGTATCAAAGATGCCTCATATGTTTAAAAAGCTTTAACTAAAGTTTGAACTATAACTTGGATAATGTTAAATATTGAGTCTCCAAGCAACAGCTGGATTATCATCTGACTCCGTGGGAGGCAACGACATACGAGGTTATTTAAGGTGTTTAATGTTGTCAGTGTGGAGTCCTGCAGTGATGTCCTTGAGGAAGTCGGCGCTGTTAGATGCTCAAAAAGTAAGTGAAAGTAAAAAGGAAACAGGAAACAGGAAACATCAAACTGACATCAAAGAGACACAGTCGAATAAGTGGATTTCCACCATCAGCCACAAACCTGAGATGATTTTAATTATCGTTTCAAATTAATTGGCAACACTCTCTGAGAGTGTCTGTCACTCTTCCCGGCAACTTTGCAAACACAGATAAAGCCAAGTAAAGTAAAGTAAATTAAAATAAAGTCTGTTTATTTTGACAGTAGCACTTAGTCTTTTCTTAAGAGTCAAAAAAGTAAAGAGTAAACAAGTGCCTTACCCTTAACGTGAGTCCATGGGAGGAGAAGAGACATCTGTTCTTCTCACAGTCCACTGCTGATGACACAGACTCTTCCTCGTGGCCTCTGTCGTCGTCTGATTGGTGTGCCGAGTCTTCACTGTGGAATTACTCGAACCCTCCTACACACGGACACACACAGACACACACATACACATAACTCACACTCTCACCTCATGTTTCACGTCTCGCACGTGCACAGCCTGTGTATAACCTGTATGTGACAGACAGCACTAAACACAAAGTTTAGTTCTGGCTTCTGACTTTATCGTTGTGTGACTGTTTATTTGTTTAAAGGAACAAGCATTTATGGCACCACTGCCAAGCACAACAACTAAAGAGTGTAAACTACATGAATTTACAATATATAGCCCTAAAATGGGATTTAAAAAGCTCTCTGGTTTGCAATCACCTGGCACGTCATATGCAGACACAAAGCATAGATGTGGGATGTAGGATACAATAAGAGCTTGGTACCAAAGTGTCTCCTTGGACATTAGGCCTCAAGAATGAACTGGTTGGATTTTGTTGGTCAAAGGTTGAGTTCGCTTTGACCTCACAAACATTTTTTGATATCGCAGGAACATCTCCAGGGATTCATAAAAAGAAAATAATAATAATCCTTACAATTTCTATAGTTGAAGAGTGTCTCCTACTGTCCGGTGCTTGGGCCCGGTATGACCGTGACATGGGTTCAAAGTTCGATTACGCGCCATCAAAACACTTTGGTAATAATTTGAGAATGTAACTGCCCTCGGACATACATGGACCATGAATCCTTTGATGCTGAACATGCAGGAGTTGAGTTGTTTGTTGATGGCTCTGCATCAAAGGCTACAACCAACAACAAAGGACGTTGGACTTCAAACCTAACTTCAAAGAGCTGTGGCAAATTAATTGGCATTTTGAGGGCTTTAACATTCTCAAATCGTCACCAAAGTTTGCAGAAAATTTGAAAGTGGTGAAAAATGGAACGCAGCCGCTGAGTTCACATTAACCGATCTTCACAAAAATCGATTAACAGGTGTATCATGACCAGACAAACAAAAAAGTCTCAAGGAGCATTTTGAAGAACACAACAGGAAGCCCGCCATTTTGGCCATTTTTCCTTATTATTATACTTTTTTTCAGGCAAATGAATTGGCTTTTTGAGGGTAAATTGATCAGCATCAAAGGATTAATGATTCATTCATTCCTCAATACATGAAATTATAGCTCGACAACTTCACACATTATTTAAAAAGACAGAATCACTTCAATCAAGTCAATCAATCAAATTTTATTTGCATTGCTCAAATTCACAAATGTGATTTCTCTCTGTGGGGTTTACTAATCTTTCTTAAAGGACAAAAATATTCACATAATACACCACTCACAGCACACAGGCTATAAAACTTTCTGAAACTTCTCTCTCAGATCTCAGCATCCCCACCAGGTGAATCATTCATCTCCACCGCTTGTCAATTCCAAGGGCACTCCATTACCCAATGTCCAATTTGGCCACATTTGTAACATCCATCCGCGACCATTTTCTTGTCCGCGGACTTGGTTTTCGCCAGCTGTGCCATTTGCAGTTTCTCTGTCAACTGCGCCCATCTTCTCTTTTTCTTGTTGTTCAAGAGTTTCTCAGAACGGATAACATGTAATTCAAATGTCCCAAAGATCTGCAGACTGCTTGCTTGCACCATCACACTGATCTACATCTTCATCAACAGTTTCTGCAGTTCAGTATAAAGTTCAAATTGCCCTGCTTTCTGCACTCCCCCACCCAACACTTGTGTGTGAAATGAAGTGGTAGATTCTTCCTTATCAGTGAATGTCAATGGTTATTATGGTTATTATGTTATTATGTTATGTTATTTTTTGATACTAGTCGTAGGCAGTGCCGCTGCTAGCCATGTTGGTGCCCTAAGCATAACTCCTTTATGATGCCCCCCCCCCCCCCCCCCCCCCGAGGAAAAAACGTTTGTTTCTGCCAGTTTAACATTTTATTAAAACGAAAAAGGAAAATCTACTTTTAGTACAGGTCCTGGGGAAGATTTGTATGCGTTCATAGAAGAGTGTAAGCATTCTGATTTGATACAAAAAAAATGGCTAAAAAAAGTTGCAACTATTGCCTATTACATACAACTAGCAACAAACAGGAATTGCCAGTTATTTATTAACCTAAACTTTGAAAGCTTACATTTCCTAGCTGTTCTAAATATTGCTGTCATCACGTGATTCGTAGGAGTAGTATAATTTGTCTATCTATCTATCTATCTATCTATCTATCTATCTATCTATCTATCTATCTATCTATCTATCTATCTATCTATCTATCTATCTATCTATCTATCTATCTATCTATCTATCTATCTATCTATCTATCTATCTATCTATCCATCCATCCATCCATCCATCCATCCATCCATCCATCCATCCATCTATTTATCTGTCCATCCCTCTATCCATCTTTCTATTTTTCTATCCATCAACTTCCGCGGACTCCACTTCCCATGAGCCCTAGCGCCCATTCACAGAATCATGAGACCCATCATGGGACCGAGTCTCTCCTCAGTGTAGCAGCGGGCTCCCAGGCTCTCCTCTCCGGGCAGAATGGCGGTGGAAACCATCGCTTCTGACTGGGAGTTTGACCGTTTTGACGACGGTTCTCAGAGTAAGTGACGAGTCCTGACATGGAGACACAAACAAGAACAAACATGGCGACACGCTGCAGCTAGCCACATTAGCCTCCTGTGCTAGCTTGCTCTGCTGGCTAGATGCCCTGCCGCCGTGCTGCGTCTATTCACTGGATTAATAAATATATGTCCATTCATCTCGCTTGATATTTACTAACATGGCTTCATCAGCACAACCAGGTTGGCTCACGTTTAAAGTGTAAACTCGTGTAACAACAGGCAGGGACGTGTTAGCTGTCAGTGCTAGCCGGCTACCTGTCAAATAAGGCTAATCACAGTGTATGACAGTACAGAAACATTTACTTCACTTAATATTAAATCACCTTACGTTACTTTCAACCACGTAAACAAAACACAGGGTTGAAGGGCAACAGTTTAAAGTTCAAATATCAACGTTGGCTTTTAAGTGTTTTCTGTATTGGTGCTGGTTCCTCTTTCTGACTCGTATGCAAATACACAGCTGCGAAGTAATCCTCACCCAGTTGTTAGTCATGACCCTTTACCCTCATTCAAACCTATGTAAATACATGTAAATATGTGAATATTAATATATACAGTCTATGGTAAATACACATGTGTCTGTCAGAGATGGTAGCAAAGGCTCGGTGACAGTTTCATGCATCTGCTGTGGATGAAGAAAACATCTGCAAACTTATTTGGGCTCCGCTATAAAAAACGTATTGATCCCTGTATAATCTCCATCAGTAGCCATATAACAAAGGTCAAATACACATCGATATAAGGCTAATGCAGTGATGAGGTATCGAACACGTAATTGATCTACATCCGATTTGTCGTCCTCTGTCAATAAAGAAAAGTATATTACATAATGGGACATTTATCGTGTTGATTATTGACATCAACCGATACGATAGTTTGTATCTCTAAGTAATTTTGGGCGATGTGGTCCAACTCTAATGTTGAAGGATTCATTGTTTTTTCACTGTCTTCAACATTGCAAAATACACTATGGTGCAGCTGGATTGGATTTAAGGGGACTGTTTGGCCTTGGTAGAGTTAGGTGCTTTCTGAGGTCCATTAACGTAAGGGAGTAGAAGCAGAAAATAGCCACAGGTTGAAGTTCAGGAGCATGTAAATCATTAGTACACCCCACTTCCATACAATGTCCTTCATCTAACTCTCCCATCAAACAGAAATACACACAGAGGTCCAGCTGAAGAACTACAATAAGTTCCTGGAGGAGTACACGTCTCAGCTGAGGGGCATCGAGGAGGCGCTGGATGACTCCATCGGAGACGTGTGGGACTTCACTCTGGACCCCATTGCCCTGAAGGTAAAACCCTGTTGGCCGAACATCAACCTGAGCGTTCACACAGTTGAGTTCACACAGTTGGAACTTGCGCAATTTCTTTCCCAATGCGTTGTGTTACTCTCTTTCAGCTCATCCCATACGAGCAGTCGTCTTTACTGGAGTTAATCAAAACAGACAACAAGGTAGGAAAAGCGCAAGAGTCTGGAAACAGTTGAAGTCTCATATCCACAAAGTTGTTTGTTCTTTTCAATGATCCGTCTTGTTTTCTGTGGTGTTCAGGTTCTAAATAAAGTCATCACAGTTTATGCTGCACTCTGTAGTGAAGTGAAGAAACTCAAGTATGAGGTAAGTACTGTCCAAACAGTGCACACTTCCCTTTGTTGGAAATACAAAGTTTAACACCAGGCCAGATTCTATTCTCTCCTCACCTCCTTTCTAGTTCAAAACGTCTGACTCATCTAATAGTGTCGTATTTCCTTTAGTGAGTTTCGGCATTAGATCTCTGGTTTTTAATGGTTTCATTAAATCACTGGTTATCAGTCCAACTCGGACACCATTATAAATCTTAGTCATCGGAGGCCTTTGAACTGAGCCTCTATGTCTTCTTTCACCATTAGACTTAACTAAGGTTGATTCTTTGTTTTCCACATGTTTACATAAAGCTTCTATCATGATTATATTACTTTTATGCATGACATATAGTGCTGTCATTTGAGAGTGTTCGACTACAATTAAAACTGCAGCCCGATGCTGAGCTAGGGCCTTTCTTATCTCCTCAGTATATCACATAGACATTTATAGCCTCATTAGCCTGCTGCTACAACTGTTTGACTTGGATCGCCTGCAGCTCTAATGCTCTCTGTACACAGACACATAGTATAAATACATAAGCTTGCAAAGAATAAATGCATACAGAGTTTTCTACAACACTCTCTGTTATTGTTGTAGTTATGAAATGTAAATTCAGATTTTGTGTCCTGACTGTCCTGCTTGATATTTTTGTTCACCTACAGGCAGAAACCAAGTTCTACAATGGCTTGTTGTATTACGGAGAAGGAGGTAATCAGTCAGCCAGCAGTGCTTCCTCATTTCCACGCTTTTGTTACTTTCAACATTCTGCTTTTTAAAGAATTGATGCAAATATGTTGTTTATGTACTTTTGCGTTGCAGTGTCTGACACCGGTGTGGTTGAAGGAGAGTCACAGATCCAGATGGGTAGATTCATATCATTACTGCAAGTGAGTAATTAGTCATATGTTTTATAGATAAGATCATTTACTGGAGAAAACGCTGAGAACTTCTCTCTTTGCTCTTTGTACAGGAACTGTCGTGCTTTGTGTCCAGATGTTATGAAGTGGTGGTCAACATTGTTCACCAGCTGGCTGCCCTCTACAACAGCAACAAGTGAGAAGCATGAACAGAAGCCAGTCAGTGTTGCACAGTGGATATACTGTCTGTCGTTGGATGGGTTCAAATACCCTCGTTGTGAAGAGTCTTTACCCACTTAACATGGAGGCAGAAGCAGACTGCGCACACTGCAGTTCTGGTTTAAATATCCACATAATGGTTCTGCTCTGTTACAACATTTCTCTTTCTGTATCTTAGGGGTGCAACGAAGATCATTGAGTCATCAGGCGTCCATTTCCAGGTTGGTTTATGATGTAATGATTTTTTTTTTGTGTCGTTGTCTTGAGTATTACATATTTCTCACTGTGTCTGTTTTGTGTTTTCCTGCTGCAGACTGTGTACGAACACCTCGGAGAGTTGTTAGTGGTGCTGCTCACACTGGATGAGATTCTGGAGAATCACGGCACACTGAAAGATCACTGGAAGATGTATAAAAGGTGAACACACACACACACACATCCTGTTATCCTCTGTCTTCTCCTCACTCCCTCCCCCCCCCCCCCCACACACACACACACACATCCTGTTACCCTCTGTCTTCTCCTCTCTCCCTTCCACACACACACACACCAGTTTGCAACCAGTAAGATAAAATACAGACAGAAGTGCTGTTTTTATACATGTATTCACCTTTGCCCCTTAAATTAGATGAATGTTTATGATCATTCATCGTTTGTTATCGTCTATAACTGCATTATTCTATCACAGGTTATTGAAATCAGTGCACCATAACCCTGGGAAATTTTCCATCCCTGAAGAGAAGCTGAAACCGTTCGAGAAGCTCCTGCTGAAGCTGGAGGGGCAGCTGCTGGATGGCATGATACTGCAGGTAACTTCAAAGTCCAGTTTTTAGTTTTAGTTTCAAGTCTTTTAATCAATATAACAAGGTTCCACAGGATGATTTTAGTCTTTGAACAGTAATTTAATCAAATTAACTAAAAGCAATTAGAAAACAATATTAAACAAACTACAGAAACATTATTCTCACTTAGCTTCTGACCTTCATTAAAATGAGCTGGTTTTCAGTTCAGAATGGAATGTGGTTTTATTGCCTCCTGTCTGACATCACCTGATAGGAACCATCCCCCCTCTGAGAAGGGAGAGAGGAAGCACTCTCTCATGGGGGTTGCTCATGGGTTCTTGGCATCATTATTTGATGACCTCCTTCAGCCTGTTACATCTGACTAATCCATAGTGTTAGTCATTGCTAATAATCAGGTTAAAAACAGTTTGTTTGGAAGAAAAGCATCCTTCTTTTTTTTGTTTTCTTCCTGAGGCCAGGAATGTCCACTACAACCAAATACTTGATCACTGATCTCCTAATGTTTACGATTGTGTGGCAGGCCTGCGTGGAACAGAGATTTGACGACCATGGGGAAGGAGTGGCTGTTGCCAAAAACAGCGTCTTTGCGGAGGAGTTTGCCTTCAACATTCGCACCATATTCACCCACGTTGAGTCAAAGATTGGTCAGTTTCTTCTCCCAGGAAAACTTAGTTTAACAGGTGTTATCCTTCGCTTGCAACTTTGAAATATCTTCTTTGTGTTCATGTGGTTTTCAGGTGAACCTTCAGAAATTGACCAGAGAGACAAATATGCTGGCGTCTGTGGTCTCTTCGTGCTTCACTTTCACATCTTCAGGAGTGTCGACAAAAAACTGTACAAGGCCCTGCTCGATGTCTGTAAAAAGGTACTTTTGTCTTTCCATCTTTAGGGACTCTGTTTCCTGATCCTGGTTTCAAAGTGGATCTAGTGGATTTAAATGTGGTTTCATAAGGGGACTTCTAGTTTTCATGTGTGTTTCTGTCTGCCCCCTTCCTCCAGGTTCCCGCTGTCACTTTGATTGCAAACATCATCTGGTTTCCTGACATGTTCCTCATTGCTAAAGTCCCAGCTGCAGCTAAACTGATGGATAAGAAGAATCTACAGGGCATCAGAGGGCAGAGAGACACCTACCTGCAGCAGAGAGCTCAGACGCTAACAAAGTCAGTAGTGTCCAAACTCAGTCACACTAGTTCTGTTGAAACCAGATTGTTATTCCTCCTCACTGGTGAGAGCCAGTGGCTGGAGTCATTATGTTTTCAGGTTGTCGTCCATCTGTCAGTACGCTGTCCTCACAAAGTCTGTTTATGTTTTTCTTCTTTGACATGATATCTGAAGATCAGCTTGTGGGGATGTCTTCAATTTTGATACAAACATTCACTTGGACTCGAAGATTAACTGATTAGATTATGGTTATGAATCTGGAGAAAAAAGGTGTTTTTAGATTTGTAAACAAAAACTGCACTGTTGTCGTTTCTCTTCAGGGATGTTCAGTCCTACTACGTGTTTGTAACCTCGTGGATGATGAAGATGGAGTCCATCTTGTCCAAAGAACATAAAGGGGACAAGTTAGCAGAGGACCTTAACAGCAGGTGTAATGTGTTCGTACAGGTAAAAACATCACAATAAAAACAATATTGCTTTTACGTTTTTAAGTCTCCATGAACAAAGAGAAATAAGTTTATTATGCTCGTTTATTGATTTGTTCACTGACAAGCTTTCTGTAAGTGTCCTTTCATAAAATACCACTCTGAAAATCCCCTCTTTTTTCCCTTTCCTCACAGGGAATCCTGTATGCGTACGGCATCGGCACTATTATCAAGACCACCATGAACATGTACATGTCAATGCAGCGGCCCATGACCAAGACCTCGGTCAAAGCGCTCTGTCGACTGGTAGAATTGCTCAAGGTGTGTGGGTGTGTGCACCAGACATTGTTTCCATGCTTCATAACAGCACCTATATTAACATGAGGTTTAATCCCGTTTCCCTTCAGGCTGTGGAGCACACGTTTCACAGGCGTTCTATGGTTGTAGCCGACTCTGTGTCTCACATCACTCAGCAGCTGCAGTCACAGGCCCTGAATGCCATCGGCACAGCCAAGGTAAACACAAGCCCAAAAATATCCATTCAAATGCTTAGTATTTACAGAAGGAGTTCTTATAGTTTCTATGTTCATTTTTTTTTACACTTAATGTGTTTACCTCCCTGAAGAAACGGGTGATCTCTGACAAGAAGTACAGTGAGCAGCGACTGGATGTGCTTTCCTCTCTGGTGCTGGCAGAAAATGCTCTCAGTGGACCCAGCACGAAAGAGCGCCGCCTTGTGGTGTCTCTGGCTCTGTGTGTCGGCACTCAGCTGGTACGTTGGGGAAAAACAAATGGTTAATGGGATACAGACACTTCTGTTTGCTTCTTATTTCATTTGACTCTTAGCTTGACACCGAAATCAATCTCTCGCTCCTTCCAGAAAACGTTCAAAGACGAGGAACTGCTCCCGCTGCAGCTTGTGCTGAAGAAGCTGGATCTGATCAGTGAGCTGCGTGAGAGGTGGGGTGTCTTTCTTCTTCTTTTGATTAGCAACAAAGTTCCCAGTGCTGGATTTATAATTGGTGCATGATGAAATCTGTGTCAGGGAAGAAAACTTTGAGAAGTTGAGATGCTACTTGGTGTTGGGGCAAAGTCACAGGCGGCTCTGACATCTTTCTGAAGTAGGATCATAGAGTTTTGTTCTGATCTCACTGGCTCACAGTCAAACGGCTAAAACCTCTACATTTGAGATATCCTTAAGGAGGGTTAATGTCTGAGCTTAACAGAAACGTGATTTCATGATGCAATTTTACTTTTTTTTTGACATACTGTAGGAGTCATACCTAAGGAATTTTTATTTTGTTTTCCTCAGGGTCAAGATACAGTGCGACTGTAGTTTCCTCTACTGGCACCGAGCTGTGTTTCCCATCTACTTAGATGACGTGTATGACAATGCGGTGGACGCAGCAAGAATACACGTACAAGATTTAAAACATTGTATATGCAAATTCAAGAAAACAGTTTTCTCCTTATTTTGGTTTAATCGTCACCTCTTCTTCTGTCCTTGTTCTGTCCCCTTGATGACGTCTCATGGCCGGAGCAGTACATGTTTAGCGCGCTGAGGGACAGCGTGCCGTCCATGTTACATGCCAAACACATGGAGTCATGTGTCCAGCTGCTGGAGACCTATGACAAGGAGATCATGGATGTTTTCAACGAGGTGAGAGCAGATGAAATGTTGCAGAAAGAGGAAATCAAATCATCACAACACAGTGTTGATTTAGGAGATTGTGTTTCACATGGAGGTTGAGGATGTGATTGTTCATATGTGGACCTTGTTGTGCCGTAGCCGAAGTTATTAGGTTTGTTGGGTTGTAGTTTTACTGTGGATTTTGGATTTTTTTCTCGTGCAGCACCTACTGGACAAGCTCTGTAAGGAGATAGAGAAGGACCTGCGTCTCTCTGTTCACACTCACCTGAAGCTGGACGACAGGAACCCCTTCAAAGTTGGCATGAAGGATCTGGCTCACTTCTTCTCCCTTAAACCCGTCCGCTTCTTCAACCGCTTCATTCATATCAAAGGTGCTGGGAAACCTTTTTTTCATTCATGCACACAGATTGTTTGTTCTTGTTAGATATTGGAGACATTTTTTGGGGCAACTTTTGCTTTTGATTCAGAAACACTCTAAAAGATTTCTTCTCATCCCATCTATAAAGTTGATGTTTTATGAAAATCTGAATCATCTCAGTGAAATAGAGTGGAGTGTGTGTTGTGTAACGCTGACCCCTGCTGGTAAACTAACTCGGTGTTGACATTGCAGCCTATGTGACTCACTACCTGGACAAAACTTTCTACAACCTGACCACCGTGGCTCTGCATGACTGGGCCACCTACAGCGAGATGAGGAACCTCGCCACACAGCGTTACGGACTCACCATGACAGAGGCTCACCTGCCCAGTCAGACACTGGAACAGGTCTGTGTGGAGGCACCTTATACATCATTGAAGAGATACTATACATTTACATGTGTTTTTTGAAATGTAAACTAAATGATTTTACTGTACTATGACGAAACACATTAATATCACATTACATGATGCTTATAGTGCCACCGACTGTCTCATACTGATGCTGACATAAGCCCTGGTATTAACATCCAACCTGATCTGATCACAAGAGGTCAAAGCTGAGTATGTGTGTTCACACCTGACATTAAAATGCATCCTGGATGTGTCTCCTGTGAACACTTGTGATCAGACCTCACTTACCGCTCTACATGCAAATATACACGTATGTCATTTGTTTTGGTTAAAACCAAATGATGTTGTTGCGACCCAGTCACAGATGTGTCTGATGTCACGGTTTGTGTCGGCATGAGAGAGAGAGAGGGAGACGCTGGATAAATCTTTTTGCAGCTGCAGTAAAGAAAGATTTCACTAATTAAAGAAAAGTGTCATGATGTTCGGGTCAGTGTTGATATCTTGGCGATGGCCACTTACAAATCAGCATATAGGCACAGTTGAGGGTAAAAAAAGTTTCAGGTCCCTTATCAGACCGGGGAAATTGTGAATTTACTCTGTAATAGAAGTAGATGTTTTATTATAGAAGTGTAGCAGATAAATGGATGATTAACTGTTTCCTCTGTGTTTGCCTTCAGGGTTTAGACGTCCTGGAGATAATGAGGAACATTCATGTTTTTGTCTCACGTTACCTTTACAACCTCAACAACCAGGTGAGACTCTGAGCCTCCTCGTTCACCTTCTGTATGTTGAACCCAGTGGATATCGAGTCTTAGATTTAATCCATCACTCTCCAATAGATCTTCATAGAGAAGGCAAGTAACAACAAGCACTTGAACACCATCAACATCCGCCACATTGCCAACTCCATCCGAACCCACGGCACCGGCATCATGAACACCACGGTGAGTTCCCAGGAGACGCAGAGGAGTTTGAGAACTTTTCTACTTTAGTATTTTTTTTTTCTCACCTGTGACACATCTCCTCCCCGCTTTCATCAGGTGAATTTCACCTACCAGTTCCTGCGTAAGAAGTTTTACATCTTCAGCCAGTTTATGTACGACGAACACATCAAGTCCAGACTCATCAAGGACATCCGCTTCTTCAGAGAGACAAAGGACCAGTCTGATCAGAAGGTGAGAGACGACTCGCTGTCTGCTCAAATCACTTTATTACACCACTAACTAACAAAGCAAAGTGTTTTACTACAGTCAGAAAGTCGTAACACCAGTTTAATGATCATCGGAGCTGCAGAGCCTGTGATCAGTGATTTAGACAAAACTAATCAACCACAGAGGAGGTTAATGTGTCACATCAATAAATCCATTCTCTGGAACAAGATCTAGATTTTCTGTTCTTGGAACCAGTTGGATTCCAGTAATAACTCTGAAGTCTGTTGTAACAAATACTTTGTTTATTACATCACCAGGGACAAGGACATGATTTCCCTCCCAGCTGCTGTTTAACTGTTTGTTTTTGTCTCAGTATCCGTTTGAGCGAGCGGAGAAGTTCAACCGTGGCATCAGGAAGCTGGGAATCAGTCCTGATGGACAGAGCTACCTGGACCAGTTCCGACAGCTCATCAGCCAGATCGGTGAGAAAATACCGTTCAACAGATTAAGGTTAAACCTAAGAAATCCTTGGACATGGATACCGTCTGAGCCAATGTCAGCCAACACCAATTTGACCCTGTTTTCCTCTCAGGTAACGCGATGGGCTACGTTCGCATGATCCGCTCTGGAGGCCTCCACTGTTGCAGCAGTGCTATCAGGTGGGTAGTCAGTTGTTGTAGCACTGTGTAATAAACAATGCTCCCTTTGATTCAATATGAATATGATCGAATACGAATGAAAAAGTCTTAAAAACCTTAACAATGCTCAAAAACCAGGATGCATTTACAAGAATTCTCCCTTTTTTTCTGACATTTCTCTCTGTGATGTTTAATGTTTTATGTCTGTGTCGTTTGCAGGTTTGTTCCTGACCTGGAGGACATTGTGAATTTTGAGGAGCTGGTGAAGGAGGAGGGACTTTCAGAGGAGACTCTGAAAGCTGCTAGGTGGGCACAAATTCAAAATATCCTTTAAGTGTTGTAGATTATTGGGATTATTGCAACTCAAGTGGATGTTTACACAATTTACAATCTTCTGCAGCTAAGGTTTATGATAAGATATCTGCGCTGTAGTTACATTTTGAAACCTCAAGGTGGCACCACAGTTACAAAAATGTTAATGAAACATCACCTGCTATTTGGACAGTTCATCTTAAACTCTCTTTGTGTTTTTATTCCCAGCGTCTTAGATTCGGTGTTGGGGGATCTGACTAGCAACTCTGCCGAGGGGACGGAGTACTTCAAGATGCTGGTGGCGGTGTTTGCAGCCGAGTTTCGCAGTGCCAAGAATATGCACCTGAGGAACTTCTACATGATTGTGCCCCCCCTGGTCAGTACTGAGTCTTTTTTCATTTGTATGTCAGCTTCGTTCTTATGCCTCCGCACAAACAACAGCCAGTGGCAGCATGTTTTCGAGTTGTTCTTCCACCTGTCCCATTTTGGTAAAACACTATATCTCAACAACACCCCTTTGCAATTTCTGGTTGTAAACAATTCATCCCTGAGACCAAGTGAACTCAGGGATGAATTGATTACAATTTGCTGGGACAGGAAGGACACTGGGACCTTTTATAAAACATGTCTTAGTCCTCTTGAACATGTTAAGTCTGCCTTTTGGGTAATTTTTTCAAATTTTGTAAAATGTTCAGACATGCAGCACTTTCAATAATTGATGCACGAACAAATCTCTCTTGTAGACCGTGAATTTCGTGGAGCACTCAATCGGCTGCAAAGAGAAACTCAACAAGAAAAACAAAAGTGGAGCAGCTTTCACAGACGACGGCTTTGCTATGGGTAATAAATCACATTTCACTGAAACAGCTTCATGCTTAACTGCCTCTGTCCAGGTTCATGACTTTCTCTGACTCGCTCTCTAAGGTGTGGCGTACATCCTGAAGCTACTGGACCAGTATCTGGAGTTCGACTCGCTGCACTGGTTCCAGGCCGTCAGAGATAAGTACAAGAAAGAGATGAACGCGGTGGTGAAGGAGCAGAACGTCCAGTCGTCCAGTCAGGATGAAAAACTGCTGCAAACTATGAACCTCACCCAGAAGAGGCTGGACATCTACCTGCAGGTATATTCTTATGATTTCGGCCTGTTCAGTGTCTCTCCGTTGATTCTGTCGTCGAAATGCAGTTATAAAGCAACAAGGACAGAAAGTGTTGTGATCATGTGTGTCACCTTTGTCGTCCTCTCTCTCCCTGCAGGAGTTTGAACTGCTCCACTTCTCCCTGAGCAGCGCCAGGATCTTCTTCAGAGCGGACAAGACCGCGGCCGAAGAGACTCAGGAGAAGAAGGACAGAGGTTGGCTGGTGTTGTGATGATTAATGAAGCCTTGAATTATGCACATCTGACCCTGTTCCATGGGCTTTTTGTAGATGATGTTTCATGATTAATGAATGAGGAGGTCTGTGCCTTCATCCTTTTAGATTTCACTAGTAACTTGAAACATTTTCTCCACCAGAAGAAGCTTCCAAAGCAGGAGGCGCTTCAGACGACTCCATCACGACTGAACCGGCCTCAAAGTGAAGCCAGCAGACGATGTTGTCGTGTTGGATTGTAAAGTCTGAGAGGACTGTAAAAATAAGAAGAGCCTGCACCTGTCGAGCAGAGGAGATGATCTCAGAGACTTGAAACAACAGGCGATGTTTGTCAGACTCTTTGTGTCCCACGACGAAGGGATTATCTTCATCAGAGAATGAATGTTTTTCATCAAGTGCTACAGCAGCAAGTGTCTGTTTCTTTGTTTCCATTTTACAGAAACAACAGTGTCGCCCCAAATCTGTCGGCTTTTCATCGATTCTCTTTGAATTCGTAGCATTTAAACAAGCAAGTGCAGTTTGAAATACGGTGAGACAAGCGTGAGGTGGAGGTGAATCAGTTTGAGTGCTACGCAGCCTTTTGCTACTTTTACACTTCAAGAACTGGATTGTTTTTTACGACAGTAGAAGCCTCAGCTGCTCTGCGCCCTCCGCCGACCAGAGTTCAATCATCGACTAGTTTGCATGTGATCTCATTTCAGTGCTGTTGTGATTGTTTGTGGCCTTCGATGGCAGCTCTGTGCGCTGCAGCACACGGGCAAAGACTCTTTAGAATGTTTTTCCATTTAAACCCTTTATTGTTAGTGTGCCATATTTCTCAACTACTTACTTTTGTTATTTTTATACATCGTATCAGCTAAGATGTGTAAGCGCCTTTCTAAACTGTGGATAATCCTAATTAATTACACCAACACACATCAGGTTCTTGATCTGAGTGTTAATTTCTCTGCAGAGCATTTATATTTTATATGTCAACATGTGGAAATGAGGCCAGTTTGGTCAAAGACTACATTCCATGAATTAACCTGCTTGAAGAGAAAAGTCTCTTAAGACTAATAAAACTTGCACTTTCAATAGACTTCACTGTGTGTCTTGACTTTGTACTGAAGGTCTCGCTGCACAGGAAACAAGCTGAATGTCTCCGTGTGAACATTTAACCTGTTGTGATATGTAGAGAAAATAATTCTACATGTGAATGTCTTTCTTACGAAACAAATAAAACTGACCCGAGGAGAATTCATTAGGGATCGTTGAGCTGAAAAAACAACACACACAGTGGTTTAAGAAAGCCTTTTCTGCTTTAATACAAAGAAAAGAAGCTTTTCACTTCAGAAAATACAAGATTGGTCTGATTTTTTTTTTTTATCTCCTTGAATTGACGTTTTTTCCCCGTTTCTTATGAAATGCTGCTGTTCACCGCTGCTCAAACAGCTTTAATCCAAATACATCCCTTCTTGGTTTTGCTAAATGTTAACTTTTCTTGTTTTGTTTTTTTTGGTGAGAATCAGGCCTTTCCTTGAATGACATTTAAATTTTGTATCATTTTTGTTGCAAGTGCCCACGGTGCCATGTGACACCCTGTCCAGCAGATCCAGAAATGTCCTGTTAAGTCCACATATTGCATCCATGCTCACCTCATAAAAACGAGGTACAAGGCAGGACAAAATTTCTTCCAAAATAGATGTCATATATATATATACATACATATATATATATATAGCAATCATATATACACATTCGTACATACATATACTAATTTATGTGATGCAAAGAAACAAAAAATTTACACATTTCTTACAAAATTGTAACAAAGACTGGAAAGTGTTTTGTTTGCTCCGGAGCAACGACGTGTCGCCATTTAGCTTCTGCGAGGTTTCGTCCACGTTTCGCAGACGCCAAAGTCTTCTCCCAGATTTGTGTCCAAGTTCAACTGGCACAGAACTCACAGAGAGAGACGGACAGAGTGTGAGACGGAAACAAATTGGAGTTTCAGAAACGGAGGTTTAAGAAATCAAAGGAAGAAAAAGAGAAACGGTGAAATAAAAAGTGATGTGGAAAAGTTGCATGACCCCCCCACCCTCCCTTGAGCCAAAAACAAAGAAATGGAGAAAGGAAAAAAGAGGGAGTGTTCACATAAAAAAGCACAAACAAATTTTGTGTTCTTTTATTACTAAATATAGTGCAACAATAAACATTGCATTTCTTTCACCCTTTCACTTGAGTCTGACGAAGTTAACTTTGCTTTCCCCGCTCTTTTCTCTGTTCTTAACACTTGCTGTAAATATGAGGCGTTAACCCTTGTTCTGTCACTGTCCTGCGCCACAAGGTCAGTCCTCCTCTCCGGGAGAAAAACAGGCTTCAGATTCAGAGACGTAAACATAACACAGACCCTGCTCGAAACAAGACAAAAAAAACAACAGGATGAACATAAAGAATAAAAACAGAACAAGTGTTGGTGTTTTTGGGCAGCATGTAAATTTTGGAAAGGCAGGGCAGTTTTGATGGTGGCGATGACCCCCGCAGTCATTGAGCCAAATCCTCGAGGAATAAAAACCAAGCTGTGAGAACCACAGCGCCCCCCCGCTGCATCGTTGAGTGCGGGAGCAGCTGCAGCCTTTGGACTGGTCGGGCCTTAGAAGGCCTGCTGGGCTGGGTTGTAGTTGAACGTTGTCGGCACGTGAGGCCTCTCTTCCAGCTTCTCGTACTCCAGATGAAACTCCTTGGAGACGCAGACACAGTTTCAACGATGGGAAAAGCTCTCCTCCACAATTAAAGCCAGTAAAAACTTTCTCCAGATGAATAGAGCGGACAGATTCTTACCTTGGCTACTTTTCTCCAGTTATGACAATCAAAGAAGTAGTAGGTGCCTCTCTCATAGTTGTTGGTCTTCAGTGTAGGCTCCATGCCCGGCGCCCTCGTTATCCAAACCCGCTCTTCTTTGTGGTACCTCCAGTCCCGGTTAAAGCTGGAGAGTGAGGTTGTGAAAGAGGAAAAAGAGAAGAAACCCTGTGAGCTTCTCTCTAAACAGACAATAGACACATGGAGACTATATTTCTGCACCAATCCCCAGTAGCAGGGGGAAAATACTCACAGCTCTACTGCTGCCAAAAGCTGTAGCAGGTCTCCTCCGTTCATGTAGTACAGGTAGAACAACAGGTCTTCGCCATATCGAGCCAGTTTGATCGCAGCCAACTACAAGCAGAAAACAAGGAGTCAGTTTTCCACTCTTAATGTAGATACATCATTTTAAAATGAGGCCAATCATTGTGCCTCTGCTTTACCTTGTCCCTTATGTGGATATTGGTTAGATACTCAGAGGGAACATGGAAGTCTGAGAAGCCAAGAACAGAGAGGAGTGAGCAGATCTCAGAAGAGTCATGGTGACACATGCAGCCTCATTAAACTGATTGTTAAGTTCTTACCGATGTCTTGAGGTCGACAAGGTGCTGAGGCCCACGGAGAGGCGAACTTGGGGTATAAGTTTCTGTCAGAGAATAAAGTTGCCGTAAGTTTTTCGTCTCTAATACAAACAGAAAATGCCATTGTAACCATGGTTATCATATCTGTCTGCAGTATTTCCTATACTGAAGCAATGATTTACTAATCCTATTTATGTTTTTTATTTTAGCACCTAATATAAATGTTAATATATTAGTGCAGCCCTCTTACTCTGGTGAGTTTAAGTTGAGTCCCAGTGTCGTGAGGTCGCTCCCCAGCGCCAGATGGACCATCCCAGGATCCGTCTCCGCCGCCCGGATAAACGTCAACAGGCCGATCATGCCGAATTGGTCTGTCACCATCCCTGAGGGAATGTTCGTCACCCGACCTGCAGCGGCACGACACACTCAGAGCTCAGCAAAGACACTGAAACTGGGAACTGCAGTTAATTCTTAGAGTCAATACATTACCTCCATATTTCTAAACCACACTTTGTGCACGCATTGGAGAGCAAACCAAGCCAATTATTTATTTTATTAAGTTAGGGTCACAGACAAGTGCACGTAAAGTCTTAATGATGGTCTGTATTATAGCAAAACATAAAGTTTTGGTTTCCTCTATGTCCCTTATCCAATAATGATCTAAACCCAAAATACAGGGTAGAGAGCCCAACTGCCTCACCCAAGTTGTGCGATTAAGAAGGGATGTCTCAGTGGAATTGGAGCGATACGATTGGCTGAGAGGTCTCACCATCGGGCAACACCTGGATCCCTTTCTTCTGGTTGTTGTTCAGTGCTGAGGTCGTCTTGTCTCCGGGGAACTTGGGCCCATCTGCATTCGTCGTGCTCTTGCTTGTGGAGTTCAAGTTCTAAACAACAAAGAAGCAGTTTTAAAGAAAGTAGACGTTTGATCATTTTCTTTTCTCTTTGATGTGCAGCCTTGATGAATAACAGCCAGAGTAAAGTCATCAGTCGCTCCCACTCACAGGTTTGCTGTCTTCACTGTTCAACGTGGGGTCCTTGTAGTTCGGGCCAGGCAGTGCAGGGAAGTCCTCGTTGTGGATGGAGAAATCCTGTGTCGATTCTGTCGATGGCTTTGTCACCATGCCAACTTGATGATGACGATCACAGTGAAGTACAGATTACACAGGCTCTAATGTAAGTAACACACATTCAACGATATTCCTACAATTCTTTCTACAATCTTTCACGGTCACCGAAACAAATCTTCGACCACGAAGTCAGGAAGCTAAAGCCACTTCCTCTCCTCTCCGAACCTACTGCCTTTGGCTTAATGTGTGTACAAATAAGACTCTTTACTCCGTCTAATGGCCTACCATAGGGAGCCCTTCCAGCCAGAGGGTTGAGCACCGGTGTTGGGTTTCCAGTTCCTTCTCTTCGACTCCGGTCTGCTAACGCAGGGAAGTCCGACAGATCCAGTCCCGTTAGATTTTCACTCCCATCTGCACCAAGGTTAGGAACAATGTCACATTCAATGAAATGTATTCATATTATTCACGGTCATATATTCATTCATTTAATTCAAGTTTTAAAAATGTAAGTATTTATGAAATGCCGTCTCACTGTACTGTATTTGTATATTTTTTTTTAATCAGATTGATTTCTTAATATTATATATGTAGAGATGTGTTTCAGGAGTGTTTCTATAAAACCCAATATTACTGATCACTAGGTTGATTGATTACGGATTCTAACCTGTGCCATTGAAGATGTTGCTTGATAACGAGTTGTTCAACCCAAAACCCTGGTTGCGGTTCATTCCGAATCCTGACATGCTAGAGAGAGAGAGAGAAATCAAAACCAAAAGATGAGATACGCTTCAAAACATTCACTTCTAATAAAAAAATATAGTTGGATGTAAAACAAGTGTTCAGCTCTGTCCACCTGTTTATGGTGAAGGGCTGGCGTGCTGGCTGCTGTTTGGGCATACAGATGATGCTGGGTGAGCTGCGGTTGGGGCTGCCCAGCCCCGAGCTGCCCATGCTATTGGTCCTGCCGCTCATCCCGATGCTTTGACTGACCTGAGAGTGGTTCAGCATGTTCCTCGTGTTCATTGGCAACGTCCCCCTGTGAACACAAGATCAGATCTGATCAGTTTTGGCTAATTTCAGGGCATTTTTTGCAACGGATAAGTTTGGAGTTGCATTTGAGATCAATACTGTTTGACATGACATTGTGAAGGAAGTTTAAGAGGTTTGAGGTGTTTGAGCCTGTTTCATTCAAACTTAACGTCCACAAACCACAGCTGTGAAGCAGAAGTAGCTTCTCTTTTAGGTCCAGGCTCCTCGTTCTGTATCAAATTCACTCTCTCAATGTTTGTTTGTGTTGCCTTGATGCACATATCCTGTCTGCATCAGTGCCATGGGTTACAAAAGGCAAAGTGCCGTCCAAATGACTGTAAATAGTCGTAAAGATTGATTTGCCACACAGTGAAATAAACAAAAGTGCATTGATATGAAACAATAGACATTTTTCACCATCACATTATGTAAATTCTCACATCCCACAGCGCTTTAAGTCACTGTTATAAAGCAGCGTCTTTTCAACCTTTGTCTTCAAACGCAGCCCTTTACACTGACCTGCTTGGTGACGTCGGGGTGTGGAGGGACATGGTGGAGAC
This sequence comes from Limanda limanda, assembly GCF_963576545.1. Lineage (NCBI taxonomy): Eukaryota > Metazoa > Chordata > Actinopteri > Pleuronectiformes > Pleuronectidae > Limanda > Limanda limanda. The sequence continues at coordinate 8,466,482 of NC_083643.1, forward strand.
TCCTGTTGTGGGAGTGATATGACTCGGTAGCTGCGTGCCTTGTGTGAGATTTCGGTTTAACTGAGGTGTGCTGTTCCCCATGCCCCTGACTGAGAAGCCCAGTGCACCTGCAGTAAGACAGGAAGACAAACACACGCTCTCAGGCAACCAAAAATATCAGTCCAATGTCATTCATCCCAACTGTTATTAACTCTTGTTCTACTCTAAAATATTGAAAAATACAATCTTTAAGTTTCAAAAAGCATAGAATATCTTACCGCTCCAGGTTTGTGACATGGGAAAACTGTGGTGATTGTCTGTATTTGAAACAAACTCACTTTGTGGACCATACAGACTCGCACCGAGCTGCGATAGCTGCCCCGACGATGGCGAGGGGGAGGAGAGCATCTGCAGGAAAAAAACATTTGAGGAGAGGACGGAGCAAGACGACGGGAGAACGGCTCCTCTGGTGATAACTCAAGAAATTACAAAATACGTGCAGAACTGAAGGCAAAACTCACGTCTTTGTCCGATCGATGTGGGAACATCGACGGCTGATTGTAGTACATGCTTTCATCAGAGAAGTCGTTGTCGACCACCTCGACGAACTCTGCAAATTTCTTTCTAGCACCAAACATGCCTTTGGTCGACTGGAGAGAGTCAGAGAGAGAGAGAAGAGTGGTGATATTAAAGATGCCCTGAAGAAAAAAGTCAGGGAAGTCATTCACTAAACTATTAAATATTAGATTTCTATTCTAAATACACTAGACGAGAGATGTTGTGACATCAGCATCCCATGTGCCTCCGATACTGTCACAAGTTGCGGGACGGACGTCAGCGAGTACACAATTCCCAGTACTGGTCTTTAAAGCATATTAGTTTCACCCAGATAACACTGCCGTTTCCTTTTCCTGGAAATCACTTCTTCTTCGTTGTTTTTAGAGCGCTGAAGAAGTGGTGATTTCCTGTGATTCAGCACGAGCCAGATCTACCCAACATGTCAGCATTGTTGCACATCCACAAGTTAACGGGTGACGTGTCCTCTACGCACAACACAAGTGCAACACAATGATAACGATCACCACTTCAATCACTGTTGAAATAAGTATACATACGTTTTTATTTTCTAAATTCACTAATATCGGATTTTCTGTATCATCCAATACACAAAGTCCTGATATCGGAAATTATGCCAGGAAGGGAAAAATGATATTGAAAATCTCCCAAACTGATTTATTTGAACCTGAATGATCCCTATGCAAACTTTAAAACGTGCAAGTTTCACCATAATAGGTTATATGAATAAAAATCGTCTAATGTTGAACCTCTGTTTTCATTTGACAGATTAATGCTGATCCTTTTGTTTCAGCTCCTCACTGACAACACAAAGACCTAATGTGAAATTTTCTTTTCCTGTGTATAACAGGACATTATTCTCTATGCGTGGAAGAAAACCCCAGATGCATTTGTTATTCTCGTTTCTATGTAATTGCACAAAGACACATTTTGGCATCAAATCGCTCTTGAGATAAAGTTTTGAACAGTGTGTGTGTGTGTGTGTGTGTGTGTGTGTGTGTGTGTCTGGTTTCAATGGGAACAAGATGATGAACTTCCATTACAAAGTAAAGTCTTGTTTTTTTCTACAGCCCAGGTAACAGCTAAGTAGCTTCTTGCATCTCTTTAATGACTTTAATATTTAATTGATGCACATTTAGCGGATTCAACACAGAACAGGAGCAGCGGCAGTGCTAACAGGCTAGCTAGCCAACAGTAGAGCAGCTAGCGGTAGCATGCTAACTGTAATCACTCTGTGTTAGCACGGCTAGCTAAGCGGCTACCCTCACCGGAGCTAACACACCGACACCTTTCACCCGCGAGTCCCCCAGGCTTGGTTGCAGAGCCGCGGTCAGAACCGGACGGTGACACGGGCCCTCTCTGGCTCTGTGTACCCGGACAGCTGTCCCGTTTTCTGGCTTTACTTTCCGCTCGGTCCGCAGCAGCAGCAGCAGCTCGGCTCAGCTGCAGCTTCAAGCTAACGAGCCGCTTCCGTGTGGAACCTGGAGGAAACCCCGCGGGGACTGGCTCATGCTGCCGGGCTGAATTCTACCGAGAGCCTCTTTTAATGCGGAGAAAAAACAAGTAAAGGAGCCTCACCGCATCAATTTCCCTTCGCTTCGTTAGATCCAAGATGGCTGTGTGTATTCTAAATCGAAACAGGGATAGCCTTTACCCTCTGACCTCACACCCTGCTGACCACTTCCGTACACAAAACCGATCTGCTCTTTTTTTATTAAGTTATTTAACCGAGCACAGATATTACGAAGAAGAACACACCTGGCATTCTCCTCTCATCTGTCATGAAAATAATTAAAATAATAATCATAATAATGATTGTTGTTGTTGTTATTGTTGTTGTTGTTATCATAATGTTGTTGTTATCATCATCAATCATAGAATTCAATCAGGATGTATGGGTAGAGTCGATATTCACAAATCACAGTTTGTCTCAGGGCTTAACAAGGTGCCACATCCTCTGTCCTTAAAGGTTCAGCGTGTAGGAGTTAGTGACATCTAGTGGTGAAGTTGCATGTTGCAGCTGAATACCCCTCACCTGATCTTCCCCTTCCAAACACGAAGGAGAACCTGTAGTAGCCTTCAGTTGTCATCAAAACTCAAAATATGTTTAGTTTGTCCAGTCTGGGCTACTGTAAAAAAAACAACATGGCAGCCTCCATAGAGAGGACCCTTTCCAGATGTCAATATAAAGTATTTAAATTAGGGCTGGGCAACGATTAAAAGTTTTAATCGGATTAATCGCATGATTTCCCTGATTAATCACGATTAATCGCATTTGTATACGCAAAATCCAATAATGAATTAAAATTTATTTTTTTATTTTCAATGTTCTGCCATATAAACGAACGTGCCATAACATTTGTTGTGCAAACACTTTTAACATCAGCATTTAATACATTAGCAGTTAAATAAAATATTCAGTGTAAATCTCAACTTAACAATGTTATCAAAGCAAATACAAAGTTAAAGCTCAATGCCACTGCCAGGGCATTAATGTTATCCTCTTCGTTATGAAAAATGTATACTCCTCCCTGCGTCTAACGTAGTCTGCCGAAGCCTCGCTCCACTCGTTGTTTCGTTGAATGACTTGCTGATATCAACTGTGTGTTTTGCATTCAGGTGATATTTTAGACTGGAAGTACTCCGGTGATAAGAAAATTCACCTCGGCAGTGGTTACAAATTACTTTGGTTCTGTCGACTCCGCCGTCTGGAAGAACTTTAAAATGAAAATGGCCATGTAAAAGCTCCGTAGCCTTATCCATGGTTGTTTATCCGCCAATTATTTTCTTTTTTCCGGTTCCGCAGCAGTCAGCAACAGACTTTCACAAAATAAAAGCCTGACTTTCACAATAAAACAATAAATAATCAAACCTGAGTTAATGCGAGATAAAATAATTAATAGAGTTAACTCATCACTTGAGTTAACTCGTAATTAACTAGTTTACCTGCCCAGCCCTAATTTAAATATAAAGGGCTCATTCTCGGGTAAAGAAAACAACAAATCCTAACTCTTCATACAATTTAGATGATCACACACAGGATTATTTAATATTACATTTTTGCAAATAGATTCCTTTCAACTTATTCTCACACACTGAATCCTTAAAACTTCATCAAGAGTAAGCAAACACTACTAAAAAACCCAATTAACAGGGGAAACAAACATAGAAACCTCAGATAGCCACATGTGCGTATCAGAGCACATCAATAGAATAACAATATTTACAACATTGATGAGAAAATAAGTGTTTTAAGTATTTGTAGAACAGAAATTGTTCGACACGGATGAAGGGAGCAATCTAGTGAGAAGTACGGTGGAGTTCGTTAGGCTCTAATATTAAATAAAGTGCGATTGGACCTCATCTGAACACATGCATACAGTTTGCAGCGCTAACGATGAAAATCATTATCATCGCATAAATCATCCCTAATGATGTGACCCAGATATTTTACTTTGTTCTCTACATTTAGGACTCGGTCCAACTTAAAAATGAGGAGAAAATGTGGCTTTTGATCCTCCCTGGTTTAAACAATCATGACAAAGCTGTTTTAGTGATCAGATTTAGATTCAGTGCTGCATAGACCTTTTCCCCCAGAAGATATGTTATTGTTATAGCAGGAAAAGCGCAGTGTATTTAAAAGACTATGACGGTCCATAGTCCGATAATACATGATGGAACAATCAATTAAACTTGAGCTCTTTTGCTAAGACATATTAGAATCTCTGCGATGAACAGGGTATATTATGCAGTCACGTGTTTCTCTGTGTGTTCCGTCTGTTGGCTCTTTGAGGCCCCCCAATGCAGTGAGGGGATAAGGAGAGGCACAAGTGCTAAAAACAGTCCGTCAGTGAGTGAAAACAGACGTGTGGGGGCGACCATTGCCCCTTGTGATAAGGAAAATGAAATTCCTCCCCAGTTTTATCTGGTTGGACAATAGCACTAATGAAGGTATGTAGACAACATGGGCAAATCCCACCTCTGGCTGGCATGGGTGACCTGTGACTTCCCACAGTTCAGGAGCAAAACTGAACTAGAACCTCAGCTTGAACTTGGATTTGGAGGATTGGAGCATTTACGGCACTGAGGTATCAACGCCACAATGACCCCACATGTCTGAGCAATTCAAAAAGACGTGAACAATGTGGCACTGATAAAACACAGATCTAGAGAACCACACTCCCTTGGTCACACCTCAATAGGCCTCTCATAGTCTTTGCCCTGTGATTTAATTTCTCTTCCCTGAAGAAACATTTCAAAAATATTGCAACAACACAACCTCCTTCTTTTTTCTAGCTGTGAGCATTGACAAATTCCTGACATTATCCCTCTCTGTGGGGGGGCCCACTTGTCTGGCTCGGTGGCACAGATCCAGGACAGCATCCGGGCCGATTAACACAGAATGTAAATGACCTTTGCTGCTCTTTTATCACAGAGCACTTCTCGAGCTTATCCCTGGCACCCTGCTCCTCCCCGTCTCTCTCTCGCTCCACCACCTCTGTCATCTTGGAGAAGAAGAAGGGGGGGCGGGAAGGGGAGTCATTAGGCACAAATGGGGAGGAGAGCGCAGCCAGTGGTTGCCATCGCCATGAGAGTCAGGGCAAAGCTCAGAGCCACGAGGAGATAGCGAGAGGAGTGAGCTGGGGAATAACTGTCCAGGGAGTACGATTGGTTTTCAGCCCATTAAGTTGCATAAACAAATGGCTTTCTGTTGGAGCTGCCGAGAGTCGTCGAAAACAGCAGGACAACACTGGAAAGTAAGTGTTTTTTTCAAACGTATAATGAGCACCTGCATGCTCATTATGTTATCTGTTTTCTTTTTGATGACTAATGATGATATTGTCTTAAATTGCTCACTGTTGTGGCTTTTATCACATGAAAGATTGCAATTCGGCATCATAATCATGTTATTACAGCTGCATACAGCTAAATTTTCACAAAAGATGTATTTAATTGTAATTAACTTTGGTTTTTCATGTTTTCAAGATCAATAACTCTAGAGTGGAGGAGCCTTATTTGGACACCATGAGATTCTCTAAAAGATGCCAACAGCCTACGGATGTGCAACTCTTGCCTGGCACTATTGTGGCGTGAAGGACCAGGGGTGTGTCGGAGACCATTTAGGAAGATGGGTAATGTCATGCGAGGTGTCATCGCCTTGATTCCGTCGGAGCGCTGTCAACGCTTCTTAGTGGGGGACCTGAAAGAGATGCCCCTCGATCGGACCCTGGACCTGAGCAGCCGGCAGCTGCGTCGGCTTCCTCTTGCTGCGTGTGTCTTTGATGAGCTGGTGAAGCTCTACCTGAGTGACAACAACCTCAGCACTTTACCTGCTGATCTGCAGGGGCTGAGGAAGCTGCAGCTGCTGGCCCTCGACTTTAACTGCTTCGAAGAGCTGCCAGCAGCTGTCTGCAAACTGCCTCAGCTCAGCATCCTTTACCTAGGTAACAACAGGCTTTACTACCTCCCCAATGAACTGACAGTGCTCAAGGAACTCAATACTCTGTGGCTGGAGACTAACTGTTTCACTGTTTTCCCTGAGGTGGTTTGTGAGCTTTCCAATCTCAAGACCCTGCACCTCGGGTATAATCAGATAAAGAGTTTACCACAAGAACTTGGACAACTGCAAGAGCTAAGAAGCATCTGGCTTGCTGGGAACCAGCTGACAGAGTTCCCGTCAGTGTTGCTGGAAATGCACTTTCTAGCGGTAATTGATGTTGATCGAAACAAAATACGCCGCTTCCCAGCCCTGTCTCACATGCAGGGGTTGAAACTTGTCATCTACGACCACAATCCCTGTGCTAACGCCCCAGTGGTAGGCGAGGGAGTGAGGAGGGTGGGGCGCTGGGCGGATTGCGCAAATGAGGCGCAGGACGAAGAAGTGTCCAAAGCAGCCAGTGAGACCACAGCCGAGGTTGTCGAGCTACAACCGGAAGAGGAGCACAACATTTAGGGTCAGGGAACAAAGTGACCTTCAGCCTTGGTGGCGGCTGCCAGCACAGGATGACATTCAAGTGGAGCACTTAGAGCAGAGAGGTGTGTTGAACATCAGGCTGATGGTCTGTGGTCCATATATGGCAAAGTCAGTCATATGTGGTTTAATGTGAGACACTGATTGATAAGTTGTCTAAGAACGGGGCCTGTGTGAACAGCGACACTTGAACCTTGAAATAATAAAACATATCAATATGTTTGGTTACTGATACATGTGAAATGTCTCTTATTGGAATTTATACATCTGTAAATACCTTCATATGATTGGTGTAAACAGCAGTGACATTGTAATTTGAAAGCAGTCTAGATCATCTAGATCAGGGGTATTCAACTAAAATGTTCTCTCATTAACTAAATAAAAGTAGGGCTGCATTTCAAAATAAGAGAAAATAAATAAAATGTGAAAATTGTGCATGTTCAAATAAAGGGCTTAACTTTAGAAAAATAAAATATAGGGAGCAAAAGCAATAATTTCAATTTTTCTGTTTCACATCTTGACTCAAAAGTCTCAACCAATTTTACAGATAATAAATCTCAACACATCTTAATAATTGAACAGTTTTAAAATCACTTTTTTCCCCTCTTATATCCCAGTCCCCCACTTGTTTCGTCTGTTTCTCTCCCTTTCTCCGTCTCACTCCTGTTTCCCCACTTTCTGCGTCTCACTCCTGTTTCTCTCTTTTTCTCCGTCTCACTCCTGTCTCTCCACTTTCTCCGTGTCTATCGTGCATTGTTAAATACAGTGAAAAACAAATCCTGGATCCGCCCTTGGCGCTAGATCTGCACCAAAACCTAATGAGCTCTTCTGTGACGTACTTCACCCGTCCACCAAGTTTCATTGATATCCGTCCAGTTGGTTTTGCATAAACTTGCTTGCATGCAAACTTATAAACTAACCAACAAACTAAAAACTAAAAACATACAGGCATGAAAGTGTTAAATCCTTGGTGGGAGAAACAGCAGTAGACTGTTTTGTTTGTCACAAAGGTTCTTACCATTTCATCTTATAGTACAAAGAAACTAAACTTGGCAATTTAAATATAGTAAAGAGTGTGTTTGCGGGACTGTAATTCCGGCATTCAGTTTTCCATTAATTTGAATGTGCAGTTACTTGTTGCTGAGGCTGCAGATCATATATCAGATATCCCTGATGCATATACACAATTTAATCATTAAATCAACAACAGTGAGATTGCACCAAACTCAATGTTTATTTGTAAGTTCGTACTTTATACTGCAGAGAAGGAGAAGAAGCTTTTCTTGTTCCAGCGGAGTCTGAGATAATATCTGTACCTGCTGAGGCCTAATGTGAGGTTTTTAATACACGTGATTGATGGTTTGAGTCAATTAGAGCACTTCTTATCCAGACCAATGCATAATTCATCTGACAGATTGGGGCTGTGGCTTTGAATAAAGGCTGCTCCTGGGCCCTAATATCATTGCCACACGGTTCTGGTTAGAGACAGATCATAAAGGCAGCTTTCTAATGCCGCAATGTACGAGGAAAATGTTCTGTAAACAAGATTAAATGTCAAGGCGCAATTAGTCATTTTGAATCCCTTTCAACAAAACGGGAAAAAAGATGGAATTAAATTGGCTGCATACCAACTACTTTACTGGAAATGTAATTATTTCAAATTAGTTGCACAAACTGAACTATTGTATTATCAGCTAACACTTAGGCTCATACAGGCTTAAGGACAATTTTACTGTTTGTTTGAGTTATTTCACAGGTTCAGTGTATAAAGTCGTATTTCTGCTGCACACTCTATGTCAAAGATAAACTACTTGATGTTGTTATAGCATCTCACTTTAGATATTGAAATACCGGTGTGAAAACGAAGTTGAAGGAGGTGGTGCAGAACTCAGAGACAGTGGCCTCTGTCATTCTTATATGGAAATAGTGTGGAATATTTAGATGTATTCTCATTTATATATAATGTTATAATAAAGAAATTAAAAGATTTGACACAAATATCACTTTGCTGTAAACATCACTTAAGAGTTATGTCCCAGAAGCAAATTGTAAATAAAGACAAGACAGAAGATGTGCAGCGCTGCATGTTCACTTGTTTAATTTAGTATCAGTGCATAAATAACATAGAGTCATGTAACATCAGAGGCATTAAGCAGAATATTCTGAAGAACAGAAAAGCGAGATAAACAAGTGATAAGTGCTTCATATCAATAACTTTGATACAAACTTCTACATCGTCACAACTTCGAACAACAATCTCTTCACTTATCCTTCTCATACTGTACGGTCATCAATCTTCAATCAACAGACCCATTCACAAACTTCTCTTTCTTAGAAGACCCATTTAAAATTGTTGGTTCTTTGACGTAATGAGAACACAATAAATACCATGTTCTTACAACATGTAACTGCAGAGTACACACTCCACTGAAACAGTGTAGTACTGTGTAACCCTGACCCCCAGAACACATAGATCAGTTGGAATGAAAAGCAACTCTGTAAAAGCGTTTAAGCGTTAACTTCCTCTGTCACGGCAAAGAAAACCGAGACAGAACATCTCTATTAGTATGATGAAAAATATGAGTACATACAAACACATTCCTTGTATCCGTCAGGCTTGGACATTTGCGAGTGTTCCTAGAAGGTTCTTTGAAAACAAAGGAACTTTTTTGGGGCCAATTTTCCAAATCGAATTGGTCTGAAAGAGTTTCGGAGAAGGAAACCATCACGAGGCATGTTCGTGGGTTTCCTCTAAAAGGGTGTGAAATTCTGGATGGTCAAATTTCTAGTTAAAAAATTTAGCTGAAAGTGCACAGCTACAGCGTGACATGGAATCAGTAACTGAGAGAGAAACTTTCCAACGTCTTCATGGGAGGATTGTCAGAATCTGTACGTCCCATATTTTTGGCTAAGCATAAAAAATAAAAATAAAAAAAAAAAAAAAAAACAACATAAGCAGGTTCAACAGATTTAAAATGAATCACAGGATTACTGCTGACAACACCTTCGGACAAGACTGGGTTGGAATGTAGCCACTCATGCTACGGACACACCCTAAACACAAACATAACACTGTTGTATAATGTCGTTTAGGACAATCTGTCCACTCAGGAGACAATAAGCAGAAATACATTAGCAGAGGTCTAAGTTCCAATGAGGTAAACTTTTTTTTAAGACAAGGCAATAAACTGTAGTTTGTTAGCTTAAATGACACAGGTAATATATGCTCATGCATCTGTACTTGTGCGAACTGTAACAGGAGATCTATCAGTAGCATCTGCCAAATAACTTCCCATCTTGAGAGGAGTGAAGGGACATTATTTGGCATAAGAACATACTATAGGTACTCTGGTTTTGTGCGATTCATGATTCACAGGCTCATACAGGGTCCAGGTCGTTGACGGAGTGTTGGCTCAATCTGTGGCTCAGGCAGCGGGCATCCACCCGGCGCGTCCGATTCTTCTTTCTCATCGGGCCCCTCAGAGTCATGAGACCCGTCTTCCTTGGTATCAGGCGCTTCAGCCTCACAGGCATCGGGGATCAAGGAGGCCTTCTTTGCCGGCTCCTCCGCCGCTGTGTCAGTCCCCTGGAAATCAGACGGGTCAGTCACAGCACCGATCACTTTAGGAGAACTAAGTTCCTTGTTCGAGTTCTCTCGATCCATGCGCTTTCGGGCCTCTTCTCTCCTCTGCGTGATGCGGGTGTTGTCTCCAATCATCACCCGGACCCTCACTTGGTCTGGAGGCCAGAGCCCCCCCCATATGAACTGCAGATAGCTGAAGAGCACGATGACACTGAGGAAGGCAAAGTTGGAGGCCACGCCGACGACTGCAGATGTCAGGGGGAAGTTGTAGAGGAGGTAACGTATGCCGGTGAAGTAGGCATGGATCCGGAGCTGAGAGGAGTAGATCTGCACCTGCTTGGAGTGGACCTCGATGATGGCACCCACAGTGGGTTGATTGGCGTTGGTTTTGTAGTCAGAGTAGAGCTCCACTTCTATGAGCTGCTTCTGTTCAGCCATCCCGGTGACGAGCAAGGGCGAGAATAGGAGAGTGCTCAGGGTCTGCAGCAGGCTGGAGCGGTAATGCAGCATCGTAGATCTCCCCACCGAAGCCACCGTCTGACCACTCTTGGCATAGGCAGACATCCGGACCATGAACATCCCCAGGTGCTCATTCACTGGAGACTCGGGCATCTCCAGCTCCAAGGACACCCTGTAAGGCTGGCCGAACGCCATCACCTGGTCCCTGTTGTTCTTCATGAAGGAGATGTTGGCCATGGGGAACGAGCAGAGCCCTGGGCTAGAGGCGTCACAGCCCGAGGAGTAGCTGAAGTGCACCGGGGTGGAGAAGCTCACGGTGGGCATGTAGGAGTAGTAGAAGCTCCCGTAGAGGAAGATGGACACCCAGAGCAGCAGACCCAGGACGCAGAACAGGATGGCGGCCTGGAACAGAGTCCTACGGGCCTTGAGGAGAGTCCCCATCCCCACGTCGTGCAGCCAGTTCAACGCGGGACCCATCGTCGTACCCATCGAGTTCGGTACGGAAGACACAGGCCGGGTTCTGCTCCCGGTTTGGCCGCTGGTTCCTCCGCCGACTCCCGCTGACTGCTGCCTCTGAGGTGGGTCTTTATGCTCCTGCATGAGTGGGTTGTCCCAGGGAGCGTGTGGCGAATTGCTTCTCCTCACTCACTCCTCCATGTCATGTTTGTTTTTCAGCTTCACAGACAATTGTTGGCTTTGATCCCCAAGCTCGCTAAACATTAAAGACACAATCCATATTCACCGGGTTGTTAAAGGTTGTTTAGTGTCGTCGTCACCTCCTCTTGGTTTCTAAGCTCGTTAACAACTTAAAGCTGCTATCACCATTGAGCCGCTGCAACACAAACAAAACACCGTGTTCCTTCTTCTTCTTCTTCTTCTTCCTCCTCCTCCCCGGTAGACACAGTGACCCGGAAGTGGATCCTCTCTTCTGTTTTTGTGGCAGCTCCGACAAACCACCGATACTCCGACGCTAGCGAAGCCAGGCCTGCAAGCCGGGGATGGGTAAGAAAACTCGCCTCACGGGTGGAGGAGTCGGTCGGAGAACGATCCTCCAGCTTTCACCGCCCGGGCTACGCAGTGGGAATGTCGGGGAGAGGGAGGAAGCAGCCTCGGGATCTGATGGTAAAACATCTCGGAGCTTTGTTAGCTTCAGGATAGCTAGCCGCTAAATGCTATGCTAGGTTTGCTGGACGAGTAATGCTAGCTGTCGGGTTAGTTTATATATTTTACATATATAATATGCATACATTTACAACTAAAATGTGTATTAGGGTTAATACACCAAGTAAGAACCGCGTTATATATGTTCTATTCAGTGGTAGCAGCTAACAGCTAGTTGGCTAAGCTAGCGGGTTGCAAGCTAGCAGGTAGCAAGCTAGCATGTTTTGACGGCTGGCCAAAAACAAGCTTATTGCAGGCGAGTAGGTGAATTCACTCAAACCCAATTAAACTACGTGACAATTAAACACCAAAAGCGTGTTATTGTCTATATGAAGGAGTGTGAGGAGCATGTGGGTGGTTCGTGGCAGTTGCTAACAGCTGCTAGCAGTTAGCCCGGATGTGGGTGCGTTTTTCGACCAGTCAGGTCTGTACTGGTTTAATGGGGAAGATATTGTGCTTTGCAGACGAGCAGGAGGGCGACGGACACAGATTCAAGAAGATCCACACCATCATGAAGCTGCCCATAGTGAAGGCCACAGGTAGAGAGTGTGTGTGTGTGTGTGTGTGTGTGTGTGTGTGTGTGTGTGTGTGTGTGTGTGTGTGTGTGTGTGTGTGTACTCGTTTTATTATCTGTAATTGCATGTTTTCGAGTATCAACATTGACATTGTCTCATGGGGTCCAAATCAGGAAAACTTAATCTCTAGGGTCCTTGTCAAGGTTTTGGGGTAACATGTGAATTGTGGTTAAAGGGATAGTTCACCAAAAATGAAAAACAGTCATCTCCTTACCGGGTGTGTGAAGCGTTTCATTCCAGAAAACACGATTGGAGTTGCAGCCAAATCCAATACAATTGAAGTTGTGACTCTTCTTTGCACCTTAACCCAACAGGACAATTTGACTTGAAACGCATGTTTTTGCCCAAATGACTGCTGTTATCCTCCTCCTATTATAAAAGCAGACATTTGGGCTGAAAACATGGTGTAAATGATGTCAAATTTGAATTATCATAATTAAGGTTTGTTATACAGATTTAATAAGGCTGTAAAGTTAGGATAGCTGGGCAATCCGCTACGTTTGTGTACTAGTTTTTCTTACATTAGCTTAAAAACTGACCTTGTAATGACCAGTAGTCGACATAATGGCCAAAGCCCAGTTCTAATGATGCAAAAATATTAGGCTAGGTTTAGGCATTTATTGATTATGGATAATGTTTTGGTCAGGCTGTTGGACTACAAAGAGTGGATGTCAATGCTTAGTCCTAATTAGGATAGTTGCACAAACCTGTGTGTTTGACAGGCAGTAGCAAAAAGAAAAAGACACGCTGTTTGATTGAGCAGATTTGTTTTGTGTCCACCTGTAGAAGGCTTGTCTCTGCTCGGAACCTACGAAGACAGTGATGATGAAGACGATGCCGGAGACTCTCTACGCTCGAATGCAAATTCTCAACACAACCAGTCAGCTGACATTGACAGTACACTGGCCAATTTCATGGCTGTGAGTATATACTGTTATGTATTTATTCCCCTGGTTTGAAACAGTGTTTATGTTGATCTCATGTTATCGTTTCAGAACAATACTCACAGTATAGTGAGGGCAGTGTTCAAAGTAATTATAGAATAGTTGATTGTGTAGTTAAGGCTGTAAGCTACATTTGCTTGTGTAGTTCACTGTATAAGAGAACTGGCTCTAACCCAGTTCTCTTATATGCAGTTGCAACTGATTTTTACCTTTTTATCTGGATTCAGTTATACGTGATTGAAATTAAATCATAGCACTCAAAGTAGTTCAGTCTAAAAAAACACAATGAAACAGATTGATAATTAATTGACTTTCTTTGTCCATCGAACACTGGTTTGAGGGCAACATTTTATGACAATAAGACTATTCTACAAAGATGAGAAACTGGACAAAATGAGCTCAAACAGCAGCAGAGAGTGTTGTTATGATTTAAAGAAGTAGTTATTAGATCTGTGGGCCTTATTAATGTTGATTTGTTTTATGTGAGTAGCAGTTTTGAGTACAACGTAGATGCAGGCTTTAGCTTTTCCGACTTATAATTGATTTTCTCTTGGTGTCTAACTCATGAATAAATCCCAGTATTTATGTAATTACTAATGATTAGGAAAGTGTTTTTTATTCTTGGGACTCAAAACATTCCTTTTTGTGGGTTTTTTCACCACAGGAAATTGATGCAATCACCACTCAGCCAAGTTCAGAGGAGGCAGCATCTAATCCTTCTGTCCCGACTAACATCCCTCCCAAACCCGAGGCTGATGCTCAGCAGCCCTCTGCCGGTGACGGACAGAATCAACAAAGCACAGCTTTTGAGTACAATACTCAGTATTCACTAGCTGGAGGTAAATGTCTCTGTTGGATTAAAAATCAAATATGTGTTGTCAAGTGTCCTTTGTTAAAATACCTAAACAAAGCAATATAGTAATTACTGTTGTCTTCATAACATTAGGAAACATTTTTTTGCCAGCTTCCCTTTTAGTATATTGCAGAATTTTAATGACATTTTAGCTCCACTTTCAATTTGTTAAAAAATATATCAACAAAATATGCTGTTGTTTCGTAGCATCTAATTTATGCCCTTTTTTGCAGTGGATGTGGATATGGGAGACTGGCAGGAGGTGTGGGAAGAGAACCCTGGTTGCCATTACTACTGGAACACTGTGTCCAACGAGGTTTCCTGGGAGCTACCACAGTACCTTGCTGATCAGATACAAAGCCTGGGGCAGCGTGCCAATAGGTAGGATTCACTAATGACTGATACTTACATTATCTGAAGCACAGTTTAACTTATTTTGTCACCCGTACAGAAATTCAATTGTGTGTTTTGTATATTTCTTTGTATCTCTAGTGTTAATGGCAATGGTACGGCCCATGGAGCTTATTATACAGAGAAAGAGAAATCTGCATCTGCTGCAGTCCCGACAGCGCCGAAAGAGAACAAGGTGAAGGCAAGTTTCATTCATGTCCACACAAAAATGAATCACCAGGATTTTGCTGTGTTTAAGGGTTGTAATTTTGATTTTAATATTTGACTCAAGGTCGTACCAAAGGAGGTAATCGAGAGTGTTGTAGGACTCACAAGTGAAGCGGAGGAGCGTCATGGAGTAGCTGCCTCTCTGCTTGGTCCACTGATCCCCTCCGAAGTAAAAGAAGCAGAAGAGAAATGGAGAAAAAGACTGATTAAAGGTTTAGATGACACAGAGAACAGTGTAGATTCTGATGGAGAGGGTGTACGTCCAGCAGGATCCCCAGCTATCCCCCCTTTCGAATCAGACTCTGTTCCCACTCCCAATAAAGACACTTGTGCCAAGAAGCAGTCGAGAGACAACTCTGATGCTGAGGAGGAGACAGAGGAGGACACGATGGATCTGGAACTGGCTCTGGAGAGGAAAAAGGTTGGGAATTAATGCTTTTTTAATGAGAATCTTTGACAACTTACTTCTAAGTCCTCTTTTAGTGCACAGCACGGAGATTCAAACATTCGTGGCAAATGTTAACGTCAATAGGGACTAGTCTTAAACTGACTCAAACCTCTGACTTCTAGGCTGAGCTGCGGGCACTGGAGGATGGCGATGGGAGCACGGAGGCTTCCAGTCCCTGTTCTGAGACGAGCCAAGAAGCCTCTGGGACTCGTGGTATTCCACTAAAGAAAAACCGGTGGAAGACTGCCTTCCCCTCTGCTTCCAGCCCTGACTCCAACAGCAGAGGCTCAGACCAGCCGGACAACACAGAGACCAGTGAGTTCAAATATTTACACATGTGCTAGTAAAGGGTGCCATTCATGACAAGGGTGTGTAAACAACATAAGAAATTCTACCTGTTAATGTGCTCATCCCAAAATTCCTTCTGATTTTTTTTCCTCTGTTGTGTCCTATAGCACTTCCTAAAGTCCTGGAGAATGTTGCAGAAGAAGAGGAGGAAGACGACGAAGACGATGAAGAAGAGGGAGAAGAAGACGAAGAAGACGAAAAAAAGGAAAGTGATGATTCTGAAGACAAAGCGGCTTCAAAAGCTCCAGTAAAAGAAGAATCAGAAACCCCTGAGCTCAAAGTGGAAACGCCTGAGCTCAAGGTAACAACAATCTTGCTACTATCACTAAACATAATAATTGTTACAATCTCTTTTAATACATTATTTTTATGCTGAAATATACAGTTTCAGATTGGAGAGCTGGCAAACACCTTAACCAGCAAGATGGAGTTCCTGGGGATAAACAAAAAAGCAATCTCTAACTTCCAGTTGCTTCTTCTACAAACAGAGGTGAGGGGACAGTTGAGTAACAAAGCAATATTACCCTAGTTTTCAGTTTAGCTGTACCAGTGCGACGTGTAAAATATTTATTGCATAATTCTATTTCATGTCATTTTTGCACAAAGCCACGTGGTGGCATTTAATATTTAAAATTCCCATAATAATCCATCACATTCTGGAAACTTACTGTAATTACTTTTCTGTGTTTCTCATCCATCTTTTTGCTCCTCTGTCTTTCTGTCTCTTTGTCCCTTTACCTCTGCTCTCTGGATTTGTATCTCACCTATTATCTCACTCCTGTCTCTTTGCTTTGTCCCTTTTCTTCCAGACACGAATTGCTGACTGGAGGGAGGGCGCTCTGAATGGTGTCTATCTTCGCCGCAGGCTGCAGGAAGCTGCTGAACACATAAAATTTTACGAACTTAACGCCGCCCCTAAAGGCTGGTCCTGCCACTGGGACAGGTACGCGCTCCTTACCTTTCACATCTCTAAACTCCTTCGTCTCCCAAAAATCTTACCGTGTGACTACACCCCCTTCACTGCTGAGGTCACAGACTGTGTAACATGACTTGGGGAGATGCTTAACCAGTTCGAGTGGATTAAGATACTTACCAGAAACAGACTCTTCAGGTTTATGTGATGCAGTCCTGGCACTCTGCCTTGCTTCCTGTAAAATGTACCAGCCACAGACAGGACTCCCTGTCCCATAACAGACTGATAAGCCCTGTGTTGTCAGTAGACTGATTATCGGACAAGTCAGTGGAAAATTTTGGGGTGGGATGGCGGGTACGGTAGGAAGGTTGGTTTGCGTGGGGGAGCTTTGAACTTTACAGGACTACAACACCCAGAATGCAATGCAGACAGAGTGACGCCCAGGAAGCGCCGAGTGTCACGCATCAGTTAAAAGGTGAAGATGGAGCAATGACGGGAATCCAGCAGGTCAGACCAACTCTATTTCATGTCTTACTGTTTTTTAATTTTCTGCTTTCTGATGTGAAATGCATTGATTGTGTGCTTGTTATTTTCGGAAATATGGTGGTTGATGATGTTGATGATGATGATGATGTTGATGATGAAGTTGTTGATGATTATGATGATAAGGATGATGCTTTTTCCCTGGCGTCTACCTGTGTCTGGGTGGGAATGGTTGTCAAAAAAAAAAAAAGTGTGACAACCAAGGTGTGAGCTGCTGAAAGCTACTCTCTGGACCCGAGAGATGATTTATTTTGCTTTATTTATCTTTGAGAGCAAGGTGGGTTCCCTGTCCACATCCATTACCACACTCTAATTGGGCCCCTTCCTCTGGACAGCTTAAAGAGGCTGTTCTTGCCAACACCCCCGCCCGTCACTGTGGCAATAGTGTCCATTCCCTTGCCCCACTCTGCCAGGGTATCATGCCAATCAAGCCAGTTGCTAGACCAGTTGTTGAGACTATTGCCTTCTATCTCTGTTGTCCCACTCTTTAGAGAACACAGGCGGTATTTCTATGTGAAGGACCGGACCGGTACCTCCCAGTGGGATTTCCCTTCGGAGGAGGACAAGGAAGAGGAGCTGAAAGGCAGCGAAGGAGCGGAGACACAGACTTCCACTCAAGGAGATACGAAAACAGTGTGTGCACCTACTGGTGGGATCCCAGGTCAGCCTCCTACGACTTTGGTTTTGTCTTTAGTGACTTTTGAAAAGAAAACTTCATTAATATTCATGTTTCTCCTATTAATCCTTTTCATAGATAATATTCATTAACTTAATTTACTAAAGGAAAACTAATTCAACAATATTCTGTCCCTTACTAACACCCAATGCTTTGTTTTTTGTTTTTACAGGATCTATTTTAGCTGTTGCCCCACCAGCCCCCCCTCAGCCCAGTGCATTCTGGTCCCCATCCCAACCTCCTCCTCCCGACAGCCCCCCGCCTCCACCTTCCAACTACCCCCCGCCTCCGCCTCTTCCCCCAGGCTCGCCTCCTCCACCGCCTCCTCCTCCTGACAGTGATGGAGACATCATGGAGGTGGAGATGGAGATGGATGATGACAATGACGGAGAGCCTCCAGCCCCTGGAACTGAGGAGGACGGCAGTGGGAGGCCTCCTTTACCTCCAGGCGCTGCTAGCATGAAGGTGTGTATAATATAGTTTACTGTACATGACAATTTGACATGTGTTCATCAAGAGAGGGCAGTAGCGTTAAACCTTTATTGCATTTTACAGATTGTGGAGTCACCGGGCCCCTTGGTGAAGGGTCAGAAACGAAAGGCTGGTCAGCTGAATAAAGCCATTATTGGCAGCAGTGCCATTCTCTACACTCAGCCTGTTGCCGCTGCAGGTAAACACACATCACTACTTATCTGCAGTTTGTTACGACCTTTGTTCCTAATTTGATTGTCTGCTGAACCTTCCACTGTTAAATAAGGAACAGATGTGTACACTGGGTTAGGGACAGCAGTGTACCAGCTCACTGAGGCAGTGCTTAACGAAAGAGTCGAAATTCAAGCAATAAATCAGATGAAATTGAACCGTAGCTTTACTTTTGTCTGCAGCTCCTCTTATCTCAGCAACTGCCTACTGGGGCATGTCGGCTGTCGCAGTCGCTGCCCCCATGGCTCCTTGTGAACCTCCGCTCCCACCAGCCCCAGCCTTACCTCCTCTACCGCCTCTGCCACCATCGCAGCCGCCTGCTGAGCCTCCTGCGTCCAAAGATCTGTCCACAGACAAGACCAAGAAGGTCAAAAAGGATAAGGTTCGTATTGAAGTTAATATTTTACACAAGATGTTTAAAAGTGGGTGAAATCAAGGCATTCATGTAATCCTTTTTTTCTTTCCTTTGATATAGTCGAAGAAGAGCAAGACCAAAATGCCTTCTCTGGTGATGAAATGGCAGAGCATCCAAAAAGAGTTGGTGGAGGAAGAGAAAAGCAGCTCCAGTGACGAGGATAGAGACCAGATGAACAAAAAGAACATAGAGGACTGGAGGAAGCAGCAGCTCCAGACGTATGCTACCACTTGATATCACATCACCTCCTTTGAAGGGTTCAGAAAAACTGTTTAACCTCTAGTGTCTTCTGTCTTTTTCTGTCTTGCACTAACTGTTGTAATGTTTTCATCTCCTCAGAGGAAAAGCATCAAAGAACGCCAACTTCGAGGCCCTTCCTGACGACTGGCGGCAGCGACTGAAGAAACGGAAGTTGAACAGCACGTAACATCTGGCCTCGGTTATACACCACCCATCTAAAACATGTATTTTCCAAATCCACTCCTCCACAAGGTCGTCCTCCCCCCGGTTAACTTGTTGTTCAGTGGTCTTGTGGACTTTTTCTGCCACTGTTCTTGTTCACACGGAGACTGTACATCTCTGTACCTGGAGACATTTAAAGGCTCTAACACGGCCATGTTGTTTTTGGGTTGTTTTTGTAACTACGTTGGTGCCAAATGTCTTGAGTTTGTTACTTCATGATGACTTCACCACCAACTAGAAGACCACCGCAGTTTAAAATGGAGGGATTATGTATTTTATTGAGCATTTTTACAACTGTGTACATAAGCTATGTATCATGGGTCAAGCTGTGTTTTTTTTTGGAAGAAAAGTGAATGTCACTGAACTTGTATATTTTGTAAAAAGTTATTAAACGTTTTTTTTCCAAAGTCTCACCTTGATTTGTTTAAAAGTAACAAAGTTAGTACATCTGTGCTCCTCGTGTTTATTAAGCACTTCCTGGTGCTGGGGGCCTCGTCAATAGGACGGCATCGCCATGGCAACCGCGGTGTTGGTGTCGCCGCCTGTTGCTTGGTGACATCATGCACTTCGACAGAGATTGTTCCTCTTGCGGTGGAAGTTGTTTTTAATCGCGATTATAGTGTTTTCATCATGTCAAGTGGCGCAATGAAAACGGGATGGAGGTAAGTGGCTCTCAGACATGATGAATCGATGCAGGAGTCGTGAACATTCCGGTGGTGGATGATAATGAATCTAAATGACGTTAGCAGCAGGGAAAGGCTTCTTCACAGCACTTATCAGTTTGTTAGTGACCGACTTCTCTCAAACGGTTATTTAAAACAATCTTTTTCAACTTTAACTAAAGGAAGAAACACAGCAGGAAGTCTGCGCTGAAGGTTGAACGT
This sequence comes from Limanda limanda, assembly GCF_963576545.1. Classification (NCBI taxonomy): domain Eukaryota; kingdom Metazoa; phylum Chordata; class Actinopteri; order Pleuronectiformes; family Pleuronectidae; genus Limanda; species Limanda limanda. The sequence continues at coordinate 8,486,592 of NC_083643.1, forward strand.
TGTGTTGATGTGTGAACTGTTCGAGTTAGTTTAAGAACAGGAGCAGTTTATTAGAGACACCATTAGTGCCAAGAGAAATTAAGATTATTAGTTTACAATAAATTTCAAACCAGAGGATATATTTACATCGTCACATTTAAAGTGTTTTATTTTGTATGTTATAATTTATTTTGTTATTTAACAAAAACTTGAAATAGAATTAAGTAAAAAGTGTACAGTTTTGATTATTTAAAATTAGTATTTCAGTTTGCAGTAATGTGTTGCTGTGATTTCTCCCGTCTTCAGTTTTCAGCACAATCTCCTAACACTGTTCATGCCCCAAAAGAAAGAGTTCCCTCTGTAGATGAAACCGATTTGATTGCACCTACTTTTCTGCACAATGTGTTTTTGTAGAGGCAGTCGTGTGTGCTAATGCTAGCAGCTTGTGTAGGAGCTGTTTCATTGGTTTGAAATATTGTGATTATTATTATTTGCTATTTTTGCAATTATATATTTAGACACCAGGGGGCCCTAAGCACCAGATCAGGTAGGATTCACAGTTCAGGTAGCAGGGGTGTTAATGAGGAGAAGCACCAAGAAGGGAAACGTTTATTTACTAGAGCATGAGTCGAATTACATGAAATCCATCCACCAATTCCTGAATTCAGTGTAAACACTGGACTTCTCCGATTTCCTCAGATCAAACCCTACTACACTGGGGCCTCAGTGCCTTTTTAATATCAAGTGTATTTTGACAGAAACATCTTGTGGACAAATAGCCACGTAAAGTACACAAAGTGAAAAGAATAACATCCTTTGGAACATACAAGTAAAAAAAACATCCTTTGGGACATTAAAGCAAACACAACTTCCTTTGGTGCATAAAGCTAAAAAAACAACACCCTTTGAACAAAGACTTTTGGAACAAGAAAACTGGAAAAGGGAAAACATTTTGATTCTGTAGATTTAGTGTGGATATGGAATCTTTATATATACATTATTAAAAGCCAGTCTGTCACCGACAAACCATGGAGAAGGACAGCAAAGCCAGGAAAGGAGCTCGCCGCACCAAGCGGAGAGCTCTGCGACATGGTACCTGTAACACACACAGTGACTGTAAAGCTGTTTGGGAAAAACCACACAACGTACAGTGTGAATTGTCCCATTTCATCAAGTGCTACGAGGAAGCAAGAAATGAGAGTGAATCTTATCAAAAACGTACCCACACCCCAGGATGAAGTTGAAAAACAAGAAGCAGTGGTTTCAAACCTAAATAACACTGTGCTGGGATTATACAGAAAGGGTGAAAAGATGGTCAACCTAATATTAAGAGTGCTGAACATGTTGATGTCCTAAGTTTTGACAGACTCAGTGGAAGTTGGACCTGGGGATAGTGTCTCCAATGTCTCACGCTCGAGATCCAGCCAAGTACAACCCAACTAGACTGGTACCTCGGTGGCTTTTATTTTGACAGAGACATCTTTTGGACAAATAGCCACGACAGCTTGATATATATACTTATATATAATTCAAAAGTTATATTATACACAATTCAAAATATATATATATTTAGGCTACATTATTGGTTTTTATGGTTTCTTATACCCTCCCAATAACACTTATTTACTAAATGGCAAATTCAATTCTTTGGCTTTTCCCCTTTTAGCAGAAAAACAGCTGAAGATGCCGAAGAGAAACTCCTGCCTTAACATCTCACTTGTGAGTTTAAACCTAACTTGTTTTTTGTTGTTGTTGTTCCTTGTCACTCAAATAATATCTCAGACTCTGTTTGTTTATGATAATAGTCTCTGTATTATCCTGATACAGGGATCAAGCCATTACACTTCTGAGCTTGTCTGGTATTTAATGCAACACTGATGGACTATATTTTTTCCCATCAGGCCACCATGGCCGTGTCTGCCATCAGGAATTGGTGGAACACTTTCCAGTTGGACAAGTCAGACACCAACATCTCCAGCACAGAGGAAGATGAGGGGGAGTCGGCGGATATGAGGCAGTGTAAGATTTTTTCACTCAGGCGGCGTTTACTAACACATGCACATCTCACTGATTCTGAAATGGGAGCATAACAATGTTTACGTATCAACTGTGTTTAGCCGTGATAATGAGTTCCTGTGTTGGAGAGGATCTCGTCCTTAAATCCACATCATTATTTATTTAACAAGAGCTCTTTTGTGAATGAGACAATTAGAGGAATCGGGTGCAGCATATTCTCTTTTAGTATGGTTTGTGTGGGTGAGGCAGACCTGATGAAAAATGCATATATCCAGAGTGGAAGAAAATGAGCTTGAAAGAGCAGGTAGTGAACGTGTGGTTCATGTTCTCATCCAGTGTCCACAAACCTGAAAAAGACTCTGCGGACGAGACAGCTGGAAATAGATTTTAATGGTGGCAGACCAGTTCTGAGTCTAAGGGCGCCGCAGGACCTGGTGAGCTTTCCATCCATCTCCCGCCCCCGGTGGCCCATAGAGTGTGAGGTCATCAGCGACATTATCCATCACATAGGTAAGTTTGGATATCATTTAAACCTTTAAAATTACCAAGTATGTTAATCAATGGTGTTTATCAGCCCAGGCAAAGGTAATGAGTCAAATTTGTGATGACACGCTTTTTGCTGAAAATATCAATTCTTCAGTTGTATATTAAAACAGTTGATCTTAACGTGTAATGATACAGTGAGGTTGTATTTTGCAGAGTGGGATCCGCCAGAGCCAGAGCCTTTTTATCAGCCCACAGGACATGAGATGACACCGATGCCTGTTGGAGAAGAGAGCGGGAAAGTGGTGTACTGCGTTGACCAAGGTAACATTTAACCAAAGGGCATCTTACACCATAAATGTATATATTAGTGCACAAAGAAAACAACCATAACTCAAGGTGTGGATTCTGAGATATTCTATAAGTCCCACTACGGGGACTACTGGCTAACTAATGCCCTGTTACAGAACATATTAATGTCACAACTCTCACATGTAATACCTGCTTTTCGATGAATATGCATCATCAATATTATACCACTGCTCCAAGAAGCTGTCCTCACAATGCAGACTTTCTTCTTCTCCCTCCTTTAAGCCACTAAACGTCCCTTTTTCACCGGCTCTCGTGTGGGGGGGAGCCTGGGACCCATCAAGGCCGCCACCTCCTGTGACATCGATCAGACAGACTTCACCCTGGAGTTTGAGTCCCGCTTTGAGAGTGGGAACCTCCAGAAAGCTGTGCAAGTGTGAGTCTCCACAGGAATAATCCACAGATTCATTTTTTTTACTGCAGCTCGGGCATTATATTTTTTCCCATCACCTTTAAGCTAAGTGACTCTCCCTTTGTTTCCAGGGGGGACTACGACTATGAGCTCACCCTGTGCACAGACACGTACACGGAGAAGCACACGCAGTGGTTCTACTTCAGGGTCAGGAAGATGGAGGCTGGAGTCACCTACCGCTTCACTATCGTCAACCTGATGAAAAGGAGCTGCCTGTACACTTTGGGTATGAAACCACTCTTCTACTCTGAGAGGGCGGCCAAGGAGGGAGGTGTTGGATGGCAACGCATCGGCTCCAACATCAGATACTATCGCACCTGCAGTGAGGTCAGTGAACCGTCTGACTGTCTTTAGTCAGTACACTGTGATTAAGGAGCAGCAGCAGCGATCGTTCACATTTCTCTACTTTTTATTTGTGCTCTGTAGTCGACTACGAGCTTTCAGTAAACCAGTGCAGAGACTGATGTGTTTGTGAGAGGCTCATATTTCTCTGAGAGTCCTCACATTTTGCATAAACTTGCATTCATAAGTTTACATTGCATAGTTGATGTTTGAGCTCCACAAACTGCACCTTGGTAAAAGGCTGTCAGTAAGTCTGAGCCTGAGATCTGTAAGTTGATTAAAACTTCTGTCGTCTGTCGTGTTGCCAGAGTTACAGAAGCACACCACAACAGGAGGACTTTACGACATAGAATTTATAATCATAGAAGCAGCAACTCTCTTGAAAACCAGTTTCTGTGTCTCTCTTCAGGACTCAAATGAAGACGACAGCGACACCATCAGCCTGTACTCACTTACCTGGACTCTTCGGTTCCCTCATGACTCAGACACCTGCTACCTGGCCCACTGCTACCCTTACACCTACTCACACCTGCAGCGCTACCTTCAGCGGATAACCTCCAACCCAGCCGTGGCGTCCTACTGTAAATTGCGGGTTCTGTGCCACAGCCTCGCTGGGAACGCCGTGTACGTGATGAACATAACATCCCAGGGGGAAGGAAAGGGGAAGGGCAGGACCAAGAAGGCTGTGGTGGTGACGGCCCGAGTGCACCCAGGGGAAACCAACAGCTCCTGGATGATGGAGGGTTTGCTGGACTTTCTGCTCGGGGACTCGTCGGAAGCTCAGGTGCTCAGGGACACGTTTGTTTTTAAGGTGAGGGACGTCAAACTTGTTGTTCCACATCTGAATGATTTTCACAATTATTTCTCCAATACATTCCACATTATTTATGTCTGAATAGCAATTTCGAGATTGAACGTTGTCTGTGTTGCAATGCTATCACACACGGTTTTGCATGATGTGCTGCAGGTGGTGCCGATGCTGAACCCTGATGGTGTGGTGGTGGGGAATTACCGCTGCTCTCTGGCCGGCAGGGACCTCAACAGAAACTACAAGACATTGCTCAGGGACTCTTTTCCCTGTGTGTGGTACATCCGCAACATGGTGGAGAGGTAAAGACACGACGACCATAACAATATGGAATGACAATCTTCATATCAAATAACTTGCATTTTAGGCTCATATGCAATGAAACTATGAGAGAAAAAGACCAAACGTTACCAACATGTTAACACTCGCTGTTCATCTTCTTTAAATAAGCTTAGATTGTGCAACATTTTTTCCAGAGTTTGCAGGAGCTTCACAAACATGGAACATACTTGGAACATACTTTATTTGCCTGCTCTGTATTACCGTCCTACATTTTGTCAATTTGGTGAATTCCCAAACAAACCTCAATCTCCCCTGCACAAAATCCTTCATTCTGTCCCTTGTTGTGCTCTATCTTCTGCAGGTTAATGCGTGAGACAGATGTGGCTCTTTACTGTGACTTTCATGGCCACAACCGCAAAAATAATGTCTTCATGTACGGCTGCAGAAACCGAGATGAACTTTCTCCGAAGCTTTCCGAAAGAGTTTTTCCCCTAATGATGAGCAAGAACGCCAATAACAAGGTAAAAGCCTTTAACATATTTAAACTGTGAATCAAACAAATTATTTTTTGGAGTTATGGTACCATTTTATAAGTCCGAGTCATCTGGACATAATGCTTTTTCCACATCACCACTGTAACAATATATTAATTACGTTTCAGAGGCAGTGTCTTTTCCTTGGTATTCATTTGTGTATTGTCAGTAAGCTCTAAACTACACTGGCTTCCTCTCAGTTCTCCTTCAAGAGCTGTAAATTCAAGGTGCAGAAGAGCAAAGAGGGAACAGGACGAATCGCCATGTGGAGACTTGGCATCAGAAACAGCTACACCATGGAGGCCACGTTCGGAGGCTCCACTCTGGGTGAGCTCAGATCTCCTGAATGTGAGCGTCAATGTTCAGTGATGTGGGCTTGTACGCCCGATGTATGAGCAGCTGTCATCTGTTTGATTGTTAGGTGACAGGGGGGGGACACATTTTACGATTCGGGACCTAAAGTCAATGGGCTTTTCCTTTTGTGACACCCTAATGGACTTCTGTGACCCCGATCCAGCGAAGGTGAGAGTCTTTTATTTTTGTATGAAGAACTGTAGACTCTTTCACGGAAATATACCTGGATCTTGATTTTTCAAGCTTGGTTTTTTGTGACTTTAGTATTTAAATTTAACATTTTGTTGTTTTTTTATATTTCATATTTATTATTTCAGACCACTGATTGTCTGATGGAGCTGGCAGCATTGTTGAGAAAGGACGCCGCAGAGAGGCTGGGCAAAGATTTAGGCACTGATTGTAACAACTCTGACTCTGACCAAGAATCCAGGTGATATAATAATTTATATTACAACTGGGTGATGTGGGATATGTCTAAAATGTGTCCTCGTTCAGCTAAGATGTGAATATTTTAATTTTCCTTTTACAGCACCAGTGGATCAAACAGTTCAGAATCAGATGGACCCCCGGCTCATTTACTGAACCAGCCAACTCTCCATCTAGAGGTATAAAGACGTAACAGAAATCTGTGTTTAAACACTTGTGCCTTTTTTCTAAAGTTCAAATCACCTCTGGATCCTCTTGCTTCCGCAGTTTGCTACAAACTGTTCGCTTCCTAAGCGAAATCCTGTGAAGAAGAAGAACAAGAGGAAACTTTTAAAGAGTCGTAAAGAGAGGAACCGGCAGCGGACGGAGAAGAACGATACACAGCCACAGGTCCTGCAAAGCAACATCAAGATTACTGTGAGACCAAAAGGTCCATCACCCCCTGTCTCATTAACCTATTCATATTTATTGATTGGTGAACAGAATTTGCCGGAGTCCGGTGAGACCACTGTTGAAGAGAACATCACAGAGAGGCCTGTCGGGCGACACCGGACTAAATGGCTGGTATGAAGCACAGACAGTGGATGGTTTATGAGACAGAGCAACAAAGAAGTGAGATTTTCTGAGAGGTCTGTGTTTATATCTTTTTCTTTGTGAAGGTCGACAGTGTGATGAAAAAAGCTGCGACGCCTCCACCCAACACTGTAGAGGTCAGTCAGGTGACTCTGTGGCCGGGCTGCGAACCGATCAGCCGTGAACATACACAATTTAACAAATGTTTGAATTGATACAAGGTGAAACTTTAGGGAAACCGAACTCACTGTAGTTTTGACTCTTATTTGTGGGTCTTTTCTGTGCTTCAGGACCATGGTCTGGAAAACACGAGGGCCGCACACTCACCTCAGAAGGAACAGGCATCACCTCACACAGGTAACTTTTGTTTTTAGACGTTCAGCCTCTCTAAAAGAGTCTCCTTGTTCTATTGATCAATACACAGTCAGCCAGCGGATTTAAATCGGCTGTTTCAATGTAGTTTTAGTCCTGTCAACGATAAACTTCAGCCCTGCACTGAAAACGTTATAAAAAGAGCAGGGTGGAGACATCATTGCATCCTTTGAAATGGTATTGTGCAGCACATATAGTTAGTTTTGTTTTCCCAGGTGACCTGGCGATAGATACAAGAAAATGGCGATGTTCCTCTCAGCTGCTGCACCTCAATGCTCTGATACCTTCAGCTAAAGTCCTGAATCCCAAACGGCGACAACCTCACTACCCCCGACAATCCCTAGTGTCCTACAAACTCTACGGAGGTTTGTCTACACGATGAAAACTACGTTTCTTTATCAGTTGATACATGTCTGCTTCTGATTTGAAATCTCCTTGTTTAAAACCTATCTCCAATTTTCAGGGCTGCTGCCTCCCCTAAAATTAGCAACCAGGTAAACCTCAATGTGCAGAATCTTACTAGACAGACAATCGATAACTCCTGGCTGAGCAGTGATCAGATTCAACAAGTGTTACGTCTGTTGCAGGTCTCCCTCAACAACGTGCGTCAATATGGTCCCAGACATGATTCAAACAAAGCGCCTGCTGTCAAGTTTCACCAGGGACAACAGACGGTATATTTTCGGAGCCAGAGGTTCTTTACGTGTTTCAGCAGGTTACTCTGTGCTGGAGGATACCTTCACCGCCCCCACGGATGAAACGACCAAATGGCCGAATGAGGAGCAGGAAGATGAACCCATAGAAGGTTGTTCTTTGATGTGAACAGATATTATACTCATACAGTTTGTACAGATTTTTGTTTTATGAGGATACCGTTACATTAATGTATCACTAACATCACTCTGACCTCTTCTCTACCTGTCATTCATCCAGTGGGGGTGTCTCTGTGGGGATGTAAACCAATTGAGGAGCAGAAGCAGAGAGATATGAGGTCTGACATCCTGCGGAGAGAAACTGATCCATGCAGAAGTTTGTCTAGGTTGAGAGCCACAAACCTGAGAGGGAGAAGGTAAATTTGTTTTTATCTTCTTGAGTTCACCTTCTTCGCTTCTTCTGCCATATTTCCTTGTCTCTAAAATATTTAGGTTAAACATTTCATTTCAAAGTTTGTGACTCACATGTTAGATGATGTATTTTCTCTCTTTTCTCAGGAATGTTATAAATAGTTAATTTGTTACATCTATTTTGCTTCTTTCCTTCCTGGGAGAGGGAGTGACTTTCCCTCACTAGGGACAAATTCTGAGGTTTCTGTTCTTTCCCTGTTAAATTTTAAATTAAACTCTCGAATTGAGCGTTAAAGTCAGAGGATGTTGCAGCTTTTACATATTGTTCAGCCCAATGAGGCAAATTGTAATTAGTGGAAATGGGCTATACAAATAAAATTTGATAACCAGACCTTATTTGTGCAGTGACAATAAGACAAACATTGAGCAGTTTATCCCTTTTTGGGGGGTATTTTGAAAAGACCTTGTGTGCTTCCTATCCCTTTTTTTCCAATTTCCTCAGAATGTATAAAGATGCTCAGGAGAACAAAAGGCAGTGGGAGGTTGCTCGCCCTATGTTAAAGCCTCCAGACCTTATGAAGGTGAAAGACACACTCAGTCGGCTTCAGGCTCACAGCAGCAACGGAAGAAAAAGCGCGGCTCCACAAGCGGAGACGGTCACCATCAGAAAACCATCACAGTCCGCACCACTGTAGGGATCTATTCTTAAATCTGAGAACTACGGATTTTACTGTTTTATTAACTCCAAAAAAGATGTTGTTTTAATCTGCCTTTGTTTGTTTGTATTTACAGGACTATGCCAAAACGACAAGAAGGCCATTTCCACAAAACACTGTGGAAGGGTGTCTAACTCAGGGAAGAACTCTTTCAATTTAGGTCCAGATCAGGGAGCTGCTCCAGGATTGTTATATTTTCACTTTCTTCAAAATTGTGAGAACAACATTCTGTCACCTCAAAATCTCATTTGGATAGGAGAGAAGTGACACCCCCAAGAAACAGCTACTATCCAACGTCAATCTTTGTTTGATATTTAATTATACCTGCATTGATAATAAATGATGTACAGGCAACATGTTATATGGATTTTATTTATTGCAACCCTACAAAAAATAACAAGGCAATCCCATGAAATATAATGTGAGTTAAATATAAAAATAAATATGGTACAAAAGTTTTTCTCTTCAGCAAACAGCTGTGCTCAGCAGATGTCCTGTGTAAAATGTCATTTAAAAAAAATATGACTCAAAATTTTTTTTGTTAGACCCTTTTGGATATCAGAGTCGATGTCATGTCCAGGTGTGTCCAGATGTGTCCACATCTGAACTTCAGAAATCAGTCAAACTGTCGGAGGTGAAATTGGCTTTCTGTGTGTTTCACCATGTCCCGCAGCGCCACAAAACCAGAGAGGGCCTGAATCATTCAGGAAAAAACAATTGAAGATCAAATAACAGCCTGTACATACATTGCTTAAAATGGAACAAGTAAAAAATGTAATCATACCTGTGAGAGTACAAATATAGCGAGAACGATGTGAACTCCTCTCTCCAGGGGCTGTATGAGAATAGCTTCATTAAAGAGCTGAAACAGGATGAGAGGAGACTGCAACAGGATGCTCAGCAGCCAAAATCCAGCCAACTCTGGGACCTGCCACAAACACAAGCATGAAATCAGTTACACTGCCTGTATAAGTCAACTGCAGAATCTCTTCATGTTTGCTTGATGCACCAACCTTTTCTTGCAGGTTCCCGACATAACCCAGATAAAGTCTGATGGCCTCAATTAGAGTCATCAGGATGAGAAGGGTCACAAGGATGAACTTGTAGTAGTCGGGCAAGGCAGGATACTGGAAGGGAGGACAATCACAGCAGTGCAGTTTTAATTGAGTGAGTAGTAAAAATGAACCCCTGTGTAGTAGAAGTCAGGTGTCATCTGTGTTATTGTTGGTGTCAGTGGCTGAAGCATAAGGTTTGTCACCAGTTCACTGTTTAGTTGTGAATGAATGATGACGAGGTGATGGGGGAAGCCTTATTTTTATCTGTAAAGAGTGAAATTAAATGAAATACTTGGATTTATTGGATAATGGGAGCCACCAGTTTTATAGACTAGCTTTAGGACTCAACACATATTGGATTTCCATTTGAGAGTTATCAAGCAGAGCAGGTTAGTCTCCGCTGCTCAGCTTTTCGTCCACGAACATTTGCTGCAGATAGTCGCCTGTAACCTGCTTCAGCCACTGAGCCATTTAGATTTCAATAGTAAGGCTTAAAATTAAGTTTCTGTTGACAGGCAGCAGAGTTTAGCTGTTCAACTTCAAATATATTACAATAAAGGCATGTAATTAACAAAATAATCCATAAAACAAAACACAAAAAGAAAAACAAGCAAGAAAAAAAATGTAAAGAAAGGGATAAACACCAAATTGGTCAATATGGAATTAAAGTGCATATTTACTCCTTAAGAAATTGTGATTTTTCCACTTTGCATTTGCTTTACACATGCTTTTTGTATAGTGTTGTATCAACTATGCAGGAAAATAGCAGTTGTCTTATACAGCAACATTTGTGTAAGAAATACTTTATTAACTTAATTTCCCCCAAACTCTGCTTTGTTGTCCTCCTTTTAAATTCAGTGATCTGACTTAAATTGATTTTCCAAACAGAATCAGAACCCTGGTGTTCATACTATCGCAGTGTTGTAATTATTGATCATTGATTTATTAAATATTCACATTCTTTCACATCACTTTCCCTTGTTTCTCTGCCTCACCTTGAGTTGCAGCATCACAATTTCACTGATCCACCACCAGGGGAAGAACAACATGTTAAAGTACAGCGACATCTGGAGCTGGAGACTGGACAGAACCAGCTTGTCTGGAAGAGAAATCATAAAAATACAAATAAACAGATCAGCTTCAGGGGCAGCGGCTGTAAAAACTACACCTCTCGCTAGTTAGCTACGTTAGCTACATTAGCATGTTAGCAACAGCAGCGGGGTTTTCGAGCTGGGACTCACCGGGAAACGAGAACCCATCGTTCCGCTTCGAGAGCGTCTCAGTTCGGCTCCGGTCGAATAAAACGTTCCGGGAGAAATCCTCCAAATGTCTCCGGATCGTCTCCGGAAGCTCCATCGCTCGTAGAGCAACACTAACATCTGCGGAGGAAGTGAAAACCTCTTCCGCTGGCCGAACGCTGTCCTCGTCTCCTTGGCAACCAGAGACAGGAAGTAGAATTCAACTGCAGCTGTTCAAGGGGATAATAGAGACATGTGTCTTAAAGGTGGTACTTCCTGATCCTGTTATCTTTCATGTAAAGGTGTAAACTGATGTTATATAAGATATCCAGAAGGTTTTTAATAAATATATTAAATAAGTGCAATTTATGAAAAAGTAGTCAACTTAGCCTTTGATTTAGCCTTTGATTGACTTTGACGTTCTGACAGTGGGAGTCACCGTGAACAAGACGTGAGGTGAAATATCTGGGTCACCTCTCAAGGATGTATTTTTAAATTAGATTCAATATGAGCAAGTTATGAGCCACAAATTCTACAGTAAAAGTCATTTGAAACTTGGCGTCTGGACAGTGGGAGTCACCATGAACAAGATAGAGTTGAAATATCTGTTTCACCTTTCAACGATATGGAAGAGTGCACATGATTTTGACACACAAACCAACCACTTAACTTAACTGGAAGCTAAAGACGTTTTTATTATATTATTTAAATAAAAACTAGAATACGTATCATATCACTAAATTCTTGATGTTAATTGTATTCCAAACACACAGACACACACACACACACAAATCCTCAAGGTACTGTCCAACTTTTCAGTCTTTTAGAATTGATTTTATGAATAATGTTGATTATAAACAATCATATAGTGTGATAAAACGTTTTTATAAGAATGTAAGTCATTGCCTACCTCTTTGTTAAGTTATTTATTATTATTTATCATGTTTTAAGACACTTTCTGATTGTGTAGCTGTACTCCTGTATTGTCTGTACGTCATTACTGCTTGTTGTGATCCCCAAAATCATATATTTCTGTAAGCTATTTACTGTTGAATAAAGTATTTAGTAATACAAAATTATTCGAGTTGTGCAGGTGTCGTTTACGTGAATTCTCCCACTCGGAAATGACTATTTCCTGATAGTTCTGACACCACGTGAACGCACCAAAATTAATTCCTTTGGTAAATTCCCCTTTTCGCTTTTTAATTTTCTTTTAAATGTGACACCACATCAAACAAATGAGCTTTAAAGAGCGACCAATTAATGAAATACGTCCTGTAATCAGCCCTGTCAGGTTCATTATTGAACTCCAGCAGAATAAAACCATATATCACTCCCACTTTACAGACAGTTTCACTTTCAGAGAAAACGAAAGTTAGCCGGAGCAGCAGACATGGCAGAAAGCTGCGGGTTAGACATGTTCCAGTGCTCCATCTGTCTGGATGGACTGAACCACCCGGTGACCCTTCACTGTGGACACAACTACTGTCAGGAGTGTGTGAACACCTTCTGGGACCAGGACAACCAGAAGGGAGTTTACACATGTCCCCAGTGTGTCCACTCCTTCAACCCAAGACCCGTCCTGGGCAAGAACATAGTGCTGGCGGATGCGATGGGGAAAATGTCAAAAGAAGCTGCTGCTGCTGCGGAGGGGGACGAGGTTGTCCCCGGGGACGTGGCGTGTGATGTCTGCACCGTGAGGAAGCTGAAGGCTGTGAAGTCCTGCCTGGTGTGTCTGGCCTCCTACTGCTCCACCCACCTGCAGCCTCACTACCAGTCTGCAGCTTTCAAGAGGCACAAGCTGGTGGAGGTGTCCGTCTCCATGCAAGACCAGATCTGCCCCAAGCACGACAAGCTGCTGGAGGTCTTCTGCCGCAGCGACGGCCACTGCATCTGTCTGCTGTGTGTGATGGACGAGCACAGAAGCCATGACACCGTCTCTGCTGCAGCGGAGAGGGAAGACAGACAGGTCAGGCTGTTTAATGTCGACCAGCCCTTGTACGTTTACAAAGGATGAGAGAGAATATCACCTTGACACTTTTACACTTTATCAACAGACTAAATATCAACAATTCATGTGCAATTCATTCCCTGTATATATTCTAACACTTTTCTGTCTTTACCCTGTATTCATTAGTTAAATTACATAAATATTTGTCTATATTCCTTAATTTAGTTATAGTTCTTAGACTTAACAAGTATTGCATGTTACTTATTTGATGCCTATTTTAATTCTTGCTGCTGTAATATTGCAAATCTCCCCAAATTGTGACTGATAAAGGTTTATCTTATCTTAGTTCTTAATAGTGTTATAAAACTAAAGATTTAAGAGGAGACAGAAATACTTTTCTACTGCAAGTTTGCAAATATAATGTATACAATATTTAATATCTTCTTTTTGGCCCAAGTGTCTTATAAATCCGCTTAATAGTTTTTGCATAATCCTGATGACAAAAGAACTAATGGATATTGGTGAAAAAAACACAACATTCTTGGCGGGGTCTTTATTCTATTCTAATAAATTGTAAATCTATGTTACTGATCAACAACGAGCAAAGGTGTTAACAATATGGTTTTATTTTCAGAAACAATTTGGAAAGAAGAAACAGAGGTATCAGCGGGGAATTCAAGAGAAAGAGAAGAAGCTGCAGAAACTGAGAAAGAAGATTGATTCACTAAAGGTGAATGTTCTTCTTCTTTTAACCTGAAACCATTTCCTGTACAGGAACTGACATTATTCCCAATGTCTTTGCACCATACCAGTGCTCTGGAGATGCAGCGGTACAGGAGGCAGACAGGGTCTACACTGAAATTGTCCGGACGGCGGATATGAAGCTGCGTGCTGTGAAGCAGAGGATCAGAGTCGAGGAGAAAGCTGGGGTGAGCCGAGCCGGGGTCCTGGTGGATCGGCTGGAGAGGGAGATCTCTGAGCTGAGGAAGGGAGAGGATTCACTGAAGCAGCTGTCGCTCACTGAGGATCACATTCATTTCCTGCAGGTACAGCGACACAAAGCAGGTAGGATCCAATTATTTAATGTGTTAAGGACTGCAGCTTATAACGTGTGTCTGTTTTTTTACGTGTGTAGAGCTCCCAGCCCATTTTCAACCTTCCAGAACCTGATGAGTCTCCAGATTACAACATCCACCTCGACAGTTCTTTTGACTTTATGAAAAAGGCCATCTGTACTTTGAAAGATCAAATGGAAAACATCACACAGGGTATTGTCGAAATAACTGAGACAAGTAAGAAAATAAGTTTATTTTTTGGAAACAAATGAGATTGTGTAAATATTCAGTTTTCTTAGGATGCTGAGATTATGTGTGTTTGTTTTAGTTCAAGCTGATCCGATGAACAGAGAAGAGTTCCTCCTGTGTGAGTTGTTCACCCAATGCTGGCAAAAACACATTTGGGTTGAGCCTGTCACTTCACACTGAATAATCATTTCTAACATTCTGCATTTCAGATCTGTGCAGCCTCAGTTTGGATCCCAACACAGCATTTGAAAACCTAATGCTTTCTGATGGAAACCGCAAGGTAACCTGGATTAAAAGGGCTCAGCACCGCCCCAACCATCCAGAGAGATTCACAGAATATGATCAAGTGTTGTGCACTGAAGGTTTATCTGGCGTGTGCTACTGGGAGGTCGAGTGGAAGGGGCCCAGGGTTGAGGTCGCTATGTGCTACAAAGGGTCAGAGCTGCAAGAGAATAGCTTTGGATACACAGACCAGTCTTGGAGCATTTCCCTCTCAACTTCTAGTTGCAGCTTCTGGCACAATGAAGTCAAAACTAGGATATCTGTGCCCTGCTCCGTAACTGTAGGAGTGTATCTGAACCACGAGGCCGGGAGCCTGTCCTTCTACAGCGTCTCTGATTCTGGTCAAATGAGGCTCCTTCACAGAGTTCAGACCACATTCTCCAAGCCTCTGTACCCCGGGTTCATGGTCTCCAGAGGTTCGTCTGTTCAAATACGCGCACAAAAGTAAAGGGTTGCTTGAGGCAACTATCTTTGAGAGTATTTTCGTTTTGCTTCGTGCAGTTTTTTTGTGTCAGAACTAACTGTTGAATATTTCTCTATTTCATTTGCACATTATTCCAACTTTAAATGTTTCCTCACTGAATACGTGGTTTCAACAGATCTACAGTTCAGCATTACTCTTGAACTTGCTTTACCTGAGTTTATTGTATTTTTTTTACGTGCAAGGAAAAGATGATAGAAACGTAACATGTTTATTTTTTTATGTTCTTTTGTTAATCATACACATTTCTCTTCAAGTATGACTCCATTTCAAATGTAAACCAAAATATAAATAGTGGTCAAACGTTAAATAGGAACATGCTTACTAATAAAAATAAAATGTGAAAAAGTTCAGTGTGGTTTCTCTCCTGCCGCGCGATCGACAGCTCATATGCCTGATGTGTGTAGTGGACGAACAACAAGGTCACGACCCGGTGGAAGCTGCAGCAGAGATGTGTGACATGCAGGTAACTCAGTTCAACCTTATGGTGACTGGGTTGTGATGCTCGTGTGTGAAAACCAGCAGGATTCATGTACCTGTAGGACCGCCTTATGTTTTCAACTGCATTTGTTATAATTCTTACATAAATATTCTCACAGGTCTGAAGATGGCACACCAGATAAAAAAATGTGCAATGTTTAGAAAGTTAATTATAATAATCTGGATTATTAACTATAGCATTTAAAATGGCGTATGGACAGTGGGAGTCACCATGAACAAGAGAGAGTTGAAATATCTGTGTCAACTTTCAACGATTACAAATCCGATATATTTAAAAAGAACAAATGAGTGTCAAGGATTATTTTTCAATTATATTGATAACATTTTGAATTTGAAGAAGAAACGATAAACCAGCTGTAGAAGCTATAGACATGTTGGGTTAAAAAAACCTCAACATATAACTTTGTTCTTGATTTTAATTATATACCACACACAAAGCCAGCTCCTCAAAGTATCGCGCAACTTTTGAGTATTTTAGAATGGATTTTATGAATAATGTTGATTAAACAATCATATGACTAGTGTGATAAACATTTTTATAAGAATGCAAGTCACTGCCTTACTCTTTGTTAAATTATTTATTACATTTATTATGTTTCAAGACACTTTCTGATAATGTAGCTGTACTCCTGTATTTTCTGTAAGTCATTACTGCTTGTTGTGATCCCCAAATCATATATTTCTGTAAGCTATTTACTCTTGAATAAAGTATTTAGTAATACAAATGTATTTGAGTTGTGCAGGTATCGTTTACGTGAATTCTCCCACTCGGAAAGGATGATTTCCTTATAGTTCTGACAACACGTGAACGCACCGAAATTAATTCCTTTGGTAAATTCCCTTTCTGCTTTTTTTTTATTTTTTAAATGTGACACCACATCAAACTAATTCGCTTTAAACAGCGACACCTTTATAAAACAGTTCATGTAATCAGCCCTTTCAGGTTCATTATTGAACTCCAGCACAATAAAACCCTCCCACTTTACAGACAGTTTCACTGTTACGCCCCTGGTCTAGGGGAACACAGAGACATAATTGTGGTGCTCTCCCCATTCTTCCCACTCCCAAGCAGGCCAGTGTCACAAAGTATTTTTCGTTTGGTGGTAGCTTTTATTTCCACGTCAAAGGGAGAAAGGCCAACACAACAAACAAAACAATCTAATTCCCTACTCTCCTGCTACGAAACAAAACTGTTAACAAAAAGACAAGCTTATCTAACTCCTAACTCGTGAAAAAACAGGAGAAAACAAGGGTAAAAGAAAAGGCTTCTCCCTCCTACAGGGCTACCACCCACACTCATTTACTTACATGTATACACAACAAAACAATACTGCATACAGACAATAGTCCTGGTTGGATGGAGAGAGGGAGAGTGCAGTCAGTCAGCTCCTCAAGTAGGCTCCTCTCCTCACTCTGGCCAATCCCGGAGCAGCAATCAGCAGGTCCCACCTGCTATCAATCAGGCCACACACACACACTCAAGGAAGACTGCTCACATACTAGGAGGAGGGACAGACAGTGTCACACATACACAGGGTCGTAACATTCACTTTCAGGGAAAACGCAAATTAGCCGGAGCAGCAGACATGGCAGAAAGCTGCGGGTCAGACATGTTCCAGTGCTCCATCTGTCTGGATGGACTGAACCACCCGGTGACCCTTCACTGTGGACACAGCTTTTGTCAGGAGTGTATGAACACCTTCTGGGACCAGGACAACCAGAAGGGAGTTTACACATGTCCCCAGTGTGTCCACTCCTTCAACCCAAGACCCGTCCTGGGCAAGAACATAGTGCTGGAGGATGCGATGGGCAAAATGTCAAAAGAAGCTGCTGCTGCTGCGGAGGGGGACGAGGTTGTCCCCGGGGACGTGGCGTGTGATGTCTGCACCGTGAGGAGGCTGAAGGCCGTGAAGTCCTGCCTGGTGTGTCTGGCCTCCTACTGCTCCACCCACCTGCAGCCTCACTACCAGTCTGCAGCTTTCAAGAGGCACAAGCTGGTGGAGGTGTCCGTCTCCATGCAAGACCAGATCTGCCCCAAGCACGACAAGCTGCTGGAGGTCTTCTGCCGCAGCGACGGACACTGCATCTGTCTGCTGTGTGTGATGGACGAGCACAGAAGCCATGACACCGTCTCTGCTGCAGCGGAGAGGGAAGACAGACAGGTCAGGCTGTTTAATGTCGACCAGCCCTTGTATGTTCACAAAGGATAAGAGAGAGAATATAACTTTGACACTTTTACACTTAATCAACAGACTAAATATCAACGGTTCATGTGCAATTAATTCCCTGTATATATTCGAACACTTTTCTGTCTTTACCCTGTATTTATTAGTTTAATTACATAAATATTTGTCTATATTCCTTAATTTAGTTATAGTTCTTAGACTTTACAAGTATTGCATGTTACTTATTTGATGCCTATTTTGACTCTTGCTGCTGTAATATTGCAAATCTCCCCAAATTTTGACTGATAAAGGTTTATCTTATCTTAGTCCTTAATAGTGTTATAAAACTAAAGATTTAAGAGGAGACAGACATACTGTTCTACTGCAAGTTTGCAAATATACAAATATACAAATCTGTCCTAGGAAAGTTTATTTATATCCCCATTAGCCACTTACTGAAGTTATTTTTTTATGGGCATAAGGTATTTACACGGTGTGTCAGATGCACACAGCCACCAGATCCAGATTTGTACCATAGCAGAGAAATCAGTTGTTAATTTCACCTGTAAATGTCCTATAATGACACTTTTGTTGCTCCTGCACAGAGACATGGAACGTCAGGAATCAATTGCATCGCATACTGAAGGAAAACAGGCTCAGCAGATGGAAGGACTTTCAATCATAAAACTATTTCGAAATGTTTACGAGTGTTATGATTTGTAGATCCAAGACAATATTTAATATCTTTTTGGCCAATGTCCAACAAGTGTCGTATTAATCCGCTCAATAATTTTTGCGTAGTCCTGATGACAAAAGAACGGATGTTGGTGAAAAAAACACAACATTCTTGGCGGAGTCGTTATTCTATTTATTCTAATAAAGTGTAAATCTATGTTACTGATCAACAACGAACAAAGGTGTTAACAATATGGTTTTATTTTCAGAAACAATTTCCAAAGAAAGAACGGAGGTATCACCGGGGAATTCGAGAGAAATTGAAGAAGCTGAAGAAACTGAGACAGAATATTGCTTCACTAAAGGTGAATGTTCTTCTTCTTTTAACCTGAAACCATTTCCTGTACAGGAACTGACATTATTCCCAATGTCTTTGCACCATACCAGTGCTCTGGAGATGCAGCGGTACAGGAGGCAGACAGGGTCTACACTGAAAGTGTCCGGACGGCTGATATGAAGCTGCGTGCTGTGAAGCGAAGGATCAGAGTCGAGGAGAAAGCTGGGGTGAGCCAAGCCGGGGTCCTGGTGGATCGGCTGGAGAGGGAGATCTCTGAGCTGAGGAAGAGAAAGGATTCACTGAAGCAGCTGTCACTCACTGAGGATCACATTCATTTCCTGCAGGTACAGTGACACAAAGAAGGTAGGATCCAATTATTTGGTGTTAAGGACTGTAGCTTATAACGTGTGTCTGTTTTTTTTACTTGTGTAGAGCTCCCAGCCCATTTTCAACTGTCCAGAACCTGATGAGTCTCCAGATCACAGGGTATCGCGGAAATAAGTAAGAAAACAAGTATATTTTTTGGAAGCATATGAGATTGTGTAAATATTCGCTTTTCTATGGATGCTGAGAATATGTGTATTTGTTTTAGTTCAGGCTGATCCGATGAAAAGAGAAGAATTTCTCCTGTGTGAGTGGTTCACCCTATGCTGGCAAAAACACATTTGGGTTAAGCCTGTCATTTCACACTGAATAATAATTTCATCTGAAATAAAATTCTGCATTTCAGATCTCTGCAGCCTCAGTTTGGATCCCAACACAGCATTTGAAAACCTAATGCTCTCTGATGGGAAAGCAAGATAACCTGGATTAAAATGGTTCAGCACCGCCCCGACCATACACTTTCTGATAATGTAGCTGTACTCCTGTATTTTCTGTACGTCATTACTGCTTGTTGTGATCCCCCAAATCATATATTTCTGTAAGCTATTTATTGTTGAATAAGGTATTTAGTAATAAAAATGTATTCGAGTTGTGCAGGTGTCGTTTACGTGAATTCTCCCACTCGGAAATGAATATTTCCTGATAGTTCTGACACAACTGGAACGCACCAAAATGAATTCCTTTGGTAAATTCCCCTTTTCGCTTTTTAATTTTTTTTAAATGTGACACCACATCAATCTAATTAGCTTTAAACAGCGACACCTTTATAAAACAGTTCATGTAATCAGCCCTTTCAGGTTCATTATTGAACTCCAGCACAATAAAACCCTCCCACTTTACAGACAGTTTCACTGTTACGCCCCTGGTCTAGGGGCACTTGAATATGATCAAGTGTTGTGCACTGAAGGTTTATCTGGCGTGTGCTAATGGGAGGTCGAGTGGAAGGGGCCCAGGGTTGAGGTCGCTATGTGCTACAAAGGGTCAGAGCTGCAAGAGAAAAGCTTTGGATACACAGACCAGTCTTGGAGCATTTCCCTCTCAACTTCTAGTTGCAGCTTCTGGCACAATGAAGTCAAAACTAGGATATCTGTGCCCTGCTCCGTTACTGTAGGAGTGTATCTGAACCACGAGGCCGGGAGCCTGTCCTTCTACAGCGTCTCTGATTCTGGTCAAATGAGACTCCTTCACAGAGTTCAGACCACATTCTCCAAGCCTCTGTACCCCGGGTTCATGGTCTCCAGAGGTTCGTCTGTTCAAATACGCGCACAAAAGTAAAGGGTTCCTGAGGGAAATAACTTTGAGAGTATTTTCATTTTGCTTCGTGCAGTTTTTTTGTGTCAGAACTAACTGTTGAATATTTCTCAATTTCATTTGCACATTATTCCTACTTTAAATGTTTCCTCACTGAATATTTCAAATGTAAACCAAAATATAAATAGTTGTCAAACGTTAAATAGGAACATGTTTACTAATAAAAATTAAATGTGAAAAAGTTCAGTGTGGTTTCTCTCCTGCCGCGCGATCGACAGCTCATATGCCTGATTTGTGTGGTGGACGAACACCAAGGTCACGACCCGGTGGAAGCTGCAGCAGAGATGTGTGACATGCAGGTAACTCAGTTCAACCTTATGGTGACTGGGTTGTAATGCTCCTGTGTGAAAATCAGCTGGATTCATTTACCTGTAGGACCGCCTACTGTTCCATCTGCATTTGTTATAATTATACATAAATAATCTCACAGGCCTGAAGATATGCACATAAAAACAATTTGCAATATTTAGAAAGTGTTAGAATTTAGAAACATGTTTTTAAAATGAACCATTACTTATAATAATCTGGATTACTAACTATAACATTTAAGATATGTTCGATTACACGAACAGAAAATAAATAGGTCTCATTTTACGGATGGCTTAATTAAAAATCTTTAAAAGTACAATTGTATAGAAATTCCCTTTCTCTTCTAAGGGCCAACATTAAAATAACAGTCCATGAAAGGCCCTCAGTTGTCAAGGCAACAATCAGTCAAGCTGCACCAAACCTCACACACTCATAAATATCAGTTTTCTTCTCCATCAAGATCCAACAATTATTTATCGGAGAAATCAGGGAAAATGTCAATGTTTTAAAAAGCGGACAAACATTTTATGTATTCTTCTCTGACCCATATCATGTCCTTAAACCAAGCTGTCTGGTAAACAAACAAAACCAACAAAGCACCAGGTGTGAACTTCCTTGGCAGGGGGAACAATGAGGATCAGTATCGTATCATCACATGTAGAAATTCTGCCATTTCTGTATTAAAATAATCGGGAAACACCAAAAAATGTACATTCCACATATTTTATTCCTTCAGTTCAAGCTACATTATCCAAAGTGACACATTAAGACATACAGTAGTGACAGCGCCAGCGCCGCTTAGAGTTGAGGTCGTAGAGAAGACGGTCATAGAACAGAGTCGATGGAGGCGTTCGTGTAGGAGCGATCCACGGTGTCGTAGAAACTCAGGCAGGCCTTGTAACGCAGCAGCTTCTCGGTCAGAGGGCTGATGGTCAGTGCTTTGCCCTGCACACTCAGGTCTATGTACCTGGGCAGGACAACAGGAAGGTGCACAAGTTTTGAAAGCAACAAAGCATTTGACCATTATTGTAACCATAGTCTTATATTCAACTATGTACTAGCTGTTGGAAAGCACCTAAAATGAACTGTAATGGACCTGAACCAGGGTAACTCACAGAAATCCACGGATGACAGTGTTTATTGTGTATTATTAATAAAATACTTGTAACGTTATAGGCAGCCACCATATAGACAAGATTGTTGCAAATAATACTGTACCTGTAAGATACTCTCCAAAAGACAAGGGTATTAATAGCCATCAGTGAGGCCAGGAGGAAGAAGTACCTCTCCAGATTCCCATCATGCAGTATGTTTGGGTAGAAGTTACCTGTCGTCAAATATAATCGCGACCATATCAGCATCAGCCTTCTTATCAAATCACTGTGCCCCTGTCATTTGTTATAGGAAGGAAACAAAACATTTCATTTTTTTGTTTACCTCCAGAGAGAAAGTACGCCAGCTGGACGATCAAGGCTCCAAGAAAACAGCCCCCTCCGTAGGACAGGGTGAGGAAGTGCAGGGAGATGCCTCTGATGTGGCTCGGGGTCAGTTGGAAAGATATGAGGGAACCTGCCAGGGAGGAAGTGACAGCAGAAGCTTCTATTTGTGAAATATTAGCACCGCCCTTGAACACTCCTATCATGTGTAAATCTGAGGAATCTGATCAATTCACAAATGCTTCCAATCTAGCGTGAACTCTAGTCTTTCACTCACATGCAGGGGTGACGAGAGCCTCGGCCAGACCAAGCAGGATGTACTGGGGAGCCAGCTGGAAATAGGGCATGGACGACACCTGCAGAACCACCCCGGACAGCGTCTGCTCCACCAGTGGATGAGTTTTCCTCTGCAGCTCCGTCAAACCTGCCACCAGGACTGACAGAGTGGCACATGCATGGCCCAGAGCTGGAGGGGGGAGGATGGACAGGGTGGGATGATAAGAGAGGGGGCTGAGGAATGGAGGGGGAGTGGGGTGGGGGATGTGATTACAGGAGAGAAGATGGAGGATGACACAGAGATAGAAGAGCAAGAAAGTCATTACCAAGTTTCCTCTTCTAAGAATCCTCTAGAGATTTTCTTGATGACACGTTCATGCGGCAAAGAGGGGAACTGTGAGGTCCCAGCAATATAAGCCTTTGATATTTAACCACCCAAATCTGATCAGTTAATCTATGAGTCCAACCAAACCATTTTACTTTATCTGATTAAACTCCCTAAAGCTGTTCTTGAGTGGTCATGCTAGGATGGACGGACAACCCAAACACGTACTGCCTCTGACGTCGGCTGTCGCTGCCACGGAGGCATACAAAACTGACTCAATGAAAGAAAATAGACAGTGAAAACAAATAGTGGAGGAGAATATATTCAGATATACTCACTGATGACTTTCGCAGGGGCCATAGGAGCTTTTTCCATGGAGAGGTAGCAGGTAGTGACGCACTCGATCAGCGGTGCTAAGAGCAGCAGAGGCAGGATGCCGATCACATTCATGGCTCCAATAGGCAACAGCAGGTTGTTCAGGTGAAGGTTGGAGTTCATCGTCTGTATGTAGTAACCTGAGGGAATCTGTGGGAAACATATTCTTTAACGTTATTGAAATGATCCCGATGATTAACTAAAGGTAACGTGACCTGCCTGTGTGATGCAGGCTCTGTACAGCAGCTGGAGGCCATGAAGAGGGAAGAGCTTTGCCAGGACTTTAACGTTCTCCACGTGCGTCTCACTGTAGCGACCACCGTTGTTCTCCTTGGCCCGGTCCAACCAAGAGACCACATCTCCACTCAGGTGCCGATAGTGGAGGCAGCACATCTTGAGAGAGTTCAGGAAGACGCCCAGTGTGGTCAGTAAGGATCCACCTGTGAAGGAAACACGGAGGAAAAGTGTGAGGTTATACACGTCATGGACTAGAAGTAGATGTACTGTGAGCCCGAATGACTTTTTTCTATGTACGTTACCTTTCTTGGGTTTGTAGGTGAGTTTGTTGCGCATCATGTGTATGGCGATGAGCGCCAGCAGCACTGAGGTGAAGGGGATGAGGAAACCCAGATTTTTGGCCACAGACTGCTGGATGTACGCAATACCCAGAAACACAACGGTGGAATTCAGGTTCACCAACCAGTAGAACCTAAACACAAGGACATCAATTCTAAATGAAAGTCCTTCATTTCTTTAAACATGAGGTTTTACATGGATACATAGCGAAAATTTGCTTTGTGGAATAGTTTGATTTGTTGTATCCCCTAAAAATGTTGGCATTGTTTGATTGGTTTGACAAGAAAGTGATTCTGTTCAAACTGTTTGCATTTTTTTCTTTTTATATGATTAACCTATTGCATTGTTTTAATATTTAAGGCTGTGGACAACCCATGCCAGCTCCTATTGGGTCAAGTGAGCTGTCAATCTAAATTTCAGAGTGCAGTCGCCGTTGTGAAATCCAGAAATCGGCTTTGTTTACATACACAGGAGTTACAAAGGAAATACATGAAAGGTTACACAAAGCTGCCAGCTGCTCTGAGATGACGCAACAGCAGTCTGTGGGTGCTCTTTGATGTATAATGTGTGTTGGATTAAATATGTTACTGGATTGGATCGTCTGGATCTTTGGCAATGTAACAAGACCGTTTTTGTTGGAATGTTATCGATAGGTGGATTACGATGAGTCTTTTTAGGTGAGTGAGCTCCATTTTGTTACTGTTTTTTTTTCGTTGGTGGTCTGACTGAGGCGTTGATTTTGCCTGCTCTGGTGATCTTATCTTGAAATGGTTTGCATCGATCGAATCACAAGAATCTTCGCTTTCCAAAGATATGTCGCATCAGTACCTAGCTATACGAAGCAGTTTTGTAAATAACAACGTTTGACACTTAACAGTCTGACGGCCCGCCCTGTCAAGAGGATTTATAGAATAAATAATATAAATAAACATACATCTGGAAAACCAGTTATCCAATTGATAGTCTGCTGAGCCTTGGTTCCTTTCCCCAGAAGATGAACCCCTCTATTTTCTACTCCACATCATAAACTCTTCGCAAGCATTACCATAGGGGGTTGGTGCTATACAGGGAAATTTTAACATCACACAAAAAGTTTCAGAATGTAACAGAAACACTGATCTGTACATAACTTCATAAAGACGATTTCTCAAATGATCCTAAAACTGATCACAGTAATAACAGCAGTGGATTGTGGAGGATTTGCTTGACGAGTAACTGACGGCTCTCAGATAGCGACACCCACCAGTTGAAGAAGGACAGGAGCTGGTGCTGGTTGTAGCCCTGCAGGCTGTAGGCGCCCATGGGGCAGAGGATGGCCCGGATGCCACCGATGCCCAGAGCGGCCGCCAGGAGGCCGGTGTAGAACAAGATCTGCTGCTCCCGGGGCTCCAGCCGGTGGGCTATGTGATGAGTGTTGATGTAGAAATCTTCGAAGGGAAATGCCACCACGGGCAGCATGGCTGTACCTAGAATTTCACAAAGACATGTGAAGTCCTCGTCATCCGCTCCATTTCAAACAGGATTTCACAGGAGTGGAGCCATGACCAAGCACCTTTACAGAAATAGACTCTTGAAATTAGCCCACACTGACAATCTGGTAGATTAATGCACATCAATAATACAGTTCAATAAGAATGAAGGGTGGAATGGTGGTGCGGTGGTTAGCACTGTCGTTTCAAAGAGAATTAGGTTTGAATCCTGGTTTAGCCAGCAGACCCTGTGTGGAGTTAGCATGTTCTGCCTGTATTTACAGGTTTTTTCTGCATGTACTGTGGCTTCCTGGCACAGTCCAAAGACATTCAGGTCTAGGTCAGGTTAATTGGAGAATCTAAATCGACGTGTGAATGGCTGTTTGTCTCTGTATGTCAGCCTCCGAGACACTGTCCAGGTTGTACCCTGCCTCTCAGCCAATGTCAGCTGGGATTAGCTCCCCGTTACCCTCAAATGATAAGAGGTATTGATAATGGATAATGAATGATGGATGGATGAACAGAGTTATAAGAGGAACAATTGAAACTTTTTCCCAGGCTTTGAAAAATACCTAGATATTGTATCATCAAGGAAAAGTGAGAAAAGACTCATCACAGCTGATCTTTGTATCATCAAGCCAAACCCTCATCTTACATTATTACAGAAATATACCTTCCAATTCCTCACATCAGACAACAGATATCAAACTGAAATCATTGTGTCTCACCGAAGACGTGAAGAACAGCACACACGTAGAGCACTTTGGTCCTTCCTAAGAAGGTTTCTGCAAACCACCCCACCAGGACAGGGGTCAGGGTGCTGGCTCCTATGAAGCACAGGTTGACTGTTGCAGCTGAGTAGTTGTCATAGCCAAGCTTCACAGTGCAGAAGAGAATCATGTTGCACACAATCCCAAAGAAAGCAAATCTTTCAAACAGCTCCACAAGCAGCACGCAGATGATGACTTGGAGCTTCTTGCGGGACTTCCTCGGCCGCCCTGGGTCTGGACGAGGCGTCCGGGAGGCTCGTCGCCGTTGGCTCCTGCCCTCTGGAGGTCTCTGAGGGTCCCCTGCCACCATAGCAGGCTGCTGGGCTGCTCGGTTGAATGGGAACTCTTGACTGTTGGAGGGTTGCACCAGCTGTGGATTGAGCTTGAATCCGTCGCTCTGGTGCGGCTGTAGAGCTGGACCTGAGACACGCAGGATGAGACACACCTTCTTGCATTCTGCACGTGCTGGTGACTAATTTTTCCTCGTGTCATGATCTTACTCAGAACTGCAGACGTCTTACGAGGATGTGACAAAGATCTGGAGATGGCACCCGTCAGGAGTAATGAACGGAATCTATTTAGAGAGCATCCCAGAAATATTTCTATAATTACCAGTAAGACACAAACATGATGTTTGTTGCTTTTACTCCCTCAATCGTTTGAGAATTATTGGACACTGTTGGCTCTGGATTTTAAAATCTAACTATGTCATTGAAATTCTGCTAAATCCTGGTTGCAATGAATACAGTCATAGAAGAAATGACAACTCAAGAAAGCATGATGTTGCCTAAGCTGTAGACTTTAGCGTTAAATAACATAAAACACAACATAAGAAAATAATTTATCGCTGCAGGTTATAACAAACACTTACAAAATGTCACATATCCCTGTGGAAGCAGCCTGCTGATAATTAGACGGATGATGTTAAGTGAGAGTCATCTGCAGTTTAAATTCAACTGGGCCCGTGCATTTAGAAAACAACAGCCTGTTGATAGAGGAGACAGTTAGCTGACTTCCCAAAGCACAGTCCAGGCCACGTCCGCCATGAAGTGAGGTTAACGACAGCTGATTCAGCAGTTTACAAGCTGCTTTGAATAGAGGGATCAACAGTTTTGCTAATGATTTGTAACAGGATTGTTTTCTGGAGGCTTCAGTATTTTTTTCTGATGTTTAAAATGTTATTAGTGTTATAATACAGAGTTTATATTTGGCAGGTTGGCTGTTAGATCCATAGATATGTACTTTATTGATCTCAAATTGGGAACCTGTTGTGTTACAGCAGCATGTCAAGGGCATTGGACACAGAGAGCGAAGTAGCAATAAAACAGATACAAATAATTAAAATAGCTCCGAATAGAACGTAATAAACATAAAAATGTACTAAAAACTGTACATGCTCAAATTTGTACTAAATATAATAGAACAACGATAGATGTGAAAATGTGAGCTGTATATAGATTTCACAGTCAATATATTAAAGTCTAAAATATTTGAAGAAAGTATTTTTGTGAGCTTCGATTCCACTAAACAAGAAAACAATATCACAATAACATATATTTACTGAACCTACAGACATGTTAATGCATATTTATGTATATGTAGCTTATATATTTATACATAGTTAAATGTGTTGTGACGGAAAACATGATGAAGAGCGTGGTGTATGAGAAGTAAGGGGTCTCCATGGTTACGGAGGCAGAGTCCAGTTGAGCGTGGGGGCGTGGCGTATCATGGGAAGCGGCGTTGTTTACAAAGCACTTGGAAGAAAGAAAGAGACGAGAAGTACAGCCACGCTTTTCTTCACAAACACACACACACACACACACAGGTCAACTACTTGTTGTTCTCTATTGTTACACACTGAGCCACAGTCACTGCGGAGTTAGCACTTAGCATCAGACGTTTGCCTATACTTTAGCTAAGTTAGCTCACCGATGCTAACGTTAGCCCCGCTCGGCTAACCGTGGAAACGAGCCCTAAACACGATTGTGTGACGTCAGCGGGTGAGTAATGTTTGCATTGTGTTACACACTGAAAGCTGCGTGTGTTTATTTGACGTCACTTCAAAGACAGAAGTTACTCACAACTACATGAAAACGTTTGTTGTGTGACGACATGTGCCTCTCAGCAGACCTCGGCTAGTGATGTCTGGAGCTGGAGGGATAATGCAGGACTATCGGCTAGACATGTCTGGGGCTGGAGAGAAGATGCAGGACTATCGGCTAGACATGTCTGGGGCTGGAGAGAAGATGCAGGACTATCGGCTAGACATGTCTGGGGCTGTAGAGAAGATGCAGGACTGTCGGCTAGTGATGTCTGAGGCTAAAGAGAAGATTCAGGACTTTCTCGGCTTTGCCTCGGAGGTCTTCAGCTCGACCCCTCTGAAGAGCAGCGGTCGGGAGGGACATGTCCACGCACCCGGGGGCATGGGAGACGGAGTCCTGTCCGAGGACGAGGACACGTTCTCCCTGCTGTCCCCCATCTACCATGACAGTTTTGAGAGTGAGGAGGAGGAGGAGGAGGATCTGGAGCTCAGTCCGGCTGAGGAGGACTCACCCCGGCAGAGCCTCCAGTCCGGACTCAGCCTCTCTCCAGTCAGGTACAGATCCGTTTATAAAGCTGATCACACTTTCTGAACCGACTCACACACCACCAGGCTCAAGGCTGGTATCATGTCTGTGTATAATAGAATATGTTTTAAAGTAAATCTGTGTTTGGAGAATATTTCTATGTCTTATACATTTTTATAACACAGTTTTTTTCCAGGCAACTTGGGGCATGTCAGGTATTGCAGTATAATTAATAGATAGATGGATGGATGTTACTATTTATGATACTAGACAAGTAGTTTATTGATCTAGAATTGGGAAATTATTGTGTTACAGCAGAATGTCAAGGGCATCGTACAGAGAACGAAGTAGCAATAAAAGATACAAAGAATTAAAATAGTTCCGAATAGAATGTAATAAACATACAATGTACTAAAAGTGATGGCTTTTTAGTACATTGTATTAAGTGGATCCTTTTCCACTGTATGTGCAGTAGAAAATTATCTTGTTCCTTATTTTCTTGGCCCTTAAAGGTTCAGTGTATACGATTTAGGTGCAAAGGATCTATTTTCAGAAATAAATATCTAAAATAATCCTAGTGATGTGATTCAGTAGGTCTTTTATATTTAGATATTTCATATTTAAATACTTTTTACATCAGAAGAGGGTCCTCTCTACGGAGGCATCCATGTCTTTTACGGTAGCCCAGACTGGACAAACTAAACACCTTTTGAGTTTTTATGAAAAACTGAAGCTTCCACAGGTCTTCTTTCATTTTTGGAAGGCGAGTACGAGATTAGGGGTATTCAACTGCAACATGCGACTTCACCACTAGATGTCACTAAATCATATACACTGAACCTATAAGTGCAAATCACAAAACTATTCTCAAAACACAACAACAAATAACAAAACACACACAGCATCTCCTTATGTGTCTATCAGTGACGAGCCGTGTCAATATTTAATTTCCTATCTTCACTATTAGAATGTAATACCATTGTGTTTTCTTTGTTATTTTTTTCCGTTGTGTTTTCCACTTCAGGGCCACCATACTCATCTTGTTTGGTTTGGTTATAGGTGTGAGCTTCCAAAAAGACCCGTTGAGCAGTTGTTAAGGTCGGCGGTGCAGCCTGCGGCCTCACCCACACTGGGTGCATGGGAGATGTGGCTGGTGAACAAAGCCAAAAAGGATCGACTCGAACTGGAAAAGAAAGCCGAGAAGGTCAGCCACTGGTTCACATTATTTCTGTCACTGTAAAGGAACAGCAGTGTTTTCCTCTTTTTGTTTGAGTGTTTACCATCTTTATTCCTCCACACTATCTGAATGTTTAAGTCAAACTTTTTGTACACTATTAATTAGGAGGGCTTACTTAAGGAAAAACAAAAACAAGAAGAAAGGGAGCGTGAGCGGAAAAAGAAGGTCATGGAAGAGAAGATCCAAGAGTGGCTTAAGATCAAAACAGATCAGGTACAGTTTTCTTTAAACTCAACACAATCACAGTTTCTCACAGTTTCAACAGTATTGCCAGCGTTATCTACGTTAGTCATTTCTCTAATCTGTTCTCTTCTTCCAATTCCAGGAGAAACATGAGCAGCTTGTGAAACAGTGGAAGGAGGAGGAGGAGATGCAGTGGCGGTTGGAAAATCAGAGGGAGATTGAACAGAAAGCTCAGCTGAAGTACAGAGCCTGGCTGCAGAAGAAGAACCGAGAAAAAGTAGAAAAAGAAAAACAGGAGAAAGTAATGCAGACCTTTAGTAGTCATTTTACTATTTTTATAAAGAAAGTCTTTTGACGTGAGAGATGATTGGATGTTTTTGTCTTTTTACAGGAGGAAGCTGAACTGAAGGAGGAGCAGGAAAAAGAGCGCCGCAAGAGGGCAGAGCAGAAGTTTAAGGAATGGGTGACGGCGACCAATGAAAAAAGCAGAACAGTTCCCAAATCACCTTGCTGCCCTACTACAAGTAATGTCATTCAGTCATGTGGGAAGTAGTAACTGTGATTAATCATTTAAAAATGTTTTGAAACCCTACAACTGATACAAATCTAGCTTTGGGTTTTTTAATGCAGTTTATAACCAGCGGCAAAATACATTTTCTATGTTGGTTACACACTGTAAATGTGATCCTAGCTTGTCAGTTTCTTTTCCCTTGTGGATCCCTGGTATTTATGAATATGTTATCGGTTTGATTCCCTCCAGGTCCCTATGACAAAACCTACCCATCACCCAGCTACGTCAATCCCATCCCATGGAAGCCGATTCACACACCACCTCCAGAGACATCACTGAAGAAGACCACTGGGAATAAACCTCAGAAACAAAGAAAAAACCAGCAAAGCTCCAGGACGACTTATAGACTTAGAAATGTGGTGAGTGCTGCACAGATGCTGCCGGGGAGATGACACAGCAGAGTCTGTGACACTGCAGCTTTGTTTCGGTTCAACCACAGCTCCTGAACTGACACCATGATGAGTCACAGCAGGATTTCTGTTCTCTAATATGGTAATCGAGACATGGTCCATCATGTCCTGTTGACGTTTTTCATTATTGTCTTTGAATTATACACCGGAGCAATTTGTTGAATGCATTTAATGTAAAGTTTAAGTAATTATACTGTTGAATATTCAGGTTTTAGTATGTTTACATGATTTAAACATGATCTAACCCAACAGATGTTAATAGGTTGTTCTGATACTTTGATCAGCTTTCATATTCTAAGATGGCTACAGCCACATCACCCTATCTTATTCTCGCTCTGTATAAATTAACAAAGCTTGTTATTGCAATAAATAGACTATAAACATCTCCCCTGGGCTTGTGTCCTCTTCTTCTTTTGTTCTGTCACTGGGTGGTCAGCAGAACCACATGTCAGCCACACCACACAAAGACGCTGGCTCTCGGTCACAGCCAAAGATAGATAAACCCGGCGTGGCCCAGAGCCCCTCACACTCACACATTGTTCTGTTGTGCCTTGCTCTTCAGTGGGCTGAGATGACGACAGAAACAAGTGAGGGGGTGGAGGGAGAGAGAAGCAGAGGAGAGAGGTTCAGATTCAAAGCAGAACGCTCGCTCTGTGTTTAAGCATCTCGCACTGAAGCCGGAGGTAAAATGATCACCTTATTCCTCAATGACTGTGTTTAACTGCTTGCCCTGTGTTTCCTTTTTGTCTTTTGTGTGATGGACGTTCCTCCAGGTCTCTGTCTGCTGCTGAGGAATGTGTTGACAGGAGTCAGTGAGTGGGCTCATAATGAGGACGCTGATTATGTTGGACACTCTTTAAATGCACAACGAAACATTGCGGGGGTGCAAAGGACACATTCTAATACAAAGACCTCAGGTGTTTATGTTCTGCCGGCAGTACTTTGACTGTGGGAGTGGTTTGAGATGTTTGCTCAGGAGAGTTTGCACATTGAGTCTTGTAAGCAGAACTGTGCTTAAAGAGTTAAGCTTGTGTTCCAACAACGCCTCCAGCATTTTGGCTCTGTGTACAATTCAACCAGCTGACACAAATTATGTCTTGTTTCCTCCTCTTCCAGGTATTGTGTCCCTTTCCGCAGCCTGAGGAGACAAACATCCATATCCCAAGATGCAGTTGTGCAGGTGGGCCGGCAGCTGGAGATCACACCTACCAGGACAGGTAGGAGGCGTGGCTTACAGTTGCAGAATGAAAGTGAGAGGTGCAGAGGGCCGAGTGACTGACAGTCTAAAGGGCAGAAATAGAGATTACACTTGTTAGGACTTGAACAATGTGGTGGATAGTGTAACGTAGACATGGAAACGAAGATGCCGGGTTTTACTTGTTTTTTGAATTTGAATCCTCTGTTATGAGATAAGTATGTTTATTTGTTGCTGATTAGGACCGACTGCAGCTGTAGCAGTTTTAATTATTCATCTTATAGTTTTTTTCTTTTTTATACGTCTGACCTGGATACCTTTCACCTGAGATTCACCCATTCGAGCCTCATGGACTGTTCTGCTCCAGCTGCTTCTTTTTCTAACAAGGATGTGACTGCTGTCTCTGTAAATAGTCTAATTTGTTATTGACACAACTTGGAAGGAACCCGTTCTGTTGCATACAGGCATAGAGGTCCTGGATCCAGAGTTTCAGCCTCAGTTTTGTGTGTGTTTGTGTATATTCTTCCCTTCAACCATGCAGTCTGCAGGACCGGAGATTGAGGATTCCTTTGACTTTCTTTTTAAAATCATCCTCATTGGGGACTCGGATGTGGGGAAGACGTGCGTGGTTCAGAGATTCAAATCTGGCATTTTCATCGAAAAGCAGCAAAACACCATCGGGGTCGACTTTACTGTTCGTACCTTGGACATCGATGGCAAGAAAATCAAGGTAAGTAGATGTGTTTGTTATTACATATGTTTGCAAACCTGAGTCCAGTTTGCTTCAGACATATGGTGCTACTGCACAATCATTTTCACAGGTATAAAGTCATTAAAATGTGCATTTTTATGAATATATATTCACGAAAAACATGCATGTGAGATGTATCTGTACTTACTTTAGTCTTTAAGTAAATAGTACGTCTGCTTGTTTCAGTTGATCAGTGTTTTTCCTACGTTAGTAAGAGGAGTGGCTGCTCCTTTAAATGACACCATCTCTGTGTTAGCTTTCTGGGTGTGTTAACTTGTTAACTGCCTGTCATGCTAATGAGGGGCTCTGTTGACATGAGCAGTTCACAAAAATGTTTAACTCTACATTTCCTCTAATATAATATAATAACTGTATATAAATACTTTTTTGTTGCTCTTAGACCCACAGTTTGCAGCCTCTTTAGTTACACTGGAATGGTGTGTTTTATTTGTGTGTTATCACAGATGCAGGTGTGGGACACAGCCGGACAGGAGCGTTTCCGTACCATAACACAGAGCTACTACCGCAGTGCACATGGGGCGATGGTGGCCTACGACATCAGCCGCCGCAACACGTTTGAATCCGTCCCCCACTGGATCAGGGAGGTGGAGCAGTACGGAGCTTCCAGCGTGGTCCTGATACTCATAGGTGAGAAGAAATAAAAGTTGTCAGTCAGTGTGGTTCCCAGAGCTTGTTTCCTCCTCAGCCTTGTCAGATGAGCTCTAGTGACCCACCCATGATGCTCTATGTGCTCCTTCACTCAGAATGGACAGTGCCTCGGCTGGGTCTCGTTTTGAAATTTGCATTTGTACCGATTGTGCACGTTTAAAGCTGAATGTTTCATTCACTAACTCACTACTTTCCACTGATGCACTCTGCGCTCCAGCAGGTGGCGATGTTCATGTGTTACAGCTGTGGTTTGAAGTTTACAGGCTATGGTTGCAGTAAATATACAAAAGATCAGACTCTGGTGATGCTAGTGACACATTGAGTTGTAGCTATTTTAATAATTGTTTGATTGTTTAGACAAATCTTTTTTCGCACTCTTTGAGGGACATGTGTCCATTGTTGGAATTCCCTGCAATATACCAAAAACACATCAATTACACGCAAATATTTTGGAACTTCAGTGTTTTATTTGAAAGTTTTGGTTTGACCTGTGGAGATGTGGTTCTATCAGCTGTACTTGCTCCCCACGATACAGCATAATTTTTCAAGTCAAAATTCTGAACACTGCCAGTTTCTAAAATGTGAGAATTTGATGCTTTTCTTTCTATATGATAATAAGTGAACTATAAATTCATCGTTTTGGGGTTTCGTACAATCAGCAGGTTCTCTAAAAACATTTATTTTGAGTGGCGTCCATCATGGGCAACACCTCTCACCCCCTACATGACAATGTGGGGTCCCTGAGCAGCTCCTTCAGCAGCAGACTGTTACACCCACGGTGTAAGAAGGAGAGGTTCCGCAGGTCCTTCATCCCGGCTGCAGTCAGGCTCTACAACACCAGCACCACCTGATAATGTTGTAGTCCCTGTCTATTATCTTTATCTCCACTCAACCTCTCACCATAGCTGTATTTGTATTTTTATTTTTGTTATTTATTTTTAATTTTTTTACTCAGATCACTACTATGCACAATAATATTCAACACTTTACATCTATATTTATATCATGGTCACTTATAATGGTTACATTGCAATATTTATATTTTCCTTTATACTATCTTGTAGTATTATTTATTTTATGGTCACTTACTTTTAATTATTTTTTCTGTATCATGGTCACTACTGTTGCAATATTACTTATAATACTTTTGTTTTCATTACAATAACACTCACATCACTCCACTTTCTCCCCAGTACCTGCTTTTGCACAGTGTCTGTTTTGCAGGTTGTTTTTGTTTTCTGTATATTTTTACTCTCATTATGTGTAGTTTAGTAGTGTATATATTTTGATCTTTCTTTTTTATTGTTGCTTCGGCACTGTTATTTAAATTCAGTTTTTCTCTTTTTTGCTGTAACAAGTGAATTTCCCCGTTGTGTGGATAAATAAAGAAATCTAATCTAATCTAATATCCACTGCGTTTTCAATATTTGCTCTGTTCACCTGCGCAGGTAATAAGTCCGACCTCCTGGATCAGCGGCAGGTGTTGTTCGAGGACGCCTGCACTCTGGCAGAAAACAACGGTGTCCTCGCTGCTCTAGAAACCTCAGCCAAGGAGGCCCAGAACGTGGATACGGCATTCAACCTCATGGCCCGGGA
Source organism: Limanda limanda (assembly GCF_963576545.1). Classification (NCBI taxonomy): domain Eukaryota; kingdom Metazoa; phylum Chordata; class Actinopteri; order Pleuronectiformes; family Pleuronectidae; genus Limanda; species Limanda limanda. The sequence goes on from NC_083643.1 coordinate 8,521,723, forward strand.
GCTGCTGGCACGCAACGGCATGCCGATGGTGGACGAGGCTTCTCAAGACCCGTCTCAGTTCATGCTGAATAACAGCTCTCACCCTGTGTTTGGTACTGGGTCTTCAGATAAAAAGTGTGGGTGCTGAGCGGACTGAGAGAGGAATGTGTAGATTAAGAATTGTCTGAAAAAATTGTGACGGCAGCCTGAAAACTAAATGTATGTTTAAAACAAAAAGAGCAGGGAGGTTATTTACATGATTTTTTTAAAGAAGTGCATCGTTGTATTGTGTGAATCAATGTAGGTTTTGTTATTATTATTTATATGGCTGAAAAACCTCCATCGCAGGTTTTAAATGGGAAATGTATTTGTAATATTCTCCTGAGGATAACTGCTGCTGAATGTGATGACTTTAGAAACCACACCTCTGCCAGAAGACTCTGTAAACACACTGTTTTCACTTGATGTGCAGTTTTTGTGCCTTTTTTAATTGTCCTCTCACACAGTATGGCTATTACAGTACATTCCCAGTGTTTAACGGTTTCAACCTGTAATTGAAGTCAAATACAAATCATACATTTTTATACCTGTCACTTACAAAGATGACAAACAGCACTACGACATTTTGACTAGTGCTGGTGATGTAATTAAATATTCTCTCCACAAAAAAATACAGAAATTCACAAATCCTTCATAAAATTTTCACAACTAAAACTACTGGACAGAAAAATAGCACCTTTTTCATTGCTTTGAACACTGTGGTAATTGCAGATCCTCTATAAAATAAAACATTAGGCTAAATCTAATCTGGTGAGGTACTAAACTGAGACCTGGCAACTTAATCTCATCAGCATTAGTGGTTACATGTTCATCCTAGTTTAAAAACAAATCCAGCTGAAATGTGAGAGCAGTGCAAACAAGCAGCAGGACGGCTCTACATGAGACCTGCTGGGGTCTGTGTATCTGGGAAGGCAAGATGACCTAGTTTGGCAAATAACAGACTGTTGAGAAAATAATCAAATCCATCTTTATCTGCGACACTGTCAACAGATCTTTTCTGGATCAGTCTAGACCCAAAAGATTTCTCAGCTCTGGTCATTGAACATACAGATATTTCATTTCAAGTTTCGCAAAAAAAGAAAGTAACTCAGCGCCTACACTATCTGTAAAGGACATCTGATATTATTGTGTACAAAGGTAAGGAAGGGCAGACGTCAGACTATACAGTGTAGTTTAAGCGATAAGAGACAGTGAGGCGTGTATTGTTTGTGAAAAATATATTAATTTAAAAAACATGACGCATTAAAACGTCTATATCCTTTATATATTTGGTTAAAACTTGTTGTTGCAGCCGATTCTAGGGCACTTGAGGAAAATCTTGAAGAATTAGTTACAGTAACAGCTACATCTACCCTGTGGATAAGTTTATATTTAAAACAGAATACACACCCTTGAGCTTCTGCTACAATTTGTAAGGATGTGTTGGAGCTGGTCCTACTCCAGGGGCCAGCCCTCCTGCTCGAACACCAGCTCCACCGCCTCCTTTACATCCTGCACAATAAAGGACGGCTGCGTGAGGCTGGGGTCAAAGCGGAAGTCCCGGTGGCCGTGGAAGATGTGCTGCTCTGTGACGGTCTGCGTTGTGTCCGAGGGCAGCTCCTCCTGGTCTCTGCTGTACACGCCAGTGCACACCAGGATGGAGCTGCACTTGTCTGGAAGATCTTCCTCTGCCCCGTATGCACTGGACGCTCCGCCAAGCTCGGCTGATGTCATCTTAGGGACATCGTCCACAGTTTCTGCAGAGGGCTCGAGACCACTTCCCCCACTCTTAGCCTGCTTCCGGGCCTTGGAAGACCGAGAAGCCTGGAGGTAGCTGTTGTAGAGGTTGGCGCCGTATATATCTGCCATGGGATTGTCGCTATAGATGGAGATAACAAAAGGAAAGGTCAACGTTTTTCTGTTTAAATAAAACAAATAGGGAATAACTAAATGATTCAAATTCAGGAGATAACTGGCTCACCCTATAGCATACAGCCTCTTCACCGGTGTGGTCCAGCCGAGTCTCTCCGCCTGCTGTCTGACCAGCAGCTCAGCGTAGTTGTACGTGACAACGCTGGGTTTACCGATCAGAGCCTCGTACTTCAGATCATAGCCTGTGATCTTCTTGTACAGGCTTTCCAAGCACACCAGAAACATACCGTGACCAAACCTGTAACACACGGATAATAACACATTTACCATAATAACTCCGTGGTCCTACAGATCCTCTAATAGTGTCTTTGGGTTTGATGTACATAATATAATAGTGTGCATCTTTAAACGCTAATGCACCGTACCTGGGATCCTTGGCCTCAGCCATCCACAGCAGGTCCATGTTACAGGCCAGGACCGGGATGTGAGGGTACTGTACGGAACTCCAGGCGTTGTCTAGGTTCCCGTTTGTCATGAGCACATCAACAATAAGCTGCAGGTTTGTCTCCCATCTGATTGGCTCGCCGAATAAAATCACAGCTGTGCAAACAAACGGGTGAGGAGAGAAGTTTTACAAAGTACAGCCATAAATGTTAAGAGCTACAGCGGTCACCGTCAGTGGAAACATACCGTCTATCGGCCGTAAGCCTTTGGTGGGTGGAATCTGTAAGACATAAGCAACCGGTGAGATGATATATCCATGTCTGAATATATACTGGCTTTAGTGGGAATGCTTACACTGCTTTTGGGCCGTCGGTTTTGATCGACGATATCGAGAAGAGGATATGCATCTCTGAGCATATCAATGGTAACAACATCCTGAAAGCCCAGGCTGAAGTTTGGGGAGTTAAAGTCAAACACAAACATGTGGAGGTAAGAGCCACAAGGCACATGTGAAAAACCTACATATAACCTTGGTTGGTTCTTGGATAATTTGTTCTTCAAGTATAATTTGCTTTAAAGCAGAATAATGTCGCTTTAACTGAGCAACAGCGCCCCCTGCAGCCAAAAGTAGTGATTTAATCTGTTGGGATCCGTGTTTTGAACTGATTTACATTTCAGTTTATTCGTGAACTCACTGGAGTCTGATTCTGGCAGTTTAAGTTCCTCACTTCTCACAGGAGATCGAACACATCGTCAGACTGATTTCCTCTCAAACTTGATTAGATAAAAAAGTAAAACATTCACACTATGAATCAACTATTAAATGAGAGCTTATTCCAAATGAGAAAAAGAAACAAACCGGCCATCACTTCTCCATTAGGAATGAAATGAGTAAGTAAGAAATCAGTGACAACTCTCCGGTGCGACCCTCAGGAAGCAAAGGGCAAATAGAACAAACACTGATAACAAAGTAGGGCACAAGTGCACTGAATACACAGAACATGTTATAAAGTAAACATCCAGAGTGACTGCAGGAACCGTAGAGTTAAGACAGGATACTTGTGAGCGACCTCCTCCACCGGACCCTGCCCAGACACCAGCACGCGCATTTTGTGTAACTGAGTGAACATTCGCAAAGGACTGTGGGAAAGCATCACCTGGTCAGGAGACACCTTGGATCAACAGAGGAAGAAAAGAGTGAAAAACAGAGACAAATCAAACTGAGGAAGCTCAAAAGAAAATCAGTTTTTTTACCTCCACCTCCAGCAGATGTGACAGATGTTCGGCTTTTGTCTGTCTCATGCAGTTCCCAGCATTGGTGACAAACACCACGGGCACCTTGTATTTCCCGTCGCGGTCCACCAGGTTCTTGAAGCACTGCTTGGCGGCAGGGATGAGCGTCCTGCCCCTCACCAGCACCCCATCGATATCGAAGAGGAGCCCGAAGGAGCCGGGGCCCTGAGGATGGGCCTAAGAGGGGGGGCAAAGAGCAGAGAAAAATGCAAAGCTGTTAAAAGTTATTGATTGACTGTGATGTATGGCATCTTGATTGCGTCAGTTTAGATAGAGGGAGCCGGGTTGGATTTACTCTCAGGCTGTAAGAATCACACAGCAGAGATTTAATGGAGGGGATAAATCACTGATGAGGGAAGTGGGTGAATGAGATCGTAATAACTGCTGTTGTGAGTGTGTGATGTAATCAACTCTTTGTGTGTGTGTGTGTGTACGTGTGTGTGTACGTGTAGAGATAGATGTCCTTGTGAGGACCGTTTGAACCCTAGAACCTACAGAGTGAGGACATTTTGGCCAGTGCTCACTTTCAATGGGCTGGTTTGGAACTTAAGACATGGTTAGGGTCAGAATTAGGTCAGAGTGATGGTTGAGGTTAGGGTAAGGGGCTAAGCAATGCCAATGAAGTACAAGGAGTATTCTCAGAAGTACAAAGAGTACTCAGAAGTACAAGATTGGGGGTGTATGTGCTCCTACATTTCGTATATCTTGTATTATTGAGCACAGCAGCCATTAGTTTAGTGTTAAAGGACTGAAAGATCGTGTCCTTCATCTCCCCTCGTCTTCTTCGTGTGTGTAAAGTGTGAGTGAATGCTCCACTTACATGGCTGTAGGGTCTGGAGGTGGAGGACACGCCGGGGACATGTCCTGCTGCTCCCTCGCAGCTGAACCTCAGCAGCTTCAGGACTCTGCTCACAGAGACGAGTTTCTGCATCGCTCCAGGCAGCGGTGAGTTTAACAACGGCACACTTTACTCCACTAAAGATAAAGCTGGTGACCGTCAGTGGACGTATCTCATGATGCCACAGTGCTGAACTCTTCTTCTTCTTCTTCACGGTGTCAGTGGAGCTGTCTCCCTTCACAACAGCAGCTCTGCTCAATGGAGGCGCATGCGCAGAGGAGCCGGGACCTCAAAACTTCCTGTTCTACCACGTCACGAAATATCCCCCCGGAAGTTTCTCTTATTAGGGCCCGAGCACAGACATCAAAGGTGTCTGGTGAGACCCTATTGAAATTGTAAGGATTTTTATTAGGGCCCGAGCACTGATCAAAGGTCAGGGAGGTCCCTATTGTTATTGTAAGGATTATTAGGGCCCGAGCACCGAATGGTGAGAGGCCCTATTGAAATTGTAATGATTATTATTATTTTTCCGGCAAAAGGATGGGCTTTTTGAGGGCTTTAACGTGCTCAAAAAGTTATGAAACTTTGCAGTAAATTAGTAAGTGGTGAAAATTTACGTATTCTGGAGTATTTGGAAATGGGCGTGGCAAAATGGCTCAACAGCGCCCCCTGGAACCCAGCCCCTAGGTTTCCACATAACCGTTTTTCACCAAAATCGGGCAAGAGGTGTATCGTGACTAATCATGAAAAAAAGTCACAAGGGGCATTATGAAAAACGCAACAGGAAGCCCGCCATTTTGGATTTAGTGGCCATTTTGGCCATTTTGGCGATTTTTACTTTAATGTACTTGTCCCAGGGTTTTCATCAAATCAACTTCAAATTCAGATGAGTGTCATCACAACAAGATAGAGAAAAAAACTGACTTAAAAAATCAACTTTTCGTCACACCGTGTGACCGTGGCGTGGCATCAAAGTTTGATTAAACGCCATCAAAACACGAGGTTCTGTATCTAGGACAAACACGATCCAATCGAGTCCAAACTAGACACATAAGACAAGAGTCCCGGCTTGATGACATCTGCACTGAAATCATGACTTAATATCACAGCGCCCCCTGGTGGCAACAGGAAATGTCTGTTTTTTTGCATGTCTTACACTTGGATGTATTTCTCCTCATCCACTGACCTCAACCATGTCAAACTGTATCAAATGGGTCTCAAGACATTGATAATGAAGATATAAGATTACTGTGACTTTTCGTCAAACGCCATACTAATGGCGTGGCATCAAAGTTCATCAACTGGCCATGACACACGAAATTGCTGTAACTTCCGTGTTCATGGTTCCATCTCACTCAAACTACATGTATGTATTAACATCCCCCCCCTGAAGATATTCATATGGTTTAAAGAAATGGGCGTGGCAAAAAAACTAACTAGCGCCCCCTAAAGGGCAGCCCCGGCACTACGATTGGTTGACATGTACAAAAATTGAGTATGGCATGTGTCTTTTCATGACAAACAAATAAGTCTCTTGGATCGATATGTTAGACCAAACAGGAAGTCCGCCATTTTGGATTTAGTGGCCATTTTGACCATATTCCACATTTTTACTTTGACATACTTGTCCCAGGGCTTTCATCAGTTCATCTTTAAATTCAGATGAGTGTCATCACAACAAGATGGAGATAAAAAATGATTTAGGGATTGTTTTTTCGTCACACCGTGTGACCGTGGCGTTACGTCAAAGTTCATCAACTCGCCGTGAAACACGAAATGCTGTAACTTCAGTGTTCATGGTTCTACCTCACTCAAACTACATGTGTGTATCATCAGCCCCCCCCCTGAAGATATTCATATGGTTTCAAGGCCGTGTGACCGTGGCGTTGAAGTTTGATTAAACGCCATCAAAACACGAGGTTCTGTATCTCTGACATATATTGTCCAATCAAGTCCAAACTAGACATGTAAGACTAGAGTCCCAGCCTGATGACATCTACACAGAAATCATGACTTTAAATCACAGCGCCCCCTAGTGGCTACAGGAAGTGAAGCGTTTATTGTCCAATTGAGTCCAAACTAGACATGTAAGACTAGAGTCCCAGCCTGATGACATCTAGACAGAAATCATGACTTTAAATCACAGCGCCCCCTGGTGGCTACAGGAAGTGAAGCGTTTATTGTCCAATTGAGTCCAAACTAGACATGTAAGACTAGAGTCCCAGCCTGATGACATCTACACAGAAATCATGACTTTAGATCACAGCGCCCCCTGGTGGCTACAGGAAGTGAAGCTTTTATTTTTATTTTTCTTCTTCTTCAGGCAAATTAATTGGCTTTTTGAGGGCTTTACCATGCTCAACTTCTTACCAAAATTTGCAGAAAGTTAGAAAGTGGTGAAAATTTACGTATTCTGAAGGAATTTTCAATGGGCGTCGCAAAATGGCTCAACGGTGCCCCCCGAGACCCCTGGAACGTGTTCACATTGACCGGTCTTCACAAAAATCGATATACAGGTGTATCATGACCAGACAAACAAAAAAGTCTTCAGGTGCAATTGGAAAAACACAACAGGAAGCCTGCTATCTTGCATTTAGTGGCCATTTTGGCTATATTCCACATTTTTACTTTGATGTACTTGTACCAGGGTTTTCATCGGATCAACGTCAAATTGAGATGAGTGTCATCACAACAAGATGGAGATAAAAACTGACTGACACATTTTTTTTTAGTCACACGGTGTGACCGTGGCGTGGCGTCAAAGTTTGATTACACGCCATGAAAACACGATGTTCTGGCTATTAAAACACTATGTTCTGTACATACATCGACCATGAATCCTTTGATGCTGAGTCGGTCAAATATCAAAGGAATCTTTGTTTTTATTATTATTTTCAGGCAAAACGCATGCAACGCTTCAAAATGCATGTGCTCGGGCCCGCCCAGTGCTGCTTTGCAGCCCTAGAAATTTAATTTATTGTTATTATTATTCATTATTATTATTATTCAGGCAAATGAATTGGCTTTTTGAGGTTTTTAATTATTATTATTTATTATTATTACTCAGGCAAATGAATTGGCTTTTTGAGGGCTTTAACATGCTCAACTTCTTACCAAAATTTGCAGAAAGTTAGAAAGTGGTGAAAATTTACGTATTCTGAAGGAATTTTCAATGGGCGTCTCAAAACGGCTCAACGGTGCCCCCGAGACCCCTGGAACGTGTTCCCATTGACCAATCTTCACAAAAATCGATATACAGGTGTATCATGACCAGACAAACAAAAAAATCTTTAGGTGCAATTGGAAAAACACAACAGGAAGCCTGCTATTTTGCATTTAGTGGCCATTTTGGCCATATTCCACATTTTTTGTTTGATGCACTTGTACCAGGGCTTTCGTCAGATCAACTTCAAATTGAGATGAGTGTCATCACAACAAGATGGAGATAAAAACTGACTGACGGATTTTTTTTTAATCACACGGTGTGACCGTGGCGTCAAAGTTTGATTACAAGCCATTAAAACACGATGTTCTGTAACGCAGACTTACATGGACCATGAATCCTTTGATATCAGTCTTCCTAGATCAAAGGAAACTTTATGTCTTGCAAAGGTCATGTCTCTTTCTCTCTCAGAACTGGTTATTTTTGCTTTTTCAGACAAAAAGCATGCAATGCTTCAAAATGCATGTGCTCGGGTCCACCCAGTGCTGCTTTGCAGCCCTAGAAATTTTAGTTATTATTATTATTTATTCTTCTTATTATTTTTCTATATGTTATCTTAATGAATGTATTTGAATTGAAACTTCATATTTTACATTTTTACCATCATTTGAGAAATATCAAGAAAAGAGAAATACCAAAATACAGGCAGCTCAAAGTTTCAGATTAAAGAAATGTTTTGAGTATGTGTAAAGAAAAATGCAAATCTTTTCTATTTTTATATAAATTTTTTCAATTTTCATTCTTACATTGAACCTACTTACTACTGTTAAGTTCAACCAATTAAAGTTAAGAAGATAGAAAGTTATTTTTAACTATAACTTTACTTTACTACATCTAAAAGGAACAGGTGACTGAAGGCTCTTACGTGGATCCCTGCAAAGCCTCTATCGACCTCCATCAAAACTTTCCCAAAACAGGGAATAATAATTATATTTGATGCTCTCATGCCCACTTTTGACCATTCTAATGGAATACTTGTTGAATGAGTTACTGAAAGCAGTGTTTTGAACAGGTGTCAGTGCATTTTGTCATGGGGTCAGGTGTTTATTTCTAAAATTCTGAGTATGAGTGTATATGGTTGGTGGGATTAATTACAAGCTAATTATTGCAATCATAATAACATAAACATGTTTCTTTAAAATGTTGCCATTGCTGTGGATCAGCCATTCTCTGGGCGCTGCTTCTAAACTCAGCCTACCATGTTGCAATCTTTTATAGGACGACTTCCATGATGTTCTACTTAGGCCAAGGGACTAATCACCAACGTTTATTCCTCCTGTTCACAACGTATCTTACTTTATTCTTATTTAATTACATTTATTTGCTTCTCTTAATTGTTCTCCTCATTGAAATGTAGGTGGTAAATCGAATGTCAAATTAACTTACCCTCCTGTGTAAAATCCATGGAACACTAGTGGAATGGAGCAGAACGAGATATTTTTGACAAAGGACCACAAACGGCAGATAATAATCAATCAATCAATTGATAAGAAAACGCTTGGGTCAAATAAGTCACAGACCTTCAAACTCTTGTGTCTGTCTCGGTTTTAATCTTCCACTCTCCACCTTTGCTTCATTTCAAGTTCCCACACATCCACTTTCTTTTTCCCCCCGACCTAGCAGTTATTATTATAGCAGTTTATCAGGAAGAACTGCTATTCAATTGTTCGTCTTAAACACAACACTTCTTACTAGAATCCCTCGGACTGACTGACGTGCCCATACACATATATACACACACACACACACACACACACACACACACATGCACAAAACTTGTCAATCCCCTGTCAACCTAATTTGCTTCGAACATGGAGAATGGAGACGCCCTCCTCTAATGAGAACAAATCTCCAAATCTTTTCTTCCTCCCTCTCCCAGTTTCCCTTTCCTTACTTCATTCTCTCCATCTCCTCACCCCCACTCCACCCTCGGTCCCTCCAACCTTTGCTTCCTGCCTTTTAATATTGTAGCCATCTCGCTCATGCCACCAATTAGCGACATAATAGACCAGTGGGCTGCTGTGACTGACTGCTTGGACCTCAGTGTTCCAGTGAAGGGGCACAGGACAGATGTAAAAACCAGAGAGAGGTGTTATGAAATGGTACCAAAAATGTCCTTTCTCTGTCTTCAAAAAAATCTGAATCCGACTGTTTATAGAGATGGATGAAAAGTCTCCTCTCACTCCAGTCCCAAAATTAAGCCAAAATATCCTTTATTCTGGCCCTGCCATCTTGCACTTTTGACTTAATTTTGAAACAGTCTCTGCAAGATATGGACATATATTTTTAAAACCAAATTTACCAAACAAAATAACACTTGGACAAACACCACAGTGATACAAACTACCTTAATTACTAAATTTTACGTATTTTCGGACCTTTTAGATTGGTCCATGTCCCATCTGCTAACGTAGAGGAGGCAGGGTTTATATCCTATACTGCAGCCAGCCAACAGGGGGCGATCCAGATAATTTGGCTTCACATTTGGGGCTCTGTCTCTTCGTCCATCTTAACATACAGTCTGGTTCAGAGAGAGTCGTGTGTCATGCTATTTAAATAGTGCCTCACTGAGCCATTTTGCCTCATTGGGCCATTTTGCATCCCATATAAAATCCCTTAAAAAAGTATATATTACCTAATGTATCTATATTACACAACATTAAACATGATGGTTCACAAAAGTTTGTCTTTACATAATGCAGACAGTTGATTATCAAAATCATATAATCCAGCAGCATTTCTAGAGACTGACCTCGTCTTAGAATATTTCTTTCACATATATCAAGACAGTGAGAGCTCTGTTTGTAAACAAGAGGACAAAAGAGGCAGAACAGTAGCTCAAAAACCTCTTTGATATTGTGTTCCTCTTGTCCCTCCCATCCCATTTTCAGGTGCCTACAAAAATACCATAACTGCACCTTCAGCACACTTGACCTCAGCTTTTACCCTATGAACGTTTCCCTCCCTCGTGTTATTGTTACAGGTTTGGTTTAGCTCTCTGCGTTGGTGGACAGCTTGGACACACACACCTCTGAGCTGAGGGGGTCTGTGTTATGTAGGTTAATACGCTTATTCAGACAAAACACACACCTCTGACAGTGTGTCTGGCTGCGGGCTCGTCTCTGTCTGTCACTATGTGCTTAAGTGGTGATCGGTGGAACCTCCCGCCGTTTGCATTTGATTTTCTTTTTCATTCGATTTTATTTCTCATAAACATCTTCCATTAAAGGTTTTCATTAATGTTGTTTTATATTATGATCTCACGCAATGTCTCCAACGGCGACTAGTGCTAAAGAGGCCATTGTTGCTCATTAATAAATGAGGTTTTTTTTTTGTTGTTCATGCTAAACTGGGATAAGCATATTCATAAGGGCAGACATCTTTCAGACAGCTTTGAGTGAATCCGGAGGGTCTGTTTTCTCACTGTGTTCTTGTTTGTGCCGATACATAACCCCGTTTGTTGACCACAGTCCCGCCCCATTAACTCCCATGATCCTCTGTGTCACAGACGCAGTGACAGAAACAAGCAAGACAGAGAGAGAGCAAGACACATACGGCCCCATTTTCACACTTGAGAGAGCACGCCCCCCGGATTACAGAATAAATTGGTCAGGGTTACAAACTGATTACCATGTCATGTTGCATCTTTATTCTCATACATAATAAACAATGAGCGACCATTAAAACGTGTTGCACGCAGTGGCCCCCACCTCCGTCCCAACCAGACTAATCAAAACAACACATAAAACCACTGTGTCCTTAACTGAGTCCTGTGAGGAGTAAAGCAACAAGTTTAATGTTTTCATTTACACAAAGGGACATATTTACAATGGCATGGAGCATTTAATAATCTAGCATTTGAAGAATGATTGTCTCTAATCGTACCGCAACTTAATTGAAACTTGTTGGTTTGTTTGCTTACCCAAAAACGACTTATGGGATTTTCAAGAGACTTGGAGTGATGAGAAATGGGATGGATATGGACAAAGGGGAACATGTTTTTTCTCTTTCCTCCACATTACAAGATGTTTTTAGTTTTTTTGTTGGTTTTTGTGTGATTTTAAAATGTACTGGTTGTAACTTGTGCCTTTTCAAGCTCTGGGGAAAAAACTGTGATCTTTAAAAAAATCTATGCCTGTGTCATATTTCACTAATTTTCCTGTTTTTTACATTATATATATTGGTCATTGTTCCATTCATATTTGTATTATCCTTACACTTAAGTTTTGCACGTTACTTATTACTTACTGATGACTATTTGACTCTTGCTGCTGTAATATGCGGACTAATAAAATATCATCTTATCTTATCTTATTTGAAAATATCAAATACGCAGGGTAGACTCATACAAATAATTGTAATATTTATATGCTATTATGTATCTTCAATAGATAACAAATTAGACAGCACAGATTCACATAGTGTCTTTCTGAAGTAGAAGTGAGTTAAAAAAAATGATACATATACTATCTGTCATATCTGTATATATTCAGGTTCATTCACTGCCATCTCCTTTGAGGTGAAATTTGTGCATACATTTTTCTGTTTAGGTTTTTATGATGTGAACTATAAGGATTAGAACATCATAGTAAGTGCAGCGCGAGGCTTTAACAGTGTGAGGCAGTCTGATCGAGACTCTTTAGTATCACTATATTTCATTGTGTTCCCAATGAATTTAGCTGCAGCAGAGATATAATTATTATTATTAGGGCCCGAGCACAGACATCAAAGGTGTCTGGTGAGACCCTATTGAAATTGTAAGGATTATTAGGGCCCGAGCACAGACATCAAAGGTGTCTGGTGAGACCCTATTGAAATTGTAATGATTATTATTATTATTATTCAGGCAAATGAATTGGCTTTTTGAGGGCTTTAACATGCTCAACTTCTTACCAAAATTTGCAGAAAGTTAGAAAGTGGTGAAAATTTACGTATTCTGAAGGAATTTTCAATGGGCGTCGCAAAATGGCTCAACAGTGCCCCCCGAGACCCCCGGAAGGTGTTCCCATTGACCTGTCTTCACAAAAATCGATATACAGGTCTATCATGACCAAACAAACAAAAAAGTCTCTGGGTGCAATTGTAAAAACAAAACAGGAAGCCTGATATTTTGTATTTAGTGGCCATTTTGGCCATATTCCACATTTTTTCTTTGATACACTTGTACCAGGGTTTTCATCGGATCAACTTCAAATTGAGATGAGTGTCATCACAACAAGATGGAGATAAAAACTGACTGACGGATTTTTTTTTAATCACACGGTGTGACCGTGGCGTGGTGTCAAAGTTTGATTAATCGCCATTAAAACATGATGTTCTGTAACGCGGACATACATGGACCATGAATCCTTTGATTTCAGTCTTCCTAGATCAAAGGAAACTTTATGTCTTGCAAAGGTCACGTCTCTTTCTCTCTCAGAACTGGTTATTTTTGTTTTTTCAGACAAAAAGCATGCAACGCTTCAAAATGGATGTGCTCGGGCCCACCCAGTGCTGCTTTGCAGCCCTAAAAATGTTAGTTAATATTAATGTTGTATTGTCTTCTTTTCTCCATCGCTTCTTATCTTCCTTCCTTGTTTCCTCCTTGTTCGCTTCCTTTCTTTTTATTCAAATTTCAATTAAATGCAACAAAACCAAACTGAAGTTTTCCTCCGTATATTTGTATTTATTATTATTATTATTATTCAGGCAAATGAATTGGCTTTTTGAGGGCTTTAACATGCTCAACTTCTTACCAAAATTTGCAGAAAGTTAGAAAGTGGTGAAAATTTACGTATTCTGAAGGAATTTTCAATGGGCGTCGCAAAATGGCTCAACGGTGCCCCCCGAGACAGCCCGAGACCCCCGGAAGGTGTTCCCATTGACCTATCTTCACAAAAATCGATATACAGGTGTATCATGACCAGACAAACAAAAAAGTCTCTGGGTGCAATTGGAAAAACACAACAGGAAGCCTGCTATATTGCATTTAGTGGCCATTTTGGCCATATTCCACATTTTTTCTTTGATACACTTGTACCAGGGTTTTCATCGGATCAACTTCAATTATTAGGGCCCGAGCACAGACATCAAAGGTGTCTGGTGAGACCCTATTGAAATTGTAAGGATTATTATTATTATTATTATTATTCAGGCAAATGAATTGGCTTTTTGAGGGCTTTAACATGCTCAACTTCTTACCAAAATTTGCAGAAAGTTAGAAAGTGGTGAAAATTTACGTATTCTGAAGGAATTTTCAATGGGCGTCGCAAAATGACTCAACGGTGCCCCCCGAGACAGCCCGAGACCCCCGGAAGGTGTTCCCATTGACCTATCTTCACAAAAATCGATATACAGGTGTATCATGACCAGACAAACAAAAAAGTCTCTTGGTGCAATTGGAAAAACACAACAGGAAGCCTGCTATTTTGCATTTAGTGGCCATTTTGGCCATATTCCACATTTTTTCTTTGATACACTTGTACCAGGGTTTTCATCGGATCAACTTCAAATTGAGATGAGTGTCATCACAACAAGATGGAGATAAAAACTGACTGACAGATTTTTTTTTAATCACACGGTGTGACCGTGGCGTGGTGTCAAAGTTTGATTACACGCCATTAAAACACGATGTTCTGTAACGCGGACAAACATGGACCATGAATCCTTTGATTTCAGTCTTCCTAGATCAAAGGAAACTTTATGTCTTGCAAAGGTTACGTCTCTCTCTCTCTCAGAACTGGTTATTTTTGTTTTTTTCAGACAAAAAGCATGCAACGCTTCAAAATGGATGTGCTCGGGCCCACCCAGTGCTGCTTTGCAGCCCTAAAAATTTTATTATTATTATTATTATTATTATTATTCAGGCAAGTGAATTGGCTTTTTGAGGGCTTTAATTAGTCTTGAATTGCTGAGGAGTGAGATACATCGAATAATGCAGCTAATTATTATTTTGATATAAAAGTTTATACTGGGATCTTTGTGAATTTTCAATTTAGGAGAAATGTGTAAACTGTGTCATAAGTATTGGCCTGACTGATCTTGGCAACAAGCTCTGAACCCCTGGTTCAGTGTGTGCCTGAATGGATACATCTCAGATCAACACATGTCAAATCACCAAATGGTCACATGAGGGAAATGTGATTCTTTGATTGAATCTTTATTAAAAAAAAATTAATCCAAAGGATGTGTTGCTTTGATGATTTAGAAATTTGTAAAAAATATTTATGGCCTCAGATTTACTGTTTTCTAAATGCTCAGCATGATCCTTTTGAAATATGTTCACATTTTTGGAAATGTAGGAGAAAATTACACAGAAGTCAATTAAAAAAGACAAACAATTATTTGAGTTGTTCTGCTTTTACTTGCACTGAGACATTTCTTACAAAAATACTTTTAATACAAAAACTGCTTAATACTACAGCTGCTGTGAAACATATCAACACTGATAAGTGTGTGAAATAAAGAGGCTGAAGTTGACAATGATACACCAGAAAAAACAGTGAACCTCCAGAGATATAGCATCCTAACAACAAAGGAGTGTGAGCTAAGACGACTTAATCCGTTGTCTAAGTGAAATTTACATTTTACCTTTATGAAAAGGTTTACATGGTGTACTTTGTTGTCTCCTACCCAAAGTCTTTCTCATCAGCTCAAAAGAGTAATGACAACAATGTTCCATTGGTCATTATTATTATTATTATTATTATTATTATTATTATTATTCAGGCAAATGAATTGGCTTTTTGAGGGCTTTAACATGCTCAACTTCTTACCAAAATTTGCAGAAAGTTAGAAAGTGGTGAAAATTTACGTATTCTGAAGGAATTTTCAATGGGCGTCGCAAAATGGCTCAACGGTGCCCCCCGAGACAGCCCGAGACCCCCGGAAGGTGTTCCCATTGACCTATCTTCACAAAAATCGATATACAGGTGTATCATGACCAGACAAACAAAAAAGTCTCTGGGTGCAATTGGAAAAACACAACAGGAAGCCTGCTATATTGCATTTAGTGGCCATTTTGGCCATATTCCACATTTTTTCTTTGATACACTTGTACCAGGGTTTTCATCGGATCAACTTCAAATTGAGATGAGTGTCATCACGACAAGATGGAGATAAAAACTGACTGACGGATTTTTTTTTAATCACACAGTGTGACCGTGGCGTGGCGTCAAAGTTTGATTACACGCCATTAAAACATGATGTTCTGTAACGCGGACATACATGGACCATGAATCCTTTGATTTCAGTCTTCCTAGATCAAAGGAAACTTTATGTCTTGCAAAGGTTACGTCTCTCTCTCTCAGAACTGGTTATTTTTGTTTTTTTCAGACAAAAAGCATGCAACGCTTCAAAATGGATGTGCTCGGGCCCACCCAGTGCTGCTTTGCAGCCCTAAAAATGTTATATTTTCATATATTTTAGTTGTATATATATTTGTATATATATTTATTATTATTCCTTTGAATTCACATTGCCCTTAAAACTTTCAAAATATCAGCTCCAAAAACATTTGGAATGTAACATGATTATTTAAAGATAGTTGGTCATAGCTGTTTTACATTAATAGTGTAAAAATGACACGTGCTATAAGTTATGGAATATAATGCACATAAATGAAACATTATTTCTCTTATTTAATTTATTATTATTTCAGTTTGTGTTTTGTTTTATGTCTTCCTGTTCCACTTAGGATTTCTTATCCAGATTAGTCACAGCTGTTGTCACACAGCAGTGTTGTCCTGCACAAGGCATTGAGCATGGGACTATTTAGAGCCAAGAGAGAGAGAAATATATAGAGAGAGAGGAGGTTGCAGCCAACACTGAATATGATGTAAATGCTGCTATGGAGAAAACTGTGTTGGTCTGAAACTGGCAAAGACTCTTGTTGCACCGCTTTGTCTAGAGAGTAAGATGGGGCCAACATATAAATATGTAAATATTACTGAGTGCATGATAAAGAAAAAAATTAAACAGATATTCAAAAATTGAAGGGTAATCGCTACATTGATGATGCCTACACCTTCCATACAAACCAATTGCTCAGTGCTATTGTGCTTTGCAAGCTTTAACTTCCTCAAGCTCACAGCAGACTTTAACAATAGCGAAAAGCAAGTCCTATTTTGCGCTTGCAGAAAATACATCTTGAAATTATATTTCCTACAAGAATGTCTCTTTCCATATAGATCTGGCTAGAATAACTATCCACCATGATTATGCCCTTATTTGGCAGAGAATGTGGTCGAGTCCATATTTAAATGAACTGCAGAGCTACATGCAATTATAAAGCTCTTGTTGTCGTTCATGATCATGTTGAATGAAAAAAAACAACAAGAGGTGATATAGAAGCCGAGACCTCATAATTGCTTTTCCTAATTAGGAGAAAAATGTATTTGGTGTTAGATGATCACATTAAACGCATGGCTGAACATTTCATAATGAATACCTCAGTTCAGTCTTTTTTCCCCCCTAATAGTAGGAGGTGTTAAAAAGTGGAACAGACAAACATAGAGCTTAAACTAAAGTGGTTACGGATGCCTCCACCAACCTGTGCAGTTTCAATCTACACACATTTATTTTTATTATTATTAGGGCCCGAGCACAGACATCAAAGGTGTCTGGTGAGACCCTATTGAAATTGTAAGGATTATTATTATTATTATTATTATTATTATTCAGGCAAATGAATTGGCTTTTTGAGGGCTTTAACATGCTCAACTTCTTACCAAAATTTGCAGAAAGTTAGAAAGTGGTGAAAATTTACGTATTCTGAAGGAATTTTCAATGGGCGTCGCAAAATGGCTCAACGGTGCCCCCCGAGACATCCCGAGACCCCCGGAAGGTGTTCCCATTGACCTATCTTCACAAAAATCGATATACAGGTGTATCATGACCAGACAAACAAAAAAGTCTCTGGGTGCAATTGGAAAAACACAACAGGAAGCCTGCTATATTGCATTTAGTGGCCATTTTGGCCATATTCCACATTTTTTCTTTGATACACTTGTACCAGGGTTTTCATCGGATCAACTTCAAATTGAGATGAGTGTCATCACGACAAGATGGAGATAAAAACTGACTGACGGATTTTTTTTTAATCACACAGTGTGACCGTGGCGTGGCGTCAAAGTTTGATTACACGCCATTAAAACATGATGTTCTGTAACGCGTACATACATGGACCATGAATCCTTTGATTTCAGTCTTCCTAGATCAAAGGAAACTTTATGTCTTGCAAAGGTTACGTCCTCTCTCTCTCAGAACTGGTTATTTTTGTTTTTTTCAGACAAAAAGCATGCAACGCTTCAAAATGGATGTGCTCGGGCCCACCCAGTGCTGCTTTGCAGCCCTAAAAATGTTATATTTTCATTATTATTATTAGGGCCCGAGCACAGACATCAAAGGTGTCTGGTGAGACCCTATTGAAATTGTAATGATTATTATTATTATTATTCAGACAAATGAATTGGCTTTTTGAGGGCTTTAACATGCTCAACTTCTTACCAAAATTTGCAGAAAGTTAGAAAGTGGTGAAAATTTACGTATTCTGAAGGAATTTTCAATGGGCGTCGCAAAATGGCTCAACGGTGCCCCCCGAGACCCCCGGAAGGTGTTCCCATTGACCTATCTTCACAAAAATCGATATACAGGTGTATCATGACCAGACAAACAAAAAAGTCTCTTGGTGCAATTGGAAAAACACAACAGGAAGCCTGCTATTTTGCATTTAGTGGCCATTTTGGCCATATTCCACATTTTTTCTTTGATACACTTGTACCAGGGTTTTCATCGGATCAACTTCAAATTGAGATGAGTGTCATCACAACAAGATGGAGATAAAAACTGACTGACGGATTTTTTTTTAATCACACGGTGTGACCGTGGCGTGGCGTCAAAGTTTGATTACACGCCATTAAAACACGATGTTCTGTAACGCGGACATACATGGACCATGAATCCTTTGATTTCAGTCTTCCTAGATCAAAGGAAACTTTATGTCTTGTTATTTTTGTTTTTTCAGACAAAAAGCATGCAACGATTCAAAATGGATGTGCTCGGGCCCACCCAGTGCTGCTTTGCAGCCCTAAAAATTTTATATTATTCTTGTTATTTATTATTATTATTATTATTATTATTATTATTATTATTCAGGCAAATGAATTGGCTTTTTGAGGGCTTTAATTGATATTAAGATTTTATTGATGGCTTTTAAAGCTCTCCATGGCTTTTCTCCCGGCTACATATAAGATCTTTTAGCATTTTACGAGCCGTCAGCTGTGACACAATATTGACCATACTGCATTTATCGGTACTTCTTTGATCATAAATTAAACTGTGCCTGCATTAGACACAAGAAAACGTTTTACTGCTCTTTTTACAGAGTTTTTACATAGAAAATAATATAATACTGGTTATTTTTTAATATCGTATTGAAGCCTTTCAGATTTTAACACAATACGCAGTTCAAAGAGGAATAGTTCCCATAACCCATAACATGACAATAACAAACAACATTACATTCAAAGAACTGGGATTTCTATCACCACCCTCATATTTCATTCCCAACAATCTGACTTTAGGTTAACAGTATATTTACTACATTTTTCAAATTAATCAAATTAATCATCCCATCTTTCAATGCTCCTGAATAAAATATTTCATGTGAGGCAAATTTGCTTGATCTCAGCAAACCAGTCCAGTCTGGGCTCCCTGGTGTTTACCACCTTCTCATTGAAAACTGTTTTATTCTGTGCTTTTTCAGAGGCAACATCTTCAAGGGATTGCCACATGGATCCTCCTCAGCAATCTAAGAAGGCTCACATGAACCGAGAGCCGAGGCGCAAACAGGATCAGCCAAGCGCCCCTCCTCAGAAAGATGCATATGCCAGACTTCTCAGCCAGCACCGCAGCAGCAAGTTCAATTCGTATCTGGACCAATATGCAAAGGACTTGTCATTTCAAAGGGAAACGAATTTGCCAAGCACGCTGGTCAAAGCCCAGAGTGACAGGCTGAACATACCACAGCGCAAAAGGGACCAAGTGCTTAATGATTTCTCTGATTCAAGTGACTTCTCCCCCTCATCTTTGAAAAGTAAAGGAGAGGAGAGCTCACTGGCTCTGCACATGGAGAAGCTGAGCGGTCGCACTGCGCCGCAAGACTGTGAAAGGAAGCAGGATGGCACTGACAGGCAGCGACGGGGACCGAGGAGGGACACCACCACCAGCCAAGATGGAGACATTGAGTCTGGAGAAGAGTTCAGCTCTGTCACCCTTAGTGATTCCAACAAACAACAGAAGCAGCAGAAGAAAAATAAGGACTCCTTTGCCTCTAAAGAGCCCAGCTTTGATGGACGTCCCCAGTCCCCAAAGGAAGCCGGCACAAGTGGACAGGAACAAGAGAAGATGAAGAAGCCGAAGAAAAAGAATCTGCCCCAGAATGCAGAAGAAGAGCAGAGCCCAGAAGTGCCTGGAGCGATTACCCAAATGTCAAGGCCCAAGTCTCCTTATGGTAAAGACAAGAAAACGCAGCAAATCAGAGGTAAATTGCCGTTGACACATTCATTCTCACTCAGCAGGTGTAGACACATTTTATTGTGATGGATTATATCAATTTCCATTTCTTTTCAGCTTCGACAACCAATTCTCCGGCAGACAAAGGCAAAAACAGAGGAGGAAAAGGATCCAAGAAACAAGTGTTTGACTCTTACATGACAGCTGAGGACGTTTCCCATGGCCTGAAGAGAGGAGAGCTTATTCAAGTACATTATAACTCTTCCTAAACCATAGTAAACTTATAGAATTACACAGGGGGTGAAATGATGTGGACATGCTAATTTTCTACGCTTATTAATGTATTTGATTATAATTTCACGAGTGCAACTTGATGAAAATGATTATTAGGATTGTTTTGTATTTTTGTCCCGTTGAACTCCTTTTCTTCCTCTGCAGGGACAGCTAAGAATCAACCCTAAGAAGTACCAGGAAGCTTTCATCCCCTCTCCTGTAAGTTTCATATTATAGAGCTAAATTAATTGATTAATTTCCAGGTATTTTTTGCACCGCGAATTAATTCAGTAAATCATTTTTCCAGCCTCCGTAGCCGGTTTAGTTCTGTATAACCGACTGGTTGCTATCAGGTGGTAAATGAGGAAGTGTGACTTTGCATGTGGTTTCATTGTATAAGCCACTACCAGAACATGGGTCTTCAGAAAAGTTAGAAATCTCTTGTGTGTTTGCAGGATGACCTGCGGGATATATTTCTGGATGGGATTGTAGCTCGCAACAGAGCGCTGAACGGAGATGTGGTGGTGTTGCAAGTCCTACCTCGAGAGCAGTGGAAGGTAAAGTACACTTACCTCTCTTACCGGTACAGTGTACTTGTTATTATTATTATTATTATTCAGGCAAATGAATTGGCTTTTTGAGGGCTTTAACATGCTCAACTTCTTACCAAAATTTGCAGAAAGTTAGAAAGTGCTGAAAATTTACATATTCTGAAGGAATTTTCAATGGGCGTCGCAAAATGGCTCAACGGTGCCCCCCGAGACAGCCCGAGACCCCCGGAAGGTGTTCCCATTGACCTATCTTCACAAAAATCGATATACAGGTGTATCATGACCAGACAAACAAAAAAGTCTATTGGTGCAATTGGAAAAACACAACAGGAAGCCTGCTATTTTGCATTTAGTGGCCATTTTGGCCATATTCCACATTTTTTCTTTGATACACTTGTACCAGGGTTTTCATCGGATCAACTTCAAATTGAGATGAGTGTCATCACAACAAGATGGAGATAAAAACTGACTGACAGATTTTTTTTTAATCACACGGTGTGACCGTGGCGTGGTGTCGAAGTTTGATTACACGCCATTAAAACACGATGTTCTGTAACGCGGACATACATGGACCATGAATCCTTTGATTTCAGTCTTCCTAGATCAAAGGAAACTTTATGTCTTGCAAAGGTTACGTCTCTCTCTCTCTCTCAGAACTGGTTATTTTTGTTTTTTCATTATTATTAGGGCCCGAGCACAGACATCAAAGGTGTCTGGTGAGACCCTATTGAAATTGTAATGATTATTATTATTATTATTCAGGCAAATGAATTGGCTTTTTGAGGGCTTTAACATGCTCAACTTCTTACCAAAATTTGCAGAAAGTTAGAAAGTGGTGAAAATTTACGTATTCTGAAGGAATTTTCAATGGGCGTCGCAAAATGGCTCAACAGTGCCCCCCGAGACCCCCGGAAGGTGTTCCCATTGACCTGTCTTCACAAAAATCGATATACAGGTCTATCATGACCAAACAAACAAAAAAGTCTCTGGGTGCAATTGTAAAAACAAAACAGGAAGCCTGATATTTTGTATTTAGTGGCCATTTTGGCCATATTCCACATTTTTTCTTTGATACACTTGTACCAGGGTTTTCATCGGATCAACTTCAAATTGAGATGAGTGTCATCACAACAAGATGGAGATAAAAAATGACTGACGGATTTTTTTTTAATCACACGGTGTGACCGTGGCGTGGTGTCAAAGTTTGATTAATCGCCATTAAAACACGATGTTCTGTAACGCGGACATATATGGACCATGAATCCTTTGATTTCAGTCTTCCTAGATCAAAGGAAACTTTATGTCTTGCAAAGGTCACGTCTCTTTCTCTCTCAGAACTGGTTATTTTTGTTTTTTCAGACAAAAAGCATGCAACGCTTCAAAATGGATGTGCTCGGGCCCACCCAGTGCTGCTTTGCAGCCCTAAAAATGTTAGTTAATATTAATGTTGTATTGTCTTCTTTTCTCCATCGCTTCTTATCTTCCTTCCTTGTTTCCTCCTTGTTCGCTTCCTTTCTTTTTATTCAAATTTCAATTAAATGCAACAAAACCAAACTGAAGTTTTCCTCCGTATATTTGTATTTATTATTATTATTTATTTATTATTAGGGCCCGAGCACAGACATCAAAGGTGTCTGGTTTACAATTATAATCTCATAAACGAACCCAGTTAAGGGCAATAGAGCAAAAATATATTTGATCTTTATTCCTCTGCTTGCTGGTATCCACATTAATGTTGTAGCAAATATTCATATTTTGAAATCTGAGTCTCATATATCTTATAATCTCAGTCTTACTGTTAGATAGATGAAAACGACTTTAACAACATTAATCTACCACTCTTTAAGAACAACACATCATCCTGGTTGTGGGTCTGCTCTTTTTTCAAACCCCCCGACACTAGGTGTTGAAATTGGGATAGGTATTTGTTAAAAGATGGAACAATCAACGACAAAGCAAGGTAGTTTTATTTATAAAGCATAAGAAATCAATACGAAATCATAAAGCCCACGACACATTGTCAAGCAAAATAAAACATAAAAAATAGGTGAATATCAACATGTCAGTTTTGACAATGGGATTACATGGCTCATGTTCATTATGGATTCATCAAAAGTTACCGGATTTACGCAACACTTTTGATTGTCAAGGTAAAAAGACCCAAAGCACAGAGCTTGAAAACTGTTCAATTGAAAAACAACCAACGACAGCAAGCAGTTACCACAGGAGAGGGGGGGGGGGGGGGTCTCTGTATCATGCTCTTGTAGGAGGTCAGTTGCTGCAGCAGTGTTCCATTCAGCCAAAATTGTTGTCCTCTAAACATTGTGCATCATGCAGCAAGCAGCAACAATATCAGGGATTACAGAAATGTCCACATCACAAACCTCGGCGTGGCCTTAGACATTCAGCAGAGCTAGTTACACCAGAAAGTGACAAATAGCCAGAAAACAAAGAGGATGAAGTGATTAATGAGACTGGAAGTGAAGATCAGATCTGTTAAACATGTCTCAGAAAAGAAAGCATCCAGAGGAGACAATACTCTGCTGCAGACATCGAAACGTTACAACAGAAAACTAAAGGACCCAGACGAGTAGAAGATCGGTTCTCTGACCTGAGCTCTTTCATTGAGTCAGCGACGCCTCGAACTAAAACATGTGATGTTGTTGGAGAAGATGTTCTAACAGAACAGGAAATATAGAGATTAAAGAAACTGATTGTCAAACTTAAGGATGTCTAATATTAATAACTTGTTTTTTCTCTGTCTGTTGCTGGTCTGTTCTTCTCAACCTTCTGAATGAATTCAATGTTGGGACTTTATGTTTGGAATGTTCACCAACCGGTCGAGTCACTTGTTGAGTCTGGTTCTAGAGGTTTTATCCCGTTAATAAGGTTGAATGTGTGTGTGTTACTGTGTGTGTGTGTGTGTGTGTGTGTGTGTGTCTGTGCTCACACACACACACATATTTATTAGGGCCCGAGCACAGACATCAAAGGTGTCTGGTGAGACCCTATTGAAATTGTAATGATTATTATTATTATTATTCAGGCAAATGAATTGGCTTTTTGAGGGCTTTAACATGCTCAACTTCTTACCAAAATTTGCAGAAAGTTAGAAAGTGGTGAAAATTTACGTATTCTGAAGGAATTTTCAATGGGCGTCGCAAAATGGCTCAACAGTGCCCCCCGAGACCCCCGGAAGGTGTTCCCATTGACCTGTCTTCACAAAAATCGATATACAGGTCTATCATGACCAAACAAACAAAAAAGTCTCTGGGTGCAATTGTAAAAACAAAACAGGAAGCCTGATATTTTGTATTTAGTGGCCATTTTGGCCATATTCCACATTTTTTCTTTGATACACTTGTACCAGGGTTTTCATCGGATCAACTTCAAATTGAGATGAGTGTCATCACAACAAGATGGAGATAAAAACTGACTGACGGATTTTTTTTTAATCACACGGTGTGACCGTGGCGTGGTGTCAAAGTTTGATTAATCGCCATTAAAACACGATGTTCTGTAACGCGGACATATATGGACCATGAATCCTTTGATTTCAGTCTTCCTAGATCAAAGGAAACTTTATGTCTTGCAAAGGTCACGTCTCTTTCTCTCTCAGAACTGGTTATTTTTGTTTTTTCAGACAAAAAGCATGCAACGCTTCAAAATGGATGTGCTCGGGCCCACCCAGTGCTGCTTTGCAGCCCTAAAAATGTTAGTTAATATTAATGTTGTATTGTCTTCTTTTCTCCATCGCTTCTTATCTTCCTTCCTTGTTTCCTCCTTGTTCGCTTCCTTTCTTTTTATTCAAATTTCAATTAAATGCAACAAAACCAAACTGAAGTTTTCCTCCGTATATTTGTATTTATTATTATTATTTATTTATTATTAGGGCCCGAGCACAGACATCAAAGGTGTCTGGTTTACAATTATAATCTCATAAACGAACCCAGTTAAGGGCAATAGAGCAAAAATATATTTGATCTTTATTCCTCTGCTTGCTGGTATCCACATTAATGTTGTAGCAAATATTCATATTTATTTTTGTTTTTTCATTATTATTAGGGCCCGAGCACAGACATCAAAGGTGTCTGGTGAGACCCTATTGAAATTGTAATTATTATTATTATTATTATTCAGGCAAATGAATTGGCTTTTTGAGGGCTTTAACATGCTCAACTTCTTACCAAAATTTGCAGAAAGTTAGAAAGTGGTGAAAATTTACGTATTCTGAAGGAATTTTCATGGGCGTCGCAAAATGGCTCAACGGTGCCCCTCGAGACAGCCCGAGTCCCCCAGAAGGTGTTCCCATTGACCGATCTTCACAAAAATCAATACACAGGTGTATCATGACCAGACAAACAAAAAAGTCTCTGGGTGCAATTGTAAAAACAAAACAGGAAGTCTGCTATTTTGTATTTAGTGGACATTTTGGCCATATTCCACATTTTTTCTTTGATACACTTGTACCAGGGTTTTCATCGGATCAACTTCAAATTGAGATGAGTGTCATCACGACAAGATGGAGATAAAAACTGACTGATGGATTTTTTTTTAATCACACGGTGTGACCGTGGTGTGGCGTCAAAGTTTGATTACACGCCATTAAAACACGATGTTCTGTAACGCGGACATACATGGACCATGAATTCTTTGATTTCAGTCTTCCTAGATCAAAGGAAACTTTATGTCTTGCAAAGGTCACGTCTGTTTCTCTCTCAGAACTGGTTATTTTTGTTTTTTCAGACAAAAAGCATGCAACGCTTCAAAATGGATGTGCTCGGGCCCACCCAGTGCTGCTTTGCAGCCCTAAAAATGTTATATTTATCCTTAATTCTTTTTTATAGTTGGTACTTTCCAGGGTTGAGCATTCCTGGTTCTTTATTATTTTTTAGTAGTTTTTCCTTACTACTTTCCTTCACACAGACTCTGGTAGTTTGGTTAAATGTAAAATATCTTTATTAACCCTGAGCTAGCACAGTTAGCTGGATGTTAGCAGATAATACAACCCAAATAAAAGGCAATAGAATAAATTAAAAATAATATTATGTACATGATGTACATCTTTCATTAAGTGCTTTTATTGGAACAGTCCCAAGTTCCTGTGTGTATGTTCCAATGTTTTCAACAAATACAAAAATGCACAATGGCCACAAAAACACAACCATTCCTACTTTCATTCTTTCTTATTATTATTATTCAGGCAAATGAATAAGCTTTTTGAGGGCTTTTTTCTTATTCTTATTCTTATTCTTATTCAGGCAAATGAATTGGCTTTTTGAGGGCTTTAACATACTCAATGGCTCAACGGTGCCCCCCGAGACAGCCCGAGACCCCCGGAAGGTGTTCCCATTGACCGATCTTCACAAAAATCAATACACAGGTGTATCATGACCAGACAAACAAAAAAGTCTCTGGGTGCAATTGGAAAAACACAACAGGAAGCCTGCTATTTTGCATTTAGTGGCCATTTTGGCCATATTCCACATTTTTTCTTTGATACACTTGTACCAGGGTTTTCATCGGATCAACTTCAAATTGAGATGAGTGTCATCACGACAAGATGGAGATAAAAACTGACTGATTGATTTTTTTTTAATCACACGGTGTGACCGTGGCGTGGCGTCAAAGTTTGATTACACGCCATTAAAACACGATGTTCTGTAACGCGGACATTCATGGACCATGAATCCTTTGATTTCAGTCTTCCTAGATCAAAGGAAACTTTATGTCTTGCAAAGGTTACGTCTCTCTCTCTCTCAGAACTGGTTATTTTTGTTTTTTCAGACAAAAAGCATGCAACGCTTCAAAATGGATGTGCTCGGGCCCACCCAGTGCTGCTTTTCAGCCCTAAAAATTTTATATTATTATTATTATTATTATTCAGGCAAATTAATTGGCTTTTTGAGGGCTTTAACATGCTCAACTTCTTACCAAAATTTGCAGAAAGTTAGAAAGTGGTGAAAATGTACGTATTCTGAAGGAATTTTCAATGGGCGTCTCAAAATGGCTCAACGGTGCCCCCCGAGACATCGCGAGACCCCCGGAAGGTGTTCCCATTGACCGATCTTCACAAAAATCATTGTAATATATATTTTATAATCAAGAAAACAAATTATTCTTGTATTTTTCAATAATAAAAATATAAATTTTGTGTTTAAAATAAGTTTTGAATTGTGAAAACCAGACGACTGATGATGATGATGATGAGTAAATGTCTTTGATGATCACTTCTTTCAATTGTTACAGAAAAAAAAACTTTAAAATTTGAAGCCAAACTTTGCAGCTGCTCTCGTGAATAGAGGCGTCGTCAGGGGAGATCACGCCCCCCCGCTCCGCACACACTCATAAATAACGTCTTTCATTGAGGTCCATGAATAATTCTCTGAGAAATCAAGACAAATGTTGTGAAACGCTTCCTGATGCGGGGGAGCTATTGTAAGATGTAAACGAGTGTTCGGAGTTGCTATCCTCAGAGCTAGCATGGCTTCCGTAGGCCACTGCGGAGAGAGGAGTCTCTGGAAAAGTTACTGCATAATCCGTCAGTCGCCTTCTTGGTCCTCTGGTGCGACCACGGACATTTTCAAATGAAGGTTCATTGGACAACCTGTGTAAAACAAAACAATTTTATATAGCAACTATATCAACAAGGCAACTCAGAAAAGACACTGCACAACTTATAAATACTGTATGTACATCTCACAGTTTAAATGGAACTCTCCATAAAAGCCGACAACTCATTTTAGTCCACACTGTAATTTTACAGTTTAAAATGTCTTTTCAACACCCAAATTTTATATTTTTTCCATTGAAAATTATTAAAACTAATTTAATTTAGCTCCAATTGGGTTTAAAAATAAAATGCAATGGAAAAGTCCCGCAGTAATATAATGTATATGATCAATTTGCACATAGTTACATGAACTGGGCTGTGATGTGCATGTGCAGATACCTGAGAGAGAGTTGTCTGTGCACACACATCTCTGGTGTGGAAGGCACACTGCTGGACTGGGCGCGACTCAGCTTCAGATGGGAGAGTTGAAGCGGCAGAGCTGAATGTGCTAAACAAGCCTCCAACGGTGGCAGCAGCTCAGACTTAGCTGGACTATTGAACACACAAAATGATGCACAAAAATATATTAGAATTTTATTCTCAAATTGGGTTTTCATATATCAAAAAAATTTAATTGAAAAAATACCCAGACATTGTTTTTTTTATGACAGCTATCAATGGTGGAAATTCAAGTGACAACATTTTAAACATAAAATAAAAAAGATTGTAACATCATTCCATAATATATTTTTGTATTGTCTAGGACATGTTGCATTCTTATCTCATTAGTTTATGTACACAGATGTGCACAACACTGATCTATTACACTGTCAAAGAAGAATAGCTACTGTCCCAGTTAAGAGGTTTTATTACTGTTCGACTACTGGACAATAAAGACTGAATTACAATTCCTTTTGAAGGTGTCATTATAAATTATTAAGATTTATAGTTCTGCGCTCTACACACTGGCTGTTGTAGCACCTGTGCAAAAGCAGGTGGCAGTGTTGCACATTTACCAACACAAGTCTACATTGTAGTTAATGCTACTAGCAGCACCATGAGATGCATTTCACACAGACAAAGTATTGTCTAAGTCCCATAGGTTACACTTTGCTTCTTTAGTGGTAAAAACCTGACTAACAGGAAAAGAGTCACGACAAA
The DNA here is from genome assembly GCF_963576545.1 of Limanda limanda. Classification (NCBI taxonomy): domain Eukaryota; kingdom Metazoa; phylum Chordata; class Actinopteri; order Pleuronectiformes; family Pleuronectidae; genus Limanda; species Limanda limanda. The sequence continues at coordinate 8,550,441 of NC_083643.1, forward strand.
TGGCCAGTGTTACCTGGTCTTGGTTGAAGAGCGAGACCTCCTGCTCTTCTGGAAGGGCTGGTCCAGGCTGGACTCTGTCCACGGGGAGTGTTGGATGGGAGGAGCGTCGTACACTGGGCTCGAGTTGAAACTCAGCGAGGAGTCGAAGCCCGGGTGGGGAGACTGATTTGGTGTCAGCAGCAGCTGGGATTGTTGATCAAAAGATGGAGACGCGCAGGGGCCGTCCACACAGAACTGTGAGGGCACGGTGGGAGGCTGGGGAGGATCCGTCTCTGCTGGATAGGGGAATCCTGAAGACGGCTGTGATGACTGGCTTGTCACTTCTAGAAAAAAAAAAACATAATTATACGGTGTATGGTGTCGTTTCTAAGTGTTGCTATCTATGCATCTCCAAGGGGCCTGTATGAACCTACACTGAGCACTGAGGGGTAAAGATCCACATTTGCTGGACTCTGCTCACGTTGCCACATGTTTCATGGTCAACTCGTCATGTGAGAAACACTGTCCAGCTTTAAAACGTCAGTAAAACACTGATCTGATGTTGCACTGTTAGAAACTGAGTCAGGGAAAATCTTACCTTCATCTTGCACCACAGACAGGGAGCTGTCATCGGATGCACCCAAATCTTTAAAACAAACATAGAAAAAAAACATTTTCATATATTTGAAAAGTATAAAATGACACATTTCATTAAATGTCAAGGGCTGCTACATTCAGATATTTTATTATAAAGTGAAAAAAAATTCTGCACAAACAATAGGAATTTTACCACAAACTACCTTCAGGTCTGGCCGGGCGTTTCTCACCTTGTTGTGTAATATTGAAAGCAGGGAGTGGCGATGATCGGCCGTGCTTCAGCCGCAGCTGGAAGGACGTGTCTTGGAGCTGTTTAAGTTTCTTCTCCTCTCTCTTGCACTGCTGTGAACGGCTCTTTTTAACAGCCTTACTGTAGTGATCCTCATCGAACAGCTTTCGCGCCGCCTCGTATATTTTCATCTGAAGTGCCAACTCAGCATCCACTAAAATCAGCTCAGACTTCTGGAAAGAGGTTGTGACAGGAGGATAAACAGTGTGACTCTTCATCTTTACTTATAGTTGGAAAATCAGATATTCTGTGGTTTCTAAATGGTAATTGTACCTCTGATCCCCGAGGGATGCTTTGAGCATCCAATTTAAAAGTAGCTCCGATGCGTCTGCGAATCTTTGGACGTTTCTCTCCAGGCAGTAGAGGGTAATCATCTGACAGCCGCCCGGTCAACTCCTGAACAACACAGACAATCTTAAAAATCAAAATCATGTGCACAAATCTTTTTTTAAACATGAATGAATATATTTAATTAGGACAGATTAAGGCTTGAACACAAAGATTAATCAAAATAAAACACTAAAAAATCCTTTCAGTTTATTTGTTTGATTAAAGATATGCACTTTTGCAGTTTTTTTCAAGCGAAACTGTGGCAGTTTCGAGATGATATAGAAGTTTCTTTGCTAATCTTGCAAGTTGAGGCATATAAGATCAGGAAATCTCTTGCACAATGCTGTGAAATATCCTTTCACAACACATTCTTTCAGTCTCACGTTCACACTGCAACACGTATCCGTGTCCAAACCAAACTCAGGAGCATGACAAAGCAAGGCTACTCATTTGATTAAAGAACAGTCATTAAAAAGTGTTTCTTTGAGTCACACGCATCATGTCTGCCATTAGTTCACCTGAGCGTGTCTCAACAGGAGTGCCCAGCCCAGTGTCAACAGGAAAGAATGATCTGTCCTTTAGCTTGTAACTACAATAACACCACATATATCAAACTTTAAAAGCATCACACAGAATCAAATAAACAGACTTGCTTAGTTCTAGTGTCATTATTAAGCCCAGTATGTTACAAGTCCTCAGAAGAGAAGGAGAGAGAGGAGAAAGTTGCTGTGCGGTTCGCCGTTCGTCTTGGCGTTGAGGTCTCTGGTTCGTGTGGTCTCTGCTTCCGCGGTGCTGTTAAGCTGTGATGCTCTCGCTTGTTGAATTCCTTACCTGCAGGATATCGAATCGTGCGAGGAGAATGGAAGAGCTTGAAGGGCGAGGAGGTTTCCTTGAGAAGGTGGGCTTGAAGCTCGACCTTTGAAGGGCGAGGAGGTTTCCTTGAGAAGGTGGGCTGGAAGCTCGACCTTTGAAGGGCGAGGAGGTTTCCTTGAGAAGGTGGGCTGAAAGCTGCACCTTTGCGCTCCTCTCGTAGATTTGGATGCAAAGAGAAGATGCCAGGCAGGAGCAGTCAGGCCCTCTCTAGGCGATGCAGGAGAGGAGAGGCTGGACAGCCTGCTCCTTTGGAGAGTTGAGGAGAAGAGAGCTGGAGCAGCCCTCCGACCTCCGAGGGATTGGAGAAAGAGAGAGAATTGGAGGAGGCCGTGGTCTTTTATAGACCCAGTGTCCCCCAGGTCATGTGGCCAGATTGACCAATTGGAGTTGATCCTTCTAGAACTTCGCACCTATGTGTGAAGATGTCCAGAACACAAGAAACCTGTGGCCCCCTGGCAGACTGAGTTCCTTGAATGTCTCAGAACAATGGAACCTGTGGCTTCTTGGGAGATTGAGTTCGCTCCAGCACATGCGGCTTTCTCAAGCGAAGAACATGTGCTTTCAGGTTTTGTCCACACATTTAGGCTGAAAGAGAGGCCTACGTTTTGCAAAAAACCATGTCCCAACAGTGACGCATCGTGATTTCTGGAGGTTTATGTTATTGAGCTTTTCTGGATTCTGCTCCAGTTCGACCTCGTCTGGACAAAATGAAAACATGATCTGCATAAACTGTGACGGAGGTCCAAAGATGAAATGAACAGGACACTTGGTTTTCAAGAAACAGCTTCTCAGGTTTATTTAGCAGATTTTGATAATTGTATGAAAATTGTTTTTATCCAACATATAAAAAATAAGCTAAAAACAAACTGGTAACATCTCGCTGTACTCAGATGTTTACATGATCCAACACCAAGACGAAAACAATCCTTAATAGTCTTCAATTTCGCTGTCGCTGTTGTGGTAGATGTTGCGATCGCCGCGGAAGTGCCGGCCGTAGGGGTTCACGTTGTCGGCGGCTTCGTCTTTGGCTTTGGCTCTGGCTAGAACTCTGGCTTCGGCTGCGGATAGGGCTCTGGCATATTTTTTTGCTTCGGCTTTGGCTTTGGCTTTGGCTTCTGCTTTGGCTTTGGCTTTGGCTTTGACTTTGGCTTCGGCTTCGGCTTCGGCTTTGGCTTTGGGTTTGGGTTTGGCTTTGGCTTTGGCTTTGGGTTTGGCTTTGGCGGCGTCGGGTGCTTTTGCGGCGTCGGCTGCTTTTGCGGCGTCGGCTGCTTTTGCGGCGGCGGCGGCAGCCGGATCCAAGTCAATTTCAGCCCTCTCCATGTTGGTGTCAGTGATTCTGCAGAGATTAATGGTATTATTACAATTATTATGATAATATTATATATCACAACATGTACGGATATGTCACTTTCACCGAACCCACTGATGACAGTGTTCAATATCCTCGTGTGATGACCCCCCCAACATAAAATCAAATGACTGCTTCTTCATTCAAACTAAAATCATTTGTTCTGCTGCCTCTCAAACTCTGTTTCCTTCAACCAGCAGGTGTCACCAGATCATCAGGAAGTTTCCATGAGGCCTCTTTAAGTTTCGGGCTGAAAACTGTGCTGATGTAAAACATTATGTAAATAAAGATAGTCCAGGCAGCCATCTTGTGTTAAACAGGGTCAAACAGGGACTTGATCAATCAGGAGTCAGTCTCAGCTGTCAATCATGTCTGTCAATCAATCTGTTTTTATATCATTCAAACCAAGCTGATCAGAAACATGAGCACTGGAACTGGCAGGTGATACTGAAGCAGACAGACTTTAACTGCTGCTGATGTTTCCACAGTGATGAACTAAAGATCACTTCTTCTTCTTCTTCTGTCCATATAAAGAGTTTTCCACTGAAGGTTTCAGAACAAACTTTCCATTAGACGAACATGGATAAAGATCTTCATCTTTTACCGCTGGCTGTAAAACAAATGGCCCCTCGGGGATAATGCAGATAACCTTCCTTCCTTCCCAAGATATTTATAGTAAAACCAGATTTGTAGGAGAAACAAAGTGAGTGTTCACATACCTGAGTGTTCGACAGTGAACAGTGTGTGAGTCCTGATGAAAACTTTGAGGGAGCAGCCCTTATTTATTCACTTTGAGTTTGTGACGCAGCCGGTTGTGGGCTCCGACTGGTTCACATCAAAAGGAAGGTGTGGCGAAAATCCAGGCCATGATGAAATGTTTTGTAACATATTACTAATTGATGATTCCTGCGTCATTAAAATGAATCTTCAGTGTTTGAATGGAACTCATCACCTGCATGTGAGATTCAGTGCAGGCGTAAAAAAGTTCTGTGTCGCTAGTTATTATTATTATTATTATTATTATTCAGGCAAATGAATTGGCTTTTTGAGGGCTTTAACATGCTCAACTTCTTACCAAAATTTGTTTATGCAAAAAGTTAGAAAGTGGTGAAAATTTACGTATTCTGAAGGAATTTTCAATGGGCGTCGCAAAATGGCTCAACGGTGCCCCCCGAGACAGCCCGAGACCCCCGGAAGGTGTTCCCATTGACCTATCTTCACAAAAATCGATATACAGGTGTATCATGACCAGACAAACAAAAAAGTCTCTTGGTGCAATTGGAAAAACACAACAGGAAGCCTGCTATTTTTCATTTAGTGGCCATTTTGGCCATATTCCACATTTTTTCTTTGATACACTTGTACCAGGGTTTTCATCGGATCAACTTCAAATTGAGATGAGTGTCATCACAACAAGATGGAGATAAAAACTGGCGTGGCGTCAAAGTTTGATTACACGCCATTAAAACACGATGTTCTGTAACGCGGACATACATGGACCATGAATCCTTTGATTTCAGTCTTCCTAGATCAAAGGAAACTTTATGTCTTGCAAAGGTTACGTCTCTCTCTCTCTCAGAACTGGTTATTTTTGTTTTTTCAGACAAAAAGCATGCAACGCTTCAAAATGGATGTGCTCGGGCCCACCCAGTGCTGCTTTGCAGCCCTAAAATTTTTATTTCACTGTGATTTTGCTTGTACTTCAAAGCCCAAATATACTTTGTGTATTGTTATTCTTGTACACAGATGTTGTTGTAATCTGTTTTGATTAATGAATAATAAATTAATATATCGTGTGGTCTTTTTTCTATGCGTATATTCCTCTTTATACTTGTTCTTTCTTTATAAATATATTGACCTTTTCTGTAAATGCTTCTAAATATACAATTTCTTACCACCCTGCATATATCATGATTTTTAAGTTTATTTTATATTTTCATAGTTTTACAGCTGCCTTGAGAGACCAGAGATATCTGTAGTTTTTGATTGTTTGATTTACTGAAACAGATTCACGGATTCACTGTATAAATTGATGCCAGTGTGTATATGTTATTAGTAGCAAAGACAGATTAAAGTATTAGCAGTTAGTACCATGATAACACTGTATCTATGAAGTTCATATAATGTCATATTAAGTTGTAGTAAAAAATCACCATATAGAGAATTAAAAAAAGATATAGGTGTAAATAATATAATGGCTTCTTCCATTTAGGCCAGTTACAGGGTCCTTGTATTGGCTCTCTGTCATGTCTCAGAACTCAAACACTCAATTACCGTCGATGTTCATTTATTTAAAATCATTGTGAAAACATCTTTATTGGTCCGACACACAGTACAGGAAAATCAATTGTAACAAGCACAGTAGCACAACCACACATGACTGGTAGAAACCAAACAGAGATTCAGGCACTAGACATTACAGTAAATTAATCAGCTGAATCTCAGCTCATTTTCGAGCCCATAGATTTTAGCTTTCAGCGTCATCAGCTCGGTCTGAACCTTTTTTGTTCTGGCACTGGTCTGACGTACTTCATGGAGAACAGCTAGGTCCTGGTTTGGTGCGATGTTCAGAGTAACCTTCAAACACAAATAAAGATCTTAGTAGAGAATTGTACATGCATACACATATATTTAAGCAGTTTAAATGTTCTTTTATTTTAACTCTCAGCAGTATGGAAAGCAGAGAGGAGAAGTCTGCTCAAAGTTTTGCTATTAAAACTAAATAATGTATTTGTGATCTCAACAAATCCAGCTCGTTATCTTCAAATCACAATAGTTTTCTTGTGAAACTTTCAATTAAAAGATAAGATCAAATTAAAAGCAAAAATATGTCTAGAAACCACAAACTGTTTACCTTGAGAAGCTGTTTTTCAACATCTTTGAATTTCTGTCTGAGGTGCTTCAGGTCATTCTTGAAGCCCTCCACCTCCATGACCCTCCTCTTCTCCAGTGCCTCATAGCGCTGAGTCATCAGCTGTAGTCGCTTGGCCATTTTTTCTGAACGCTCCTGCACATATGAAACCAGTAGGTAAGAAAATTAAGAACAATCAATTAGAGATGTGCATTCATTTTCACAGATTATAATTCCAGCTTTAGCACCTTAAATATTTCCTTGCCAACATCTCCCTCCTCTCGGATTTGGGACAATTCTGTCTCCAGAGTGATACACTGCCCCCTGTACATCTCTGCCAGACGGTGGGCTTTTTTCAGGTCCTCCTGCATTGCCTGATCAAAAGCACAAAGTAAAGGACAACAAACCTTCAAAACCAGAGCTACTGACTTTCTTCATCAAGGACAAAAGTTAGCAATACTTATTCTACTATGAAAAAAACAGATAGGCTACTGGGTACTTCTTATATGTATAGGTTAATGTATCCTGATAATTAGTGTCACCTTCCGCGCTTTGTTTGCCTGCTGTGACTCGGGCTGAGGCCGTGGGGGGAGCAGAGCCGAGCTGCCGCTGGGCTGACACGTCCGGCCCGGCTCAGTGCCAGCCAACCCAGCTTTCCTCATTCGGTTGTGGCAGGAGTCCAAGTCCCTCAGCAGCCGGTCCTTCTCCACCATCCAGCTCTTCTCTTGAGCCCGTGTGGCAAACTTTAGCTGCAGGAAATCTTTGGTGCTCTCATACAACAGGTTCTGCGTTCGCTGGAGCCTGAGGTGTCAAATGTGAGGGAACACGACAGAGACTAAAGTCAGTAAGAAGATTTATTATCATCCAGAGTTAAGAAGACAAAATCCAGGGCCATCTTGACAATTTAGCAGAAACGTGTTGATAATCCGAGAAATACGAAAGACCCACTTGTCAGTCAGAGCTGGGATTCTCTCCTGGTCTCTCTGCTGTTGTGCATATGCCTCCTCGGTTTTGATCCGTCTATCCTCCATCAGAGACTCTACCTGTTCTTTGGCCAGACGAGTCTGTTCCGCCATCTGAGCCTGCAGTGCCTCCACCTGGAAATGTGAGACACAAAATAACTGCATTAAAATTAAAAGCAGGTTTATGTGGCGGGTTTGCATGAGGAAACTTCACCTACATCCCATTTTATGCATCCATAAAGTGGGCCTGTACCTGCAGTAACAAAGTCTGGTTGTCGTTCTTGCATCGTTCCAGGCTCTCTCCATTCGCCCCGTCAGATATTTTTGTTCTCCTGCCACTCTCTAATTGAATAGTGACATGGTCAGAAGGATAAGCAGAAACATTTATCAGATTTTCTTACTTCAGAAAGGAAAAATAAAACATTAACCAGATCTTTACTATTATTATTCATCATAACACACACACATATTGTTATTGACTTGATCAAAGAATCCAAATAAATTTTTTTTAATTATTAGAAACATTTGAAATAAATGTATCAAACCTTTCCTGTTCACAGAAGGTCTGAACGTTGACGTTCTGAGACTGAGATTTTCCTCCAATCTGGATTCAGGGTTTCTCTGAGCGATAATCACCTGAAATATATATTCACACATACAGTTTTACTCTCAACCAAGCTGATTCCTTTCCTTAATTTTCTTCTACGTGCAACAACTTAAAACCTTTGCTGTGAGAAGGTGTGCACCTTGTGAGGAGGTTCTCGATGGAAATATGTGATCTCTCCTGTATCAGGACCCACCAGGGCGAGAAGGTGATGGATTTTCTTCCTGTCCTCTAGCTCTCTGTACAGAACAGTGAACAGATGATTAGATGTATAAGTGCCATTGAAGAATAATGACAATTCAGTAATAAAGGCAGATATTCAATAACCATGCTCACACTGAACAGTTGCTCTAGCTTGCAAGTTAAAACGCATGTGTAGATGTACCATGGGTGTGTAGGTACTAATGGTTTCCCCCACCTGATCTTTAGTCGGTCATTTTCTGCGTAAAGCCGGAGAGACTGCTCCCTCTCTTGAAAAAGACAGACCTGCATGTCACTCAGAGCGTTTTGCAGCTCAGCGATCTCTCCATCACGCTGTCGTACCTCCTGCTGTATCTTATGCTACCAGGACAGAGAGTAGATCAGTTAATACAGGCATAAACTAAATAAAGCAAAAGCACATTAGGTGACTCCCTAGTTGTGTCTCACCTGGTCCTCTGTGATGCCTCTGTACTTCTCCATCAACTGCAGCAGCTCCTCGTGTTCTGTGTCAAACTGGGCGATCTTCTGTCGGTAGAACTCCAGTAGCTCCCTGGATGGTCGCAGGTACGCCAAACGCTCATGGATTGGCGGTAGCGGGGAGTCAGTTTCCCGACCAGGGGTTTTAATGGTGGATCTGTGGGAAGAAAATAGACCAGTAGGACAATCTGGAAGGGGACGGTTGTGTATACCAGTCCAGCAGCATGTCACATGAACACTATCTGCTGACCCTGTGTTTGCTTTAGACCTGCAGTATCAGTTTTAAGCTGTACAACGCTGCAGAAAAACAACAAGCAAGGAAAATCAATGATTAACCGACTTAAAGAGTAAGACTAATCTCATGCAGGATTAAGGTTTGTAACAGCGGGAGGACAGACTGACAAAATAAATCCAAGTATCCTTCGGGGAGATTTCAGTTAAAAGTATTGCATCCTTCTCATACTTGACTCTGTCAGAGCAACAGCAACATTTCTCCAAATATGTCTCTCCTCCCATGTGTTAAAAAATCTTACCTGTGTGGTGTCGCATTTTTAGTTGGAGATCCCATTCCGTCACAAAACACTGAAAACAAGAGTTAAAGAAATTAGGTTTGTTTGTAAACGTTGATAATGGAAAAACAAACCACAAATACAACCAGATAAATAGAACTTGAATTAAGAATATGACATGATTTCTTTACATTAAATGCACATATCTTCTGCCTTGTTTCTTTTATAAAATAGAAGCTTTCATATCACTGCATACCCACATAGATCAACACTGATACCAGTACGTCTGTGAACGGCTCATGTTGATATACTCACACATCCAGACTCTTTCAGTCCCTTTAGAGAACTAATATTAAGATAAAGAAGTCTGTTTGAGACTGTGGCCATAATCCAACAACCAGTACAAACTTTATGGTTGCTATAAGCACTTATTATAAAATGTTTATGTCTTACAGAAAAAGTCAATTTAATTAATCAGAATATCAACTGGACGCCAGGGGGAGGGGGACGACTGTAAACAGGAAACTGCGATCATTTAGAAACATTAATGTTGGATCATTTTTATCTGGAAAATGTGTAATTTGTAATTTGTGAGAATAAAAGTCTCTCCTGTTGTGTTTAACGGAAAGAAATCATCGTAATCTGTCAGGAATTACACGTTGTGAAGCTATAGAGGGGGCTAAATTATATAAAAGGATATAAAAGTAGTATATTCAGGCATCCTTAGCATTTAAACACACATTTATAAGATGTATTTACTCACCTGACACAGTTTAGAGAACTCGCAGCCACTCTGGTGTTGTTCGTTGCTACCAAGCTTTTGAAATCCGGAAGTGCACGCCTTCTTCGTCTTCTTCGTGGGGTAAGCAACGGAAGCTGTGTTATGTCGCCAACTACCGAGCGGGGTGAAGTATGACGAGTTTTATTAAATAAAGTTTCAGATGAATTTTATACGTTTTCATCATTTTATTCAAGTTGTTATATAATTTTTTAAATCATTATTTTTATTTCCATGTTTATAAGCTAATCGATGTTGACTGAAGTATTTAAATAAAAATCTGAAACAATGGACACAGATGAAGACCAGTATGATGAAATAACTATTAGAGAAATTTAATTCAATGTCTACATCTCTGTTCATTTATTATAAATATAATTATATATTAATTAACGGCAAAAAATAATTAAATAAAAATAATAAAGTTAAACGTTTATGTTTTCAGAATAAAGGCTGAAATGCGTAATAACATGAATATTTGCCCCGTGCTTTCCTAAAGATTCACACGTCAAATGAATCACCAAAACAACTGCTCTTACTTTGTAGTTCTTCTTTTACTATGGAAATCCAAAGCGGAAGCTCTGATTGAACTCGGTCTATCTTGACACTGAGCCTCCGATCCTGTCCAACTCTCAGACCCTGGATCTGTCCTCCGCCTGTTTGTCTCTGTCTCTTCACCATGGAGCGGAAAGTTGCTCGGGAATTTCGACACAAGGTGAGAAAACGACATTTGTCTCTTCGGGCGATGATTATACCTCAGATGTAAAGAGCTGCTTGTTTACCTGAGGGACAGTTAACCGGCTCAGGTGTCTTCACCTGCGGACAGCGTGATGTTGAATAGGCCTCAAGAGACAAGACAACACAAAGCAAGTAGCAGCTAAATAACCAAAAATAACTAAAATAGTGCTGATGATACTTTATAAATAATTTCTATTACTACAACTAATAATAATGATAATAATAATAATACATTTATTACATTACAAAATACATTTATTTATATAGCACCATTCAAAACAGCCATAATAGTGTATCACTTACTATTAAGTCCAAGGGAAACATACAGAAACAATAGAGTTGCTAATATATTATAATTGTTTTTCATTTGACGGAATTAACATCATTCTAGAATTAACCTGAATTACTTAACTGCTTTTCTCAATGAACTGTTCCATGAGATGGCAAAGAACAACTCTTTTGAGACGTATGAGCATTATTTCAGTTAGAATTAATCTTCATAGTCTATTTTAGATCTTAAACATGTGTCTTTAAGTATTTATATTTTAGGACATCAACTCTGTATATGTCTGAGGTCACCACCAGAACAACACAACAATGAATCGTATGTGGATCGATGAATTTAGATTGAAATGCAGAATGTTTTTTTGGGTGGAGCTTGTTAATTTCAGCCACAGGTAAAACCCTGGAAAGGTAACTGTGAGTGAACGATATCAGAGGGAACTTGATATGTTCCGGGTGATTTTCAGCCCTGCATCAGGTACAGGGATCACCACCTACACAGCCACACAGAGCCATCTGTGGTGCAGGCAGGCATGGCGCCATATTGTGGACTCTTCACAAAGGGCATCCTCGCATTAGGTAATGTGGGCCGTGCCAGAGATGAGCAACCGAGCGGAAGAGATGGGACAATTTACAGGTTTTAATTAGAGGCAGGGGGGAGTTCAGAGCACAATCAGGCTTTGTTTCTCAGTGGGGACATGGTAATAGTCATCTCTGGTTGTTTGGCTGAGTGTGTGTCAAAGCAAGTCTCCAGATTCAAACTGAAGAGCTGAATTATCATGTGCGTCTTCTTTGTTAAATTCTTTGTTAAATTGCCATTTAAAGCTTGGTCTGCGCTCAGTAGGTTTAAGTCTACACTGCAGACTTAGGACATCATATTAGAGCAAACTTACACAGGATCTTACTATGTGAAAACAGTCACACTCTCTAAAACACTTTGTGCTTTTCAAAATCAATATGTAATGAGCTCTTGTTTTATTAGACTATGGTGCCAAAGTCTGCATGTAGTGCTGGATGACTGTGTGTTACTGCCCTGAGCAGGGGGAATTTACGAGAGTCGTAAACATCGTGTCACACACTCCCACACGATGACCTCACACCAGGGCCTTCAGAGTGTGTAGTTAACATTTATTAAACAGCTCTGTTGATCTGCGTATGCTTTAATCCCAACATACAATGATACAGATGTGTGTGTTGTCGTGTATGTTTTGCTCCCTATAAGATTTTTTTCAAGTTTGGAGTTCAGACAGCAAGGCAAAGTGTGTGTGTGTGTGTGTGTGTGTGTGTGGTCATGGTATTAGTCATGTTGTGTGGACCTAAATCTGTCTATTCAGTCAGATTATGGAGACTTGTCTTCCTTGTGAGGACACAAAGAAAGTCCCCATAATGTCAATCATTACATTTTAAGGTGAAGACATGTTTAAGGTTAGGATATAGATGGATGGTATGGATAGATATTATTTTCAGAAGTCCGTGTAGCTCATTCACACACAACGCAGCAAAGACAAATTCCTATAAATATATAATTATTCCTATGAAATGTTTTTTAAATACAAATTTTACTAAAAGACACATACATCATATACATTGCAAGACATCACATACATATCTATACAGAATGATTCAATAGAAGTCAATGTAAAGTCCTCTGAAATGATGAAGTTGTGTGTGTGCTCGCGTGTGGGTGAACATTGGGTGTGAATGTGGACCTCTGTGTGTGTCTGCTGTAAGAGGACACTGCTGACCTTCCCGCTGCAGCCTCTCATCAGCTGTTATGCCATTATACCATTATTCCCTCGCTGGGGTTTGATAGTCAGGCAAGGGCAACTCATTAGACCTGCTTAAACTCCAAGGAGCCACAGCCTCTGAAAGCCTGGAGCTTTAACGGAACTCAAAGAAATAAGGAAACCAACCGGTCAGGGTCAGGGCTGAAGCTGAGTTTTGGACAGATTCGATGAGAAAGACAGAAATGTGTTACATCAGTGATTGGCCGAAGCGTTTCCTCAAAACCCTTCTGCTGCATCTGAGCCGCCATCAGGTTTGTACGACTCCTACACAAACACACACACACACAGATGCACACACAGGACTTACCCCCTGTGGCGTTGACGGGACCACAGGAGAGCGGTGCAGTGTGTGTCTGACGTTTCCTCTGAACCAGCAGTGAGTCGAGCGATGGCGCCTGATGTGCGTCTCTTCTTGCAGGTGGAGTTGCTGATTGAAAATGAAGCAGAGAAGGATTACCTGTACGACGTCCTCCGCATGTATCACCAGTGAGTACCACTCGTCTCACACACATCTGTATAGTCACACCTGTATTTTCCTACATAAATAACCTGTGGATGGTCATTGGGTAGACTGGGCGGGTAAATAATTGCCATTTTGAACCAGTGTTGTAATGTTTCTGTCTATGCAAATACAAAATGTCACTAAAATCAAGGATAAAAGCTTCATTTATTCCCATTTGCCTCACATGCAGCTAGAATATCTTGTCGTACGTCAGCTGCAGGTGAAATTATGCTAAAATGCTTTTTCCGACTTCTATTGATTCCTCTGCAACTTATTAATGTTAAAAGATCAAAATCTGTCAATCCTGCCTCAGTCCATTCTGATGAACACACACACACCTGCAGTTCAAACTGTCTTTATCCATCCTGGTTTCTGGTAACAGCCTGGTCTCAAAGGGCCGATAGGGGCTACAGGTCCAATTCATCTTTGTACAGAAGCAGAGGCCTGAGACTCCGCTGGTTAAGCCTCTGATCAGTTTCCACTGTGCCCTGACAAGCCTGGCCAGTTATTCACAAAAGCTCTTTTTATGTTCATCCTCCGAACAGAGCTGAGTTTCACCTATTAATAATTCAACAAGGAGGCCAGGTGGACACATTTTATACAGTAGCTTTTACTCTGCTGCTTTAATGGATGTTCCAGTTACCTTGTGTCTTTCTTTGAGTAGCAACAGACTGGACTCTGCAGGGCATCATCATTTGTATAATACGGTTATTTTAAGTAAGTTTAAATTACAAATGGAAGATTAGGAAGATCTTTTGGCTGATGAGATCCTTAGCAGGCAGCTATGAGATCATTGAGCTAATGTTGTCATTTCATATTCAGAAGAAACCTGATTAGATACTTTAAAACAAATAAAATTGCAAATCAGGAAGGGAAAAATCCTATAAAATCATCTCCCTTATAATTTACAACGTCTTTGTTTCATATTTTATTGTCTTGTCCCGGCCCAATAAAGTTTCAGTTCTGGATCTGATGTGAGGAATGTACATCATATTAACATTTAATACTTGAAATATTTTCATTTCCTTATTCTTGCTTTAGTGCAGCTTCAGTACACATTTCTATGGTTTGTTTCTTGTACCAAAGTCCATTATTAATACATTCTTGCCTCTCGGTCTTTACCTGAAGAGCCTTCATTATTTCATTATTCATTATTTATATTCACTCAGAAGGTAGAAATCGTGGGACATTGATGCAGATCTCCAGTTATCCTCCTCTTGCTCCCTCAGGGCGATGGAATTACCAGTGCTGGTTGGGGACCTGAAGCTGGTGATCAACGAGCCAAAGCGTTTGCCCCTGTTCGACGCCATCCGACCTCTCATCCCACTCAAACACCAGGTGGAGTACGACCTCCTCACACCCAAGAGGTCACGGTGAGTACTGCATTACCTTGTGCTAGTTTCTCCCTTGCCCACTTTGATGTGGCTCAACCATTCTGGTTCTTATCTCTGGTTTATGTCTCTCCTGGCTGAGCAGGAAGCTCAAAGAGGTGCGTTTGGACCGGACTCATCGTGACGGACTTGGTCTGAGTGTTCGAGGAGGCCTGGAGTTTGGCAGCGGCCTCTACATATCACAGATCGTCAAAGACGGTCAGGCCGGGAACGTCGGCCTTCAGGTGCTGTATGTACTTATGTATGAGCGCACTGTGATATTTTAATTCATCTTTAATGCCACTAAATGTTAAAACAGTAGATTCTAACATAGATTAAAGTACCATTTATAGAGGTATATATGCATGTAAAACAATAATTATTGCAATAAGTTGCATAGTTGACTTTTTGTGTCTCTGTTAGTCCTTGTCATAATTGCAGGATCCACTAGGTGGTGTAAAGAACCATGTTTGTTAAACTATACAGAGCCTGAATGTCTGTCTCTCAGATGTCAGTATCTATCTGTGACAGATTGACAACACGCTTTATAACCACTGCATGGTCTCTTGTCTAATATCTAGATTTACAAAGCATCAAAACTGTCATTAGAGGACGGTAGTTTTTCTGTCAGTACCTGTTGCGAAACTGTCATCATTTAAATAAATCGCTCCTTTATCTATGCTTTTAATCTGTTTCTTATATAGTTCAAGTAATATTGTTGGATGTCTATGCTGCTTTAAAATTTAAGGTTTTGAAGGCTTTTAAAAATTATGTTCCATATATGCCTATTAATTATATTGAATCAACTGTTTGGAGATACACGAAAACTGTTTAGGAAAAAGGTGAAGTCCTGCAGTGTCAGCAGTTCAGTTGTGCACCATCGTCAAACTCTACTTTTTGCAAATAGCATATTTTTCTTTCATTAAAAAACAGCCAAACACTAACCCAGAATCATCATCTTTAATTGGAATACATACATAATGTAATATAATAGGTAATTTATCAATTTCTGAAAATGTATATGCCCCTGCAGCTGCCCCTATTATCCTGTGTATTGCACAAGCAAACTAAGGTCAGGGAGATTGAGGTGTATAAGCTTACTCAGCAGTTTTGACTCTTTTATTGTAAGTCACCTCCACCAAGTGCATCACAGAGATGGAATCAATTTAAAGAATGTATATAAATTATGCAGATCATTAGATTATAAAGTGTCTGGTTTAATTGGCTGGCAGAGTTACATTATAAAAGAATCAATGGCTTCGTCTGTGGTCTGATGTGATGGATTGACGTGAGCGTGTCCTTTCTAATATCCCGTCCTGTGTGGATTTATAGCTCGGGGACGAGATTGTGCGAATAAATGGATACTCCATTTCCTCCTGTATACACGAGGAGGTCATCAGTCTCATCAAGACCAAGAAGATCGTATCGCTTAAAGTTCGACGTACGTGAAACACAAACTCATTTTACAACATCAGGAGCGTGATTGATGATAATCAGTGGAATCTTTCATTTTTATATATTTTTTTCTCTCATGTTTACAGATGTGGGGATGATCCCAGTGAAAAGGTGAGATGCAGTATTTTGTGATTACATTATTCATTTGTTAATTTATCACTATCTAAGATTCTGCTCTCTTCTGTTCTCATTTGTTTTTCTCTTCTTCTCCAGTTCATCAGATGAGCCGCTGAAGTGGCAGTTCGTTGACCAGTTTGTGTCTGAGTCAGGGGTAAGAACCAGAGTTTGTTGTTATGGTTCCACTCCAGCCAGTACGTGTTGTTAGTCTTAGACATTCTTGAGAACATAACATCTCAAAAAAATCTAGATGAACAGATTAGATTTCAGTGGTCAAAGGTCTCAGTGATTTCAAATGAGGCTGGGAAAAAGAAAATCTATGTTGACAAAGTGTACTGAATGGATGTTGGTGACATAAAACTGCAGGACTGTAATTCTACTTATCTCATGACCTTTGTAAGTTTGACACCAGATCAATATAGAATAGTAGCTATGTTTATTTCATTCTCGCTTCCTTCCAGGGGAAAAAAAACAGCATTGCAGGCTTGGCATCGATCGGAGGGAAGGAGATCAAGGAGAAGAAGGTCTTCCTCAGTCTTGTGGGCACAAAGGGAATGGGCATCAGCATCTCCAGCGGCCCCACACAGAAACCTGGCATCTACATCAGTAACGTCAAACCTGGCTCTCTCTCTGCAGAAGTTGGACTTCAGGTGATTTCTCAGAAACAGCTCCATGAAATACTCACAATGTCATGTTCCTGCCTGCTGTGAACTGTATCTATGTCTCATGTCAAAATGTAGATTGGAGACCAGATTGTGGAGGTGAATGGCGTCGATTTCACCATCACGGACCACAAAGAGGTGGGTTCAAATCCCCTGCAGCTCATGAGGCTCATGTTTTAACTTCATCCCAAGCAAAGTTTGATCTGTGTGATCAGGGCAGTTGCTTATTTGCCGAAGCAGCTGAGGGAAAACAGAGCTCTTGAAGATGTAATTTGTTTAGAGCCAGCGTCGATTTCACACTCTGATGAAGCATGTACTTCACACAAGACAAGAAGCTGTGTTAATGGATTCCCCCCATAATCTTATTCAATAAAACTCTGTTTAAAATGAATGGTTATCTGATGTGTTATTATAATTTTCTGTTTTTCTCTTCTCCTCAGGCTGTGAGAGTCTTGAAGAGCAGCAGGAGTCTGACTATTACTGTTCTGACAGGAGCTGTGAGTACACTAACAACTTTATTTGTACATATAGTATTCAACACCATAGAAAAATTTTCCAGAGTTTTACTTTCATATGTGAAGAATGCAGCGGGAGAACGTCCAGTTCAGACACATTGTCAGAAGCTTTTCTGGAAAATCTCAGGAAAATGTCTGGAGGTCAGAGCACGTCTAAAACCAGCTCATGTTATTTACTGCAGCTCACCTCATATGGGTTTTTTCACCCAATAAACTTTGTAAAAACTAAATTGTGAGCACTTTCAATACACTTGACAACACAGCATATGAGTTGGAGATACTACTAATCTATTAAATGTGATAAATCACAAAGAAATACATAGAAAAGATCTTCATGACATTTAAACTTATAATAGTTACATAGTTTTAGAGGCAAAACAAAACGGTTTGAGTATTTGATTATATGCAGATAATTAAAAACCTGGGAAATTAATTAAATAGCACTTTATCATCTTATCTGGGCGTGAAAAAAAAAAAAAATTCTTCCTTTGCCACTTTGCATTCCATTAGCACACAGATTGATGTGGCATTTTGTTTGGGAGACGTCTCATTACAAGCCTGTGTCTCTGCCCGGCCGTCTGCAAGAGGAATATGGATCATCAGTCAAGTCACTCGGCAGGCTGTTTGCCTCGGAGCTTATTGACGATAACTGTGTTTTCCCTGCGGCCTGTCTGATGCATTTATTTACGCTAGTGTTTGTTTTTCATTTTCAATATGCATGACAGAGGTTAGAAGTTTTTTCTTCTGTGAGATCAAAGCAAAGTTTGTGATTTAACAAATATTTACCTGACATCTTGGTCCTCCTGTTCCTCCCATGCAGGTATTATTCGATAAAAAAAAAAATGAATAAAACATGACTTGACATAAACAGATTTCTTTCCTTCTTTATCGTCTCAGGGCAGCGAGCTGTTCATGACAGACGAGGAGCGGCTGGCCGTGGAGTCTCGTCGGGAGCTGGACAGGCAGGAGCTGATGCACCAGAAGAGGGTTGCACTGGAGACCAACAAAATCCTTAAAGACCAGCAGGAGAAGGAGAAGCAGTGAGTGAACGGTGGAAACCTTTGACTCCAATTTCTTTAGCAATCAAAACTCTTCCGTCATCCTGAATTCGAACACCTGTAATGTCATTCAGGGCATTGCATTGCGTGACCTGTTTACACCTGCAGCAGCACAGGCAGTACACTGAGTTTTCCACAATTTTGAACAGAGGAATCAATCATTTCCACATATGCTGCTCAATCACACGTCTGCATAAATCAGGTAGATCCAGCAAAGTAAACATGAGTCGCAATGAGTCTAAACCCGGAGATTTACTTAATTGCTCTGCAGCTCCATCACCAGATAGATTCAGGCTCACTTGCAATTTCTCTGTGGCGTTTATAATCTGCTTGTTATATCTGCATACCATGGGCTTGAGGGTTTTCAACAGCAATATATTCTAACTTTTTATAGTCCTGCCCTGTAGCATGATGTGTTTTTGTTGTGTTTACCAGGAGGAAGATGGAAAATTCTCAGAAAGCTGCAGAAGAAGAGGAGCGCTATCAGCAGGAGATGGAGAAGTAGGCCACTCATTTGCCCATAAAGAGCCAAATCAATATTGTTATAATGATAAATCTCATATTGCTTATCTGTTATATTGTCCTGTGCAGGATTGATGCCGCGGAGCAGAAGCACAGCAGAGAGTGGGAGGAGGACTGGGGCAACAAAAACCGTCCCAAGAGCCCGAGGAGCCCATCACCTGCTCCACCTGAATTAAAAACCACCACGAAGACGAAGAGCTCTCGTAAGGCCGCCTGATTGAACCTTCTCCTTTAAAATGCATGAATCTTCTAGTCACTTTCACCTTATTCCCGCTCTCTTTATGCACGCTCTCTTTTTGTCACTGTCGTGTGCCGTGCTGCTTTTTATGGCCTCTCTTCTAAGCTGACGAATTCAGAGAGGAAGACGAGGAGGAGGAGGAGAAGGAGGAGGAGGAGGAGGAGGAGGAGGGCAGACAAGTAAGTCCCGAGCCAAAGCTGTGCATTGTCACAGCTGCTTTCAGAGGATGTTTGTGCAAACACCCTGAGACTAGTGCGAGATCTCCTTTGGCAACCAGAATGTAAATATAGGTGAAAGTTTTTTTGCCTCTGAGTCGGTGACAGCCAGCGGCCGGAGACATCATGTTTTCAGGTCGTCCGTCCATCTGTGTCCTTCTTGTGAACACGATATCTCGAGAACTCCTTCAAGGAATTTCTTCAAATTTAGTTTGAACGTATAGTTTGACTCAAGCATGAAGTGATTTGAATGTGGAGGTCAAATGTCAAGGTCACAGTGGCCTCTCAAAACGTGTTTTTGGCCTCTTGAGCAAATCATCTCAAGTCTTTAGAGAATGCTTTCAAATTTGACCAGTTGTCACTTAGATTAGATTTCATTAGTCAAAGGTCAATAGACTGAAACTGTAGCTTATATAATTTATTTATTGCTAAATTGCTAAAATTCACAATAAAAGCCCAAATCAAGCGCAACCTGAAAATACAATGTCTGCATCATTGGGTTTTCAAGAAGAGTTTCCTGAAGAACAGGCTCAAACACAATTTCTCCTTGAATGCTGTGATTCTTCAACGTCTTGTTTTTCAAATGGACATCCTGCTTGGTGTTTGCTGAGATTTAGTTTCAAAGTTTGGTTTTGATTTAACGTAACTGTGAGAATGACCTGTGCTCATGTCCATCCTTAGCTTTCGGCTGGTTTTATCGATATGAGGGGAAACTGCCGTCACTCCGCAAGGTACTGTCCGCTGTGTGAGCTCAGTGTGATGTTCAGGATAACTTTAACTCTCTGTCTTCATGACGAGGTGCTGGTCACATAACTCAGCTTGTTTTCTTGTCGGTAGCTATTTGACGTGTGGTTTGGAGTGGAAGATTTTGTCTGTCCCCCTCTGTTTATGCTGACTAACTGCTGGCATCTCAGAAGGGAGAAAAGAAGAAGAAAAAGAAGAAGGTGTCCAACACAGACACGCTCCAGGAGCAGAGGAAAAACAAGAAGGAGATGGAGTTTGAGCTGAAACTCGCTAAGGAGAAAGAAGGGATGCACGAGCGAGAGAAGCAGCTGAAAATCAATAGGCTGGTGCAGGAGGTATGAAAGGAATGGAGGAGTTTTTTGCCAAGTTAATTAGACTTTTATGACATAATATTTATGATGCACATTCGCTTGTTTTGGCTTTGATTCAAATGCCATCAGTACGTCCTGGTCCTTTGAGACCTGAGCAGGTGTGCATGTGCGTGAAGGTTTGACGCTTGTTGTCTGATGCTGCCCGGTCGATGCCTCTGCACCAGGTTTCAGAGACGGAGAGAGAAGACCTGGAGGAGTCTGAGAAAGTGCAGCACTGGGTTGAGCGTCTTTGTCAAACTCGGTTGGAGCAGATCTCCTGTGTGGAGAACGAATCCCCAGAGGTACAGAGTGAGACCTCTGTCCAACCCTCTCTTTGTTTAATGATGTTTTGTCTGTACATGTAACTTTATATTCATTGTCACATAGAGATGAGTAAAGCACTGTCGGTAGACACTTCACAAATCCAGAAATCAATAAGAGGCAACTGTTCCCCAGCACGTTTAGCAAATGACTTGCCTCAATTGAATGTTTATCTCAGCCTATTTACCATAGATGGAAAGGGGACGGGGGAAACAGGAATGTAAAAATGTAAATTGTTATTTAGGCAGAAAGGAGAATCGACCTGAGCTGAAACGTTTTCCATGTCACTGTGACTTTAAGCTCTCCCCGCCACGCTCTCCTGCCTCCGAGCCCAAGGTGAGGCGTTTCGCTGGTGGCCTCCATCTGGCCACCACCGACCTGGACGACATCAACCTGGATGACGTTGATCAGAGCCTGAGGGGTCCACTGAGGAGACTGGCCCCCACGCAGCCCAGCAACAGCCATCCTCCCCCTCCCTTACCTCTCCCTCCCTCTTCAGCCAAACTGAACCCCACCATCCCCAACTACTCTCCTCCTCCCTCTCGAGCACCGGCTCAGCGCAGACCTCCGTCTCCACATCTCACCAGGAAACCTCCCGTCTCCCCCTCTACCTTGACCAACAAGGGACGCAGGCCTCACCCACAGTCCCACCCTCAGTCCCACCCACAGCCTCACCCACAGTCCCACCCTCCGCAAACCCATCTCTCTAGCCACCCCTCCTCCCACTACCAGCGGCCTCCTCCTCCGCCGCCACCCCCTCCTCCTCCGCCACCTCCGCCTCCCCCTCCACCCCCACCTCCGCAGCACTCTGAAGACAGGATGGGCAACCTTGGTTTGTACCGCCAGCATCCTCACCATCCTCACCATCACCTCCAACACCCTCCCAGTCCGCCAGAGCACAGGAGTGAGTGGGAGACGGGCGGCTATCTCCCGAGAGGAGGGCTATACTCGGCTAACGCCAGTGAAATGTCCTACCCCTCTAGTCCAAAGGTTAGAGATTCTCATTTGAGAAGAGTGGTCTTGTTGTTGGAGTGCTGGATTTATAGATGGAAAGGAATGATTTTCCTTTTTTATGTATAAAGAATATTTGAGCCAGCAGTCTGATAGAAATATATAGCAATTTCTCAGACTTGATGCATTTTCACTGCTGCTGGATTCAATTTCTTTTTAATGCAGAGGTCTGTGCATTAAAGCGTTTTTGTGTATTGGAATGTTTTATGCATGAAGAGAATTATACACCGTATAAGCACGACTGAATTGGCGAGTCATTGCTTTACACTTTTCTTTAATCCTAAGAAAATAAATCCAGAGAAGCCTTTGTTGTTGATGTTTTCTCAAAGCTGTGTGATCTGTTCTGCTTTCACCTGGTGTGTGGTGTGGAGCTGTAATGAAACCAGCAAAATATAAAGCTCATGAGAGGAACTGATTAGAAAATGATTGCAATGCTTTTGAAACCTCGCCCAGGGTAAGGTGTGTGAGTCTGGGTGTTTGTTGGCACCAATATTCCTGCGGTGTGCTGCATGTGCCCAAGGGCTGAAACTATACTTTTATTTCACTGTGGCTCAGGTAATGAGAAATACGTCCCATGCCAGTCACGTTTCCACCTCCAGCGGTCCCCTGGTGAGTCTCTGGGGGAAGCATGTCATGTTTTTGCAAACATCCCCTGCTTTTTGAGTCATGAGCATGGAAATGATCAAATGAACCGGTGCTCAGCTGCTGCTTGTCGAAACACGATCTCTTCCTCCAATAGCAACTCGCTCCTAGCCCCCCCAACCAGAGGCGTCAGATGGCCCCTGTCATGTCGAAGCCCGTCATGCTGCCTCAGGCGCAGACGCAGCGACCAGATCCACACAAAGCTGCAGTCCGATCGGATGCTCTGGTATGAAACACACCACATTACAGTAATCTACTTCCTGTATTTATACCTTTCTTCATATTAATAGGGCCATAAAACATTCAGGCATCTGACACAGTTTGTCATCATCGAGCCGAAGTATTAATCTCTGCCTCTTTCTCAACTCCTGGGGAGTCGGTCCAGACGCTCCAGCTGTTTCACAGAATCCCAGTGTGTGGTTATGAGATCCCACCAGGAAGACATTTATCCGTCAAATTAGCTCTAATGGAAAGGGGTAGATTATTGGAACCCAGTGGGACCAGTGAGCCGAGCAATCGTCTTTTCCACAAACCTTCTTCCTCAATTTGATGGAGTCCCACGTTCACACCTGAGAGTAAGAGCACCACTTCCACCAGCAGCCTCTGCAGGAGCCATGCTCTGGTGAAGGGCACCTTGATTGTGGAAGCACGAGTGGGGGGGCACTATAAATCATTGTACTCCAGGTGTCTGAAAGGATGTGCTGGCAAACTGCTGCTGCTGCACAAAACATCTTTATTCTATTGTGGTTGGAGATACAGGGTTCTGGGTTTTATTTCATGAAATTGAAATATTGATTTAAAAGAAAAATGCTCCTGAGTACAGTTGTGTTTACTGTCACCTCTTGTTCAGTCCTCAAAGACTGTGGTTGTGTAGTGTTTGAGTCGGATCTTGTTTGTAACTGTGTTTCATCTGCTGTGAGAAATAGGCCAGAGAAAAAAGGTATGACACGAAAGTTTGCCAAAGACTAAAACTATAGATATAAAAATGGAGCTGACTCCTTGTTCAGAAAGTGAAGTGTGGAAGTGCCTTAATCCTGTATTCTTTAGAACGACCAGAATTTTTTTTCCATAGTAATCTTTGAGAAAATGACCCTTTAATAACTTGATTTAGAGCATCATTAAAGTTTTAAGTACATAGTTTAATATCTCAATCACTAATTTCACCTCTTCAGTACAGCTTGATGCTCATTTTGTGAATTATGGTCCCATTTAGTGTCAAATAGATGATAAGACATAATATGTATTGGAGGCGATGGCTCAAAAGAATAAAACATGATGTCGCTGGATAAAATCACAAACTCATGGGTGATGTCATGCTGGGTGTTATTTTGTGTTTCAGCCTCAAGAAATGCTGAAACGGATGGTGCCTTTCAACTCGTCTTTTAAATCAAAGAACAAACGACAAGTAATCCATATAAAACCACCTCTCTCAACCTTTTATCCCTTGAGTGCTGTTGCTCTGTTATTTGTTCCGTCTCCATGCTCACACATCCGGTTGCCTCACAGTTCACTGGAGGCCCAGTGGAGGCTCCTCCTTTATTTTTTTCATTATGTCCGCTCCCAGTTGGCTGCTTCTCTGCCATTAGGTCCAGTTGTGGAGCATCTGCATGACCACACTTTCATTGATCCGATGGTCGCTGTGTACGTGCAGAGTGTGAATGCACATCACAATGATTTTTGTCTTGCTGCATTGATTTGATCTTTACCGGCATCAGATGGTTTATTTATTAAGGGCCTTCCTATAAAGGCTCATAGAAAGTTGTTATCTCTGTACGACACCTTCAAAGAACATTTTAGAGGAGATTAAATTAAACCTTGTTATTATTGCACAAAGTTAAAGCACAGAGAACTGTTTCTTGAAAAACACCACTTGGTGCGACTTGACTTCGGTGATGAACCAAGGGTTGTAGGGTGTTTCAGGTCTATTCTCTACTGACACCCACCCCCGGGCGACCCAGCTGGGGGGAGATAATTTAAAGGTTTGTGTCTAAGTTGCGTACGACCTAGCTATGGTGACGTTTGTTGGTGCCTTTTTGTTTCTTACATCCCTCTAATGACATAGAGACTGAGATCTCGGTGTGAAGACCCGCTGAGCCCCTGCAGCCGTCTCCGTTGGCTCGCAGTGGGACTTCTAGATTCTGCCACCAGCTCTAGATATTTACGTAATCCTTGCGTCTGTGGACCTCCTCTGTCTGGTCTCCACAGGGATGCAGTTTAGCATCTAACCAGAAGTGTATAAAGTAAAGGTCAGAGGTTGTATCAGGTTGGCAGTGGTGGAGGAAGCACTCAAACGTGCCACATTAACTTTTCCACTTGGGCAAAAGTTACTTAATACTTGTTTTCAAATATAATGAAAGTAATGAAATGAAAAGTTGCCTTGCACCACTGCAGGTTTGAGTCGACCTCATGAAGCGAAGGGAGCGACTGTCACCTGATAGTCTCATTAGATTCATCCATTATACCAAATGAGTCATTACAGACAAATGACCCCTATTTTTTTAAGTGTCCTCCGCCCTCCATGAAATTAAATAGCTGTCGCCTTTGTGAGGAATGATTAGAGATGATTTTACAAGTATGTGTGTTGTAAGTAAAGTCTCCGTCTAGTTGTTTCCATTTATTCAGTGTGGCGTTAAAACTTAAACACAGAGCTGGTTGCCAAAGGAAATCTGACGTGCACTTGATGCATCGACTTGTTACACAGCTCACATTCACAGAGATTTGATCTGTGGCCTGTCTCTTTACTTGTTATTGATGTTGTCGATCTGTTTTTAATGAGCTGCATGTTGATTCTCTTTCAGGGATTTCAGAAATACGAGGACGGTTTTGATCCCTACTCAATGGTATCGTATGCCTGATCTTCTGACCACCACAACAAAGCAGAACATTTCATAAACATTTACAGATCTCTGCTCCTGCTTGTACGGAGACAGAATGTTTCCTTGACTTATTGAGTTATTAAAATCACAGGAACAAAAGACGTACCCAAATCTAAATAACAAATTTGTTGCTTTGTTTGTAAGAAACGTCTGTTGTTTTTCCCATTTACTATATTAATGGCACACACAGGTTAGCTCAACTTGGGAGTTAGAAGGAAAGTTGGATTGACAACTTAATAAACACACTTTTTGTTGCTTCCCCTAGAAACTCATAGATAACGTAACAGATGAAGGTGCAGCTGTAATAACTGAAACCAGCATGTCGACTTCAGATTAATGTTAAGATGACTCATTCTTCATGTTCTCTCCTCTGTTTACCGCTGTGCCACTTTCCCTCCACTTTTTTAAAATCCATATCCCGTTTGTCAATAGTTTTCCTCGGAGCAGATAGATGGACGAGAAGTGAGGCTGCTGAGAATCAAAAAGGTAGCGACTGCATTCACATAAAAAATAACTGAGGTTAGAGTTTCTACGACTTGGCTGATGGTGTTTTTTGGCTGTTGCTCCAAAGACCGGACAGCTTGACCTGGCTCTGGAGGGTGGAGCAGACTCCCCTCTGGGAAAGCTGGCGGTGTGCTCTGTGTATGAAGGTGGAGCTGCAGATAGGCACGGTCAGTTCTGGTTTTTTTTAACATTCATCCTTTGACTTCATGTCAATTTCTAATCTGTATAAAAACACTTTGCAGGTTCCAGACAAAGACGAGGGTAAAGCTCCAATATTTGCTGTTGGCCGGAATGTTTTCCTTTAGGTTTGAGAAGTAGCAGGCTTAGCTGTATCTGTTTATTTATCATGGACAACAGCAGCTACACTGTCTACAGCAGCATTGTTTGGATGTGTGTGTAAATCCGTGAATGTGACTTAAGCGCTATGTAAACACAGTCCATTTGCTGTTTAACACCTCTTTAATAACACAAGCCAGAAACTGAACCCTATAACATTGATCCTGGGATTTATGATGGGGCAGTTTTATTAGACTGTATTAATATACGTAAGTAAACACAGGCTGTTAAATATGTCAATAAACGGGCAGCTGAGCATAGATCTCATCAGACAATGTCCCTGTTCAGGCTCTGAAGCTAAATCTCATATTTGAACTGCAAAAACGTTTAACACCGAACACAAAAGTCCTTTGTGTGAACCAAACCTTGGAGAACAGAATAGTTTTGTATTGTGTGAAGTCATGGGGCTTATATTCGTACATGTTCATGACGCTGTCATCACTGTTTCCATGGTGAACTGTAGCGAGGGGCATGGCACAGCATCAGGACAATGACACCTGCTCTGAGTGCTTAGTCCTGACATGTTGCCTCAGCTCTGCATCACTGTGGAGGACAAGGGGCTAACATGAGTCAGTTGAGAGAGCCAAGCGCTGGAGAGCCTTTTCATGACGACTGTATTTATGTCTGCTGCTGGAGCTGGCACGTGCTCTGTGTCTGTGTGTAAATATGTTTGACAGTTTAATGTCGGGTGTCTCTATTTGCAGGGGGCATCGTACCAGGGGATGAACTCTTGGCCGTGAACGGGAAAATCCTGATCGATGCCACATTGAACGAGGGGCAAAACTCTCTGGCTCGAGCCTGGAATAGTGGAGGGGTATGACTCAGACTAGATCCAATGAAATGCCATGCACCATTAATAAAAATATATGTTACCACAGCAGGGAGTGCTATTGGTTCTAGTCAAACCACATGTACCCACATTGATCTGTGTTGACAGACTTTTTACTTACAGATTCCTTTTTAATTCATAACTATGTTTACTTTTCCTCTGTTTATTCAACAGTGTGGTCTTTCAGTTTTAGAGCAGGACTTATTCATTTTTTTCATTCACCAGTCACTCACACTCAAAAAGCCCCTACCTGTGCTCTGCGTGTGCGCTTGCTCTCAGATATTTTGTTGCTTGGACGCAACATCTGCTCTCAGACATCCCAAGAATTCCTCAACCAAAATAATTGCGGTCTACAGTTGATAAATTAAAGAATATTCATTTTGTTATGGGTGCATTAGCACTACTTCTTTGATTGTCCTATGCGGTCGGGTGTTTTAATTGGGTTCATGCTCTCCCGCCTTCCATGACTTAATTTTAACATAGTAAGTAAAGCTAATGCACCCAGAACAAGGAGCGAGACGGTTGAATTTGTCAACCATAGACCTGGAATTCTGTTTGTTGGAGAATGTTGACACATACAAAATATCCAACATCAGAGCCAAGGTTTCACACCTACACAGGAGGAGTGTGACTTCGAGGAGAAGAGGTCACGGCGGAGCACAAGAAATCTGTCGAAGCAACAAATTACCTGAGTGTGTGCAGAGCAATTTGTAGCCCAAGCAGTGGGTGAGTGAAAGCATCAGAAAATCTGACCATGACATTCTTGCCCTCAAACTGAAAGACCACACTCTCTATTAAAGACAGAAAAAAACTCCTATTTACTGTTGCTTTTTCAGGACTGGATCGATGTTGTTATCGCTGTTTCTCCTCCGAAAGACTATGAAGATGAAGTGTAAGAGTTCCCATTCGAGTCTTTATCATTTTTTTAGTCTACACATGTATAACCACGATCATCTTTGTTTCTATTTAATTGCAATTATGTGTGTGCACGTGTATGCAGCCCTAAATCAGCATCAGTCAGTCCCACTGTGAACAGAAAGGCGTTTGAAGGCAGTGCAACACTGTACAGACACGGCTACCTGCTTCAGCACTAGCTCAGCCTCGGCCTGGTAATCCTCGTAGCCTTCACACCTCCTCTTCTTCACTGCACGTCTCCGAGAGGATGTTTGGTGTGACCTTTGTTTTTGTTTGCCCCAGTTTTTATTTTTTTATGTTCGTGAGCACATGTGACAGTCTCCCTGTCAATCAGAAGAAAGCAGACGCGCAGAGTATTTTGGTATTGGTTTCCCGTCGCTGTAGTCGAACTTTCAGATTTATGTATCTCCTTTAAAGCGTGACTGTTTTCATGAGAAGCTAGCGTGAGAGAGAATGTACACACAGGGTGTAGGTTTTCTTCCCTGTTTGAAAACCGCCTCAGGGCGTTGTTTCTTTATTGCTGTAGCATGTGGTGGACGGTGACACAGCCAGGCTATTTAAGTGAAGACATTCATGCGATCAGTGGACCGTCCCATCGTATATCTGCCAATTCCCGACCCAGTGAGCCAGATATAAACACATTCATACATGTACGGCTCGTGTGGCATTGTCCAGTGTCATCAGGTCATGGACGCTCATAAAAAGCAGCCTGGACTCCTGCCAGCCTTCAGCAGTTGTTCTGATTGATGTTGTTCCACGGGACTGTGACATGTTCAAACAAACACAGACATAAAGTGACACTGCTCTGGTAAAGTTAGAGCGAATAATTTACAAGACTTAGTCTCAGGCAAAAATCAATATTAAGGAAAAAAGACTCACTGCTTATCCAATATCAGGCTTGGCTGAGGAGCTGGAGCTCAGAGAAATTAAACTGAATGAGGAAAAACATTTGCACACTCAAATCTGTGCAAATAACTTCTTGTTTTATAATTCATTTGTATAGATTTGAGCAGGCGGCGGCTTTATTTCCTCTTTCAGTTTAATTCCACAGTCCAAAAACGAAAGATCAGTTGAGCCATGATTATGTTTTACTTCTTTGTTTGTCACCCGCATGTGTGTTGCTCTGTTGTGCTTAATGTGCAGTGACTAAAGCAAACGGTAAACAGAAGAAACATCCAACGCATACATCACCTAGAGGTCCAGTTAATAAATGACTTTACTCAACTCCTCTTAATTAACTCATTATTGATCCTTTCCTGTCTCTTCTCCTGCAGGACGTTCTTCTAGTCGTTAACAACCTGCCAAGAAAACCAGACTGATTGAGAAGAAGCTTTTTTTTTTTTTTTTTACTATTGATGATTCCTTCAAGAGGCACAGTCTGATTTTATCTCAATAAAAATAACTGTTTCTGCTTTATCTTCACACACATCTGTACAAGTCTAATTGTTCTGATCATTACTCAAATCTCTTTGAAAATCAGCCTTGTGTGTGTGCATATTTTGAGATGTTCACAACAGTTGATGAACATTCTCACTGTCTAGTTGTGTCATCCAACACAAGCCCGATCTCATTAAAAGACAAATGACCATCCATTTATCTTTCAGGAGGCAAACTGTGATCAATAGCACCTCTGTAATCTGCCTTTTTCCAAAGCCCAATAAAGGACTGCAGCTCTTATAAGCAGAGGGAGTTTCTGTATCTGTATTCTCTGCTTTGTGGCTGTGGCTCAGGGGGTAGAGCGGATCAAAGGATGATGGTTCGATCCCCGTCTCCACCATTCCTTGTGTCGAAGTCTCCTTGAACAAGAACCTGAGCCTTAAATTATATTTTGTTTGTCGTTTTAAAACGCAGGACTTTATATCTTCCTTTGACACGTTCATGAAAACTGTTGGATTTCCTAATAATATTGTACGGTCGCGACCTCGCTATGTAAATTGCCTTGAGCTAATGAATGTTGTGATTTAGCGGTATGCAAATAAAATTGAATTCCATATCAAATGTAAATGTCCCTGTTTTGCATATTTGAAATATTAATAAACATAATTCTACATATTCTAACTGAGATTTTATTCAAAGATAGAAGCTTCTCTCCTGCTGCACACTTCTCTCCTGACCTGTGGGTTTTATTCATCTTCTGCATCTGCTGTTCTGCATCGATTTCCTCTAACCACGCACGGGCAGCTGTACCGATTTGTAATTAAACGTAAAACGTCCACAGGGGGCAACAGTGCTCCTTCTTGAATATCAAGCTGCTGTGTGAACGAGAGATTGCTCACTGTATGAATAATTCTGCCTTTAATAAAACCCACATACTACAATCGGATGACCTATAGTGGGACTTCAAATGAGAGTTAATCGTGGTAAATGGAAAATTGATGTAATAGAGAACACAGAGCAGTGTATTATGCGATGTTCTTGCTTCGGGCATCAACCCACTTTACTCTTATATAACCGCTCGGTCAGCCTGTCTCGGTTGATCGCCTGTACGTGACTACTGTCCGCTGCTGAAACCCTCCGCTCCACGGTTCATGTGGGACACCAGAGGAGGCCTCGTTGGATCATCTACCTCCTTCTTCCTCCTTCTCTTTTCTCATACACCTCCTC
This sequence comes from Limanda limanda, assembly GCF_963576545.1. Taxonomy (NCBI): domain Eukaryota; kingdom Metazoa; phylum Chordata; class Actinopteri; order Pleuronectiformes; family Pleuronectidae; genus Limanda; species Limanda limanda. The sequence continues at coordinate 8,580,832 of NC_083643.1, forward strand.
CCTTCTTCCTCCTCCTCCTCCTCCTTGGTGCCCGGGTTCAGCACCGTGGACAGCTCCTCACGCTCCGATGGTCAGACTGAAGTTGGGCACAGAGGAGTCGGCTGCGACCTGAGCGCAGGAGAGACGACGGGTTCCAGTGGTTTCCAGTGGTTTCCAGTGGTTTCCAGTGGTTTCATAAGCCAGGCGACGGATGTGACATTACTGAGTCTCAGGGTCTGTAGAGTCCGAGGCTGAAGCGCGATGAACTCACGGTATAAACCGGTAAGTGCTGCTGCTGCTGCTGCTGCTCAGCTCGTCTCACCTGTTCCTTCACCTCGATCCATACTTTCACTTTGAATCGTGAGGGCTGCGCTGCTCACTTGCACCAGTGCATATACACAGAGCATGCACTGGCTGCAGATTCAGTCTGTGTAAATATGATGTAAGTCACATCAGGTTATATTTACTCAATGAGTCCCTGTGTAATGGCCTAATGCAACACTGAGAGTCATTCTCATTTCTAGAAGCGAGGTATGGAGTGTGAATTATTGGATGTGCTGGTGTCACTGTGGGGAGGGAGGGCTGTTCCATTATGTTTTAACAGCTTTTGGTAAAAGAAGCTTCTTCTTCTTTTTTTTTTACATGAGATGTAAGATGAACAAACCACTAGTGAGACGGAGGCCTACACAATAGATTCACATAGATGCTAAATTAAAATAATATATCATTCATCATCATCATTCCCGTCTTACCCTAAAAAACATCTCTTCTTCTCTACTTCTCACACACACACACACACACACACACATACACACACACACACACACACACATACACACACACACACACACACACACACACACACACACACACACACACACACACACACACACACACACAAACACTTCTAGCCTGAGGAGAGGACCTCACTGGCAAGTCTCCCTCTAAATGGTCCTCAAAGATATAAATAAATACACACAGAGTTGGGTCTCCGTGGCTTATGAGGACATTTCATTGACCTCCATTGTCTTCCTGGAGACTTACTCTAACCTTATCTCTATGGTAACTTAAACCCAAACCCAAACCTCACCTTAAATCAGGATTTACCCCATGGGGACTTCCTGTGTGTTCCCATAGGAAAGACAAGGCCCCATAATGTGACTGTAACAGATTGTGGCCCCCACAATATGATTAATAACCTGGAATACACATCCACACAAACATCTATCCTTATTATGACTCTGCATTGACTTCCAATCCTATTTGGACAGTCTAACCAAACCACCTCATTAACCAAGACCGCGTAAATTAGTTTTAGCGTCATTCAGATCAGGCTTAGGTCCCTGTGGTCCTGTCAGAGTCAGTACGACCTTAAGAGGTATAGTACAAACACACACACACACACACACACACACACACACACACACACACACACACACACACACACACACACACACACAGGTCTGTCTGTATCTGTAATCTGACAAAGTAGTAATGGTTTGCACCACAGGACTATAACCCAGACAGTTATCCCCATGCAGCTGGTGGAAAGAATAACAGCACAGTCAGTGCGTGGTGCAAGTGTGGTTTCTGTGGTTTGTGAACCTCCCACCTGACATCTGGTTAGTCTGTGTTCTGCTCGGACACTTTTAAATTAATTCAGTTGCTTGGGGAAATACCAGTTCAGTTTCCAACTATCCCCTGGATTAAGACTTTCCATGAGATGGTTTATGTTTGATACGAAGTGAGAGGGCTGCTGGTGCTGTGACCTCTGCATCTCGGTTGTTAAAATGATAGACAGAAGGTATATCTTCACTTTGAGCTGCACCCAGTCTGCATGGCGTCCCTTTCCCGTACAGTTCATTGCTTCCCCAATCGCCATTTGACCTTCTGAACATCCCTACAAGCCAAATCTTGTCACAGTTATGTGTTTGCAGACAAAAAACACTGGTGTCTGTTCTGCTGCAGGTCTGCTCACTCTCCATGAGGAACCAGGCTCACACTGGTTTAAGCTTCACTTAGAGCAGCTTTTAAAAACCTATGGCAGCATTCACACAAACAATCCAGCATTTTAAATTACATTCACCGTGTTTTTCATTGGCCTCTGTTTATCTGTGTGTCTACCAAACTTGTTGGTCAGGATGTGGTGTTGGTCAGGAAAGAGCCCAATAAATATTGGTGCAAAATGGATCAGGGAAGCGGATCCAAGGAATCTTTTTCTTGTAAGATTGTGAGATAATCATGTATGTAAATATTTATGAGTGTATTCAATTTGGAGCCGATCCAAGCAGAATTCTGTTTCTAGTCATTTAATCGTGGTTTCATAAAGAGACTCTTGACCTTGGGTTTGTAATGATTTTTCTTCCATTTTATACTTTTATACATTTTTATGTTTTCATTTTAACTTTCACTACCAGGTGTAGAATACAAGAGAATCCCCATGGTGATTGTAAGGAGTAGAATTTGTATGAGAAAGCACTCTGACAGCTTGGTATTGTTTTTTTCCTCTCTCTTGTCGAGGCTTTAGAAAAGAGGTCGTCCTGGTTGCCCTAGGAGACACATTATAATTTGTGAATATGGGCTATACCAATAAAATGTTACCTGTCAACAGTAATGTAAACTGCTCATTTAAACTCATCTCATAACTGTTATGACGTGAAGGTCAACATGGCATGGATTACACTTACAAAAAATCATATTAAAGACTAAGAAAAGGCTATAAATCCGACCTGGTTGATACACGGATTATCCAAATCTGCTCCCGTGTGGGTCTTTGCTGATCCTGAGCACGAGTCCACTGCCTGTGGCTGCAGCCTGATCCCTCCCTGCACAATTCATCCATCCCAGGAAGGCATTAATATTTCATAACATTATTTTTCATGTGTGCAGCCTGGTTATTCACCTTCCATGCATTCGCTCCTTCTTGCTTTATTAGTTATGCAATTCCTGAAAGTGTGCTGTTGCCTCACATGTACCTTTGTATGACGTTTGCACGGCTCTCTCAGGAGCCATAACCCCCATCTTGCTCTCCCTCTCTCTCTCTCTCTCTCTCTCTCTCTCTCTCTCTCTCTCTCGCTCTCGCGCTCGCTCTCGCTCTCGCTCTCGCTCTCGCTCTCGCTCTCGCTCTGTCTTCTCTCTATCTCTCTCTCTCTCCCACTCCCCAACTCTCTCTCTCTCCCCCTTTCTCTCCCTTTCTCCGTCTCCCTCTCTCTCTCTCTCTCTCTCTCTCTCTCTCTCTCTCTCGCTCTCTCTCTCTCTCTCTCTCTCTCTCTCTCTCTCTCTCTCTCTCTTCATCAGTCACTCTTCCCCCCCGACCTCTCCCTCCTACCTTCAGAGGCTCAGTCCTCCAGCTCGCCTGCACACTGTTTCCCCCTCTGCTCTCGTCTTTCAAGGTCGACTTCGAGCTCTCATTTTGCCAAGAGACAGGAATAGCAGGTGCAAAGCAGAATGCCGGCGCTGCTCTGTGTGTAGAGCCGGTGTGAGTGTGTGTGTGTGTGAATGTGCAGATGTGTGTTTGATTGCATTCCAGTGAACCTGTGCAGAGCTGTGTGCGGGTGAAGCAGTTTTAAAGGATGTCTGAGGACTGTGGGCAGAAGGGATGCAGATGTCTCTCACCAGCATGGCTGAGAAAGCTGCTTAGACAGCCAGAGAGGGGAGGAAGCTGCTGCGCTGGACTGTGACTGCCTCTGACCCTCTTCTCCCTCCCCCTCCCTCCCTCTTCTTCTCTTTTCTGCCGGATCCAATATTTGGAAGTAGGATTTGTGAGGGCAGCTGGAAGGAGGTCACTTTGGGAATTACCAGGATCTACTGAAGACGCCGTCAGTCTTCCCTTCGAAAAGACGAAATGCTCTGAGAGCCTCTAGTTTAAATCTCTCTGTCTCTCCTCTCTCTCTGGTCCCCCTTCTCCTTCCCTCCTCCTCCTCCTCTTCTTCCTCCCTTTGCTCCGGCCGGTTCCCTGCAGAGTCCCGGTTCCACCATGTCCTTGGCATTTTGTGGGAACGAGAATAACTCGGTGGCCTACAACGTGGATGGGGGTGTCCTGAACAACGGCTGTTTCCTGGACGCGCTCAACGTGGTGCCACATGTATTCCTCCTCTTCATCACCTTTCCCATCCTCTTTATTGGTGAGTGTCACTTGTGGGGTGAGATCCTCAACCTCTTCACAACTCACACACAAACAGACACACTCACATTTGTCCTCAGATTAGGTGTCAAAACACGGATCTCAGACTTTGAAATGTCCTTCTCGGCTTCTTTTTTTTACTTTTGCATGTGATGAATGAATCATTACACAATATTTTATGTCGAATAATAAATAACACACTATACACTTGGATTTTCACATCATTCCCTGAGTGAGGTAGGGCATTTGGAGACAACATTTGTTTTAGCTGCATGTATGTGTCTCCTGTGATGAATTGTTACTGTACAGAGGCAAACAGATGCCATCGTGCCTGGATTAGGTTACACCTCCTCTGCTCCCCTTCCTGGCTGCTGGCCATTCCATTAGTGTCATCATCAGCGTGTAACAGATGAGTCGCTGTGCACTGGCCGCTGCCGTGGTCGCACACATGCTCTGGCTTCATCATGCGGTCTGTCGTGTCAGTGTGTGTCTGTCTGATAGCACTTCATTCCTCCATGTGCTGCCCCTGTGGTTCCTGTTGTCTCAAGAATATTCAAACTCTCCACATCAAGCACACACCGTTCTCCTTTCTTTAGTTTCAAATTGAACTTTTGTCCTGCAACTTGATTCATCAATATTTCTTTGTGTTTATATTTGGATGATTCTGTAAAAAGATAGTCTGATCTTTTTCAGCGTCCACAGTTATTTCTGTCACTGTATTGCATCATTAGCTTTCAACATTGCGCAACTGAGAACAGTTGTTTAGAGCTTTGAGCTTTGGCTGTGAACTGTAAATCTAGTTTAGTCTTAGATTCTTCTCAAAACAATGTTGACATCCGTAAATGTGTTTTTATGTAATTATTAACACTGCAAATCAAATTCCACTAATGTCTGCTAATGAACAAGGGGAAAGAGGGACGACAAAAAAGACAAAAACGTTGGTAAAGATTTTTTAAATATACAGTTTGGTTACATCCCTAAATGTCACGCCCATCCATTGTTAGAGGATAACTGATGAACTGCAGTGATTCCTCTCAATCAGCTGTTCTGCTTCCACTAACAACTTTGTCACCAAAGAAAAACATCAGGGGTGTGAAAGACACATCCTGTTAAGTGCGCTTCCTATTTATGTATCTAACACTCTGCACTCATCCTGCCCTGATGCAGACATGTGATGCTTTGGAGTGCACACTTGTGAGTGCACCTTGTCACATCGAGGGTAGTGAGGGCAGTGGATACATGCACCACACCCTTATGAAACAGTCTTCAGTAAACCAGCCATCAGAGATAAGGATTATTTTACCTTGGTCTTCTGCTGAATTTATGATTTGTCTGATCGTATTTATGATTATCTGCATCTGCAGCCAAAGAAAAAATCTGTACAGATCCTCATAGTTAAAAAAACAATTACTATAGGTTTTGTTTAACACATTTTATCTGATGGTTTTAGTCTTATCGTACTTGAGCAGATGATGAATTTGTGTGTTTGCATGTGTGATAACGAGAAGGAGGAAGATCAAGGAATCCGTTCAGTGGGTCTGTGATTTTCTGGATTTCGTCAACTCCTTTGATAAATGAACTATCCCGCAGCTACGGGGCCAAGAGCAGAGGAGTCATCATCACACTTTGATCCGCAGAGATATTTTTTCATGACAGCAGCGTCTCACATCAATGATAAAAATTGCACTTAGATGACCAGATTATTGTAATTTCCTTGTCTGCCCTGAGACGGGGTAAAGCTGTGGCCCCAGTAAAGAGCTTAATAATTGGCTGAAGGGTCTCAGGCCAGCAGCCTTGTATCCACTCTCATTTCTTTGTCTGCCAAGCATGAGTCAACGCAGCCGGCAGGAAGCCCTTTTACCCGGCAGGTTCGTGTTCTTAGTTTTCCTGCTTTTATCATCCAGCCTTGCCCTGATAAAGTGTCCACTTGTCATGTTCTGTAGCTCGTGATGTTCAAGGCTGCACAGGGAACAGAAAGCCTTGCATCAAGTCAAATGATTCTTGTCTGGTTCCAGTCTCTGTTTAGGTCGTCTGCATTTCTGCAGGAAATTTCTTCTGTTTCTGTTTGTTTGTCTAAATTCTAGTTTCTTGTCTCCTGTTCCAGGCTGGGGCAGCCAGAGCTCAAAGGTCCACATCCACCACAGCACCTGGCTTCACTTTCCTGGTCACAACCTGCGCTGGCTCCTCACCTTCGTCCTGCTCTTCATCCTCGTCTGTGAGATCGCAGAGGGCATCGTCTCCGATGGGTATGTCTGATTAACTCGTGTAACTTTTTATCCTCATCGTGATTCCAGGTCGGGTGCATGTGGGACTTTCTGAAAATGCTGACAATTGTATCAATAAAAGTTCTCTTTATAACATTTACCGTATTTTGTGTTGGCATATTTACAATGAACTCACAATAAACCAACAGTGAGATAATTGTGGTTTGCACTGTGCACCCCTTGGATCATAGTTGTGGTCCTCGTCCTCGCTGTTTCACACTGTTCATTTTGATTGCATCATTTAATTGAGGTACGCCTTCAAATTGCAAGCTATAGTTATCATTTGTTTGTGATGTAGAGCGCAGTTGAGTAAGTGTTTATGTGACATATCAATTTTTCATATCAGAAATGTAGCAACACATAATTTTCTGTTTCAGTGGTTTCTAAAGTCACTGACACAGATGTTAATTATAGCTTCTTAGCATCTGTGTCAGCTGCAGCTTCATTTTGACACCAAAAAGCATCGACACCCACACAAGCGCTAACCATTTAGCACGCGCTCTAATTAAACTCTGACGTAAGCACAAGTTAACAAACAAACAAAGCTGGGCCAGGTTTGCCGTCCTGTGTTTGTAAAAATATGTTGCATTTATTTCGTACGTGCTCTTGGGTTTATTATTTTTGTTTTTTCACTGAGTCAGGTTGAATCCAAGTCTGCCCTCTCCGTCTCTAAATCTCCTTATTATTTGTTTTCCTCTGCCGGGGTCTAGTGCATCCCCTCAGGATTACTGTTTATCAGCATTATTGCAGACTGTGGGTGGGTAACCAAATTTGTGTGATTGCCACTGAAGTGAATGGAGGAGCTCTCCATCTGTTCGCCACTTCACTGATCTCTTTGCACTGAATTCAGCGCCGTGCTGAAAATCCCTGGATGGTTGTTTACGACTGTCATATTAACGTGAACGTGTGTGTTTGTGCACCTGAGAAAATATGGCAAAAGTGATGAGGTGCATCACACGTGCTCCAACCGAATATTTTGAATTATCGAGGGGCAGATACGTTGGTTTGTGAGTCCAACATTTCCCAGCCTGATGTCCCTGGTAGCCTCCTGGATATAAATGTGTTTCATTTTCTGCTCTAATCCCTTTTTCTCCTCTATCTGACGTTTACTTGCAGATTCAGCCAATCTCTCCACCTCCACCTGTACATGCCTGCAGCTCTGGCCTTCATGGCCGGCATCACCTCGATTGTCTACTATCACAACATCGAGACCTCCAACTTTCCAAAACTACTATTAGGTACCGTATTTTATTTATTGTTTATTAATCATCTACATGTTTTATTTGTATTAACTGAGCAGAATCGTGTCCCTTCAGTGTTGTTGTTTGTGCTGCTCTGCTGTAAACACCCACAGTTTGATGAGGTCAAGTGAAAACGTCACTGAATAATGATCAGGGCTTGTTAATCCAGGATTAACTAAACAGTCTAATGGAGAACTGACCTTTTGTCAACAGCCACGGATCCATAATTGAACAAGCATTTCGGGATGATGTAATTATTATTCACAGCGCCAGGTCCAGTGCAACCATTTGCAGATGTACGGTTCATTACCTTCAGGTTACAAAATAAATGAGTGCAATGTCATTTGTGTAACTGTACTGCACTGGGTTAATGTTAATTGTCTCTTTTCATTAACAAAATTAGATTTACTTGATTCTTGGCGATAATGGTTCGGAATAGTTCTTGCTCGCAATTATATTCATTACATTTCAGTCTGGCCTGTGAGAGTTTATACAATAGAACAAAATATCCCTGTGGCAATGATGCAAGACAGGATTTCTTAAATAAATACAGGAGCTGTGCAATCCTCAGCTCATCCTTTTATGGTAAAATGCATCAATATTCACACTATTCTCCTTCGTGCATCTATCACATGACACACATGTCTGTTCTTGTAATGAAGTCTCTGTTGCTGCTCTGTGACTGTTCACAAAGTGCTACTTTCGTCACACATCATTGCCTCTTCTGTGTTCGGCTCTGAACGCTACTCGCCTCTCGCATCACACTTGTCGCCTTAAGGTCTCCATGTCACAGTCGGCCTCCCGAGGAGAAGTGACTGAGCGATGCTGGGTTCATCGTCGCATGAACAGGAATTATTCTTCTAAATGGAAAAGCCATTTTATCTGCTGATACCATTGTCACTTTTATAAATGTTCATCATTACGAACTAGTAACTGAGTCTGCAGCAGAATGGGAGATAATGATCTTGTTTCCCTAGAGGGTAATTATTCCCCAACAACACTCATCTTTTATCATTATTCACTCCAGTCAGCCTGCAGGAAGGATATAATGTGAACCTTTGTGGAGGGAAGACGATGGATTTTTATGCCATTGACTGGTTAAAGGTGTTGACCTGGACAGCTGACGATGATGATGATGACACACATGTTGTTGACATCTGAAGAGAGGAACAGGGTGAAAAGGAGAAAGTGAATCTGATCTGATACAGCTCATATCTAATAAGTCTGTAACGATTCACTTCACTCTCACACAAGAGATGGTTAACTGAAGGTTATGCAGAAACTAGAAGTTTCACCTCTGACTGATGGCTGTGGTGACAAAATATGCTTGAAGCTTGATGAAGACAAAGATTAAATTAATTTTCATTTTTATTTAACTTAAGAAAAATACACATACAGTATTTTGTTATATCGCCACTCATGTTCATTCATATGTATGAATTCTAAGATGATATCAGTGCAGATTCAATTATACAAAATAATGAAATATGTAATCGAATTAAATGAAAAATGTGCATAATCCAAATAAGAGACATAATATAAAGCTATATCTTAGAATGTGACCAGAGCATTCATTTCTCATTTGTATTTTCTCCTTTGTCTTCAGTATCCTGGGAAATCTCTTTTGTTTCCCATTGCTCTTTTTTTCACACTTGCTAACTTATTAGAATTAGCGAGGAGTGACATGACAGTTTGCAAATAATATAAAGTTGTGGGAGTTTTCCGCTTCTGACGCATCTTATCTAGTTCGATCATGTAGCAGCATTTTGGAGATAAGAACCCTCATTTCCCTCATAACATAGAAAGTAATTATTTTTTGCTGTGTTGAGGTAGTAAGAGAGGAGTAGTTGTTTGGCTTTGGTTAAAATTCATGACATTTAAAATTAAGCTGTAATATCATTTACGTAGGCTTGTCCGGTGGATTGCTATACGCCTCTCTGATCCTTTTCTTCCCTCCTCAGCCCTCCTGATCTACTGGGTTCTGGCCTTCATCATGAAGACCATCAAGTTTGCCAAATACACTGAGCATGGCATCGGCCCCAGGCAGCTACGCTACTGCATCACCAGTCTGCTGATGCTGCTTTATGGACTACTACTGTCTGTGGAGATCAATGTCATCCTGGGCAGGGTGAGTGTTTAATTATATTTTGGCAGGAATTTTCTTATGAACCAAAGTGAAATGTTGATCTGATGATGCTGTTAGGTGAGATGTTACGAATGGCACATGACTGTCTGCAAGAAATGTCAGAGTCATCAATTCAAACCAATGTCACAAGTAAAAATGGCAGATTTATGAAAAATGTAGAGCCTCTAGCTGCCGTGTAGCTTCTACGTGGTTCAAGGGTGTCGCACAAAACATCGACTGACATGTGGCAAATTATAACTTTATAGAAATCGGGTCTGAAAGTAGAGAAAAACCTTGATCCTTGATCCTTTCTTATCGTGTTTCAATTGTATTTCACTGGGGACAAAATGATTATCGTCATGTCATAGTCGAACACTCTTTTCATCTTTTTCCATGAACATTTCAGAGTGGTTTTGTCTAAGTTTTCAGCGACCTGAGTGAACAGCAAAGCAAAGTGATTCGTATGTAACAGTACATTTTATGTAGGAGCTATCATAGAAAATTATAGGATCTCATCTGTTCTTGTATTGCTTTTATATTAATCATTATTTTGTCTCTTTTTCAACTATTCACTCCAACTGTTAAGTCTTATATAACTAATTAACTAGCAATAAAACACACATTTGAAAGATTCTTTTTCAATTTTAATTGTAAAAACTCCTCTTCGATGGTTTTAAAAGAACGAAGAGAGAATCCGATTTGTTAAGCTTTGCCAAGACTCAGGGTTTTCTATTGTGATACCAGACAACCTGTAATTACTGTGAATTAGAGACAGTTTAGCTTTGAAAAGTTTTAATGAAACCCACAAGTCAAAGTGTATTCAGCCTTCGTATCCATTATGTTGCTGCCCTTGCATACAAAACTAAGAAAATCTATAACTCGTGACGGATGAGTAAATGTCTCAGCCGCGAGTTTCTGAATTCACTCTTGGTTTTCAGGTCACTGAGGAAGACACAGTGGGTTAATTGGAAAATCAAACCTGTCCTCCTCTGCTTTTCATTCCCATCACAGCGCTACATGTGTTTTGCCGACCCCATGGAGGTGAAGCCCCCCGAGGACCTTCAGGACTTGGGCGTTCGATTCCTCCAGCCCTTCGTTAACCTGCTGTCCAAAGCCACCTACTGGTGGATGAACACTTTCATCACCTCCGCCCATAGACGACCCATTGACCTCAAGGTCATCGGCAAACTCCCCATCGCCATGAGAGCGCTCACAAACTATATAAAGCTACGCACGGCCTTCGAAGACCAGAAGGTTAGTGCACTGCCTGAGCGGTCATATTTAATATGGGATTGCTGTATAGTATAGAAAAATACTCACATAAAACATTAATTGAAGCAACGTGAGGTGTTATGAGTAAATATTACATGAAGTCGCTGTGCTGCTTTCCACCACGTGCACTGGCAAAGAAGCCTCTTGGCTCCTGCCTGTAATAACAGAAATGTGTGGATTTTTTCCAGATCATGTAGGAAAGCCTAAAGTGTAAATTCTCATTTCACTGCAATTCCATGGGAGAAAAGTCAGCAGCGTCACTTTCTGCTTTGCGTCACTGAATCAATAGTTGTGAACATAGCAACGCAAAGTTATAGAGGAAATCTGCAAAAAAATGGAGCAATGATAACCAGATGTTTCTTCCATTGAGTCTCAGTCAGAAGCAAAATATTGAACAGTTTTGTCCACAAACACCAAACAAAATGCAAGTTGAGGGTCTTTATATTATTTATAACAAACTACTGTCTTTTTCTAAATGTAATGATTATCATCAATGGATCACGTTTAATTTGATCAGAGACACAAATAAGGTTTATACTTTTTTAAGTAAGTGTGCAGCTTGTTTTTTTCATACAGCTGTTGACCTCTGTCCTGTGAAGACGCGTCTCTGGCTGGACTGGAACAGTATCAGACGTCACAGAGATGATTTGTCAAAATACAGTGTAAACACCGAAATGTCACACTGCTCGTAATAATATAAACACGTAAGCAAGCTCAGGCTCTGTCGTAGTACATACAGAAATAGAATTGCATTAAGTGAGCGTGTATTACTCCACATGAAACCATTTCAATTGAATAAAGCAAATTTTGTTTTGAACACACTCATGAATATCAGTCCCCTAAACATGTCTGATTATTGTTCTTAATCAAGATCCTGAAATTATTCTCTGACAAAATCTACGAAAGTTATGAATAACTCCCCATTTTGCAAAATTACAGAAAAGAAAAAATGTATTCCTGGATCTGCCCCCAGATCCAGATTCAGACCTAAATCTATTGGGTTCTTCCCTGGTACTACTTGTATGTGTAGTTTTTGCAGACAAACAGCCGGAGTGAATGGCACATAACTCTGATATGAGGCAAGAAACTGAGTTCTGAATGGCCTCTCAAAGGTGCCGCCCATAGATGCAATGTATGAATGTGTGTGTGAATGTGTGTGTGAACGTGTGTGTGAATGGGTGTAAAACTGTACTGTAAAGTTCTTTGAGTGCTCATCAACAATAGAGAAGCTTCTATATAAATACAGAAGATTTACCATTTTTGCATAATCCTGCAGACAATTTGACTAACACCCTAACCAACACAACCTCTGTTGTTGATCACATCAATGAACATGGTTCAGAGACTGAAGTTGCTCAGACTTCTGTTTCGCTGGTGTTGGACGTGTTCCAGTTCCCATTTCTCTTGTCTAAAGATGAGATTTCATTATAGATACTTTAAACCATGTCCCTGGAAAGTTGAAGGTGTAAAATGAAATAGAAATGTTCCATTTATCAAGATAATGTCAACCTGTGTGGTGGAGAAATGAATTGGCTGATGAAATGGAGTTTTGGTCCCTTACACTTTAATATCACCGCTGTCACCCTGAGGTTTTCGTCAAAGCTGAGGATATTTCCTCGTTATGCTTCCTCCTCGTGAGCACGTGTCAGGGGTCCGAGGTGAAGGGCCTCCTCTGCAGGGTCGCCGTTTTCCAGTGTTTGGAAGGTCACGCAGAGTCGTCATTGCTGCGTGTGCGTCCGGTATGAACGCAAACTCCACTTCCTTCCGGCAAGAGCGAAGGGATGAGAGAGATGGAGAGATCCCAGTGGAGAGGTGGGGGTGGGCTACTTAGAAGAAGGCCCGGAGGCGCTAGGTCAATCCCATTCTACTGTGAACGAGGCGACATCCCGACCCCTGCGGGGGAGAAAGCACTGCACTTCATGGGAAGCTAGTCTCACTCCGTGTGTGTGAGAATGAAACATGAAACATCTCCCTGTTGGTTGAACCAACTGTTAGGTAGAAATCAAGGACACGTGTTTCTGTATATTTATTTATATGTGTGTGATGTGCACCTTTTGTTTTTGGAGGCTGAGGTTCTTCACACACTCCAATAGACAGGGATGCATTATAATGGTCACGTCTGTTCTCACAGTTCTGAGATCACACACACCCACAATGCAGTGTTCTGTGAGTGTTTACTGCACCGTGACAGTCCAGATGTTTTCCTCTGGTCATTGCTAATGGACTCACTGAACCGAGCTGTTGTGCTGTTCGAGAAGTCGTTGTGTTTTATCAATGAATATAAATCGCCGTCTGCGGCTCCTCCGGTCTGTCCTGGAAATCTATTTAACTCTCAAAGTGATTTTTAACGTCTTAACATCCTCCGACACCTCTCAGCGTTCTCCCCTCTCACTGTCATGGCTCTCCAGCCTCATTAGTTACAGAGCAGTTACACCTGACTGACTGTAGCTTCCCTGTGAAACTCATCATTACTCACCACATCCAACAATGCAGCAGCAGCAGCAGCAGTGGAGAGGATGGAAAGAGCTTGACCTCCTTTTGCTGGTTTCTGTTGCAGTGGTGGACAGAGTCTGAAGTTAATGGTGTCGATTCAGCTTTTATGTTCAACCGATTATCTCCTCTTGCTCTGTTAGCAGCCTTGCTTTGTCCAGCCCAGTTTCTTCCTTTTTCCTTTGTTGTACTGCCAGTTTTTTTCCGCAGAGAAATAACTGCAGCGTTCAGTGTTATGACTCATCTTCCCGTGGAAGAAACCATCCAATTTACTTTTATCCTCCACAGGAGCTGTCTTCATTTCACTTATGGAACAGCGTGAATTTTTGAATTTATATTTTAAAGTAGACAACATTGTTATTCAGTCTCTACGGATAAGCTGAATTCTGTAAATTACATTTAGCTGCTCACCTCTGCTCAGCGTATTCACTCTGCTGATATTTCCTTCTGTCTCTGCTCCTCCTGTTTTTCACTCTTCCCCCAGCGGCCTCATGGTACAGCACCTCAGGGACCAAAGTCAATCTGGCGAGCCTTGAGAAAAGCCTTCGGCAGACCTGTCATCCTCAGCATCACATTCCGTTTCATGGCCGACCTGCTGGGCTTCGCCGGTCCGCTCTGCATCTCCGGCATCGTCCACCACATCAGCAAGGACAACCGCACCATTCAGCAGCCGGTGAGGGAGTCAACCACTTTGCACAGCTATAGCAGAACACTCAAGGACAAGGCTGACTCATGTGTTATTGTTTTTTGAAAAAATATTTTCAGCAACTGTTTTTTGAATCTTTTGCTGAAAGAAACACAATAAAAAAGCCTCAGCGGACAAACGTTGTCACATGGCTTCATCCTGACTCTCATCTGTCGCACCTGATCAGTTTATAATGCCCTTTCTCTTCTGTACGTCGGCCCTGAGGGTGAACTAATTTAAGCCTGGTAAAATATTCATGAGTCTTATTGAGGAGCTGTCTCAGTTTCTTAGATTCCTCACAGGACACAGTCCAGCATCAGGCAATCACCCAGGCATTTCATCTGTGAGAATAACTGTGAGACTTTTTTTTTGAAAGTCACATTCATTTCAGGCAGATACAAAAGACTCCACCGTACTTCAAAATGATTGTTCTCGAGATTGTTTCAGATATGAGTGAATACTGAAAATAGGCCTTTTTTGTAAAATAGCAGTAAACAAGTCTGTGGCAGGATGATTCTTCGTTCACAGAGAGTCAGAAATATAAGGTTGGATTAGGATGAAGTGAGGTACCTGCTGCAGAATGAATTCATCTCTGAGGGAGATAGTGCGTCCGTCACCGCAGCTGATCCACATTCTTCTTTGGTTTCAGCCTCACACTCTGGTATCATGTAAATTAAAATTAATGCAGGAGCCAATAACAGTTGAGAATTATTCATTGACAGAAGTCGATCGCAGTCATGCCGTGACCTTACCGAGGCTCCTCGCTGACTAACTGTGATAAACCCGTCGATATATCTCCCTCTGTCTCCCTCTCCCTCTCTGTGTGTGCTTCCAGACAAAGTTGCTCGGTATCTATTTCATTTCGTCCAAGGAGTTTCTGGAGAATGCCTACGTGCTGGCTGTGCTGCTCTTCTTCGCTCTGCTCCTGCAGAGGACCTTCCTCCAGGCCTCCTACTACGTGGCGATTGAAACAGGCATCAACCTACGTGGGGCCATACAGGTGCGATTTGAGGCCAATTCTCCACTTCTAGCCACGAGTTTATAAGTTTATTGTGGTTCTATGTGTTCACATGAATCACAATGTGGCTGTTCTCTCCCCAGACAAAAATCTACAACAAGATCATGCGTCTGTGTACGTCCAACATGTCTATGGGCGAGCTAACCGTTGCTCAGATCTGCAACCTGGTTGCCATAGACACCAACCAGCTTATGTGGTTCTTCTTCCTCTGTCCTAACCTGTGGGCCATGCCAGTACAGGTAGGAAACATGTCTGAGACAATAAGTCAGAGAGATAGTGAGTTAACACAGAGGTTCACCTGAATTGTCCTAATACCTACATCTGTGTTTGGATCTATGCTTTGGTTTGAAACCGCAAACAAATATCCGTCCGCCAAGGCCCAACAATCCCCTTAAATTCAATCCTGCTGCCTGTTATTACACACACGCATATACACCAGTCTTCTAAATTGGCCTTTTTTTCATCAAGATCCATGAATGATTTCCTCGGAAATTCGTGAAAATGTTTAAAAATCCTGAATTAACAACAGTATTAAACAAAATCTTGGAGCCGCCCCCTGATCTGGATCCACGCCAAAATGTAATGACGTCACGTCCCATCGGATGCTTCCACCAAGTTACGTGGAAATCGGTTAAGTAGTTTTTGCGTAATCGAGCCGACAAACAAACAAACTGGGGTGAAAATGTAAACACTGGGTAAATCACCAGTATTTCTGTTTAAACCAAATTAAACAGTGACCCCGGAATAAAGGATCGGCACGGTTCTCTCAGTGGAGGATTTGCTGATTGTCTCTGTAATGGTTATAGGTCCGATTCACAGTTTTCATTCTGCTACAGTTCATTATGTTGTTTTACTTTGTGTTATGAACAGGGTTCCTCCTCTGCCATTTTGCAGCTCCTCTGTTATTGGATTGCTTTTTTATTGCATCATTTCCTGTCGCAGTGTTTTCTTCTCATTGAGGTTGTGTTTGTCTTTTCCCATTAGACTCATAGTAAAGAGGGCAAAGCTTTCCTCATGCTAAAGTGGGACATAAATAATCCTATACAGAGATGTACGGGCAGGAAACAGTGTCAGCTGGAACAGCTCCTGTGGGATTTAGATTAGATTTACTGCAAATGTGTGCAGTCGATTGTCAACATGTGACCTTTGTGTGTTGAAGTGTCCTGTAAATGGTTCATTTAATTCATGAGATCCACAGCAATTAGTTTCCCATGCATATTTAGTATGATGGGAAATCTGCTGGTATAAACATTTCGGTGTGTGACTCAACATACGACTTTCAAGAACAGATCATTCCAGCAAAATTAAACACAAGCATGATGAAATACAACCTACATGATGGTTTAACACAAAGTTGAACAAACAATACATATGCAAGCAGATTTAAATGTGAGTTGACAGCATTTTGTTCATATTTCAGTTCTCCTGCGCAAACTATTATCTTCATGCCAATCTTTGCTTTGTTGTATTTTTTTCATGGTAGAGTTTCTGCAGACAGTTTTAATGCATAAACACCTCAGGCAGTTCTTCAGCATTTCGATGATACAACACAACGTTGTGTCAGGCTACAGAAAAACAATCGTCAAAAAGTATTTGAAAAAGCCGAAAGATAGGGAAAGCATTGAAACAAAGTCTCAGCAATTGAGTCTGTTATTTATGGATAAAGAAAACAGAGGAAACAGCAAGTCATATACCGGCTGCGTTAGATCCTTCAGGCTGTAATCGCCTGCTGGCTCCACTGAGGTCGGAGCCGTATTAGTTTTCTCTGTCTGTCTGACAGAGTGACAGAAGCTGTGTGGGATCTGGTGGCGCCGCAACTTGAGTCAAACCTTAGGAGACAGCTGTTCTGTAAAAAGGTGCCACTTTTAATATAGGTATTACAAAGGCAAGTAACTCTTATCCTGCTGTTGCTTCGCCCGTCACCCACCTCTTCTCCAGTGGTACTTATTATCCGGTGAAAGGTGAAGGAGGAGGTGGGAAATGTCACATCCATCTCCATCTGCTTCTGAGTGTCCTGTGGATTTCTGAAGCCGGCATGTGTTTAGTGTGTTGCCAAAGATGGTCTGTGGCTGGAAATGGGCCAAGGAGGGCTGTAAACACGACTCATGCCAGCAATGAACTGGTGACGAGAGAGATAATTACAGTATGTACAGGATGCTGAATGACCCGAGCAGTGGTGGATGAAGAGAGCTTCATTTTCATAAATATTTCAGCTTGATCATTAAAGAGATTAAAGAGTTGTGTCTCTGAAACCCCAGAAGGGTGAAGAAATATGCCGCTTTGTTTGTAAGCGTGTGCGTATGAATCTCAGTTTAAATGTCTTATTAATAATAATGTCTACTTTTCATTCATAGTAGATTTCAGTGTTTGGAGATGTGTGTTACATAATTACCATTTCCTGGCGTGTAGGCTGTTGTCCTTATAAAGCTCAAGGTCACTGCTTCTCACTAAATGATGCACTGTGTTAATGCGTTTTTGTATCCTGTTTTTCTCTTCACAATATATGAATGCGAGTAAGTATTATATATTATAAGAGTATGAATATCTTTCCTTTCTTTCCATCTGTCTATCCTCCGCCCTCAGATTATTGTGGGAGTGATCCTGCTCTACTACCTCTTGGGAATCAGTGCCTTGATTGGAGCGACCGTCATCGCTGTGTTAGCTCCTGTTCAATACTTTGTGGCCACGAAGCTGTCCCTGACACAAAAGAGCACCCTGGTGTGTATTGAGACTCACAATGTTGGTTACACAACTATCTGAATGACATATGTATAGATTGACAATAACCTTTTTTCAAGACGTGCATGGTCCCTAGAAGATAAAGCCACAATCACCCCTTAACTTTTACTCCTTGGATGGGAAACTGCAATCTTTGTAAGATAAACCCATCAATGTCTCTTATCAAATCAAATCAAATCAAAGTTTGTTGTTATTGTCTCATATGACGGCTGGAACTGCTTCTCTTTACTGAGGTGTCTAATTTCACATGGTAGTGATGGTGATGTTTGTGCAGCAGGTTTAAGCCAAAATAACTTGTTGTTAATTCTGAAGTAGCATCAGACCCTGAAAACAATAGAAAGACAAGTACACAATCGAACACCCACGTCACATAGGTGAAAGTCAAATGTCAATCACACAAAACGAGCTCCTCAAGCCTTTTGTTCAGTTGCTACAAAGCTGCTATTCATTCAAGGTTGTTTTCCTCCCGATGGTCCGTCGGCCGTGACCTTTTAAATCCCTCCACATCCTCAGTGTGTAAAATCAAGGTCTCCCCTCTCTGCTTTCAGGAATACTCGAGTCAGCGACTGAAGAAGACCAACGAGCTGCTGCGGGGCATCAAGCTGCTGAAGCTGTACGCCTGGGAGCACATCTTCAGCGACAGTGTGGAGGAGACCAGGGGCAAGGAGCTCACCAGCCTGCGGGCATTCGCTCTTTACACATCCATATCAAGTGAGGCCCTTTGTTTCCTCTGCAC
Source organism: Limanda limanda (assembly GCF_963576545.1). Taxonomy (NCBI): domain Eukaryota; kingdom Metazoa; phylum Chordata; class Actinopteri; order Pleuronectiformes; family Pleuronectidae; genus Limanda; species Limanda limanda. The sequence continues at coordinate 8,599,504 of NC_083643.1, forward strand.
ACACTTTCAACTCTGACACTGACGACATTTGAAATAAATGAAATGGGGGGGCGGGGAATATATTTCTCCCTTAGGCAAACACAGGTACAAGAATTAAGCTTTAAAGTCACCGCTGTGTCCACAACTTATGTATTTCTATTATAATTCTTATTCGCATTCAAGTGAGCCTTTTTTTTTTTTTAACATATAACTCTAAAGAAACTGGGTGTAAGGATAACTGATGTTTGACCAGTAGGGATTATTACACTTCCATTCACTTCCCATTTACAGACAACTATAGGAGTGTTTGCTTTCCTCTTTATCTCCCTCCGCTCACTGGCTGCAGTCCACATGGCTCCGGTCCTGTAATAGACCCTTGACAGTTTTACAAGGAGCTGAACAGAAACTAATATGGGTTTACCCTCCACACAGTGCCAACACTACTCGACTGCATTAACCACTTTGTGTTTTATCATGAAAAACGTGCATTGTTCAGATAATACAAGCAAATGTCCACACAATGCTCCAGCGCAGGGTGTTCGTAATGACCTTGGATGCATTTGCTGACAGTAAGACTGTAAAAGACTCATCAGCAGTTTTTCAATCGACAAATCGATGCATAAGTCAGGCTCTAAAAACACGTAGAAATAGTATTTCTCTAAATAACAGTTTTTATTTCACAGAGTGTGATGTTTTACTATGAGTCAGTGATTCATATCCTCCTGTCTTTCTTTTCTGCTTTCAGTTTTCATGACTGCAGCTATCCCCATTGTAGCTGTATTGACGGTGAGTTCCACTTCCTATAGTGTCATTAATTCCAAATGTCCCAATGTTTTGTCTCGTTAGAGCCAACAACTCCTTTTGACTCTCTGCCGGTGTGAAGGACAGAGCCAAGACACTGCCAGACAGTGTTGCCAGTAAGATGTCCTGTGACATTTCACAGTGTCACACAGGAAGATCTCTGACAGCACCACACTCAATCCCGTCTGTATTTATAGAAGCCCTTCTTTGTAGTTGGTCTGAGCGGTGACACATTATCAAAGTCAGACAGATACTAGCGGACAGGGACGACTCGGGAGGACAAATGTAGACAAAATGTTTCTCTTGGGATCTGATTTGATCTGAGAGCTCCAGTTCGACTGTTCTGTTCGTCTGTGACTGTTGTTTTTACCTTGAACCGGCCATGGCTGACTGTCAGCTCAGCAAAACCTAAGAGCTCCGAGGCTTAAGTGTCTGACTCCGTGCTGTTGAGACTAACCTCTGCTGTTCTGTTCTCTGTCTCATCCCTCAGACGTTTGTGGTTCACGTTCACATCTCCGAGGACGCGGATCTGTCTCCAGCTGTGGCCTTTGCCTCCTTGTCCCTCTTCCACATCCTGGTCACCCCCCTCTTCCTGCTCTCCAGCGTGGTGCGCTCCACCGTCAAGGCTCTTGTTAGGTGAGAAAATAAACAACACCTGGATAACCCAATGTCAAATCTGATCGTCTTCAGATAATCTTCATGCAGACGTTATCAATATTTATTTGAAATGTCCGAAAAAAGTTGAGCGAAAGGAGATTTGAGCTGAAACAGCAGAACCACCACTGAGAACGAGCAGAGGAGAAGAGCGATGTGATTAAATGGAGCACGTGACCTTTTTCTGCAGTAGATGGATCAGCTGGTTCCATGGATCAACCTTTGTTCATGTAACAAGTTGCTTAATGTCCCAGATGCTTTAGTTCTGTGCTCTCTGACACTGATTGCATCTATTTATCTCAGCAATTAGCTTCACAAATTCGTCAGTGGAGAAATCAGGCTTGCAGCCACAGATTTCTCTGCCTCAGCTGCTTATTCTGCAGAACCGGGCGGCTGTGGCTGAGGGGTAGAGTGGTCGTCCTCCTACCTGAAGGTCGGCAGTTCGATCTCCAGTGCGATGCAATGCTTCCAAATCTGCATGCATAAGTGTCTTTGGGCAAAATGCTGAACCCAGAGTTGCCCTTCATAGAACAACAAAGTGTTGCTAATAGATGCACTGTGTGAATGGGTGAATGTAAAACTGAACCGAAAAGAGCTTTGAGTGGTCATCTAAACTAGAAAAGTGCTATGTAAATACAGAACCATTTACCATTTACAACCGTAGAATTATCTGCTCTAGTCATCCTCTCTCCGGCCGTACTACTTTGTTATTTTCATAGATCTATGCAGGTAGGCTGAAAATTATTAACCGGTCTTTTCCTTGCTCACTCGGATCTTGATGTCTTGACTTTAGGTGTTAAGTGATTAACATTGCAAAATACCAGGACGACCTGGAAATGATGTTTATACAGACAGGAGTAGATTTACTTAAAGGTTGGCTGTGCAGAAATCCTCACATGAATAATTCTCGCTCCGGTAAGCAAAAAAATTAATGAATTATCTGAGATGGTATGAATTTAAAAAGTAAATTTATCCATGTATAATTAGAATAATTAACCATTAGGAAAATTATAATAATTAGTCTCTTCTGCAAATGACAAAATAACTTCTATTGGATGTCGTTTATCATCATTATCCCTTGTATGAATTAATTTATGATTCATAGATCTCATCCCAGTTGTAAATACCTTATTCCAACCACGGCAGTGTTTCTCTCGTGTTTGAATGTCGACGCTGCCCCCCCGATCCTTTGAGACTGAGTCTATTTCGGGACCAAGTCGGTCTGACACAGTTTCTCAGACGCCAGCAAAAACTGTGGCTTCGTCACCTCAGCTATTCTTCACTCTTCAACGTTAGAACATTTTCAGTTGAAGAGGACAGAATAATCAAACAATATTGTAAATACAACGTCATTGTGCAGCTTTCACTATATTTCATTAGATCTTATTCATTAGCGTCGACATTCACTTTATAATCATCAGGTTTTTTTCTTGTTGACTGAAATGTTGAGTCATTCTCATTTCATACTTCTCTTTTGAGAAGAGCAGCACTCGCTTATATTAACATGACCAATGCAACTTAGTTTCTTCACCACACAGAGTTCACAGAAGCATGTTACCTGTGTATGTTTTAATACATAAAACATATAGATTAAATGGCACAAGATGTTATAATGTAAAAGAAGGAAATCAATCCCAGTGAAGACGAGTTCAATCTGTCATATCTGTTGTGAAGCACAAACTGAAGCTGTTTTCAGACAGAACATTGACTGTAGGTGAGGGGAGAGAACACAGGAGGCAGAACATTCCGGCGTCGACCTTCATCACCTCCAGCTCTGGACTGTCATTGGCTTTCCAGGTTGACGTCTTCGTTGGCATTTTTTCTGATGTATTCTCACATGGGCTCAATTTTTTTTTACAAGAGGGTTACAGGAAGAAATCCATAAAAATCTCAAGGACAACCGACTTGGAGATTTACATTCTCACATACCGCCCTTCTAGAAAATTCTGGGAATTTCCGAAAGCAGCCATGATACAACAGAGGGGAGGATTTGCAGTTAGAATTTAAATGTAGGAGATAAATTATTCACTTAAGGTATGTAGTAGCGTTTGGTGTGTGTGTGTGTGTGTGTGTGTGTGTGTGTGTGTGTGTGTGTGTGTGTGTGTGTGTGTGTGTGTGTGTGTGTGTGTGTGTGTTTGAGAGAGAGATATTAGATGAAGCTCATTACTACTGAACCATGTTCCATTGATTTTCCAATTTGTTTGACTGAATCAAGGATGTGACAGGGAATGAAGTGAGGCTGTTATCTTAGCACGAATGAGAAACTACCTCATTTCAACTCCATGTTGCTTGTGTAGTTCACTGCAGGAATTTCTGCTGTCGTAGTCAAACACAAAGGATCTGTCATTATTGATGATGTTTTTATAACTTGGTTGATTTCACATGTTTCTCTCTGCACTGTAGCGTTCAGAAGCTCAGCGAGTTTTTCTCAAGCGACGAGATTGGAGAAGAACAAGAGCCCAAAGCGGTGTTAACCTCTGGCTGCAATAATCACAACCAGAAGAGGTACCAGGCTGTGGTAAGTCCAATAAGATAAATGTACAGTACAGTCAGAAATACATTAATCTGTTGAACTTATTTTAACGCAGACATGGTTTGTTTCTCACTGACTTGGCTTTGCTGCATCCAGTCTGTCTCACATTGTTGTCTTCCTCCCCCTTAATGTCTTCCTGATAAAATCCCCACGACCCCTTTGAATCCTTTGTACCGGATATTATCTTATCCTCCTCTAGTCTTCCTCAAACTCTCTCTCCTCATCGTCCTCCTCCTCCTCTTTGTCCCGGCACCTCCAGCCCCTGAAGGTGGTGAACCGGAAGCGCTCTCCGAGGGACGACTGGCACAACTACAGCTCGCAGGGGGACCATGTGGGCGACGGGCCGACCCAGGACATGGACCAAGACCTTTGTATCAAGGTGAGAGGAGAGGAGACAAGTAGAGAAAGAGACTGAGACTTGCAGAAGACTTATTCAGGCTGCATGTCAGACACATTGCTCCTCATTGTTTGATCTTAATTATAACAACGTTTTTAACATTTTACCTTTGAGAAAGGTCAGTCAGAGAGAACTACACTGACCTGACCTTCCATAATTGGTTTAGCCTGACCTGACTCTCCATAACAGGTTTAGTGACAAAAATCATGTTATGACCTTGTAAAAATGATTTAAAAATGGAATCCTCATCAATATCCTGTCACTTTACTTGTAGATAATTCTTTAAAAATTGATTTTCCAGAAGAAGAGACAGTTTTCTCATTCAGAAAATTGTCTAAATTTTAAAAGTTAAACCAACTGACCTGAGGTTTCATTATGACAAGATATCAAACTCAATATTTTGGACCCCACAGATCACATTTCGGCTTAAGCTGGCAATGATGATCTGTCTAAATTCTATTATCTGCATCATTTCTGGTTGAAGACATCATCACTGTTTACTTTATAAAGGGGGGATGAATCTCTTTGCAGATAACCAGCGGTTACTTCACCTGGACCGATGGACCGCCAACACTCACCAACGTGGACATCAATGTTCCTTTCGGTGAGCGTCAGGCAACGTGATGCACATGCCTACCTTCTCATTTCCGCTTCTTTATCCCTCCATCGAGTTTCTGTTCTTTACTCACTGTGCTCTTCTCTCTCTCTTCTTTATGAAATCATTAAGGTAAGCTCACTATGATTGTCGGCCAGGTGGGCTGTGGGAAATCGTCTCTGCTGCTGGCCGCACTGGGGGAGGTTCAGCGAGTGTCGGGAACAGTCACTTGGAACAGGTCAGTTTCAGCTTCACTCCTTATTTACTTTTTTTGCCTGAATCCGTCTGTGCTAATCAGTTCTGAACAGTGTAGTTCTTCAGAATCACTGGAACACTCGGAAGTACCACTGAGTTCATTATCACATAATGAGACCGAGAAAACAAGGTCCCAATTGAAAAACAATTGTGATTCTACTCTAAAAATCAAGATGCAAAATAGGTGCAGAGTGATTTCTACTGTGACTAATCATGTGCGTGACTGAAAGAAGCTCTCTGTGCTTGGAGCTCGATGACATAACAGTACATAAAGGAAAGTCGCAGCAGTATATCATGAGAATTAGAAATGCCCTTAGGGAAACCCGTGTACTTTATGTGATGTGGTTCATTCTTAAAGTGAGATTCAATCTTGAGGTGGAAGATGAATTCGAAGTGAATTGCTTCCCCACAGAAACCCAATCGATATCAAGTTTGACTTCCTCGCCCACAGCCCGACTGGAGCTTTTCCAACCTCTCTGGTAATTGGCCTTTCAGGGAGGTTGTGTGCTTTTATTTATGTGTGTGGGCAGAAATATGTTCTACGTCTCTGACAGGACAATATGAATAATAACATAATCAACCTCAAGCAACCTACAAGCTCTCTCTTGCTGTGACACGACCATAAAACTCATATGGATTTAGAGGTCGGAGGGAAAGTGCTGATATGTCAGCTTTCCTTTTTAATGGCTGAGACCTGGAGTGTGGAGGAGGAGAGGATCTTCTCATGCCCGACTGACCCAAAATGAGTTAAATGCAAATGGAGAAACATCACAACAGGCTCGCTGCAGCTTAAGGCTATGGCACCTACCTTTTCAAATTAGATGTGCATGCTCTTTCAGGCTTCTGCGGCCGTGTCATCCCATTAAGAAACACTCCCACAACATCTAGTTCATATTTTCATGGAGGTTGAATGAATTTGCTGTTGGTCGCTTTTAACAAAGTAATGATATCAGATTTTTTCCTGCCCGAGAGCCTTGAAAGCAAAGCAATGTTTGTTGGCAGACATTGAATAAGATTGTAAATCTGTGAGCTGTGAGCTTTCAATGGGGTTTAACTGTATTCCTCTGCAAACTGAATGTGTTGAGTTGATTACCCATGTATAGAGTCATATGTGATCACTGAAGAAAAGAGTGGGACAATAATAAAAGCTTTTGAAAGGGATAGTTGGTGGAAAAAGTTTAAAGGTAGCGTTGAAAAGGTGATGTTTCCATCCGACCATACAATATTTATAGCTCTTATCCTTTAAAGGTAGCTGGAGCCAATCCTACCTGCCATTTGGCAAGAGGAGACTATTAAGAGTCTCCAAAAAAGACCATCCCAATGTTGGACTGTGGGAGGAAGCCAGAGTATTTAGCAGAAACAGGGTTCACAAAAGATGTGAATTCCACAAAGCAAGGCCCTGGATTCAAACCTAGAACCTTCTTGCTGTGTGGCAACAGCTCTTACCACTTGTTCTGCAAATTGTTTGGGAAACACGGTGTTAAATGTGTGTAACGTGATATCCCTGTTTTTCCTGTAAACAGTATCATTGCTATATTAGCTTTATATTTAGCGTGTGATCTAGTTGTCATGTCCATGAGTCAGACAACACAAGTAGCACAAGAGCATCTGTTTTTCATGTCTTGTCGTGAAGTCCTTAATCCTGCTGCTGAATTAAATGACAAGTTTCAGCGGATCTAAAAATCACAGCGCTTGTGAAACATAGCTGAATCTGAAACCTAGTGTCGCGACAGATGTATTCTGAAAGCCGTTAGCTCTTTTCCCCGTATCTGATCACCGTTTCATCACCCACCCAGGATAGCACCGCTATCACTTTCTATTCGTCAACAAAGTCCCCAGATTGTCACAGTTTTTCCTGGCAGACACGGTCGTGCTGGCGCTCCCTCGTACTTATTAGGTTGGATTGTGCACCGTGCCAGGGGCCAAATCCCTGTGCTCCTCATGTGTCACAGGGAGAGTGTCGAGTTGGACCTGCCTGTGTACCGACTGGGACATTTTCACACTGACCACACTGAACACATGTGTCTACACCATGTTTGATGATGTTATCGTGTGCTGCGTTTCAGTCAGTGGACATTTATAGCTACACAGGGACCAGCGCTGGTGTCTGGCTTTTTAGGAATAACCATAAACACATCTTGTATAGCATGAAACAAAGTCAATACAGAAGAAAGGCAGACGAGGACAACTGTGACGAGTGAATGATTTATTTTTGGTGAGTCAGCTGTTACTGAACAGGTGACGGTGACTTCACTGTTTGGCTTGAGCTCAACGTGCTCCATGTGTTTAAGTAATCAAGTAATAATAACTCTTTTCATTACTTTCAAGATTCTGGGGGTTTGTTGCTTCTGTTTCTAGTTTGACCAATCTCGTTTGGGCAGACTTTGTTTGCCTGCAGGTGATCAGGCCAAGTGGAGAGTGATATAGGGCGAACGAATGCCAGCCTCTTGACATAGATATCGGCTGTCTACACTGGACGCCACAAATTATAGGCCATTGCCCCAGAGGCCAATTTGCCATCAGACGACAGCCTCCAGGATTACTTGTCAAAACATTCTCAATACAGGAGTCGTACTGTAGCTGTTCTGGTGTTTTTTGATCACATGTCATGATCTTCCTCGCCAGAATGAGTTCCGGATTTGTCAAGGAAGTTTAGAAATGTTTTTATCTGCACTTTTTGACCCTTCGGAATTTAACTTAAAAGTCGACCTTTGGAAACAGCAGTTGGCCAAAACTGTTCCACCACAAAGTCCATTATTTTGTCCCCTGCTAGAGAACTAGAATTTATTTTATTTTTTCTTCTGAGCTTTAGGGCAATGCGAGCCAGGAAACTACATCATTTTTATAGACTTTTTTCAGGGCATAATAGACATTTAACGATGGAAGCGATAGAGATTTGTGGTTGAAGGTTTTATATTGTTAATATTTCTATTCTCTCTTTCAGTTGCTTTGCTTTGATTAAACTTTGATTTAATAAAATGTTCTAGAGGGTTGAATTACAGTCATCGGAAGGTTTCTCTCATGATCGTACCTTTCCACTGGTGGGATCTCTCTCCCACCGGTTCCTCCCTGGCTCCTGTTGTCCTCTTCCTTCCATTTTCCATATCCAAATATGGCACAGAGCAAGGACTGTCTAGGATTTCTCTGACGTTGAGGCGGAGAACTATTTGTATCCTGACGTCAGCGTCCAGTCAAACTGGTGCTGGTTGGATATCATATGTGCGGAGAAGGTCTAGAGTCTGGGCTTCGTAGCCAGCTGGAGAGGTTTCATGTCATAACACCAAAACATACCTGCTGAAGCAATAAACTGCGACACATCCAGGAGTTGACCCCATGTCCCAAATTGCAGGCTAAAAGAGCCCTTGACTGTAGAGGAACAGTGAAGTGGATAGCTTGTTGCCTGGTAACAGTTGATAAAAGCAAGTGCACATTGTGTGAGAGAACAACTGTTTGCTGACAAATGAGGATGTATTAGCAGTCGTTATCAGGCGAGGTCATCACAGTGAACATGCACCAGTACTCCCCTTCATCATTATGGTGCTTTTAAGTTTTAACGACGGGTGTTTAAGTTTATAAAAGACAATTAGAAACAGTGGGAGGGTCCTCAGTCCGGCTTTGATGGTTACTCAGGTTTGCAAGGTTCTACGTTGCTGATAGACGCTGTTCTGTCCGACTCCCTCACACGTTCTCCTCCAACACGACCTCGAGTCCTTCAAGGTGCTGAAGGGGAAAAAGGTGTTTGGTGGTTCAGTCAGAGATGAAAGCTGAAAGTTGTCACCTGCTGAATCATTAGGTGATGAGGTTTCATGTGGTTATCTCCTGAAGGGGAAATCAACCCAGTGAAATTATCACCGTATTTGCTCAGTTTGCTCACATGTGCATCGACAAACGGTCCTACATCAGATATGCAAATGTTGTCTGAAATCTACGAAATGGCCTATAACATTGTAGTAACGACGATGAAAGAAGAAAATTCTAAAATCTGCCTGTTTATATGGATCTGCTCCAAAACCTGATTGGTTCTTACTCAGGCTTTGCTGGTTGGGTAGTCTCTTAATCCTGCTACTAACGGAAATGTAAACAAAACTTCTGTGGCAGAGGTTTGAATGAAGGGGAAAATACACAGTGCAGCCAGTTTCTAAATCTGTATTTGTTTACAAAAATAAAAAGGACACACTTTGATAAATACATAAATGTTTGGCTTAAAAACTTGCACAGTCTGTTTGTAAACATTTTCAGTATACATCGTAAATCTTTTTGCATAAACTCTACATTTCTGACATTCGTGGTCTTAGTTTCACTCCTCCTGAATAGAGCTACTGACCTTGTTTGCTTCGGTTGCTTTTTTCCTGATGTCACGCAGTCAGCTACGGGCGTGTTTACGTGTGTACGTGCCGTATGTAAGAGTCTAGACTCTAGAGAGTTTTAAATGTCAGGCACTGGTTCACTTCCTGGCAGCTGTGGTGGACTGTGGTAAGCGTTTTCAAGCCGCGGCAGTGAACTGGTGTAAATCGGCTCATGCTCATCTTCTCAGGACGAGTGGAGCAGGTGTCGACTTTTCGAAGCTAAAAATACACAGTAGCCTCAACTGAGCTGGTTCACAAGCTACAACCAGCCAATCAGATCTTAATTAATTTTAAGGGTGGGAGTTAGCCTGGGTAAAGTGTATGTACTTGTGTGTGTCAAGGCCTTTTTTTACAATAATAATAAATAACTGCCAAATGTTGTCCGGGCCCTTGAGTGTTTGAACTGCCGTTTAACAACTTTCGGTGAGAAGCAGTTATTAGAAGAGTTCTTAAAAATGTCTCCACCTAAAGTTTGTGTTTTCTTTTATAATCTTTTTTCTGCAGCCTGCCGAACCCGGAGATTGAGAAAGATGAGAGGTGAGTAAAGAGGGAAATGGCCGTAGGTCAGATCGTTAGTTAGTTCAATGGCAGTGAACTCTCTGTGATGACAGTATAGAAACATTTCATTCAGCTGTTGCACAGAAAAAATAGTGGTCGCTATAAATACCCATCGTAAAGCAGTGGAAAGTTTATTGTAAACACCTCACGGGTTGAGGCTGATTTCCATATCAGCAAATTACAGGAAGAAAACCCTGGGAGGGGCCGGGGTGGCGGGGGCGTTATTTTTAGGAAGGATAAGATCACAGCTAATGAGAGAGGAGTTCATGTAAGGCCATGATTTGCCTGTTTGAGTTTAGGCCGCCACATAGTTGTCATAGGGATGAAAGAGTATATGGATCTTGTCTGTGTGTGGGCGCCGGTTTTTTCGTTAGTCATTACAGGTGACGGTGAAGTGAGCGATTATTATGCTAATGTTTTTCTGTGTGTGTTTGACATTTTGTTTGCAGTCCCACGGAAAGAGACACAGCGGGCGATGGAGACATCAGGTGAGCTGAGACAACAGGTCGTCTCCATGGAGATGCATCACCTTTATCAACAGGACAGTAATTCATCCACTTATGGAAACAGGGAACTAGATATTTCCTCCACTCGCTTATCTGAGCCTCAGTAAGATATTGACTTCACAAATACACAACGGTCTCTAATGATCCCTGGAACAGGTTTTTATACACCGGAGTCATTTTTATGCATCATCAGCTTTTGAGGCTGAGTCCCTTTGGTCCAGAGGTTAAACAGTGTCTACATCTTAACCCATGTGTGAAGCAATAAGAGATGAAATAAGAGATTGAATCTGTTTGTCTGTTTTAAAACCTACTAGGAAGAGAAGTGCTGTGGCCTATGCTTCCCAGAAGCCCTGGCTGCTGAACGCCACACTGGTGGAGAACATCACCTTTGAGATGCCCATGATAAAACCGAGGTAAGAGCTCAGGTCAGTGGCTGTTTGCTTTGTTAGAGTCCAGAATCACAGACCATTGAATCAACATCTCTCTAAAGCAGTTTCTATCCAAAGCCGCAGAGGAGCGATGCATGTTAACACGACCTAGTTAAATCTACAAATCTAACTTTGTGTTTTGCACTAGCTGTGTGCAGTGCTCTATTCCCTGCTGCTGCTGTCACTCACTCTCCTTCTTTCACAAAAATGCACCTCCATCAGCAGCATCAGGAGAAATCCTGCCAATGTTGTTGGCAAGTTAAAACATCCATAAAACTTTTACTATCCTTGGCAGGCAGGCAGGATTCAGCATAGATATATATTTTACTGAGCACGTACAAACGACAAGCATAATGGTCTCAGCAGGAATTACATCAACTTAACAGGGACCCTCCTCTGTAAGAGTATGAGTTTGAGTATGAATCAGTTATCTCCTTCTACCCCCTTCATTACCGATCAGCTCTAAACGTCTATCGTCTGGAGAAATCCCCCCGGGGAATATTCCCACCAAGTCTGGTGCGATATTGAGTTTCATACAAACAAGCATTTGCATTAGTGACCACTTTGTAGAAGTTTACTTATTAATTATTAAACATAGTGATTCACATCATCCCATTGAAGGTCGCTGTTTATTGACATTCTCCTTTTAAATGACCCAGAGAGCTGTTAATTAAAACAGACAATTATCAAGTTGTTAGGCCGAGTCGTTAAACACAAATAGAGCCAATAACGGTGCTGTTCCCCGAGGCCACAGTGGTGAATTGGAAGTGTTTATTGCCAGATGAATTCAACTGTTGAAGAAAAGGAAAAAATAATCGGGTTGATGACTTTCCAAACAAACAGTTTGGACTGAAACTGTGCAGTTCCGTTTCTCTTTTGTCTCCGTGGAGCGTCTCCATGTTCACTCACTCCTGCAGTAACAACATTTGTATATATGTTTGGGCATCATCAAAACATGCACGCCTTCTCTCACACACACACACACACACAAACATCCTCACCGCAAAGTGCCCTCCTGAAAGGTCAGTTTAATTTGTTCATCTAATGGACCATTGTGGTTTGTTGCCCTGGTGATGCTCTAAAAATCGTGTGTCTGTCCTTGTTGTGCCTCCATCCTCACTTTCTCATCAGTCCTCCTCTTTATTCATCTACCTCCATCCTTCCGTCCGGTTCCCGCTCATTCAATGGACCCAGTTATTGTCAAGCGGCAGCGACTGCGCTTTACAAAAAATTATGCGAGATCAAAACCATTATGACCTGATTAATTTGTCCCTGATTTGCTTTTGTGAGCAAAATGTCCGAGTTGCACACAGGTTCAAGTGCACACTACTCTCAGTCTCCTTCTGATGAATAACGAATTTATGAACAAAACCTGCAAAAAACTGCTTTATCCTGCTTAACATGGAGCAATTATACAGAGCACTTTACTTTTTTAAGTTCCCCATTGCTAAGCTTTCAACATTGCACTTAACTTTTAGGAAGCATGGGCTAATTTGACCGTTTTGGGTGAGGGTGTAGGGTTAGGGTTAGACTTTTGGTTTTGACTTTATATACCTTTTTGAAAAGATTTGTTATAGTATATCAATATTATATCAAATTCCTCAACAATCTGAATCTGGTGAAAAGTCTAGAAAAAAACTTATTTAAAGCAGCGCAGTTTGATGTTTTCTGGGCCATGACCTCGTTTAATGTGGGGTCACGAGGCCCCTGCGGTGACAGAGGTGGTGAAACTGTCATGAGAAACTGAATGTGTGGAACTTTGGTTTCAGGACTGTGTGGGTTGCCCTAAATTGACGCTATAGAGATTATGATGAGGATTAATGAAGCATGTGCTCACCATTTAGATCTGAACATGATTGAAAGGCTTAGTTTGTTCCCTGTGTGTTTCTGGATCTGCCTCCCATCCCTCTATTCTGTCTGTTATTGAAGTGAGTCAGCCTCTGTGGTTTCACTTGTGGTTTCACTTGAAAAGTCTTTCAAGTGAAACCACAGAGGCTGTTGAGATGCTTCTGTTAGAGAGGGGTCTGTTTAGAGACTTTAATGTGTAACAGTAGATATCATCATTTACATGGTTTCCTCCTGGCTACAATCAGCAGCTGCTCTCTGTCCTCATCTGTATTCTGTCTCTGTTTGTGCCTCCCAGGTACCAAGCCGTCATCGACGCCTGCTCTCTGCAGCCTGACATCGACATCCTTCCACAGGGGGACCAGACAGAGATTGGAGAGCGGGTTGGTATCACAATAAAATTTTTTAAAAATCGCTCTGTGGTCTTAGACCTGACCACAGATCCTACTGGGTATAACATGATCGTTTGTCATCGCTCATGTGCAGCGAGCTTTTGATGTTTGTGCGTCGGGGAGCTGGTCTGATGTTGTTCAGCCAGACTGCTGTCATGTTGGATTTGTTCATGCACCAGTAATGCAGGAAGTAAACCACCATCTTCTCCTGCTCTGGGGGCAGACTTAATCATGTTGTTGGTTCGTCTTCATGGGGAAAGCCTTCGGTTATGTCTTCCTCACATGCTGCGTTGTCCTCTGGTGCAGGGTGTCATCCTCTCCGGTGGACAGAGGCAGCGGATCAGTGTGGCCAGAGCCTTGTACCAGCAGACCAACGTGGTCTTTCTGGTAAGTCGGGACACAAACATTTTGTTCTAAGCAACGACTCCAGTTGTCCGACTGCACCTTTATTTGACCCCATCAGCAGACAGACGGCATATCAGCATTCACCGTGTGAAGGTTTTCCCTTTAGACTCTGATGTGATTCTATTCCTGACTCTTGACTAAAATAGAAACATTCTCTTGATCCCAGCTGCTGAAAACCCAACTTTCAAACTCAGCTTGAAAACCTGAGCCTCTGATGCATTTCACTGCCTCTCAGTTCAATACATCACTTTATCTCATCTGTTTCTATTTAGTGCTGAAACTAACAATAACCTTCATTATTGATTAAACCGACTTGATTATACAATTCATTGTTTTATTGTTTTGATTGTATGTTAAAAATAATGATTTTAGTTTGCTATTTAATTTATTTATTTTAATGTACAATGTCTGAGTCTAAAACTTTTACACATTTTATTTATTAATATAGTTAATCATTTTTTAAGGACAAATAAGATGTGGTGACTTCAATAAATCATGTTTTAGAGTTATTACCTTGGCTGTATTATAGTGGATAACGCGGATTATAATACAAAGTTATATGGGATATTGTCATAGCTCACGTTTTCAAAGCCTTTAGACTTTCTCATTGATTCTTGCGTTAATCTGAATCTGTCTACATATTGTTCTTTTAGGACGACCCGTTCTCGGCCTTAGACATCCACCTGAGTGACCACCTGATGCAGGACGGCATCCTGAAGATGCTGAGGGAGGAGAAGAGGACCGTGGTGTTGGTGACACACAAACTTCCGTACCTACTACGTGCAGACTGGGTAAGTGAGGACCATTTTGTGCATCGACCCTACAGAGTGGAATGTGAGGACATTTTGACAAGTCCTTCTTCCTCAAAGGGCTGCTTGAGGGTTAAGACAAGTTAGGGTTAGGGTTAGGCATTTAGATTGGATGGTTAAGGTTAGGGTAAGGAGCTAGGGAATATATTTTGCCGATGAGTGTCCTCACTAAAATAGAATTTCACATGTGTGTGCCTTTGTGTGTGTGTGTGTGTGTGTTCAAAAGAGAGATGCATGTGTATTTACAGTCTGCCAGCTGCACAGACTGTAAATACACATTGACAGCAGTCACCGATAAGAATGTCCATTTGCGATGGTGTTATATCGTTCATTAAGCAAACTTTATTGTCATGTGTGTGTGATGCAGTTTATCTCTGAAAGATCCCAGCACACATTAATGTTCATTTTGATTTGCTACTACTGAAGAGGTTTAAAAGGAAAAGGTTTATTTTCAGATTATTGCCATGAAGGACGGCACCATCCAGACTGAGGGGACACTGAAGGACATCCAGAACACTGAGCCTGAACTCTTTGAGCAGTGGAAGACCCTGATGCACCGGCAGGACCAGGAGTTTGAGACGGTGATTAATGACCACCGGGTCGCACACACTCTAGCACCGCCTGGAATGAACGCTTGACTCCTTGCGTGTTTCACAAACTGATGAGAATCGAATGCTTTTCTTTGCTTCTCTTCCAGGAGACGGTGGCAGCGAGTATGACCGACCTGGAGAGGAAGAACCTGCGGCGGGCCATGTACTCCAGAGAGGCGGCCAGGACTGAGGACGACGAGGAAGGTGAGAGGTCATGGGTCTCAGCCACTGCTATGGCAACAATCAATATATGCCTGATTACATTCTGATTGCAATCAGTACCTTAACAATTTATGCCTGACTATAATGTGTATGTGTTTAAACTGACTACAATGATATAGACAGGTTGTCATTTCCCGGATTCTGATTATTTGCAGAGCAGTGGCACTTGCTACATTAAAGCTTAAGCTCTTCCGCTTATATTAATGCTCACACCTTCTTTATTTTCCAATATATTTCATGTTCATCATTTGTTTTATTCTGTCTGATCATTGCTAACATTGCATTAAACAATGGTTCTGGTGTTTGGTGTCTTGGCTTCTCTTCTGACTTTCTCAGCCACCGGATATGACCCGATCTGCTCTCCAGCTCTGGCTAGACATTGAATCTGATCCTTTATGAGCCTGTCTCTCTCTTTGTGTGTGTGTGTGTGTGTGTGTGTGTGTGTGTGTGTGTGTGTGTGTGTGTGTGTGTGTGTGTGTTTGTCTTGGCTGTTGAACATGCAACTGTATTGGAAGTGGCTAACGTGCAGTGGCTGTACTCGTTATCTGTGCTCTGTGTTGTCTCCTGTGTGCTGATGGCACCCCAGGGTGGACTTGTGCGATGGCTCCAGCACCTGGTGTTTCCCTCTTTCTCGATCAAGCAGGTGTGACCAGAAAGCATGTGGTTTGAAAACAACAACAGCAACAAAAGCCCAAACGCCTGAGCTTCTCCCACCATCTCAGAGTCTCATCATCCATTTATAGTCTTTTCTTTGTCTCACTTTATCCCCAAGCATGTCTCTCTCTCCTGAAAAGATACGTAGCGTCAGCATGACTGTAGATGATGCTCGCAGAAGTCTGCTTAGCTCCTGCCAGTCATTTTGCTTGGTGCACGATGTGATGCAACATATTTACTCCAGGGATGTGGAGGAGGTCGGAGGTCATCAACAATAGCTCCTCACCCCCCAATGAGT
Source organism: Limanda limanda (assembly GCF_963576545.1). Classification (NCBI taxonomy): domain Eukaryota; kingdom Metazoa; phylum Chordata; class Actinopteri; order Pleuronectiformes; family Pleuronectidae; genus Limanda; species Limanda limanda. The sequence continues at coordinate 8,615,771 of NC_083643.1, forward strand.
AGGTGAGGAGCTACTGTCTCATGGCTGCTCTGTCGTCCCTGAACAAAAGAGAAAACACCATTCATGGGAATGAGCATCTGCTTGGCATCGTAGAAAATAGACACTGTCATTCACTTCTCTCACTGTGGGTTCTCCTCTCTTGTGACCCTTGTCCTCCATTAGATTCTTCTCTTCTCTCCTGCCCTGTGTCAGCAGTGGTTCCTCAGACAGACAAGTGGAGAGAAAAAGATGAGCAAATGTGTCCAGAAATGAAAAGAGAAAGAGTTAGAAATTGAAGATAATGAGACCTCTGGTAAGGAGAGTAGGAGGAGAAACATAAGAAATGTCAAGAGAGTGAATGAGCGCTGAGTCACAGCAGAGGAGAACACAGTTAGACACAGAAATTAAGCAGTTGTCCCGAGGCAAGAAAAATAATTGAAAGGTCACAGTTTTTATTTTCCAAAGGATGATTGTGTTGTAATTTCTTCCTTAAATAAATGAAGGACTCAACCTGAACAAATCCTGTTTAAAAAGATGGACAACAAATGAAGCCACATGTTCCTGGATACAGGGGCCACCATCTTGCTTTTTTATTTCAATTTTTACAGTTAAACAAACATCAGTTTGAGGAACATCCTAAAATGACAGAAACCGTCTTTTTGGTTTGGCCCTTGTCCCATCCACTAACATGGAGGAGTTTGATGATTTGGCTTCACTTCTGCTGCCATGTCGTCCATCTTTATATACAGTCTGTAATCAAATCTCCCAAATCGAGAATTTTAACATTCCTCTCTCTTTGTCCCAGAATCCCTGGAGAGCGACGATGACGATGACCTGTCTCAGTCGAATCGTCAGCGAGCCACCATCCCCTGGCGCTCCTGTGGCACCTACCTGTCCTCTGCCGGGCTCCTCCTGCTCACCCTGCTCCTCCTGTCCCAGCTCCTCAAACACTGCTTCATGGTCGCCATAGACTACTGGCTGGCCCACTGGACGTCGCAGGTCATCGAAGCCAAGATAAACGCCGCGGCTCGAAACTGCACCATCGTTCAGGTGGGACACTGACTGGTTTTTGGTTTTTATTCATGGCTGTAGAGCCAAATATATCTTTGTTTCTTAATTGATCTGCTCTTTTCAGAGTATTTTCTGATCAGTTATGTAATTTATCAAGCAGAAATTTGCAACATTTTCTAGCTGCCGGTTTCCAGCTCTGAGGATTTAGTTTCTAAGCCTTATATTGATTCATGGAGGTCATGAATCTGTCAAAGGATTCAAACTTTCGATTTTGTTGTGTTGGTCCGACCAAACAAATAATATGATGCCACCACGTTGGGCTTCAGACAATTACCACAGGCATTTCTTACTAAATGATTGTTATAAACAAAATTAAAGTCGGGGGATCCAACGACTCACCTTGGTGTGGCGCCCCCTGTATGGAGCCTGGAGTCTGCAGGTTCAGTTCCAGCCCAGTTCATCCCTGCTTGCGCTTCTCCTTTCACATTTAATTATGACGGACTGGAGGGGTTAATACCCCAAAATATCATAATTTTTTTCATTAATCTGTATAAAAATCAGCCCTTACAGTTGCTCTTTAAAAACCACATATTGAAAGGTCGAAAACCATTAAATCACATCTATATCTTCATGAAGAACAGACCAAAGAGAAATTACACAACACATTTTTCTCTCTATTGTTGTGAATGTCAACGAAGCGGCGCTGACTGAAAAAACACAAACACAGATGCAGCCAGCTCCAGATGGAGCGCTCACTAACGCTCCCTGAAGCGACGGCAGCACGGCCTCATCTGCATATAAGAGCAGCACTAATGCATCTGAGAAGCAATAAGTGAAACGAAAGTTTAACGACATGTCAGTGGTTACAAGATGGTGGAGGGAGTTTCATTGTAACACTTCACAACTGGTTTGACCTGAAGTGAACCTTCATCCCAACATAAACAGAAGTATCTGCGTAAATGAGAGACAATTTGTCACCTATTGCTTTAGCTTTAATTTAGCTTTAAGCTCTCTATTCCCACGCCACCAATATAGTCTGTAACTGGCGTTTACTAAGAAACACACTGAAAACACATTCACACCCAAGCTCAAAATAATCATTAACCTCCAAATAGCAGCAAAGGTTGAGCTGCATCGTTCACATGTTGAGGCCTCACCAGCTGCTGGCAGGTGATCAGGTTCCAGGACCAGAAAAGCAGCTCCATTATCGTTGGTTATATTTGTGTGAGTGTGTGTGTGTGTCTTCTTGAGTTCTGCTTGCGTGAGTATGTGTGTGTGTGTGTGTGTCAGTGTGTTTGTGTGTGTGTGTGTGTCCATCCAGTGAACCAAACATGCCAGGTCACATTTCACACATTCACGTGGACACTAAAGACACAGTCAGCCGGGGAAGAGGGAGTTGTTTTGAAGTGCACCTTGTCCTCCTGACAGCCGCGGTCGTCTCTTCCTCAGTTCTCTTCCAACACGTTCACTGAATCCCTGAATGTGCGGTTAAGAGTGGACAGATTGTCGCCTGCATGCCGAGGACATCTTGGCCGGCCGAGCCTCAAAGTGTGTCTCTGCCAGGTTTATCTATCCTTTGCTGTACTCTGCACTAATCCACTGGTGGACGTGAAAGTCCTGATCTGCTGTCCAACGCTGTCTCTGGCACATTAATGCCACTGTATGTGACTGCAGGCAGCTCTCTGGAGTATGTTTTAAAACTGAATATTCACTTCACTGTAAATACACTGAGGGATTCTGTTAATCTATACACTGGAAGGGAAAGGAAAATTAAGAGGATTACACAAGGGAAATTCTTGATATCTCTCGTAAGGATTTGTCTGTGTTGAAAAGGGTCTTTTATAATTTAACACTAATGATATTCCATCGAGAGTCGAGTGCATGCAGCTCCACATCCTGACCAATACCGTGCAGTTCTCATATCCATTTGTACAACAAAAAGAAGTTGGGAAATTATACTTTACATTTAACATGAATTAATATACATGACTAAAGATCTTCAGCTGTTAAGCGAAGCAACTGTGTTAACATAATATCCTGATATTTATTTGACCCTCTGGCAGCATGAAGTGATATTTAATGGGTGAAATAATTACTTTGTTAAAAAAAAGAAGCTTGAGATTGAATGAGTCAATGTGTGAAATGAAGTAAAAGATAAACTGAGAAAGAAGCCGAATCTCAGGGCAGAAAAGGGCAGCGTCTCTTTCTGAGGCGTATGTTTGGTGTTGACAGATCCGCTTTGAAAGCTTCACTGATTTTGTCTCTGAACGGCTAATTTTTAACCAGCCAGAGTTTAATTATGCTTTTAATCACAGTGCAAGCAAACTGAGTGACAGCGACGACCCTGCTCTCTCTCACTGATTCTGCACACAGTCACGTCCTTAGTAACCCTCTCCTTCTCTTTCTGTTTGTGTTTCTGTGTGTGTGTGTGTTTGTGTTGCAGCACTGTGGTTTCAGTCACTCATGGTATCTGTCAGTGTTCAGCGTGTTGTGCTGCCTCGGCATCATCCTGTGTATGGCCACATCTGTCGCGGTGGAGTGGACCGGACTCAAAGTGGCCAAGGCGCTCCACCACAACCTGCTTAACAAGATCATACTGGCCCCCATGAGGTACACTGCTCACTGACTGGTGTGTGTTTGTAAGTGTGTGTGTGTGTGTGTGTGCTGCAGCCCTACCTCAGGGCAAATGAGAGTGATGTGTACAATGTGTGTGTTTGTGTTAAAACAGATCATTTGAAAGAGGAAACCACGTTAAAAGCACCTTTTCTTCGCCCAATTACTCAGCAGAACATCTGCTTTCTTTACACAACACCCAGGAGACATTACTTACATTAGGAAGCTCACATGCACATGACACAGCTGCACACACTGTAAATATACACTCACTTAAGAGGTCTGAATAATTACATGTCAATCAGATGGAAGAATTTACACTGAACCAGCTGCACAGCATAATATTTCTCATTATTTGAGTCAAAACAATTATAAACATAATAAAATATAATTAGGTACTTGACGTATTTTGTAGATTAAAAGAACAAGCTGTCCCTTTCAATTCAATCAAGCTGTTAACTCCCTCATAGATATCAGTTCCCTAAAGTGGCCCAATTCCTTTCATCAAGATCCATGATTCGTTCCCTGGGAAAAACAGTGAAAATTTTGTAAATGTTGAAAAATAAAGAAAGTGCAAAACGATTCCAGGATTTAGTGAGAATCCTCATGAGTTGTTCAGAATCACTTCAGCTCTGTTTTGGCTCCTCCAGGCTGTTTGAGACGACTCCGCTCGGCAGTATCCTCAACAGGTTTTCCACTGACACCAACACCATCGACCAGCACATCCCCACCACACTGGAATGCCTCTCCCGCTCCACCCTGCTGTGTCTGTCCGCCCTCGGTGTCATCTCCTACGTGACCCCCGTCTTCCTCTTCGCCCTCCTGCCACTCGCCGTCACCTGCTACTTCATCCAGAAATACTTCCGCGTGGCGTCCAGGTGAGTCAGACAGGACAGACCGATGGATCTCAGCCACATGTCGCTGACGTACATTCTCCTCATATAGATGTTGGACATTTTGATAAAGTTTGAGGTATTAACTGTTGGTAATTATCTTTACATTCAACAAAAATATGACTTAACAGATTGAGAAAGATAAAAGGTAAGCAGTTTTCCCTGAGGAACAGAAGTTTGAACCTTTTTGGTGAATAATCGTCTTGTCACTGTTTCTGGGTTCTGTATCAGGGTTTTCCTACCTGCATGTAACTGTTTTTATTTGTTTTACTTTAAATTATTTTTTTGCCAATATTTTATCCTTCATTTTAAGACGTAAAGTTACAATTGAGAAATAATTTAAGATGCAATTTGGACATGATTCTATTCAGTAAAGTAATGCTTTTATTTTGAAAAAACACGAAAGATGAGGACATTTGATTTCGAGTACAGAAATAACACACACACATACAGACTGACACAAACACACACACACACACACACCCACCCAGACACAGCGTTGTGACCGATATCATTTGAACGTTTGCTTCAGTTGACAGTTCTCTCTCTCTGCTGTGTTTGTGACATCTGGTCAGGGACCTGCACCAGCTGGAGGACAGCACCCAGCTCCCTCTGCTGTCCCACTTCTCTGAGACAGTGGAAGGTCTCACCACCATCAGGGCCCTCAGGTCAGTGCTAACGTACGGTATCTCCCACTGTAGCTCCTCTACATCCTGGAGTCCAGTGGCTGAAACAGCCATGTTGAATGATGTTGATATTGTTGTGATAAAAACGTATGTGATTCTTTTGCTTTGCTATCAGCTTATGATGAAACTTGCTGGGTTTTTGGATAACTAGGGACTAAAAGTTTGAAAAGTTTTCTTAAAAATCTATATCTACAAAGCAAAACAATTTATGGAAGCATGATGTTGAATTGCTTTATACACTTTAAACCTTTTTCTAATTCTAAGGAAACTAAAGTCTGCAGCAGAGAAGCTCAGTCTCTTGTTTGATTTTTCAGAATGAAAAAGTCTCATCTTACAAACTTTGCATATGTAGCTTTCTGACACCCATTTAGTTCCATAATTACAAAGGGGAAATGATTATGCATTTATGGTCATTTTAATTTGATTGCTTCTAATCTCTTCAGAAATACCAAATTTGTCTCCTATCATGGTTTTAAATCAAGAGAAGTGGGATAATGGATTTCGATTACAGTCATTATTTCTATTTAAAGAACAGGTCCTCAAGCTAAATGTATAAAATAATTTGTCTTTCTCGCTCTCCTGTAATCGGCTTTCTATTTAATTGGTGGATGATGACTCCGAACCAGACAGGATGGAGAGCGGTTAATGTTTCTGTTACGTAATTAAATGATCTTTTCCATCCAACAGGTACGAGCCCAGGTTCAGACAGAGGCTACTGCAGTACACCGACGCCAACAACATCGCCTCGCTCTTCCTCACCGCCGCCAACCGGTGGCTGGAGGTCCGCATGGTAAACACCTCAGATCTCTGGAGCATGGATCAGTGCTGGCGACTGTTTTACTGTTTGGCAGCCGCTGGTTCGCTTTTTACTGCAGAGGCTGCTGGGACACAGATAAACAGATTCTTCAATCCGCTTGTTCACATCATCTCTCTCTCTCTCTCTCTCTCTCTCTCTCTCTCTCTCTCTCTCTCTCTCTCTCTCACTGCAGGAGTATATTGGCGCGTGTGTGGTGCTGGTGGCAGCTGTGGCCTCCATCACTAACAACCAGCAGTCCACTGGTCTGGTGGGGCTGGGACTGACGTACGCACTCATGGTGAGAATATGTGTGTATGTGGTGTGTGTTTACCTATGTACCAAAAGTGTTTTTATATATTTATCTATTTGAAAATAATGCATTCTCTGTGCTTATTATCAATAAACACATATATATATATATAATGAAGTGCCTGTTTAATTAAAAGTGATCCTGTAAAAGAAAACCAATTCTTCACAGCCGGTTCAGCAGCGACAGTGTCTTTAGCCTGAGTGGACTGTGTGTGTGTGTGTGTGTGTGTGTGTGTGTGTGTGTGTGTGTGTGTGTGTGTGTGTGTGTGTGTGTGTGTGTGTGTGTGTGTGTGTGTGTACGTGCGGGGTACATTAACCCCCCTCCTCCCCTCCCTGTATCAGGTGTCCAACTACATGAACTGGATGGTTCGAAACCTGGCAGACATGGAGGTGCAGCTTGGCTCTCAAGAGAATTAACGGTCTGCTCCACACTGAACCAGAGAATTTCGAGGGACTGCTCAGTGAGTGCAGCAACACACTCTCACTGTGTCTTAAATGAAACTTTCACTAATTCAGCCGCAGTAAATCACATCTGTTCTCTGCAGGGGGTTAGCATCTTGATGATTTATTCGTCTCCCGGTATGAAGTTTAAATTTAGCACGGGCAACTCAAGCAGGGAAACATAATGCCGAGGGGATTAGGACTGATTCAGTATTGATTTATCTTCCTTCAGCTAATGCAATTACATCCCTTAAGAATCTGTCCAGTATCCACATTGCCTCGAAGCCAAAAATGTTTTTTTAGAAAGAGTCCTGACCAGACCAAACTTATCAACAGACACATTCGATAAGAACTAGCTAAAGTGACCTGAAACAATCTTCAAGATAAATGTACTCGACATGGGCTTGTATTTCTTAGTTTGGTCCCATCTGCTAACATGGAGGAGTCAGGGTTTGTGACCATACTGCAGCCCGCCACTAGGGGGTTATCTTGTTGATTTTTGGCTTTACTTTTGAGGAGCTGTCAAGTCGTCCATCTTTATTTACAGTCTATGGAAAAATTGAGATCTTCCCTCCACTGAGGTGTCTGTGTCCGTCTCAGATGTGTCTCAGGTTCCCGAGGGCTGGCCCCGGCAGGGAGAGATCAAGATCCAGAACCTGAGCGTCCGATACGACGCGTCACTGAAGCCGGTGCTCAAAAATGTCAACGCAAACATCAGCCCCGGAGAGAAAGTACACAAACAACTGACTGAACAAAAACAAAGGAAACATTCTGTGAATTTACGATGTTTATTAGCTGATTGGTTGATTATTGGCTTCATTCAGGTGGGGATCTGTGGCAGGACAGGCAGCGGCAAATCCTCCTTCTCCCTGGCTTTCTTCCGCATGGTCGACATGTTTGAGGGTAAATCATTTAAAAGCAGCTTTGTACCTAATGTCTTAAATACTGAGAACCCGATTGATGTGTCTGAGCGTGATGGTTGTTTTTCTTCCTTTCGCAGGGAGGATCGTGATCGATGACATCGACATCGCCAAGCTGCCGCTGCAGACCCTCAGGTCTCGCCTGTCCATCATCCTCCAGGACCCCATCCTGTTCAGCGGCACCATCCGGTACAGTGCATTTCACATCACCTTCAGTTCCACCAACAGGAAAGACTCCTCACAGCAATTTAGATATGGTCACAGAGACGGTCTGACTGAGATGGATTCAGGAGGCAGAGGGGAAACAGTTACATGAACTGTTGTGCTCCACTTCAGAGACACTTGTTAGAAGCACAAGTGGAGCAGAGAGGGGGTTGGAGATAAGAGGACATTCCTCAGAAAACGCTTGTGTGAGACAAGTTTATTTTTAGACCTCAGCGGCAGTGACCATAAAAGCTTAGTCATGTCGGAGAAGAGGAGATGAGCAGAGATCTCATGGAGCGGTGTGACACTGTCTGTAGAATCAAGTAAAAGTATATTTAAAGACAGGTAAAGGTTTACAGGATGATCATGATGAATTCTATTCTTTACTTTAACTTTGATCCTGTCTTCATATTAAACTGAATATCTTTGAGGTTTGAACTGTTGGTGCAAAACAAACCCATTGACCACCATGGGCAGTTCTTTTTCACAGTTTTATGATGTTTCACTAATCAAAATGTGTGTGTTGTGTGTTGTGTTGTGTGTGTAGGTTCAACCTAGATCCTGAGATGAAGGCTACAGATGAGATGCTGTGGGAAGCTCTGGAGATTGCTCAGCTGAAGCCCGTCGTTCAATCCCTTCCTGGAGGCCTGGGTGAGGAAATCCCTCTTTGTTCACAAGATCCAGATTTGTTCACTTGGATCTGCAAAGAAACTCCCTGTCTCACGATGTTAAAGAAAGTTAAAAACAAATTATTGGATCCACCCCCTGATCCGGATCTGCACCAAAATGAAACGTGACCCACAAAACGTCCTTCCACCAGGATTCGTAATAATCTTTCCAGTAGCTTTCGTGTTATCCTGCTAACTGACAGACAAATGCTGAGGATAAGAATCTCATCGGTGTATGTAACATAAATCTAAGCTCGATGTGTTTTGCTGATGTGTGCGAGGGAAAAACAATTCTTACTTCTTCTCTCATCACATCTGTCATCTGCTCGCATGACTCAGCACAAAGATCCAGCGTCTGTATCACAATACAGGAGCATTAATTTTTGATCTGAGCTGTATCATGTGTTTGGCTGCTCCGTCCTGCACAGACCCGACAGCTGCACACTGCAGCAGACTCAGGGTCAGATCCGATAGAAGCCGAGTGGCCACGTGCCTCATCGACAGACTTGACCTACACTGTACATGATGAATGCTCGGCACGCTGATGCACTCTGCCTCTCGGTTGGTCGTTTATCATTATACCCGTCTGCTGCGGCTGCTCAACTCACCTGACGTGTTTCTGCCTCAGGAGACACGGAGCTGCTTTCCCTCGGCCTGTGTGACAGTGACAAATGTGTGTGTTATTGTAGTTGTGTGACATGTTGACGCTGAGCTACTCGCTGCTTTAATTTATGTTCAGGGGAGCTGCGTGTTTCATAATAGATATTGTTCTGTAATCCAGGAGTTAATGATTCATTAGTTTAGTAAGAGCGCTGCAACAACAAAGTGTTCTTTTTGCTTGGAGGCTCCTCGTTGCTGCGGCGATGATGAGACAGTTGATGTAGTTTGTGAAATTAATGAATGTCATTGTATTTTTAAGGTTTTATTATGCAACAGGAAGAAAATATAAATAATCTAGTTAAGGATGATTATGTTGTCAAGCCGGATTGATGGGGATGTTTTCCAAAAAAATATAAATATATGGAATTTCAAAGATTTATAGTGTTGTATTATATTCGATTTAAAGTATTAAAGATACGTCTGTTGTTTGTCTCTCAGATGCCATGGTGACGGAGGGAGGGGAGAACTTCAGTCAGGGTCAGAGGCAGCTGTTCTGTTTGGCCAGAGCCTTCGTCAGGAAGAGCAGCATCCTCATCATGGACGAAGCCACGGCGTCCATCGACATGGCAACGGTCAGTGTGTGCTTTGAGAGAGCTGCATCCCTGAGTCAGGAGAGGTGATGATGGAGAGAGGAGGAAACAGGTGGAGGAGAGGAAGAGGGAGGAGGTGGAGGAGAGAAAGTTTTAGCAGCTGATTTTCATCTGGAGACATGAAAACAAAAGAAAAGCAGAAAAAAAAGATTTTATAGATGGAACTATACTTGTTTTAGGCGTCTTGACCTTTATGAACTTATAAACTCTAAAAGTACAAAATTCTCTTGAACAGGAAAAGCAAAAGTTTGATGTTGTCTCATATCCATCTGCTGGTGATGATCACATGTTCGGATCGGGGTTAGTTCAATTTAGTTTGTTGATTTCAGTGTAATCCAACAACAACTTTACAAAATAAAACAATACACGTATACTTACACATTCCCACATATGAAAAGGTCAGGAAGAAAGGAAAGTTTGCCTCATGGATTTTACTTGTAACTTTTTTACATAAGAGAAAGGGAAGAGAGAAGGATTAGAGGAGGATAAAAGTCAGAGTGGGGGAGGAGGAAGAGGAAGAGGAAGTGTGTGCGTGGGGCAGAAAGAGAGAGGAACTGAAATGGAGGAACTGAAATGGAGGGAGAATACTGAGTGCAGTTTAGAGCCTGAGGGGAAACTGTGTCCGTGAATGAGAGCTTCTTACTTAAGACCCGCTGCTAAATGATGGGTCACAAAGAGGCGACGTTTCCAGTTTACATTAACGCAGCCGATCTGCCCGCGAGGAAACAGCTGGATAATTAAGCTTCAAGAGAATGAGCGACTGTTGATGTTATATATTTGACTTGTTCTTTTATTCATGAAAATAAGTGTGTTTGTGTCGCCCTCCTCCTCTCTCCCTCTCTCTCTTCACAGGAGAGCATCCTGCAGAAAGTGGTGATGACTGCATTCGCTGACCGCACAGTGGTAACTATAGCAGTGAGTATCCCCCCCCCCCCACACTGACGATGCTCTTCTTCTAAACTGGTGCAGTGAACACAGAACAGATGCTGCAGGATGAAGGTGAAAATTTAAAATAGATTAGAGACAAGGGAGGAAAGGTGAAATCAGAGGAGATGCTGGACTTCCTGGAGGAAACTGTAACCGTCCATGTTAAAAGACTCAAAGTAATGATTTTCTGTTATTTAAAGCACTACGCAACTTGTTTTACCATATCAGCTTCAAAATTAGTTTGATGGTTCGCTGACTGGAAATAAGGAGAATGTTAACACTTTCCTGAACCTTGCACCTTGCTCTTTGTAACTTTAGCGAGCGGGTACCATCTCCAGACTGATGCTCGCAGCTTCAACGGTCAGAATCAGATCCAGTAGATCATTTAAAAATGATTAGAAGTCATTAAAAACTAGTGTTCTAAACAGGGTTTGGTGGATTTGTTACAGCAGCAGCTCTTCTGGTTCAGGAAGCCGGGGATCATGGGTAATATCCAATGTTTAGTTGTGTTTCAGTTCGGTGAATTTGCTTAGTTTTTTAAATCCATCGCTTGGACACATGTGGCGGCAGGGGGCGCTGTCGCTCAGTGAAAGTGACTCAGTGTTGCTTTAAAATCTCCTTCAGGACGTTTCACTGTAGATTAGCGACCGCCGCTCTCTCTGATGTAGTAATCGTTCTCTCCTCCCGCTCTCCACCACGCAGCATCGTGTCCACACCATCCTGAATGCCGACCTGGTGATTGTGATGAAGCGGGGGATCATCCTGGAGAAGGACAAGCCCCAGGCCCTGCTGGACGCCGAGGACAGCGTCTTCGCCTCCTTTGTGCGCGCAGATAAATAGCACAACAAAAAAGAGACGAAGTGAAGGAAGACATCCAAAGTGCAATTGTCCCATGGAATATATTCCTTTAAATTTTTTATCACGTTGTATTATATTTGTAAATTCAAAAGTATGAAATCTTTGTTAATAAAATAAATTATCATTCACTTTAGTGGTTTCTCTTGGTAATGATCACAATAGTGAGTGTTTTGTGTGTGTGTGTGTGTCTGTGTGTGATGTGTAAAGCTGAGCAATATGGCCAAACACAACACCAAAATCAAACACACAAAAAAGACAGATAAATATATTGTCAAAACCGTATTAACAGGCCTAACAACCTAATTAAGCAACAAAGGAAAACTAAATAAATTTAAACAATAATTTAAATAAAAAGATAAATAAATCGTTTCTATTTTTGGTATTAAATAAAAGTTTTAATCAAGTTTTCTGCTTTTTTTAAAAGTTTGAAGTGCATAATTTATTTGCAAAACATCCTTCAAAAGTAAGGATTACGTTTATCAAAGATTCTAAGTTGATAAACATTTAAAGAATCCACGTCCATCTTTTTCCCAACAAAATGATCAAATAAAAAATGTAACATAATAAAATCTGGTTTGAGACATAATTTCATTGCTTTCCTCAAACCTCCCTCCAAAAAGTACCAGAAAATCCTGGTATCCTGAAACAAAAACGTATTTTATCCGGATCAGGTTTTAAGACTTGATGCTATTTTGCTTCAGAGTGAGAGTTTTAGTTTTAAACTCCTCTTCAGAGAATGAAAAACACTTGATAAGCAACAAAACGTTTGATAAATCCGAGGTTCATCAATTATGTCTCATATCTACTCACTGTCTTTACAAAATAGGAAATCTTTTGATGTATGTTGGTACATTTTAAATATAGTTATGCAAATTTAAGCCGAACAGTTGGAACCAGCTAAAAAACAAAAACAGAAGATTAAAATGAAGCTTCCTGGAAACTGCAGCTCACAGATCAGTGATGGTGTCAGTGGGATGAGAGGGTGCAGCTGCTGGAGTCAGGACTGATACGTGACACAGAAAGTTATGTGCATGCCAGAGAAGCCCAGTGGTCTGTAAAATAAAATCTGTCATGAAAAGAACAAGGTCGTAAAACCCAGGACTTGAATCTGTCTCATGTGAGTGAACTGCCTGTTTTAATATTCAGGCTTTAAAGCTGTTGGAGATAAAAACCAAACAGCCTCAGGGTGAGTAACAGAAAGTTCCCTTTATTTCCTAATGTATATTCACAGTGTGAGCTGCCAGCTGCACCAGTGAACTGCTTCCTAGCGTAATGGTTCCTCACTGATGATCACAGGAAGGGTATTAGCGGAGGGAGGGAGGGAGGGTCTCGCCACCAGCTCACATTACCAGGCTGAAGTCTAGTGCGCCACATGAACCTGTCTCCTCACGCAAAGGTGATAAACCTCCGCTCGGCAGCTCACCGGGATTCGACCTCCACGTTTCACATCCCGCTGCAGGTTTCCTCTTTACGCACAGGCTCCGGTGCGTCGGTGCGTAATGGCACGGTACGGTCGGTGGGTGGCTGAGTGACGGCGGCAGCTGCGGAGCTGGAAGACAACTCTTCTCATGGGACGAGGCTGTGAAGCGCCTGATCTGGAGGCAACGTGAGGAGAGCACATACCTCCAGTGCCCGGGCCACACGGAGACTCGACCGAGGAGCTGACACCGGTGAGAAAAGGCCCCGAGAGAGAGATAGAGGGAGAGAGGGAGAGAGGGAGAGAGGGCGAGGAATTCCTCTTCCAGCCTCCAGCCGGGCAGAGAGAGGATCCCTCCGAGCCACAGGGCAGAGCCACCGTAGTATGGGATAGCTATGTTGTCCAGGAAAGGACTCATTCCTGAGGATTACCTGCTGACTCGCCTGGCGGAGGGGGTCCTGCAGCCCAAGTTCACAGCCAAACCGGGGAAAGCTCGGTTCGTCGCCAAGAACGGAACCTGCAATGTGGCGCACACCAACATCCGCGAGCAGGGCCGCTTCCTGCAGGACGTCTTCACCACCCTGGTGGATCTGAAATGGCTCCACACGCTGGTGATCTTCACCATGTCCTTCCTGTGCAGCTGGCTCCTCTTCGGGATGATCTGGTGGCTGGTGGCCTTCGCGCACGGCGACCTGGACCAAAGGGGGGCCGACTTTGTGCCGTGCGTAACGGGGATCCACTCCTTCTCCTCCGCCTTCCTCTTCTCCATCGAGGTGCAGGTGACCATCGGCTTCGGCGCCCGCATGATCACGGAGGAGTGCGTGTCCGCCATCATGATCCTGATCGTGCAGAACATCGTGGGCCTGGTCATCAACGCCATCATGCTCGGCTGCATCTTCATGAAGACAGCGCAGGCGAACCGGCGCGCCGAGACCTTGATCTTCAGCAAGCACGCAGTGATCTCCGTGCGCAACAACAAGCTGTGCTTCATGATGCGCATCGGAGACCTGAGGAAGAGCATGATCATCAGCGCCACCGTGCGGATGCAGGTGGTGCGGAGAACCACCACGGAGGAGGGCGAGGTGGTGCCGCTGGACCAGATCGACATCCACATGGACAACCCGGTGGGCACCAACGGCATCTTCCTGGTGTCCCCCCTCATCATCTGCCACGTCATCGACAAGGACAGCCCCCTGTACGACATGTGCGCCGAGGACCTGCAGCACGACGACCTGGAGGTGGTGGTGGTGCTGGAGGGGGTCGTGGAGACCACCGGCATCACCACGCAGGCCCGGACCTCCTACGTGGCGGATGAGATCCTGTGGGGCCAGCGCTTCGTGCCTACGGTGGCCGCGGAGGACGGCATGTACGCGGTGGACTACTCCAAGTTCGGCAACACGGTGAAGGTGCCGACCCCCTGCTGCAGCGCCAAGAAGCTGGACTCGGCGGGGGGCATCGCCCGCTTCAAGCTGAGCGAGGGCGTCACCTTGCGGCCGTCCGTGAGAAGGCGCCATGCCTCCTCGGGCATGCGCAGGTCCGGGATGGACGTTTGACAAACTGATGACCAGTGTAAAACCAGCATTTTGTGTGAGAACCAATCAAGTATGATGACGTTTTTGTTTTTTTTCTGTGTCAAATATTCGCACATGATTTTATACTCAGGGTCTGTGATGAAGCAGATGCGACACCTGTGCATGAAGAGGATGAAGAGGACGAAGAGGAGGGCCACTTTGACGTGTCTTATATTTTTGTATGATTAAGAGTTGCCTGCATGTTTATAAGAGAAATAAAGGAGAAGTTCAATGTGGATACATTTGATTTAAGGGTTTTTAGCCTTTCCATGGTGTTTCGGACGATTTTTCAAAACCAACGTTGATATTTGAGAGGTTACAAAAATCTATTTAAATGTGTCTGTAAAGTAATAGTAAAATAAAACAATTAGAGTAATAAACTTCATTAAGTTTAACATCTGATCTAAGAAATTATTAGGGATCACCAATGACATAATATAGATCAAATAATGTTTTAAGTGATTATTCTACTATATATATATATATATAAAAAAAAAGCAATAAATAAAAACAGCCAGTTTATCTGTAACTCAGCATGGGGTGTTCCAACTCTGCTTTATTAAGTCTGAAAAAAAGTGTATATATATATTACATCAAGTGTAAGATATATTTCCTTCATTTGGGAAATGCAGTGTACATAGGTGTGATAATATCCTCAATCTACCAATATATTAGAATGATGATTACTACTTTTGTAGCACCTGTATCACATGTTTTCTTGATATTCATTAGCCAAAATACAGTACATGCCACTATATATAAATATATCCGACCCCTCATCCCTAATCATTTGTTAGATCAGATGTTAAACTGGTGGTATTAATGTGTTATCAGTAAATTCACATTTAGTTTAATATCCTCATTTTTTTTGTAATCTTTTCTTAAGTGCTGAAATCCAAGTATCATCAGCTGACTTTTCCTTTCATATTTAATGACCCCAGTGTAAAGCAGTCTTATTTTTTCTTTGTTATAAATCTGTTCTCTTTACACTAGAAGTGAGATAACTCCGATGACATCACTCAGACACCATGTGTTCTTCCTCAGACATGACACATCTCCTCCAGAGTCACACGAGTCAAAACTGCTGAGTAGTCAAAACTGTTCAGTTAAAATGTTTCTTTCTTCTGGAATCACTCACACAAAACACATTCTTACAAAAAGACGCTGAGACACGGCGGCATTTCTCTCTTTTATTAGATTATAATCCGCAGAGCTTAAAATATTAAATTGCTTTTAACTTAGTTAATAATTAAAATACATAAAAACGAGAGCCAGAACTGAAGAACCCTGCAAAAAAAAAGAATTAAAATAAATAAAAAAGGAGAATTATAAACCCATCCTCCTCCATACAGAGGCTATGTCTGACAGAACCCGCTTGCGATTCTTTGTACAGTAAAGTCCAAGCAGACTGTGCATTTTTCTATACATGTGTAATGACGTCTTTATTGTTATTATTTCTGACCTAATTCTCCTCTCATAATCTTAACAGCAAATTTAAAGGGACAGGTAAAAAAAAGATTTGTTTTAAGTTTTACACCGTGAGCACTGGTGTCTGTATAACAGCAGAGCAGCTCCACTCCCATCACTCCCACCCTCTGTGGGCCTGCAGACATGACCTCATGTCTTTGTCCTCCTGTGCTGCTGCAGTGTGTGGTAGCGGTGGTGTTTTAAGCGGCGGCTGCTGAGCGAAACGCCGGGAAACGGCTCTGACTCGGCTGCAGACGGGCACCAGTCTGTCTCTCAAAGCTTTCTCACTCTGATCAAAAATCTATCATACAATCATAATATTTTCATCTCCGTTTCCCTGTTTCTGTGGTTTTACTCTATGAGTTTGCTGCCCTCTACAGGTAGGCTCAGGGACACACGATTGTTAAGGGGGGGAGGGGGGTACACCAGGTGCTATTATGTGACTGTGGTTAAACATGATTTGTCGTACAGAGGAGTCTGGAGAACGAGGGACAGAGAAATGGAAATCAAAAACAACAAAAAAGAGAAAGAGAGCAACTTCTCTCTGGCAGCAGTGACGTATTCTCTCAGGTCCTGAGTAGGAAGCGCTTTAATCATCCCCGGCACAAACAACCCAAACAGTGATTGGCTAGTATCGCCCCATCAGGCAGTAACATGGCTCCCTACCGGCCAGCGCGGTGGCCATGGGCCCGCGGGGGGGGGCAGAGACGCCTCAGCTCCACACATCAGCACGGTACAATAGTAGGTCAAAGCAAAGCAGAGCCCCCTTCCTGTACTGTGTGTCAGGCAGAGGACAGAGGGGACGTGAAGGTTCCAACAGAGGCACCTCCCCCCCCACAACACAAAATAAAACTCGATAAAACCAAAAAAATAAAATTAAAATGAAATAAAAACCAAAAATAAAACATACACATACTTTTTTGTTCCTAGTTTAAATTGCAGAGAAGATGGGAGGGGTTTGCCCCTGGGAGGAACGCTCACGCCAATTCCTGCTGGCGTGACAAACCCCTCCCCGCCACCCCAAACTCCCCCCTCCCCGGAAACCCTCCCCCCTTCCGTGCGGCTGGTTGGTTGATGTCATAGCGAAATATAAGGGTAGTGGAAGGTCTCTTAAGTCCTGCTGGCACCGAGGAAGGGGGCCAGACTGTTTTTTTCCTTCTCTCCTCTATCTTCTATCACCCCGGGGCTGTCGTCTCACCGCCGCGCCCTCCCTGCTCATCTCTCCGTCACGTGGTTTTGTGAGGAAGGGGAGGGCGTTGAGGTCGGGCTGGAGGGGGCCGGGGCGGGCGCAGGCGGCGGGGCGGGCGCACAGAGGATTTCGGACAGGTCGTCCATGATACAGGTCTCCTTGGGGTCGACCAGGTTGAATTCCCTTACGAAAACGATGAAATGTGCATACAGAGTGTTCAAGTGGCCCTGCAGGTCCAGAGCCACCGTCTCTTTAAAGTGCGCCCAGTAGAGGTGAGCCAGCACGTGGTACAGGTACCGGCAGATCTTCTTCACCAAGGACTCAAAGGAGTTGGGGAACTCTTTGCCTGAAAAGAGAGAAACAAAAACACAAAATATTACCACCAGCTCAAAATGTATTAATCAAATGTCAGGAGTTTCATTTCAAATCATTTTGATCTGATAAATCATTTCAGTCACTGTTCAAGCAACAATTAAAAAATGTATGATGTAAATATTTGACATTTTTATTAGTCTTCTATGACATTGTGAGAAATTACAATGAGGACTTCAAGAGTCAATTGTTGGACCATCAGTTATTTACAGTATCCCAAAATATGCAGCAGGGGGCAGCAGCACCTCCCGTGTCACCCAACCGGCCTGTAAAACAGAGACACTCACCATATTTTGTAGGAAAGATTTCCTCGTCTGTGACCAGTTTCTGACAAAGACTCATTACGAAGTCGACATATTGTGGAGCAGTGCACTTCGTCTTCTTCCCCCTCTCGTCATACCAGTAGTATATTCTACAACAGAGAAAGAAAACATGTCAGTGCCTGTTGTCATTGAGTCATTACGAAATAACAAAAGACAAATTACTGAAGAGTAGGAAGTCATTACATATCTCAAGTGGTTTTTAATGAATCATGACAAATCAAAAGAAATATTTTCAAGTGAATGGTTGAAGCTAAGGCAGCAGCAGCTCAGACACGAGCAGGAGTACTTCCTGGAATAAAACAGAAAAGGGAAAGCAGATGACGTATATGAGTCATCACCTGCTTTATTTCCTCATGCAGCGGGAATAAAACCTGTTAAGACCCATTATGGCTCAGCGACACTCCATAACATCTCAGTTATTATGTGATCATGTTGTCATTTCAGTGAACCTGCTGAACCCCTGTGACTCGATGCTACAATTTCCTGATTGGGCCAAATTCCCTGCAGTCCTGGGAGTTAACAGGACGCCCACCTCCCCCTCAGTCCTCCAGCTTGAACCACCGCTGGTCAAATTTTTCCGGAGGCAGATAGATAGCTGACGCAGATAGCTGGAGTGCAGGAACAAAGCTACGGTTAACAAAAAGTCAAACGGCCGATCAGTAGACGATCAAGCAGCAGGCGGGGGGGATGAGACAGGACCGGTGAGGAGGCAACAGACTAAAGAAAGATCTCAGTGACCTGGAGATAGCTGAATATAAATGCAGGGTTTTATTAGCATGGGCGAGCGAGTCAGTGGTGCAGACGTTACGAATCCTGAGGAATGTAAAGCGTCCACAGAAGGGACCCTGGCGGAGGAAACCTACTGACCACAGCACCGGCTGCAGACTCTTACTCACACAGGATTACCCTTTGTGTTTATGTGTGGGAGAGACACTGGCTGAACTACAAACATATCTCCTTCACTCCTAAACACAGACGAGAGTTATCTACAGACATGCATATTATTATATAGTACAAATACTGCTACACAAGGTGGTGTCAGGTCTGTGATTCGCTGGAGGCCTGAGTGTGCCCCCCCCTCTCGCCCAGTGACAGATGGACATTCATCTCCTGTGATCATACACAAATCAAAAGGAACCAAACCTGCAGTCACTCCATGAGTTACAGGGTAAGCTAGCGGGCTCAGTATCATTTTGGTAAATATGAGTCTAAAATCCTTGTGACATTAGTGCAGTTCTGCCTTAATTTTAAAAAAACTCTTATTTCTGAATTTAATTTCCCTTGAGGTTTTAATTGGGTTAATTGGGTTCATGGCTGACTCAAGCGACAAGTGTTTCATCTCCTTTAGATGAAATGTTTATCTAATTTCTTCTGGATATTTTTAAATCCATTCTAAGTAGCGAGCCTGAGAGAGCTTTGTACACGAAAACACATATCTAATTATTGTCTTTTATTGCCATTCATTTTAATTTTACATTTATCTTGATGTTCTTCATCAACCTCTGTTTGTTTGATGACTTTTGCTTTTTGACACGAATCACATTTGATGTTGTTTGTGTGATCGTGAACGGGGTAAGATGCAAATGAATCGCCCTCCTTGGGATCAATAAAATCGTCTGAATCTGAAGCTTAACAAAATCCAGCTAATAAAGAGTGAAAGTGTGTTACCAACTCTACCTCTCTGTCTCTCTCTCTTTCTCACGCACACACACATCCACCCACCCATATAAAATGGGTCTAAATAGCTACCAAATGGTTCCGTTCCCTCATAGCTCATGGAAACATTTTCTTCCAAAAATAGTGCTGAGCTCTGCCTTCGGGCCGGGGCACTGTCACGGCTGTGGCTCAGTCAGGCTTTCACCACAGAGGAGGTGGGGGTGCCAGGTCCTGCCCGTGCAGGAAAGGGTGGGGTTCTGGGTAGTGGGCAGCGGAGTAAGCTACAATCGTAAATGGTGGGCCTTGTCTTAGAAACACAGCTTTGACAGTGAGTTTTAATCAAATTAAATGAATTAAACATTTCAGTCAAATCTGAGGAGACGCCTGAGGAACACTGGTCTAACTCTGTTTTTCCCCTTTATTACCACATTAACTGTGTTTTCCAAAGATCAACACACACAGTGCAAACACAAAACGTGTTAATCTGCTCTGCTGCCTCCTCTCTGCACATACCGCAGGCACAGCACCTTTGCTTCTTCCATATTTCAGGGTGTTGGTTAGTGGCAGTAGCTTAAGGTAACAGCAGTGGAAAAATCCTCTGTTGACTAAGAGGTTAACGTGTGACAAGTTTCTTTCTCTCAGCAGATAAGTCATATGTCATTTCTCAATGGTTGTGTTGTTTGGCGTGGATGTCACTGACACATCTCTTTCCACAGTGAGCATGTGGGCAAGTTTGCTTGCTTGTTGTATGTGTTAAGAGCCGTGTAGTGAGCGTTGTGGGATATCAAGTTTGTCCAGCCTCGAGTATACACTGGGGGAATGAAGGGCTCACGTATAAAAGACGGCACCGCGCCCCGAGCAAACTAGTTAGATAAACACTTACAGTTAGTCACCTCCCCTCTGTTAACGTGAACTGCCTTCCGTGTCATGTTTGTCTTCAAACTACTATAGAGGTTTTATTGATCACAGTAGCGTTTCTTTGGAGAAAAACGCAGCTACAACTTGCTCCTAAAAAAGACACTTTAATAATAATTTGTCTCATGAGTTTTCTTCTGCAGAGCCAGTTTCAGCTGTGGAACAAAGTCCAAACTCTGATGTGAATGTAATGCATCATATCCACTGGAATTGCATTTAAACCAGATTTTGTTATAATACTCAAAGTCAGGAAACAACAAAGATGTGAACCACAAAAATACAGTAATATAAGTTGCGAGCATGCAGATGCAGATATGCAGGGTTCTCTGTCCTGCAGCTCTTATGAAAATATACGGGTTGCTGCAGTGCATTAAAGCTGCATAATGCACATTCCTAGATGGACTGTGCAGATTGTACAAAGACCTAAATGAATGCAAGTGCACTCTGCGGGTTGTGTGTCGCTCGTCGCTGACCAAGGAAGACGTCCCCTGATGAATTAACCAATGGGACGCTGGATTTCTGATGAATAACCAATGGGGCCTGAGCAGGTGAGTGATGAATAAACCAAAAAGTTGCAGAGGTGACTTACGTGTTGCAGGCCGTCATGGCTTGACAGGTGTCCCCAGTGCAGAACTCTGAGATGGTGCTGTACTGCAGGTTGATAAGGTTGAAGAAAGTTGTCGCTGTAGAGAAAAGAGAGAGAGAGAGATCCCAGCATTATTCAGTGCATGTTAATATATGTTGCAATTATAATGATAGAATAAAAACCCTGTGAGAAGATATCAGTGAACCATTTGTGTCAGGTCACGTTTTATGGATGACGAGGAAACGCCTATAGTAATGCTTGCTGCCTATTTATCCGTCGCAGTGATGCATGGAACAGTCAAAGTCACATGTAATACTCCGTAAAGTCACGACATCCTTCAACGGTGTGTCTTTGCATGTGAACTTCAGAAAAAATGCAAACAGAAAAATAGGAGGTGGCTGCTGCAGTCACTTAAGACATGAACAGGTATTTGTGCCGCGGGGGAAACTCCCTCGCAACTCGTCTTACTGCAAACAAAGCATTACGCATTAGCTCAGTTAGATGTATGCCGATATGTGGGAACTTTCTGGTATGGTCACATTCTGTAAAATGTATGTGTTACTTTACTTGAAGCTTGCAGCAGCATGTCTGGGGAAACTCCTCTATTGCCCCATCCTCTTTATTATATAAATACTTTCTTACGTTGATTGGCTGCTACACCTACAGAACGTTGGGAGGTCTGAACTCCACAGGCAAAACCCTTTAAAAACATTTTACACTATATTGTTTAGGCTCCTGCGATGAGCATCTCTGAGCAGCAGCTCTGCTGGTCTGGCTCCAATTTGTGAGAACAGGCCTGTGATTTACTTGACGTCATGTTGAGGAAATAATCATATATCATATTGAAATGGTTGTGGTTCATTCCATGACTCTGATTCCTCCTAACTCCAAAGACTTAGTTTTCCTTAATGGAACAAATCCATCCACAGGACTCATCTGGTCTTTTCCGGCTAGAATATAGGCACGAGAGGCAAAGCATTCAGTGAAAGTACTGCTGGTTTACGCTTATCGCCAGAAGTAAATTAAATGACTTCAGTCATTACTGATTTGATTAAAAAATGATTAAATCAAAACATTTTCAGCCCTAGTGATTGTGTTCCAGTGAGAGGTTGACAGACGCCAGCTTATGTAACCGTCTGTTTTATAACAGCATTTCCCAAGCCTGAAATAAAAAGGAAAGTAGAAAGTTTGTTGTGTTCCATTTCCCTTAGGGCACCTGGATGGTTTGGACACGAAATCAAACCAGAGTCAGGGAGACAAAATAAAGAGCTTCGTGAAAAGGGACACCGTCGATTTACCAAACTCCAGAATGGATCCTCAGAATGGCAAATATGAGAGCTGTTCCACTGCACCCAGACAAAATATGTCAGTAATCGATGATGTTTAAAGAAGCTGTGTGTGTGTGTGTGTGTTTGTGTTATTGGAACAGGCTCAGCGTTGTGCCATGCCTGGATTTTGTTAACAGCTTGGCTCTGCAGCACCACTGGAACATCTCGCTGTCTCCAGATGACATGTGCATACCGACTTGGAAAAAAAATTCCTAACTCCTGAGGACAAGTCTAACGGTAAGATTAAGGAGTTTTAATGTCTTAAGTATGATGATAAATCCTTTGATTATTTAAAAAAAAAGGCTAAGTTACAACAACTCAGGTTACTTCAGGTTAAGTAAAAGCAGAAGTGCTGTGTGTTCATCATTCTCAACTACCACAACTGTCAGTCACTCACTGTTGCTGGCTAGCCATTCGTTGAGGTCTATCTCTCTGGGCAGCACCACCAGCTCCTTGAGGTCAAAGTCCACCACACGGATTTTCGTGAACTCTGTCTCCAAGTACTGCTTCTTCTCTTCTGCCGGAGGCTTCTTTCCATTTGGCTTCGCCTTCGACTTCCTGCAACACAGAAGATAAGAGGAAAGGTTAAGGAGATGCAAAGGACTCGACAAGGGTAACAATAAAAGAAGGGAAAAGCAAGGTTTTTGAAAAGCACCCATTGGCAACGCAAATGCCAAATTTGACCAGTTAGTTGGAACCTGTAAAGCATGAAAGACGAGCATAAGAGTTTTTCCAGACAGGCTTACATGAGGCCACTGTGAAAACATCTTGTATCCAACCAGATACTGACGGAGTGACAAGAAAATGCTGAGCCAACACTGACCGAATCAGCAAAAGATGGTTGTGCAATAAAATACTTGATGTGCAAAGAAAGTTAGTGCTCTGTTAATAGAAAAAGCTGTTTGCAGACAGAATGTTATAAATGTTTTGTGGCCTGAGGCTGAGCCCTTAACCCAGATATGTGTACACCATAGAAAACAGAATCGGCGCAAAGAAACACAGATCAAAGCAAACAAAGACTCCTCTGTTCCTGTACCTGACCCCTAAATATGACCTCTGACCTAACGCTTGGTCTATAGCTTCCAGCCAGACAGCCGTCCCCAGCGCCTTGTACTTCCACTGCTAGTTTTAGCATAGAGATGTCATATCACACTCCTCCTGCACTTCCAGGGGCTGTAACCTCCACCCCCCCAGCCCTCTGCTCCAAGTCTGTATCAGTGGAGGCAGTGCAATCTGGGGTCAACAGTCAAAGGCAAGAGGCAAATAAACACCAGACGATTGAGAGTTAGTCGGGAACAAAATATAGGCAATGTGATCGGCAGCTTTGACAAGTTAGAGCTATAAAGTCAGTCCTCGTCCTCATCTTGTAAAGACTCTATTCCCCTTCACAGATTGTCCACTACATCTTCATTTAGCTCCTTCTTCCCGCTGCTACTGTTGTTTAAGTTTGCTTAAGGACAGGGGAGTGTCAGTTTGCTCCTTGAATTTATCGTAGCTCCGCTGACCCTCCTTTCCGCTCGTCTCGCACTCACCTCCCGCCCATCTCCTGTCCTCAAGCCTCCTCTCTCCAAACACCAGCTCCAGCTCCTGGACCGAACGAAGCTGTTTTAACAGCAGCAGCCAAGAACCTTCTCATTTTCACTCGGACTTTGCAGCAAGTAACTGATGAATTTACAAAAAATAGGTTGTTTTACTGCAGGTTGACATGGAGCCAGAGATATTGGAAAGGACTAGAGAAAAGAGGGGTGAGTGGGGACAGCAGGGGGGAGAAAGGAATGAAGAGAGGAGGTAGATTGACACAGGCCCAGCTGATATCCATGGGAACTAATAAACACTTACAAAACATGACAGGACTGTGGAGCACAAGGCCTCTTGGCCAGAACAGTGCTCAAAAGCCCTCTGCAGTTTAATTCCCCTTTCCAGGAAGCGTCGCCCTGCTTTCCTCCTCGGCAAACAAGGGAAGGCGAGTCAACAGGCGGATGCACACAGAGCACACAGCTCTATACTCTGTAAATGTTTAAAGTTGCCCCCCCTCCCCTCCTTAACATGTCGGCTGTCGTCTTAATTTATCCATCAGGAGAAATGCTGCCTTTGAGCTGCTTATCGAAGTGATACAATCTGAATGAGACACTCGCAGAATCACGCTCGCAGACACACTCGACACGGCTCAGGTTCTCATTTGTTGGGTAACGACTCATTGAGGTATTTGACTCTTCCTATCTGGCAGTACCTGAGCTTGTTTAGGACTCATTTAAAAAACCAAGGACACTGCAGATTGCACTGCTGTCGAATTATTAATGACCACTTTCTGTTTCACCTCCTGTTGCTCTGCCTTCTTTATGTCCCTTGCTCATTTCCTTTCCCTCTTTCCTCCTCACGGCTGCTGGCTCACCTGTCCAAACACTCTATTGTTCAGGGTCAAAACCTCAGGCCTCTCAGCCTCATACTCCCCCTCTTCTTTATCTTTCTGCCCTTAACTATCCCCCTGGCCTGTTAGCTCCGGATTCAACTCCCTCCATGAACTCTACTCAGGCTCACTTATTAATTACGGCTTCTTTCATTTCTCCTTATCGCCGTCCGCTTCCTCTCCCCCTCCAAAAACAAACCCTCTTTCCTGCTCATGAGGGCACAGACAGATTCTTGAGGTCTGTGTAGTCGAGCGCTGTGAGCTACATGTTCCATCATGTGAAAGAGCTTTACCCGAGGAAAGCGCCTCATCCACAGACACCATCAGCTCTCACAACTTTTCAAAGGCTTCGCTAAGCACTTCAGAAAACTGTTCCGTTCCCGGGAAAGGTTCAAGTCAGTTCTTTCTCGCCCCCCTGCCCCCCGCCCACCCCTTCCTTTTGAAAACATTCTGTTGCACTGAGCCATTTCCTGCGACTCTCCCTCCCTCTGTAATTTCATAATTTTCCATAGAAATGCCTCCTCTGCTTCTCGCGAACATTTGTGTGGTAAGGGGAGGTGAAATTCTGGAGCCATTCGTTTATTTTAGGATAAAGAAAACTTCCTCTTAGCCAACACTCCTCCCCTCATACGTACATAGTCTGCCTTCACTACAACACACACACACACACACACAGATTTGTCTGTTCTTGGTAAAGTTCTCCCAGGCAAGTCTTAACCATAAAAGGCAACAGATGCTTCTTTCTCCTCACCAGATCATGGCAGGCCAGAAGGCAGGAGTGTAGGGGAAGTGAGGCCAGGGCCAGGCACATGTCTCTGGGCTGGGGGTGGGGGGGGTGGGGGGCTGCTGCCATAGCCTGTCTGGCACCAACAGGAACCAGTCCGTGGGATACAGGCTCACAATCCAGAAAACTCTGGTCAGGCTTGGTGGAATAAAACATCACATGTGCAAAACTGATGCCATTTGAACCTCTGCAGCTCACGTGGGGGCTGAGGAGCAGGAAGACACGCAGCCTGATGTTTATCTGCCATAAACATAATAAGGAAATGGGGCTGTATAGTCGGGTGACATGGAGGTCAGCGGCACTGAGTTGAGGAGTGACTTACCTGACAGCTGTTCAACCTCGTCTGTTAGCCACTCTATTGCCCCTTTCACTTTTCCTGGCAACACAACC
This sequence comes from Limanda limanda, assembly GCF_963576545.1. NCBI lineage: Eukaryota > Metazoa > Chordata > Actinopteri > Pleuronectiformes > Pleuronectidae > Limanda > Limanda limanda. The sequence continues at coordinate 8,641,731 of NC_083643.1, forward strand.
CCCACCAACCTACTGTCAGGCCTTCTTCACTCACTACCACTCCTCTTGTACAATGCCACCAGTATCCCACTTACACACTCTGTCACACACATGTACACCTAAACACACGCAAACACACACTCTCTTTTCATGGCCAACCCAGCTGGTCCAACAACAGCTGCGTCACGAGCCTGATCCCAGCAGAGACCTCGAGAAAATCCAGAAGAAGCGAGTCTTGTCTGGTCTGAGAGAGAGTGTGTGTTTGTGCGAGCACGTGACTTCACCAAGATTTGATTTGAGTGTGTGAAAAACAGATCGTTTTGGCTTCAAACTGCAGAATACTGGATGTACACTTGGTTCTAAAATACACATGTAAAGAGGAGCAGGACCTGGTTCCAATTAATCCTGGAGTCACTCGGGGCCATATTACAGAGCTCTGCTGGAGAAGAATCTCTAAAATACGACAATTTGCTACTACTACTCTCTCCCTCATGTGCACACACTCCAATGCTTCTGCAGAGGAAATGATCAAACCAAGTTGACTGAGTTTTTCCCCATAGTTATCACCTAAACACCAAATCATGGACGGATTCCATTAATGTGGGCCTGGACTTTTTTATTGGGTCTTTCTGAGATTTGAACAAAACTCAACAGTGAAACCTCTTTAAATAAAAAAACCCCATGTAATGACTTTCCCCTTCAGGCTGCAGCTCCTGCCAAGTCACATATTGCACAAGTGGTGCCTTCTGGATCATAAAGGAATCTAACTATTGGCATATGGACGCAGTTAATACGATCTGCAAGGGTGCAAATGAAACCATCCAGCTGCTACTCATGTACGAACTGCTCTCAGTAAAGTATCTGTACAAAATGAACCGTTTAGCTGGTGCTAAATGATCCCAGATCTAAACTCAAACCAGGCAAATACGATCAAGATACAGACAGAAAGGAGCCTAATTTTTAAAGAACACTGAAAACATCCTTACACTAGAGGACATTTTCTCAATCACTCAGGAACAAGAAGAGGAAGTCCAAGGTGCAAAGATATACTCTTCTAGTCCCAACCTGTTTCCAATACAGTCCTGCTTCACTGGAAAACAGAGCCTGCGTCTTCAATAAGGATACGAGAGATAAGAAGCACCACAGACAATCAGAGGTCGTCTACTCAGGAGCCGCAGAGTAATCAAACACCGTATCCTGAACTGACTTTCAAACAAATAGCTGATAAGTTGGAAAAATAATCAATAAAATGTCAGGAAGTTGCACGCGCCACTTTAGCATTCATAAAAAAATCAATAGCAAGAGGATATCTCACAATTCCTTAGCCAGAGGACTGAGTGACTGAGGCTTTAGCTTCAGTCAGGAGGATCAGTTTTCTCCAAGGCCTGGCCTCCTGATCTATTTCAGGACTCAAATTAAATAGACGCAATGGCTCTTTCCCCCCCCAAAAAAAAACCACAGACGGAGGAGCTCAGGCAGTCTACACACACCAAAGCTAAACCACAGCAGCCATTACAGGGCTAAAAAGAGACCGAGTTAAGGATGGACTGAACCAGAGGTTCGGCTTTGCGATGCTTTAGTGCACAAAGTAAGTGCTCTGTTGAAGTTGCTCCCTATTTTTATATTTAAAGCACTAAAACACAAATACTCGTCACTGTTTAGATCGGGAGATATAAGAGGGAAAGAAAAACAAAGAACGTCCAGCTGCCACCATTTAATCAGGAGCATCACCGGGGGCTGCAGCAGAACTGTGAATCAGTAAATGGGAGTCAGAGCACGCACACAAACACACACACACCTTAACAACTGACCCTTTCCTAGGAGTTCTGGCTACCTCATCTCCTTCTCCCCTTGTCATCCTGTGCTAAACCCCATTGAGTGGCTCTCAGGGCTGCAGAGGACGTAAGGACCCCCTGCCAGCACCATAATGGAGCCTCATCAACATCACAACGCACGTGTGACGAGGACAGGAAAAACAGGAGGAGTGGGGGGATAAGGCCGAGCTACTGGTTTAACACTTGGTAAACGTAACCTGGTTGGAAGTGGGTTGGCTCCTACATGGATTTTGGTTCAAAAAAGGAAGCGATTGATGTGGATCATATGACTGAGGAGCTGAATGAGATTTCTGCCGAATGGTTACTGGATCAAATAGTAAGCGAGGCGATGTTTGTGTGTGTGTGTGTGTGTGTGTGTGTGTGTGTGTGTGTGTGTGTGTGTGTGTGTGTGTGTGTGTGTGTGTGTGTGTGTGTGTGTGTGTGTGTGTGTGTGTGTCTTGATCTATAATAGTCAAACAGCCAATGTTAGCAAAAAGCAGCTTTGGCTAAAAATAAGGGTTTAAGATTATATCCCCACTCTCAGGGGACTAGGCTGCCGATAGCTATTTCCGCTATCTTTATTTACAGTATAGTAGTCTGTCGTATTAATATCTGCTTCCAAGCTTAAGGAACTCAACCCTTCACTGAAGGAGGAAACAGTTTTAAAGTCGAGCTATAAACAGGTCTACATCGCCCCCCACGCCCCCATAAAACCCAAAACTATGCATCCTTGTTAACTTTGATGAAGTGATTTTTGTTCAGTGTTTCCTCAGGATGTAAGATTTGTGAAAATCCCCTTTTATCTCCCCCGTCAGACAAATTAAAAGGTGTATTTCCTTATAACCAGCCAATTTCTTATGTAAGATGAGATCCTGGTGAAAACAAAAATCCAGGAGCAGCAGGACTTGTCTTTACCTGTCACGGCTCTTGCAACAGACATAACAACATACAATAACACTCTCTTCTTCACATCCTGCTTACAGTCTGTTAAGAGATCCTAAGATGGTGGACATTCTCCCCCACTATCACCCCCCCACATCTTCACACACACCACCACAATAGGTTTTGAAGCATGTGCCCTTTGGGCTGCTGCCTCTTGAAAACACACCTGTCCCCAGACTTGAAAGGTAAGAGGAAACTCCGAGCAGAGCATTAACAAGACGCCCTGTCCCCTGGAGGAAGACACTCCAAAGCCGCTTTCACACAGGAACTCCAGGTAAAACTCTGGAGAATTTGCGAAAGTTTTCCCAGGCCTTTGCTTTTCACACATGCACAACACAGCGGGAGGTTTTTTGCCCGGACGTGTTCACAGCAGCATTAAGTCCAACGCGTTATTCAGGCGAGCGGTGGAGCAGCCGGGTGCAGCAGGTAGAGACAGGAAGTGACGCATCAACTCTGCTGCTGAGATCATGTGATCATGTCTACGTCAGCTCCTATCCCCACAAACTCTCTCTAGACATCTTTGTTTGTGTCTTCTATTTCACTTAGACTTCTCCAGGATTTCTATGGACTTTATACTAAGAGGCCAGAAGAAACTGCAGAGCGTCTCACTCGGTCTTGTATGCATTTCTGAATGCCGCTAGACTGCACATCTTTTTTTACATGACACAGTTAACACACTATTGCGAAATGCAGATGTATTTTCACTTGCATCATTTCCCCACGACTGGGTTTGTTGTTTGTTACCATTTGTATGACACATAAACACACTTAACACTCCTATTTGGGTCATACATTCTTAAAGCCTTACGTCTGCTCGCTCATAGCAAGGCCTTTTGATAACCGCTTAAATGGTCCTTGATCAAATGCCTGCTGATTACTATGTAAATCGCTTAAGTATGTTAAATATGATTGAATTAAAAAAGAAAGCAAATAGGGAGTCACACCCATTTTGACTTGTATTCCTAATGTTGAAATATAGCCTCTGTGTAAAGGGGTAAACCCTGAAACCAGCATGCTCTTATCTTAAACTTAAATAATCTTTAATTTCTCCTATCCCCTTCCATATATTTTTCAACTTGGGTTTTTACAGATTCATTTACAAGGGCTCACAATATCCACGATCTGAAACTTTTCTTCTGTTTCTACTAAAAAAAGCTTTTTGTTAATGTAAATCCCTTTGATTTGAAATAATGCCCTTACAGGCGTCCTGCATGATTTATTAGACCCAGGATGAGAAGTCAGTGTCACATTTCTCTTCCTCTTGTTGAGTCTTGTTACCGAAGCGCTGCAGGAAGAGGAAGGAGGAATCCGGGGGACACGTCCCCATCACCACCGGCTGCTAAATTGCTGTGACCCCGGAACCTGCGGGTCCTCAAGTGGACTCGTGTAATTACCACCGACCGAGGACGAGACAATGACTGAACCCTCGTGTGGAACCGCAGATTTGAACAAAAACCAGAGGGCTCGGAAAACCGACGGGACGTGAACGCAGCAATTTATAATTTAAGTGAGCAGAAGTTTGAAAAAACTTTTCAGATCAAACATGACATCGGAACATGAAACAAATACACAGAGGACGAAGTTTTAAGTCTATGACACATTCATAACCGTAAAACAACATAAACTCGAAATGTAAAGTTAGTGATAAACTTGTTATTGGGTATTTTTTAGTCGCATTTACAGTATACACGAAGTTTTAAGCTGATATGAGTTATCACTAAGTTACAAGAAGTTTTACCTGAGCACTTTCCCGACCGCCTGAAGAACCATTTTGCAACTTAGTCCGTTTTTGGAGTTTCTCTGAGAGTGCATGTCCGATTTATCTCCAGAGAAGGAGCAGTAATCTCCCACCATCGTTTAAAACATGAAGAAGAGACTCCACGTCCGGACGCAGCAGAGTTCCAGTGTCTCTGAACTCCGCGAGTGAGAAAAAAAAGTTTGTGGAGACTTTACCCAAGGGCCCGCCCCCATCTGACTGTCTAGGCCAATCGGAGGAGGGGCTGGGGTTGAATGGGCGGGGCGTGCCGGCGTCACAGCCTGCCCATGTGGACGTGGTTTGGGCTTTTTTCACCTCATGTGTTGTTACAATGCAGCAACAGGTGGTCGAGCGCCTGACTGTGCACGACGGTGCATTTGAAAAGGGTTTCACACTTCAGCTGCACCAGAACAAGTCACGACACACACAATCACACACACAATCACACACAGACCCACACAACTCAATGTGCAAAGGAGACAACACCAAGACACCACCAATAATCTATCAGGCCTCAAAATTGATCATGTCAATAATGTAGCAACTTAATTTGACATGAATTGAGTTTTATATATCACACTCACAGTGTATTAAAATAAAGCAAAAAACAATCATCTTAATCTATTCTCACAATGAATATGTACAGTAATTATTACAGAGTAAACTACATCTGGTAAATAAAACAAAGAGAAGCAATGATTCCTACCATGTTATTATTGAGCTCTTACGAAAAAGCAATGTCGTAAATGCTTCATATCTTACAGTTGGGCCATAAACTTATAAAACTATAAATAAAATAACGTAATAAACTAAAAATGTTAGCTTAATTTGAATGCATAAACATGCACATCATGACTGCATATCTTTTTTCTGCATTGTTAAAACGGATTAAAAAGATTTTATGTTGCCAACTGCAAACATAAAAAGGCTGCATACATCTGTGAAGTCCCGACACACACAATCACACACAGACCCACACACACAACTCAATGAGCAGGGGAGATAACACCAAGACATCACAAATAATCTATCAGCCCTCAAAATTGATCATGTCAATAATGTAGCAATTTAATTTACCATGAATTGAGTTTTTTATATCACACTCACACAAGTGTATTAAAATAAAGCACAAAAAAAACAATCTACTTAATCTATACTCACACTGAATATGTACAGTAATTATTAAACTGAGTAAACTACATCTGGTAAATAAAACAAAGAGAAGCAATGATTCCTACCATGTTATTAGCAATGTCATAAATGCTTCATATTTTACAGTTTGACCATAAACTTAAAGAACTATAAATAGAAAGAACGTAATAAACTAGATATGTTAACTTGAATTAAGTAAATTGGCATGCACATCATGACTGCATATCTTTTTGCTGCATTGTTAAAACGGATTAAAAAGATTTTATGTTGCCAACTGCAAACATAAAAGGCTGCATACGTCTGTGAAAGGCTCATATTGGCAAGTTTTTATCATCCAACCAATAAATCTGTGCAAATCTTTATTTTCAATTGTAGAAGTTGAACAAGGCATTAAAGCAAATGATTAAATTCAAAAGAGAATGAAGGCAAAACCTATATAATATCGTTCTTATTGTACTGTAAGGACTTGTAAGTCAGCCTCAGAAGCTGGCCTGTGTGTTTCAGCAGGTTTTCTACTTCGCCGCACCTTACACACGACCTGCAGTAAAGAAAAGTTTGCATAGTGTCGTTTCTTTCAGTTGTGGGAAGCGGTGCCAGGTGATGGGACCGTGGGGCGACATTCCTGCTGCTGATTCTAAACTTCACCTGCACTCCAACTATGACAGGCTGGCAGCAGTCAGGCATGTTCCAACACGAGTGTCAGAGCCGGAGAGACGGAGAGGGAATCAGACAAAGCCGGTTTCAGAGTCAATGCCAGGTTCATTAGAATATCTGGAGATCATTTGTTAACGACTCTGTGGGGCAAGTCTACACCTGGGTGAAATTCTTTGAAACAAATCAATTTGTCAAGTTTCACATCGTGGACTTGATTGAAAGCTCCAATTTGCTGTAAATTCTAATAAAATTGTCGACAGAAAGCTGAGCCAGCAACACTTGAGCTCAGAGTGAACAAGAGGAAATGAACAGTGGATGGTGGGAGTCGTGCAACTCATGAGAAGATTACAGCGGGTGTTAAAGGAGCTCGTTCCCTCGCACGTCTGCCCTCTAATCAGTGCCTCTTATTCTCTTCTTCACAGGTTTCTCCTGCCCTTCTTGTTTTGTTTTGTTTACTTTGTCTCCTCCTCTGGAACATGTCTGCTTTTCCTCTCTGCCTCCTCAGAGAAAAACTGGTGGGGCCCAGGCGATGTTGGGAAACACGGGACCACCAGATCTAAGGGGACCCGCGGAGCTACAGTATGTGCACTCGGGGTATATGGGTGGTGGGGGGTTAGCAGTCAGGAGACAGAGATAAAAGAGATTGTGAGGGTGTGTGAAGACTGTGTATGGTAGTGTGTAATTTGCGTGTGCAGAGGTATGTGTGTGGAGTCTGCACGCATGCCAGTGGAGCATGTTTACTGAGGGACCTTCTGAGGCGCCGCTTGTTTGTGTTTAAAAAGCCCCCGTGTGATCTGAGGAGACCATCTGAAGGAATCACAGGGAGAGAGGGTCCGACCGGCGCCTACTCTGCACCTTCACCCAGCGTGACCGAACGCCCTTCTGCCCACCACATGCACTGGGACTGCACACTGGACTCTGGGCTGGGTGGGTAGTGGGTGGTGGGTGGAGTCGGGCGATGCATGGGCCCCTGTGAGTGGCTCCTGCTGTGGTGGTGGTGGAGGTTGGGAGCAGAGGAGAGGGGTGGAGGCACCAGAACAGAGCACTGACTTTTCCCCCCCTCGCGCTAAATATAGCATCAGCCTGCCATAAAGAATAGAGAGTGCAACGGGAGGGGACATTAGGGGGAACGTGTAGAGTGTGAGTGTGTGTATGTGTGTGTGTGTAAGTGAGTGAGTGGACATACAATGAGTTGGCGACTCAATCAGAGACCGTCTAAGCGGGTGAGAGAATGCAGGGGAGGGGATTAAAGGACCTGTAGCCAGATAGAAATGTGTTTGATATTTTAGTGACGCATCTAAAAAGCTTATTTTGGTGTCTGGTATTAAAATACTCTCATACGGACATTGAGTTTTTACGACACTGAAAAAAGCTTGCTTGTGTACATCATATATACTGTATATAAGCTGATATACTACAGTGTAACATGGCCGATACATGTTCTCTGCCCGTGCACTCAAAAGTTGCTGAAATGGAAAACCTGTGCTCAGGGATTTTTCCATTAATTTGCGTCTAACTATTGGATCCGTGCGGCCACTGGAAATAGAAGACATCCATTCGAGATCACTGGGGCTTGGCCTGGACCCCGGCCTCTGCGCTCCCTGCTGTGTTACTGTGGACAAAGTGCTTCAATGAATCGGGCGTGAAAGTTAAAGAGCAGGTGGCGTTCACCATAAAGTGGCCTTCTCCTTGGTGGAACAGGTCATACGCAGGCACGCCTCTAGATTTACGAGCTTCACCCAAACAGAGCAGGTGGAGACAGAGACGATGCCATCCAGCCGCGCAAGTTCGACCCCTCTTACGCAACGTCTGACGCGGATGGAAACCAACGGTCGCATTCCATCGTCTGGCAGACAGAGGTTTACTCTTTCTTCCCTGCGGACGTCACAGTCACCTTCCCTAACACTGTGCAGGCAAGACATCACTCAGCCGCCACCTGCTCTCACCAAACCAGATGTTGATGCAGGGCAGAGATTACTGGCAGAACATATACCCAGCGTTTAACAGGGAGCCCAACAAAGACAGGATGTGTTCTGTGTTAAAACAGACGGAGGAATACTTAGTGTTACAGGAAGGTTTACGTAAAAAATATGGTTTATGTAAAAACACAAACCATTTTCATTAGACTGAACCACGAGTTTTTATCAGGACTGATTCAAGTATGCAAACCTCATCAAAAAACAACCACCCGGGAGATACAACCAGTAAAAGCTCAGATTTAATTAGAAAACACATCACAAGGAGGGAGCAGAAGAATAACAGGCAGTTTGTGGAAACTGTGACGTCACAGACCTTGTGACAGATGCGTTACGTATTAAATCAGATAAGTGAAGGAATAAAAGAAATCACAATAACTAAAGCAAACCGACCAGAGCGACAGATAAGACGGCGTTGGGTAAAAATTCATGCTATTCAAGCGATTAGCCCTTTGACGTTATAACGCAAGAGATAGGAAGCGTTCGATAAAGAAATGTGGTCTATTTATGTGTTAACACTCAGGAACGAGATACACTGGATTGTTAAACTACAACAGAATTGAATATTCAAACTGAGTGGGACATGTTGGCGTGTTGGCCTGCAGAGCGCTCCTCAATGCTCAGAGAGATACATCGCTGGCCCAACAGGTTGAGTCTGAAAGTCAGTCGACATTCCACCTATTTGAGACAAAGAAAACACTGATCCCAGGCCAGCAGTAGATGAGTCACAACCACAGCAGATGTGCCTCGGGGCTTGGCAACAGCTCATGCCGGAGTCAAATCTACAGCCAATCACAGCCGAGATGAAAGTGACAGACAGGTCCGGCGTCCAAACGCGTTGAAACCAAAAATGACAGCACGGACATTAAGTTGCTGTGTGGGTCCCTCGGTTGGGTGTTGCGTTCTGGGTGTGTGGGAGTGTGTAGTGTGTTTAGGTAAGGTCTTAGCCTGTGAAAACAGAGCACACGGAAGGTCTTTGGAACCAGGGGTTTTTCTACTGGCCCGGATGAAGGTCAGCAGGGCCAGGAGACACTCGGCACACTGAACCCAGCGACCTGCAATCCCGACCTCTTCAGACGGACAAAAGAGTCCCGTGTGTGCTGACACAGCGAGGAAAGAGTAAATACAACAAAAAATGCCTCATCGGTCTAACACGCTCTCCGACTAAAAAAAGAAAAGAACCGAGTCTAGAACAACAAAATCAGTTAAACTAACTCCTCCCCTCTACCTTCCATTTCTACTGCACTGCACTGAAGGGCCTGTGTGAGAGTGTAGTGTGTCTGTGCATGTGCAGACAAAGTTAGATAGGCAGCATCGAACCTGGCAAAGATAGCAGGAGTCTACCTCTGTGTTTACTGACTTTTCAAAAGGCAGAGTTTGGTAACATTGTGAAGTAATGTGGGAGGTGATGTCTTCACCACCATCACTGTAGTATGCTTCTTCCCAGTTAGGATTCCTTTAGTGTATATCGTTCGGGAGGTTTTTACAGTGAGCTCAATTAATCACAGAACCTCCTCCTCTCCAAAACAAATGGACCAGTTGTTTAAATCCAGTAAAAACACTTTTCAACACAGTTTCGCTTAAAAATCTGCAATTTTCTGATGCTGTTAAGTGGACAAAGGAAGTTTTCAAGGGTCTGTGATCCAACCTGTCGCTGAACTGTTCTCTGCTTATTTCTCAGCTGACGTCCAATGACAAAAATCCTTAATTCACTTAAATTATGACAACAATGAAGATCTAAAAAGGGTATTATCAGGCCTAAAACTGGATGAAAAGTAAATTTAGTCTCTGGCACATACGCCACACACAGGCAACCAAATGAAACTGATTATTGCCATGATCAAATTTTTAGAATTGTCCAAGTTTGAACATTTGTGGAAATATTTGATATAATGAAAGAACACAAATCAATCAATCATATCACATAGGTCTTGTCGTATGAAATTATGAGGAAATGTAGGAATTATATGTTATTATTACTGCCGTCATAGTTTTCTTGAAAGGAATATGTGACATTTAAGATGTCACATTAATATATCAAGCCTAACTTTTTCTTTCCCATCAGTTCATTCTACCCTTTCCACCTTTAAGGCCTTGAAGTCCTCTTTCTCTCTCTTTGCGTGCGCGCTCTGTTTCTCCCTGGCTTCATATCTTCTTTGCATTCCTGTAGGGGAAGGGCTGCATGCAAAGACATGCCACTGCTCTCTGTACACACAGCCTGGCTAAACAAAGACGAGAGGAGGAAAGCTGAGGAGGAGAAAACAGTAACACGAACAGTGAACCGAAGGAGGTCAAGAGCAGCAGATCTTAGAAGTATCATTTTCAGCTTGGATTGAAGCGGCTTTTGTTGTTTTGCGATGCAGACGCGTGAACCCGACGAGCAAACATATAAGTTGTCGTCTTCATGCTGCATTTAACAGGAGCAATTGCACAAAGGGGAAATACAGGCCTGCTTGATTTGTCACATCAGTGTTAATCCAATTAGAAGTCAAATTAGTTTGGATTTGCAAATGTTTAAAAACTTCCAGGCAATGGTTCGAGTGAAATAAGTTTGGAAGGAAGGAACTATGCCTGCCGTGTTCTGACTAGTCGATGACCGAGGGATGAGAGGGCTTGAGCAAGATGGATGACAGGAGATGAGAACAACCAGACCCGCATCAAGACATTTATAAATCACCATCTCCATGGATACGTCCTTAGATTAACCACGTATCGCATTAGCGGGAATAGGCCAAAATGAAAATATGAGGAGAGATAAAATGGGAGAAGATACGGGAAGGGAGGAAGGAAGGAAGTGACTGCATGGGAGATGAGATTAGTTAATGGAGAGGGGTGTGCGGCGGAGGGCAGGGCCGTGAAAAACAGAGCAGATAAAAAAGGAGCAATCGTAATAACAGAACTTTTGGACGAGAAGAGAGAGGAGTGAAAGAGTTTGGCTCCATGTGGGAGTCTGTCTCAGCATGCCCCGGCCGACTGCCCGCTACACTCCTCCTCCTCCAACATTCCTTCACAGTGGAGTCTCCATCCATCCTAACCTGGCCAGCTAAACACCTGTCTCTCACACAGGGTATAAGCCCGGGGCTCAGGTGCAAGGTCAGGCTTTGATATAGTGCTCAACGAACAAATAAGGCAACAGCGTTTTGAGTTAGTGATCAGGGGGGAGGAGGAGACAGGTGATCCCGCTGACCTTGGGAATAACCGTTGACATGTTGCAGCATCGCCGGTGTTCACACAGCTTGTCCTGAGGCCTGCAGCTAGCAGGGGAATGGTAATGAGGTCAGACGTCCTCTTAATAACTGCAGCTGAGCGGCAGAGTCACTCCGTCATCAGTGTCACGAGATAAATCACACGACAAAGGCAGTGAGGCACCGACTCAGTGTGAGAGAGTGGATGTTCTGCTCGGTTACATCCTGTGACGGAGGAGCGAGAGATCCCATCACTGAAGGGACAAGAATGCGAGTACAGCGTGTAGCTAACTGCAGTGTTCAAGCTTATAGCTCTGATAATAAAAAAGGAGCTGCACTTGCACAGTAAAAGGTGTGTGTGCATGTGTCAAGTCTTGTGCTACACTGAAATAATCCCTGAGGCTACACGTCTTCCCAGAACTCTAATAAACCTCACAAAAGGAAAAGAATGTGTCTTTTTCTTGGAAGACTGTGATAACCTTGGCACTGAGGCAAGGGCACACACCCACAGACACACACACTTAAACAACCTGTTGGTCTCCCAACTGCAGATTAAATTCAGAACATTTCTGATCCAAACTAAAATTATTAGCTAGATTACAGCTCTAGTGGAACAACATTGCGTAGCGTGGTTTGGCTCTAGTTCTTCTGGACAGGAGAGAGGAACATTCCTTGTTTTTCACACACTGGGGTAAGAGCTATAGGTGTGAATCCAACACTGCCACCTGCTGGCAGAGAAAATGAAGGTATGCACAGCTTTCACATCAGGTAGTTGAAGTCCCTACATAAATGAAACCTTGACGAGGACAGATGTTGTTACTGGGGAAAACATACTTTCTCACTTTACCTACAAAGAGTCAAAATGGGACTCCTGTCAGCCACATTTTATGGACTCTACAAATTGATATTCCTTTATTAGGTTTTGCTGTTTGCTTTTCTTTTAACTTCTTTTCTCTCACTGTCTAGAAAAAAGTTGCCTGGTCTCTGAGCCAACTAATTGGATTTAACTGAGATAACTCACTGGATTGTCTCCAAACAGGTGAATGTACTCTTTCATAACTGAGCTACACATCCCTCTTTTATTTATTATTATTATTGTTCATTTTTTCTTGCTTTGTTTTATGAAAGGAAAAAAGTAACAACCACAGCATTGAAAATGGAATGCTCCTATCATAACAGCAGGTTTACAAACAGTATATTTTGATATATACCATAAATTGTTATGATGACAACTGTTGTTTAGTTTAAGGGCCGACAAGTCGCCAAATGTGTTTTGTAATCTGAGATAATGCCAAAAAAGGACAAAATTGAAAAAAACACTTCTCATAACTGGAGGGCAGCAATGTGACTCCGGAGAGAACGCCAGATACAATTACAGCATTTTTCTGTAATGTCATCAGAGTTAGAAGAAATCAGAGACATTATGACACAGTCCACACCCTTAGAAGGACAAATCTCTGACTGCAGCCATTGTGTGAAACTTACACAAATTTACAGCTGTACAGAGTTTTTTCCATCCTACTTCTCCTTTTCAGGTTTTATAGGAAGGGTGTGGATGCTGTGAGTGTGTGCACATGTGTGTGAGAGACTTGAAAGTGAGCTAAGACTGTGGCAACACTGTAAAAAAAATTAACAGGTTTCTTTCCACTACTTCTGGTGCTGCAGAGTTATATAAAGAACAGAAACTAATATTAAGTGTGAGAATGAAAAAAACACTGAACAAGGGGATGGGAGGTTTGGAGGGAAGAAAGGGGGGGGGGGTTGTGACGTACAGACGAGGTGCAAGGAAAAAAGGGGGAGAGCTGTGGTCCATATATACAGTATGGCTCCTGTTTGCTCTGGAGCACAAGGAGCAGCCTGTGTGTTTGTGCATGTGAGCATGTGTGGTATATAAAGGTGGAGGGGGCCGGACAGAGGAGAAAGAGCGTCATGGAATATAGGTAAAGATGGAGGAGGCGAAGATGAGGTGGCGGGAAAAAGGTTTGGGTTTTTGCCCCGTGTTTACACAGGATGCATATATATGGGGCCGAGCATGATGGGAGAGGCCCAGGGGCTTCACCGGGAACAGAGATCTCTTTTCATGGTTGGAAGAAAAATAAGCAAATAGAATAAAACAAGACAGCAGCAGCAGCATGGACGTGATGGAAAGAAGAAGCCCTCAGTTAAAGCAGCAGAGTCACTCGGACTGTACTTCAGCTTCAACTGGACAGTGAAGCAGGCGCAACCAACACAAAATGGGCACCAGCACAGTTAGGCCGGGAAGTCTACTGGCACGCTCTCTGGGAGGTTGGACTGAAGGACGGCTCAATGGGGACGGTTAAGTCTTAAATGCAAATGATGCAGAGATAAATAAAGGGTGTGGGGTTCACATACAGAGTTTGGGTGGCTCTCTTTTCTGCTCCGAGGCTTCACATACCTGCTCCAGCTCATTAACTCCTAACTGAGGGCATTTAGTCACAGATTTTCTACCGAGGGGAATGTGGCTGCATATAATGTATACTGCTTTCCCACAACAGACACACACAGGCAGACTTGAATGTACAGAATGTTCCTTTAACATGGAAACATAGGCCAGAGTAATTGGTGCCGACGGCCTGACAAACCACTCTGCTGTACGACAACGAGGAATGAGTAACTGATCAGTGTCGAGCAGCCGCTTCATCACTGCTTGAGTGACCGTGTCAACATATCGTACATATCACCGACTCAAGCAGAACGTGAAACATAAAAACAGGCAGCCGTGAGAAAAATGTGTAAAGTATGTACTACATAAAGACGGGAATGCGTGGTCACATCAGCAGAAATGATAATGAGGTAAAACCCAGCTGATAAGATCTACATGCTGCAGTCAAATCACATTAGCACACACAAAAGCGCACCCGGCTGTTTCTAGGTATATTGCATAACTCGGGCTGAGAGTCCGCATTCCCTCGGCCTGTGAGATGCGAAAAATAACAAACAGACGAGAGAGATGAAAGTAGAGGTTTATGGGGGGGGGACCCCTTTCCCAGGGGAACATGTCTCCATTTCCTGTATCAGCAATAACCGAGGACAGCTCCAGCAGACTGTCTGGCATGTGAGCGAACGGCAACACTGGAGTTTGAATTGTTATTTCTGTCCGGCTGATGCCCCGTTTGCTCTTTAACCCTGAGAACATGGACTTAACTGACAAGGTCTAAACTCACTGAGCTCAAAGATCTTACTCAAAGCAAATAATCAACACTGGAGAGTTGAAGAAAAATTTAGTAAATGTACCCATTTTTCATATTACATCCATTAAAAGGTGTATTTTTTAAGGTTAATTTAACTTTTGCACATTAGTACCATCCATTTTGAAAATTATTTTGAATAATGTTTGGGTAGTTTTCATTTATTTCCATATTTAGGTAAAGCTTTGTCCAGCTTTGTAAATGAATGAAGAAAATTGATCTGGTTGTATTTACAAAAGGTGAAAAAGTTATGACATAAAAACAACAAATAGTTATTTTCATACAAGGTCAGTACTATTTTGTGAACGTTTGCTGCAAGAAAATGGATTCAACCTCTTCTGTCCTTGCCCCTTTGATAGATTTCCCTTTAATCAGCTCCATTGATGACGTGAGCAGTGACTTTGTGTTTCTTCCGCTGTCCTCCACAGATGAGACTGAGTACAGGAACATTATGCATCCATCAGCTCCAGTTTGTTTTGTACAGTAGCCATTATCTCGGGAAAGAATTGCCAGAGAGTGGTCACAGCAGGAGCAGCAGCAGAAGGTCTTTGAGAATCTGGCTGGCTTTCAAACAGCCGACTCACATCTGCTCTTCCGCTTATCACAACAACCGCACGGTCAGACACAGCGGACAAGGACATTTTCAAAGAAGAGTACAGCCACTGCGTCCCCCGCCCACCACACAAAGACACAAAAGCCTAAGTGCTGCGTTTTAAAAATACAAAAGTGCTGTTTACACATGAAGTACACAGTTCACGAGGTTCTTCAATGAAACACTAGCGTTGTCCAAAGGAACAGGATTTACAGAGAGCTAACCAGTGCATTGACTTTAGCACCTGACCAATGCATCTCTCTTATTTTCCAAAAAAGGAGAAACAAAATTCACCCTTGATTGAGCCGATGACAGATCTTGACCATGTGAGAGCAGAGGAAACTCTGGTCCATTGTGTGAGTTTGATTAACAATGGGAGTGGATGAAGGCGGAGGAAGTGGTAACACCCAGGATTGGGCAAAGAGGTGATGAGAAGCATGTGACTGAGGGAGGCCGACAGATTAACAAACCAAAAAGCAAGTCGGTGGAAAATGTGAGCAAATGAGAGCTCCCTGTAGGAAGATCTGGTAAGTGCACCTTGACATGCTTTTTAACTTCTAATGGGCTTAGAGGGGTGGGTGTGTGTGTGTGTGTGTCTTTGTGTGTGTGTGTGTGTGTGTGTGTGAGAGAGAGGCAAGAAGCAACAGCTCTCCTGCCCAGGGAGGGGGTCGGATCTCTCACAGGAAGATACTTGGAAAAGAGGCAGACATGATCTAATCACCTGCACCACCCCTCGTGAACATCCACCCGGAACAACAGCCGCTCAACAACAAGACGGCGTGATGGTTCGCCCGCAGCGAGTCCCATACCCAGAGCTGTGACAGCTGGAATCATACTTTAGACAGAAAACAAGCTCCACCCATAGACTTGTTTTCCGGTAATTAGCTACGACAGCACATCATGTCGGGATGTTAGCAGATATCAGTCTCTAGGGCCTAATCAGGAGGAAACACATCCAGTGTGAGGCCTACATGTTAGGCAAGACACAGTAATGTCATCATGTGTTTCGGTGTTATGGCCACAAACAGAGGAGAGGAAGAGGAGGACTGGGGAGGGGGTGGGGGGGGGCTTGGAGACAAAGCAAATGTTATGGAAATAACTGGAAAAAGCCACGGCGTGTTTTGCTTCTTGTGGGGAATTGCGAGGATGTCAGTGAACCCACAGCGAAGCCCGGCCCTTGGTATGGAGGAAATATCACCGCGTGTCTGTGTCAGTCGCTGAGACAAACACAGGAGTCACACACACACTTAACACAGGGGAAACAATTACTACAATGTCTACATTTCACCCCCATTTGTAACATCCTCACCGAGACATGTGCTACTGAATGAAAAGCACGCCTGCCGTCTACAGATGGTGCGTCAATGAGTGAGGGAAGGAAGTGGGCGGAGGCAACTGCTGCCAGAGTCAGAAAATAAAGGGAGAGAGCTGGATAGAAAGGAGAAACAAAAGGGGTCAAATCAATAGATGTCCTTGGAGCAGAGAGAGCACGCTCCCTCCTCTGCTGCTGTCGCACAGCGCCACCCGGTCCTCCGCCCTCCCCAGATAACATCCTAATAGGTAAAGGATGAGCTGTGGTGAGGACACTAGAACCTGATCCTTTTATGGGCAGATGAGATCAACGGTCGGTTCCTACATGTGTCGCCAGGGGATTCAGGTGCAAACAAGTCCGGGATTGGCTGCGTGTCGAGGAGTAACTGGAAGATGAGCTTATGCAGTGACATCATCGCTCCTGGAGGGGGGGGGATGGGAGGGTTGCTAATGCAGAGTGCACATCTGTCTTGTCACTGCAAAAAAACTTAAAAACAAAACTATACTGCTGCTACAGTACCAGGCTGGCACAAGGCAGAAGAACGGCCATGATACAAGAGGACATTTCAGGTTAGTTCTGGTTTGGCCCTCAGCCTCTGAGCTCCGGCAGTTTGCGTAATAAATGTTACCGACTTCACTTCAGAACAAACTGGAGTCAGCACTCTGCAGCATCCCACTCACCCCTCTGCAGCCTCTCCTCCACTGCTCCTCTCCCATTCAATACAGGGAGCTAGGTGAGCGTGTGCGACTCTGAACACGATGCATGTGAAGATAGGTCATTTTAAGGTGTGCGAAATCTGTACATATAAAACATTTAATTTTGGAGGCTATTTAAAACTTTCCTGGTCTGTTCTTTCCCCGTCTTCCTCTCCGCCATGCATGTCAGATGGTAGATAATTGAAACAAATGAGGGGGCACAGCTGCCAAAGGCACTGCAGCACAGAGGCAATTACACAGCTATGCAGGCAAGTGTGTGTGTGTTTCAGCTTGAGACGGAGAGCATATAAGGAAGTCTAACCTACCACTACCATCTCTGTTCAATTAGACTGCACTAGACCTTCCCTCTCTCTCTCACTCTCGCCCGGGACAAGCTCGATAAACAGGAAGTGAGGCGCCCAAGCACTTCCTGTCTCCCTCCCAAATGGGTTTCTTGTTCCCACAGGCAGCTCGGAGAAGCCATGAGCTTCTGCAACAACTGCAAGACCAATTTGCCACCTTCACAAAGCCTCCAGGGCCGTTTGCTTCTGGTCCTGTATTCTGTCTAACCCTTCTCCTGCCACCTGGCCATCCTTCAAACTGAGCCAAACACAATGAAGCCATTATCTACTTGCCAATTGGGCCACCAAGCAGCTGTAATGAGTTTTTTTCCATGCCTACGGGGCACCTGCTGTCACACACTGACAGCTGACACACTGCAGAGAATATTGGTCAGATCAGCTCAGATTAAGGTATTTCCAGCATGAAGCGTGGTAAAGAATGGACTCTGGGTTCCTTCTTTACCTTCTTATAGTTTTACACTTAGACTTAAGTTATTTCAGGTGGGGTTGTTTTTCCTTTTAATGAGGCGTGTGCATGACTGCACGCGCAAGTGCTGACCGTGTGGATCTAAATGCGGAGGTGAGGTTAGTGCAAGGCCATCTCTTTCTCCCTCTCCTGAGCAAGCAGGACTCATTTGCTCCTGAACACACACACACACACAGACACACAAAGAGCTGTGTGTGAGGTCTGCCCTCTGCATTGACTGGAGGGCAGGTGAAAGTTGAGAAGGACAGTCGGTCAAGTCAAGACTGACAGACTTGTTACCTTCCTCAAGGAGGTTATGTTTGAATCTTTTGTCTGTCAGCAGGATCACACAACAACTACGGGACAGATTAGCTCAACATTTGATGGAAGGGTGTGGCATGGGTTGGGGATGAGCCAGTACATTTTGTCTAATCTCAAGATCTGAGATAAAAAAAATTAAAAACACGCAAATTCCGGGAACTATCTTTGAGTTTGTAAAAATTGGAGCAGCCTAATCACATTTAAAGGGACTTTGGGACTGGAAATATTCGCTCTACCGAGTCCCATTCTGGTTAGATCGGCACTGAACAGCCAGTGTCTCTCCCAATTTAGTGTAACACAACACATGCCCTGCTTGGATTAAGTTAACTCAAGCACCTCTGTATATTTAGCAAACATTGCTACTATCCGCAAGGTCTTTCCTAGAAACACATTTTCAACAGACCATCAAACTATATTTAAAATTAGAAAATCCATTCTCGCTGTTTAGTTAGACGTCTGGTATTTTGTTTCTCCAACCAGAATGACAAAGCAGCTCTGTTGTACAGTGCAAGGGCCGCAGGAAATAATCCCATCCAACTCCTCCAACCAGAACGTTGAATATATAATGATTTCATGGCATTTCTATGCACTAATTGTAACTTAATCCCATTTTTTTCTTAAACTAAACTTTCCGCTAAGACTGATTCAATTCAGCCCCATCCGAGTGGCAGGCGGCGGTCGTGCTAGTCGGGAGTCTGGCGGGCTGAGGAGGGGGAAAGAGCGCGGTGGGATTTGTTGCTGGAGAACGGCGCCCTTGTTGAGCTGCACGTCTCAGCTCTGTGGAAGCAGCCAGGCCTGCCAAAGATGGCGTAATGAGAGACACATGGCAAACAGTATGGCCCGCGCTGCTGATACTACACACCCACACCGCGATGATACAATCAAAGCTATTGTTCCACAGCATAAATTAAAGTTACCACATGATCCACTGGCAACAAACACACATGTGCTTTTGTCATGTGACGGAGACTCCGGATCTGTGTGTGAGTGTGTGTGTGTGTGTGTGTGGGTGAGTGTGTGTGTCTGCTTTCCTACAGCAACGATGATCCGTCACAGGAGGAGAGGAACAGTTAACCTCATAACAGAGAGGAGAATTGGATTTTCTTTTTCATTCATGCTGCAATTGTGTATGATGAACTGATTGCCACAACTTAAACCTCTGATGTTACTGTGTGTGTGTGTTGAGTGTGTGTGTGTGTGTGTGTGTGTGTTGAGGGGGAAAGAAAAGACACAAGATTGACTTAAAGCTGAATGAGAACTTGACCCAGGATTCAACTCAAACAACAGTCCCCAGGCACCTACCACAGTTAGAGGAGACCTTGGAAAACTGATCCTCTGTGTGTGTGTTCGGTGGGTGTGTGTGTGTGTGTGTGTGTGTGTGTGTGTGTATGTGTGTGTGTGATGGAGAGAACGCATTCACATGTGACAATGTGCATACGGCACAAAGCGATTACAGTTAGAACAAAATTCAATGACGATCAAAAGGTAAAACCTCGAAGCTTCTCTTCTTATTGAGTGTAAAATGTATCAGAATAGCTCTGACTAAATATAATTACCTCTTCCTGCTCTCTTGGTTACAGATTAGTGCTGAGAACTTCTACAAGATTTCCATAATCACGAAACATTAAGTATATACAGACGACTGAACCTTAAATCCCAGCCAGACTGGTTTGAGTGTCAACAACAAACACGTGAGATTAAAACAAAGTGTAACAACAAAAACAATACTGTCCCTATGTGTCTTCTCAAGGTCAAAAGTGGGGTCATGAACTTTGACTATTTAACAGCTGCAATGATCTTCATCATTTCCAGTCTAAAAGGTATACGTATGGTTAAAAATATTAAATCACACACGGATATGATTGAGTATTGAGGATTCAGTGAAGTTCTTGATTCACAGACGTACTTGGCTTTAGTGCTTCTCCTCAAGTTCACCAGAGAATAAATAATGAGGTCCCTGCTCCAGACTGTATAAAAACTCAAGGTCGATTCCAATCTATTTGACTTTTATGTAATTTGCTGAATGACTGTTCAATTGCTCCACTCTACACATTAAACATGGAGTCTGTTTTGGAGCGTGCTGGCAGGCAGGCAGTTTCTGCTCCACACAATGCTACTGTTGAAAGCCAAAACACCGGAGCCCCGGGTTAGGAGGGCCAGCCGGGGCTGAGGTCAACGAGGACCTGTTCGGATGGGTGTGCCTCCAAAAACACACATCAATCAAGCCATATAACATCATCGATGGTGAAACTGCTAAAAATAGACGTGACGGCCCATTTTGGCTTAATGAGCCCATGAGACATCACTGCGTAGGTCCCAGCCCTGCCTTGATCATGAAGGCAAATACCTCTGGCACAAGCCCTGCCTTCATAAGGCTTCTGTGTGTATTTGGCCAGCAGTATATGACATGTGGTGCCTCACAAATACATGAAACACACACAAACACACACAAACGGCAGGCTGTTATTCATACTAAGAGCAGCAGTGAAATGCAAACAAAGTCCTGAATCACATCGAGGCCTAATCTAATCCAGCTGTGCTGTGCGAGTCTATGTTAAAGCTACAATTTTACCCTCACCATCAAAATGCTCCTTAGAGAACTAGGAAGTTATATTTAGACTTTATACAGCAGTTAGGACAGGCTCGGGCTCGCCAACCCCACAACCACAAGAGAGTGGGACCACAGACTTCTGCTCCAACTGCCAGAGCAAGAGACTTCCCTAAATCAACTTCACCTTCCTCTCAAGCACAACAACCACATGCATGAGGGCCAGCGAGTCAGCGGGTCTTATAACTAGCCACTCTCCAAAACAGCTGGTGTACCGCGTCCATCTGAAGGGAGCTAAATCTAAAAAAGTGAATTCAGAAAAAAAAAGTGCAAAGTCTATGAAGTGCAATGCTCTGCAAATAACAGAGCCACACAAAAGGGAAAAACACACACCCTTGACCTCTTTGGAGGGAACTGTGTGTCCGAACAAACAGTGCTGCGGAGCCAAAGAGGCAAACGGGAGGATGGGAGCAGAGGCTGCAGGGCAAGCCTGACTGATCATCTGCCTTCTGGCTTCACGCCATTTCATTCCAACTAGTCGTGACCTGCCATCCCAGCAAACGCTGTTACCAGGAACATCCAACTCGTCACCATCGCTCAGCTACAGGAGACGGGCTGTAGGCCAACGCTATCCGTCTGTCCCCAGCTCCCTCCCTTCCTCCCACCTCCTCCTCCCCCTCCCACAAGTCAAGACAACCCGTGCATTTGACTACAGCACAATCTCTTCCCTGCCACAGCGGCACTGTCCTCAAATGTCTCAGTAAAACCCGCAGCAATACAACAGAGAAGTGAATGGGCAGGACAGGAGGGAGAAGGGAGGAGGGAGGGATCGGATGGAGAAGTTAGTGAAAGTCTAAAATAAATACACAGAAGTGCTGAACAGCCAAGTGGGGTGATGTCAACAGCAGTAAAGAGGAAGGGAGGAAGGGGCATGAGAGGAAACAAGGGTATCGGTGACTCGGTTAGCTACCTATAGAAGAAGCAGTCGCAGCACACCAGAACCCCCATCCGGTCGTCGGTGAAGCAGAGCCGGGCTGACGAGGTTCCGAACCACAGCACCCTCCTTCCTCCCGTCTCTGCTTGGCTATGGGTGCACCGGAACGGCAGCTCCCAGCTCCAGCATAGCACCTTGCGTAATAATGTGGCTGCTCGAACGGCCTTCGACTGTAGCGCAGGTGGTGCAGGACAGACGGATGCACACACATGAAGGCCCTTTGATGCGTCAGTCAAACAAACGAGCACTTTTCAAAACAACTTTTCTCAAAAAAGGATTCACGATGCCAGACTCAATTCTCTGGGCATGTTTCTCTTTCTCGCTCTCGCTTCCAACTACTGCAACTGCCTGCCTCACTTTCACACTCTCGTCCTCCCTCTCTCTCTCTCCCTCCCCTCTGTCTCTCCCTCTCCCTCCCTCTCTGTCTCTCCCTCCCTCGCTCCCTCCCTCTCACTTTTTCTAGCTGGCTCCCACTTGAAAGGCGGGAAGATTAGCTTGGCAAACAGAGTCCCATAAACAAACTGCTGACGGCCGGGCAGCATCGGGTGGACTGCAGGGGAGAGAGATGGACGGAGAGATGGCAAGACGTAGAGGGCGAGAGAGAGAGAGAGAGAGAGAGAGAGAGAGAGAGAGAGAGAGAGAGAGAGAGACAGGAAACAATCCCCGGGAGGATCCAATCTCAGCCATCTGTATACATCCTAAACAAGGTCTAAACATCCCATTCCCACCCGTCGCTCACAGGGACCAGACACACACTCTGTTTGTTAAATCCCCCCGATTCCCATCACACCTCTGGGGAAAGTCAATGATTGCAGCAGGTTGACAGCTTTACCACCGTCGGGTTATATGTAACCGAGCCATAACAGCAGATTGCTCAACTCGTGTCAAAACAAAGGAGGGATCAAATTGTGTATATGCAGGGGGACGAACATATGGGATTACGTACACAATGACGGGGACGCTTCATTCACACAAATGATGCAAAGGTACGGGACGGGAGGGGCTAGCGCGGAGACAAGCCCCCAGGAAGCGAGCCAATCACTGCAGAGTACTGTGGCAATGTTGTGGGGCAAATAAGGCGAAGGACACAAGGTGAAATATGGACCTCGTTACTTCTCTCTCTCTCTCTCTCTCTCTCTGGATCTCTCCCATTCATCACTCGATACAAGCAATCACTTTCTCTTGCCCTTTGCCTCGTTACAGATCACAACACAGAGGCGGACACACAAACACACACACACACAGTGGGGAGGACTGCGGTAGGCAGGTGAAAGTGTGTGTGTGTGTGAGAAGCTGTAACTAAAGTCTGCAGGACTCGACAGACACGGACACAGGATTAACTGACCAGGAAAAAGGCAGCAACTGAATACCCGTGCTTGACGTCAAGCAGGCCGAGAGTCTGCAGCTCAGAGAGAACAAAACACTGCAGTCGGCCAAGAAAGACAAGACTCAGGCGAGCCAGTCACCTTCAGAGGACAACAGTTACGCAACAACTGCAGGAGGGGGGGACGCTTCTGCTTGTTCTGTCGCCGACTCATCAAAATGAGCCCCGGACCTGGACATGGTTTTTAACAATAACAAGTTGATATTTTCACCTATAACACTGCTGCACTGAAAGTCCTACACGACAAAACTCAACTCCCTCTCTGCTTCGTCTCGTCTTTCCGAAAATAAAGAGATGACAAAGGAGAACTGCAGCAGCGCCGGCGAAGCAGTTTCCTATCCACTGACGTCATCCCTCCTTCTCCAGCGCCACAGCCGGCTCCTCCTGCGGCTCCCAGGAGACCTGTGACCAGGAGGCTGCAGCTCACAGCCCTACGCTTTAACGCTTTAATCACCTCATCCTGCTTACCTGCACACGCACATGTGGGCGGATGCTTTCAACAGAGCAGAAGGGGAAGGTAACACAAACACATGCTTCCGAAGCTATACATCATAAAGAAGTGGAGAATGGGTAGATGGTGATAGACGTTTCTTCCACTTTCAGCTGTGTGGTGAAGTGGGCGTTCGGTGCTCATTAGCTCCCTTTGTGTTTTCAGTTCCCGAGAGTCAGGAAGTGGGTTTTGTGTGTGTCAGGTACTGCAGAACGCCGTGTGGCCCTTAACAAGCCAAATGGGAAAAGGAGCAGCAGAGGGAAAATGGAAGGAACGAAACTGGCTCTAAATCATTTGTCACTTTCAACAATATGAGAGTGTGTGTCTGTGTGTTTGTGTGTGTGTGTGTGTGTGCTTCCTCAAACTTTACGGCCTTATCATGAAATCCAGACAAACAACAAAAGCAAGACATCCGGTGAAACAGGCACACACAGGATGAATGTGAGAAAGCTGTGCAACACTGTTGTTTTTCAGATTTTTTTTCTAACAAACTTGTGACTTGTAGAGATTGCACAACAAGGAGAGAGAGAGAGAGGGAGAGAAAGAGGGAAAGAGACATAGAGGGATGGAACCGCTGGGCAGACCCAACTCGTGACCGGGTTTAGAAACGCCTGGTTATGAATAGAGGCCGTTGCAATCACGTCAAGCGAAAAAAGTGGGTTAGGGGGAGAGAGAGGCAGACACACTTCACGCACATACAAAGTTGCTAGGTGATGGGACTCAATGATGGGGTATTTCAGTGGAAGGGAGGGGTGGGGGGGTAGAGATCGTTTTTCTTAATGGGAGCAGGAGGACAAAAGAGAAAAAAGCCCACCCCCTCCTCCACCCACCTCAAAGCAAGACAGACAGGTTTCTCCTCATGGAGCTGAACAGACTGAAACCCACGTGGGTGAAATCTGGGCGCCAAGGATGTGACATTACAACGACCACGGCCTACAAACACACACCGTCATCAAATAGAGAAATAGATACGACAATGTGAGAATATATGTGTATATATGTGAGTATATAAGCCTGGACAGACTTTAATATCCATCACAATGAAGAACAAGCCTTCAGAGGTGCAGCTGCAGCTGAATGAGCCTGATGCTGCTACTGTTGCAATAAAAAAGTCAATATATCAATATTAAGGGTCATTGTGGGAAATTAAAGAAATGCAATAAAGTGCAATAGAGGGATCTCCACGTGGAAAACACAAGGGAAAGTGATTTAGAAGCTGAGGGTGTATTAAAGCATGCTCCCTCCTCTTCCTCATCATCTTCATCCTCCTCCTCCTCCTCCTCCATAAGGCTAACACACCACATCACACCAGCCTGGTTCTTACCTATTCAACGTGTAGGATCCGTTCCGTTTAAACCTCATCCTGGACGAAAGGAAGCGGATAAAGAAATCCAGAATTGACGAGCTTTCTGTTTTCTTGTCGCACCTTCGAAAGAACCGAACCCCACAACGAGAGTGTGTGTGAGGGAGAGAGAGAGAGAGTGTGTGTTCGAGTGAGAGAGCGATCAAGAAAGAGAGAGAGAGAGTGTGTGTGTTCACAAAAAACAAACGTGGAACAATAAGGAGTTGCTCCTTGCAGTCCTCCCTCACTCTTCCTCTTCTGTCTCTCGCTTCCTCCTCCTCCTCCCTATGTGTTGTAGTTTCCGTGGGGCTGGGTTAACGAGTCTTCACACACACACAGACACACAAACAGACACACACACTGCAGCCGTTTCGATTCAACCCAAATCACACCTCGTATCGGTGGTCAAAGTTAGAATGTGTAGAAGCGATCATGGAGTCTGGAGGAGGAGGAGGCTGCAGCTCCGCTTTGTTTTCCACTGACTCGCTGACGCAAACCAGCTCCTTTTCCTTTCCTCCCTCAGAAAAAAAAACACCCGGATGAAACTTGAACCTTTTTCTCTTTTCAACTTCTCCTCGCTGGCATCTTCCTCATGACGTAAACCACGTTGAAAAACACAAAGAACCGCAAGAGGAAAAAAAGAAGAGGAAACGTGCGCGGTCCCTTTATGGAAACGGTGATCGATGCGAGGCAGCGCATCCACGCTCCTGAGGAGACTCGTGTTTCAGCCTTTTCCTATCGGAGCCGCTATATATACACACATACACACACATACACACACTTATACACATGCACACATTTCTACTCGTCCATAGGCGGAACACAAACCAGACTCCAGCAGCAGAGATCGGCTCCTGTCAACGCCTGAAGGGTGAGACAGATTTAAGGCTAAGAATAGGGCTGAGGATCCATTAATGCCGTTTAAATCCAAGTGTGTCTCTTCTAATGGACACACGCACACACACACATGCACACACGTTAGATTTCATTACACAGGAAGCTGGCCAACATGATGCAAGTGCAAGGGCAGATTCAAGGCTTTTATACTGATCAATTATCAGCATGGAGCCCAGGATTTGCAGCTTAATAAAGAGAAAAGTGATTATCTTTTGTCGCAGCTACTCTATAATTATGATAAAACTGAGTATTTGTGTCTTTCTGGTGGACACACACTCACACACTCACTTTATATTTCATCAGACAGGAAGCGGAAAACATGATGCAAGTGCACAGGCCCTTTTAGAGCTTTAATATTGATCAAATATCAGCATGCTTCCCTGAATTTGCAGCTTAATAAAGACAAAAACAATGTGGTTTCATTCCAGTTACTTTAGAATGATGATAAAACTGGATATTTGTGTCTTTCTGGTGGACACACACACACACTAATTCTCACTTTATATTTCACTACACAGGAAGCTGAAAACACAATGAAACTACAGGAGCAGATTCAAGGCTTTTAGATTGATGCATCCCTGGATCTGCAGCTTATTAAAGAGAAAAATTAGCGCTCTTAAATGTGCCTGATTTTTCATATTAAGATCCATTAATTATTCCCTGGGAAACGCCCAACCTCCGATTGTTTAAAAAAAATGATCCTGACCCCTACCACATTCTTTAACCATGTTTCAATAGAAATCCGTCCAGTAGTTTTTTACGTAATCTTGCTTAGAATCAAACCAACAAACAAACAAACAAACAGACAAAGGTATAAAGAAAACACTGGGTGTAACTCCAGCTCATCGGCTGGTGAATGTATCTATGCTATGCAGATGTTTCAGCATCATCTCTGACAACCACCTCCAGAAGTGACGGTGAAGGGGGGAGGTTCCAGGAATGTTCAAATGTAGAGCAGTGACAGTCTGAGTCGCTCACGGTGACTTTGAACAGACGAAGACGTGACACTGGAATGACGTCGTCTGATCTCTATCGTTGCACCAGCAGCAGCCGCCTCCCTCCGGCAAGTCTGAAGTGTGTATTCATGCCCTTGGGCAAGGAAGGACTGTCCCTAATGGTTGTGTGTTTGTGAGTGTGTGTGTGTCAACACCAACTACAGCTGCAAAGCTGTTGTTTTGTCAACTTTGGATTTAAAGAAACATGTTCGTATAGTTGGAGACTAAACAAGATGGATGGAGAGAGAGAGGGGGAGAATGTTTTGAAAGGAAGTTTAGACCACACTGCCAGTTGAGGAAGCTTTGGGAGGGAAAGATGAGAAACAAATAGGGATCCCATATTTTAATCCACTATATGAGACACCAACATTCTCATATTAGAGACAAATAGACAATAACTTCCTCTGAATTAGCAAAACTCGAACTAAGTCGTGATGTATTCTGACCTGAGTTGCATCATGCAGAAGCTATGACTTAATCAGATTGTTACGTCCTATTGGAGTTTTTACACAAGATTTTGCAACATTGACGTTCAGTTACTAACAGCTTGACAAGTAGAAGGATGTAATGTTCAGAGAAGCCCAAACATCATGCTCCTCCCCCCCCAAACATCTTTAATAGCAAAATGAAATGCCTCATTAACTCAGGTGTTGAGGGACTAAAGCAAGGACAGGCACAAAATGATGAATCCAGGAAAGTCATATCTTTTAAGAGCACTCAGGATTAGTCAGCATCACATGGCGGGCGTGTGGTGCAGCGGATGTGTGAGCGGGAGCATGTGCACTATTCCCCCCCGCTCTGGGTCGGTCTCAACGGCTCCGAGCTCGTTTATTACAACCAGAGCAGCCTGGCAACGGAACTGCTGATCTATTGCTGCTGAAGCTCAGTCCGTCACTGCAGCGTCACAGCAGCCACAGATATGAGGAGGAGGAAAATGGGAGGAGGAGGGTTAAGAGAAGATGAGAAGACAAGGATATAGGAGGCTTGGAGTAAAAAAAAAAAAGGGATGGAGAGGGGAGGATGGGGGAAAGGAAAGAAGGAGACCACTGCAGACCACAGAGAGGCACAATTAGTCCGAGCTTTATTGACGAACTTAGAAAACAGCCCCCTCCATTCTCACCCTCCTCCTTTTCAGTCTGAATCCATTCCTCCTTCCTGCACTCATTCATCGTCTACACCTTCACAGCCCCTGACTTTATTGCTCCCTTTGCAGCCCCTTCATTAAGCTAATTTGTGCTTCTTTCGCAATCCTTATTTCTATTGAAGCCTCTTTATTCCACTCTCACACACACACACACACACACACACACAACTCCCTCTCATCATGGACGCCCCCTTATTACCCTTTCTGCATTCCTCTTCCTGGTGCATGTTGTGTAAGAACGACTCAAAGAGTGTGTCAGTGCATACTAATGGAGTCAGTGTGTGATGCCTTCAGGAGAAAGCTGCAGATTTTCTCAGAAGGTGTTGACATTAAAAAAGGACAAAATACAAAGAAATGTGAAAACAATAAACTTCTCTTCTCTCTGCTTCGTTCCCAGTGACGTGGGACTCTTCTAGAACACAGTGGCTGCTGGCTGCCGCTGTGGAGGCGCCCTGGACCCTGCACTCCTACACAGGCTTTCCAGGAACACATCGCACAGAGTCAAATTCAGGATCACAGAGCACACACACACACACACACACACACACAAACACCACTGTGGCTCCAGCAACTTGAGTGCATGTATGAGAGGAGAAGCCAACTAGAAAGATTGTGCCACTACACATGCCAAGTTTTACACACACACACTCCTGCCAACAACAACAAAAAAAGAACCTTATGAAACTGCTCACATGTGTATTATGCAATTTAATTCACAGGGATTTTGCTGCAAAGATACGAGCACAAACAAGTTTTTGACCCTGAATACTTTTCAGCACACACAAACACACACTGAGCACAGTGAGGAGTATATGTGAGCTGGGGCCCAGCCAAACAGTGCAGTATGAAAGGGCCTATATATACAGGCAGGCAGGCAGGGCGACGCCAGGAGCCGGTCAGTCTGTCACATACAGTCTGGTGTATAGTGAGAGGACACTACTGTAACTCACACTTTACAGTCTGTCCTATGGGCTCCTGCGACCCGTCTCTATGTCTGACTGTTAGCACCAAGCTGAGGGACATTTCAGTATGGGCTGGGCGATGGGGGACAAACATTTTATCAAGATATCAGATTTTTGTTAGATAGCTTTTGGTGGAAATGACTGAAAATGTTTTATTGGCTTGCTCTACTTCCTGCGTGAAGGTTATCAAGTGATAGATAATTGGAGCATAAATGACATTGATGTTGGCATTTTCTCAAATTTCACCTCAACGCCCAGCAAAAGCCAAATGTTATGTCTGAATACTTCTGGACTTCTGCACTCAATCTGTGTTATCTTTGTAATTTTGGAGGGCTTTGGTTTCAGGTCAAATTCTAACCCGATGGGAGGAAATGAGACGCAGCCTTGGCCGTGCGACGATCGCTGCTCAGGCATTTAGAGAACGTGAAGCTCGGACTCAACAATGAAAAACCACATTTTTCAAATTTTTTTTAATTACTATGCAGCTGTGAGAAGTCGCGTAGCACATTTTTTCGGGAAGGGAACTATTCTGAAAAATGATTAGTATTTTTTGTTTACTTCTAGGATAAATTCAAACCAAGGTCAGCTAAATAAATAACGGGTTTTGATTCCTGGCAGTATGGAGAAGCCAGGAAACACTATTCAAACTTTTATGTGTAAAAATAACATTTGTCCAGAATTTGGTTTTGCAAAAAATATAATCAAATCTTATGATCTGAACAGAGAAACCCATTCACTAGTTAGACTGAGAGTTGCTTCATTTTAATGCCTGAAGCACTGATATGTGGGAGCTGCTGCTGCTTGTGGTACTATGATGCCACCTACTGTCCCACACAGAGACAAGCACCTTCACTTGCTCATCCTTTCTCTCTGAGGCTGCGGTGCTCAATGAGCTGTGCTGGGGCTGAGGAGCAGTGATGAGAGAGCGGTGGCGGGCAGGGCAGAGGACCTGCAGCCGGAGGTGGAGCTGGTCACTGGTGACTGGTATGCAGTCAGGCATTACTGGAATGTGAATAAAGGGGCTCTACACAACTGATAAGAGGGAGGAGGTGAGGACAGATGATTAAAAAATAAGAATAAACAGACAAAAGGAAGAAGGAGGGGAGGGCAGCAGCTGATTCCTCAGTGACGGCTGGTATTGCTGGTATGTGGCAGAATGTAATGAACTGAGGAAGACGAGAAGAAGGATGGCGATGGTAACAAAGCTATGAGGGTGAGTTGTCGGCTGCTTTCAACAGCCTCTGTGGCAAGAGCATTAAAACAGCCATATGTTACAGTATATGTCCAACATCTGCACACAATTTCACAAATCAAATTGTTATATCAGGATCTGGTGCAGATTCAAGATTTTGAGATAGGACGTTTATCAACATTTTCATTGATTTCTCAGACAATAGTTCATAGATCTTGATGGGAAAAAAAATCAGGCACATTTAGATGACTGAGAGTTATGAGTGTTGTTGCATTTTAGTGCTGAGCAACATAAAAATCCAGATAGTGTGAATTTATATAAGGTTTGATAAGGGGACTGTGGGGCCTTGGTGGAGGTTTGAGCTCTCTTAAGTGCCATTTGAGTTTAAAATGTGTTCAAATATGTTCCTTGCACATGTAATATATACAACAAAAAAAATATGAATATGTTCTACATTTTAAACTTAGATAAGACAATATATATTTAATGTATAGAATACTAATTAAATATAAAAGTGCTAGAGTTGGTGATATTTACTTATTGGTCATGGGACAGGACAGGGGAACTCTAGGGGCCAATCACATGTAAACCGTGCCTGACCTGGATCCACCCATGCTGAAAATATTTTATCGCTCCTCAGCTTTTTCCTTCGGTGGAGAAACATAAATGCTGACGACAGGTTTCCCACATTGACAAATTCCTTTATGTAAAAATGAAACCGTGGAATGAAGACATAAACCAACCAGTGTTTCCCTAACACTGAAAGACTGCACTGTGCAGCCACAAATAAATCTTGATTTTGAACATCTAAATATTACGACCAGGGTTTTTAAAAAGAAAACTTCCTCTTGGAAACATTCGCTGCATACAAAGAGCCTCAGCTCAGAGAAGAACAGAACTATTGATCTCTGCGTCTGCCTCTGGCTGGTGGCGGAGCATCAGCGCTGGTTCAATGCTGCAGCGCCACTAGATAGCGTCATGTGACTGGAAAGAGCTGACAGAACCCGACGCACGCTGGGAAGACCTGCGAGCCACGATTATGCAACAAGATATGATTTCATGTTCAATGGACAGATCTCTCCCTCTTTCTCTTCTCCTCTTTCTACACTCTTGGTCTTTCTGCTTTTCTCCTTATGTCACCGAAGTGTCGTCCACATCTTGTGTCCTTCCTCTGTCTCAACCCTCACAATAAAAAAAACACACACACACACACACACACACACACACACACACACACACACACACACACACACACACACACACACTGAGCTAATATGACTTGCTTAAATTAATATGTGTGACTAAACAAACGTCACCTAACTGCTGACAGGTGCTTCTTTTTCACCCAGGAGTCTAAACAATCAATTGGACTGGACACGTGCTGCCACCTTGTGGGTTGAAGAGAAACAACAGCCACATTCAGGCTTTAGAGACCAATGAATCGTTCCTGAAATTAAGCTGATAATGTTGGTGGAGTTTTGAGTCACTGTGTTGTGGCTTCTCTCTCATTAAGGTGGTAACGTTAGCAGGCTAAAACACCAGAGACCAGAGAGACAGAGAAGATGGGAGAATGATTCCCTTTTTCAATGTCATTACACCATAATTCAAAACAAATAAGGACTTTGAGTTAAGGACTTTAAGGTCATATTTAAATCTTTTGTCCTTGAGGCTGCATAACAGTGAGGAAGTGTTTTCTAGTGCTTATTATAGCAACGTTCAACAGTGGTATTATACAAGCTTTTCTTTATGCAGCTAAGCCATTTAAGTCGTGAATCAAAACAAACTGTGGTGTCAAAACTACAACAACAGTTTCTAAATCACTGTGTCCACAGCCCCACTCCCAATGATAGATGTAGAATGATATACGGTCTATGAGAACAAACAAACAAGACATCTGCTTGATGAATTATTTCTCTTTTGTTTGCACAGCAGTGTTAACGTGATCCAAATCAAAATGAAGATACCACCCCCAAAAGATGTGCAGTGAAATTCCTCATAACGTATTCAAATATTTAAATCTCCAGATTCTGGGTTTTTGTGAACATGCAACAGGAAGTGGTGTCGCTCTGAGCTGATGATAGAAAAGGCCTTTCCCAGGTATCTAATCTATCTGCACACAGTAAACAGCTCCTTACAAACACAAACACACACACACAAACAGGAGCTAGTACACTCACTGCTTCAGTTTGTACACCACAGCCAGTGGTTATGTAACAGCTGGTATGAGCAGTGGTGTGTATGTGTGTGAACTTGTGTATTATCTACACGCAGTCTTTTAAAATGTCACGCTACCTTGAATAAAATGGAGGATTTCCCTGGGTTTGAACATTGTTGGAAGCATTTTGGATAATGTAAGATCACAAGTCAACAAAGTATCTAACATAGTGGGTTTCAGACATTTTAATGAAGATTTATGACATATTTTATCCATAAGTGGTTGCGTTAAAGTGCGTTTGTGGCGGTTTGCACTCTACTAGTGCCATTTTAGTTCAAGAGTTCGGTCTTATATTTTGAGAGTATTATTTCTTGACTTCAAGATCAGAATGTCTTATACTTCCCCTGCTCTCTCTCTCTCTCAAATAGACCCTGCTTTAACACAGATGTGCTCTGCTCCAGCTCAAACTGTCAGAACTCAGATACAGTCGCTGCACAACTGTCCCGTGTTTCAGTTCGAGTCCTTCCCCTCGCACTCAGGCTGCTTCTGTGCACTCCTAAAAACAACTGCTCACAGTTTTTATGCTAGTAATTTAATTTAGGTGAAATTATTCTCTCAAAATTCCCCCAACCAAGAAGAAGACTCAAACTGAAGCAGACGCACAGTTGGAGCAGGAGCGGAGCAAATCTGCATGCCGGTGCTATTAGAGAGCGAGTGCAGGGTTTTTAGGGAGAGGATTACAAAAATGTGAACGTGAAATGAAGAGGTAATGCTCTCAGAATGAAACCTCACACGCTCTTGAATGAAGACGGGGAAGAAAATCCATATGAGAGATGCTATTCAGATGGATATCTCTAATATAGTAGCTTCGGTGGAGGTTTCACTGTAATATACGACGAAAGGAAGTAATATACCAAGGTAAGCTGCTCCAAGCAGAAAAGAGAGGAGGCACGATGAATAATTTGTGTCTTAATAACGTTTCTAGGATATAGACGCATACTGACCCACTGAGACGTTTCAATAAAAGTATTAAAGGAGAATTCCAATGGAGATTTTTTTTTTATTCCTATTAATAACCACCCACCTATGAGAGCACATGGCACGACATCACATCTGCTTCCCAGAGTCCACTTCAATACACTGTCAAGTTAATATATATGACAAAGGCTAATTATGAGCATTCAGAGACATGCAGAGCAGCTGCACAGAGCGGTTATGGCTGACAGTAGCAGGGACACGTAGACCGAAAGATGAACAGAGACATTTGTGGTTAGAGACAAAGCTAATGTGGCTGCTTTTTGATCAAAATGAGCACGGTGACATGAAGCCAAGCCGCAGCCAATGGAAGGAAAGCGGCAACTTCCTGTGTTTGTGCATCTCACTGTTTGCTCTCCATTCAGCGCTACTGTGACAAAGACTTCCTGTGAGCTTCTGCTCCAGACTCCTTGGCCTGTCGGTGGATTTGAACAATGAGGCGCAGGGTGCGGCAGGGAAGGAGGTGTAAAGGAGCAATATGCATGGAAACACACAAATTGAGCCAAGCACGCAGCCGTATGCAAACATGAGGACGCACACCCAGGCTGAACAAGCACACGTACTCAGAGATAACAGATAATGTCAAGCACGACATGAAATCAGGGAAAAGAGAAAGTGAAAAGAAGAGACGGATACAGGTATAGAAAAATGTGAAAAAAGTACACTAGAGAAGCAAAAAACCACTTCGCTCAGAGACACCAAACCTCACTTAAAACCTACGAAAACAACCAGGTGTAACATTTTTTATGAAATAAAAACCTCCCTCTCTTTAACCCTGAGCTAGACATGAACCTAGCGGAACAAATCCCCGGCCTACTGCTCCTCTTTGAGAGGAAACGGATGTGGAGATGAGTGTTTCTCACATACATGAAACAAACGTGCAAACTGACACCCACAGAAACTTCTGACGGAGCAGATATTCTGCACACCACAGTTTGGACACATATAGCTACGTCCGGAGCAATGGATTGACCTTTACTATTCGTTGCTCCTTTCAATTGGTTACGTATGAAGTAGATAACATAATGATAAATCGAGGCAGTGGCAATGAAATTAACAAAATGAAAAGGTTCATTCATTTTCCCCAGGTTTGAAATGAGGGTTGTTTGTACCATTGTGATGGTACTGGTAAGATCTCTTTAGACAATTAGACACTTAATCATTTTGTCAAATGAATAAAATGTTTTTTTACTAATTTAATAAATGTAAAAAATGTCCCACAGCTCAAGGTCATGCATTCAAATAGCTTGTTGTATTTGAGGCTAAATTCAATGATATTCAGTTTGTTGCAAAAAAGAGCAGCAAGTCCTCACATTTAAATAGCTACAGGAAACGATTCATCAAGCAACTGGTCGTAGAAGCTCTTCAAAAAATAACCAGCAGAAACACGAGATACTCGTGGGCAAGATACAAAGATAAACGAAAGGCGAGAAGCAGAAGCGCTGGGGAGGGGAGGGATGAGAGTGAAGATAAAAAAAGAAAGAGGAAGGAAAAGACTGGAGGTCAGGAGTCTCCTTTTGCTTCACAGATATTTTCGCTCCATCACTCTTTATGTAGGCTAATCTCTTCCATCTCACCTCCCTGAGCTGACCAGATCACTTAGCCTCATTTAACCAGCTAACGGCCAGTAATAAATCAGCAGCACACTCCTCTCCCATCTAATCTGTAGCAGTCTCCGCCAGCTCCTGCTGATATATGACTTGGTCCACTCCGGTTTCCACAGCCAGGCTGAGATTAGATCGGGTAGAAAACCTGTGATGGGAGGATGAGCTAGACATCAACCAAAAAACTAAGCCACTTCGATTCAATTTAAGGATGACAGAGGGGAGGCAGGACAGACTTAGAACCGTTTCCTTGGTCTCCTTAGAAACATATTTTGTAATTACAGAAACCGTAGGAAGTTTCAATATTTGCAAAAATACGGTAGCTACGTCCTAGTAATAATATAAAATGCAATTTTCTTGATTTCTAAGGTTAAAAAAACCAAACCATACAGCTTTGTTAAATAAAGGACTTTCCCTAAGTAAATATTACCTTAACTTGGAAACAACTCCCCCAGTTCAAACAATGAAATCTCAAGTATTATCTTTAGTAAATATGAAAGTAAACAGACACAAACATTCATGCCAACTCATGACTTCTGCTGGTGAGCTGCTGGCCTCGCTCCCACGCCCGGACTCCTCAAAATACCTTCCTATTAACAGCCAGTCTTGTAACCTGGCCCCTTATTACACCAAGCTACTGGCTCAGTGTTCACATTTACCATGAGGCGTCCGGCCCCGGGACCACCGGTGATTAAAAAGGCTTTTAGAAAAGGTCACGTTTAGCAGGTCTACCACTGGAAGCACACAACAAGAGGAAAAGGTCAGAGTTGTGACATCATGCCAGACAGCTGTGTGTGCGTGACCTTGACGGTGGTGCAGTGTGTGTGTTTGTGTGTATGAGTGTGTGTGTGTGTGAAGAGGACAGCACACAGCCAGAGCATGCTCCCCTACGTGCGCCTCTGTAAACCCTCAGTCAGTTGGACTTATCAGTGTTTACACACACACACTTCCTCCAGGGGATAGCAGAGGCCTTACAGGGGTCAAATACTCAGTTGGGTGTCTTGTGTCCAGCCTCCAGCTCTTCTGCCCAAATCCTGGGAGGCCCAGTCTGCAGCTCCCAAACAGTGACCCTTACCCGGCAGCGTGAACCAGACGACCCAGAGCGCCTGCTCCTTTTCTGTTCTCTCCTTTTGCTTTCATTCCAAATTCAAAAAAACACGTCCCTCCTCCTCCACAACCCTTTATTTAGAAGTGAAGCACCTCGTTGAGCTGGACTCTAGCACTCTAAAACTCACAGGCTCATGTTTAGCAGACTTGATCATCCTCGAGGGAGCCGGTGTTTGATCTGCAGATGTAGACATGTTGATGTGCGAGACAAGAAAACGCTGCTGCAATGTTAACACCTTCTAACACCTCCACCAACCAAACAGTCCCTATTCATTCAATCAAGACGCACCAAATGGCACAAAACCGCAGATATCAATCCACACAACATACTGGATCTCTTTCCATTCAGGTCCATGAATTATTCCCAGAGAAAAATATTTGTTATTTCAACTTGTTACTCTAAAACACACCAATTTTGTAATTTCATGTCTAAAGCCTGAAAAACTTGCAGTCATTTCCCTTGCTGAGAGGTAGAGTCGTCTTGAAACCTCAAGTGAGTCCATGTCAAAGCTGTCCCCCCACCCTCCTCTCCCTCCATGTCCCCATGCTGTCGGCTCTGTACCTTCACAGTCACGAAGCTGAGGTACTGGCCATATGTGCAGATCAGAGCCATGTAACAGGACTGTCAGAGGACACATATGAAACATATGGTCATACCGCCGCCGGCCTGTCAGCTATTAAGCGACCTCCATCACTGTCTCCCTCTAATCTTTACTGACTGCCTCGCTGCTTTTTAACTTCTCCCACCAACCGCAGCCACATGCATTTGTGTTTATGCCCATGTGCATGTACTAAAACACACGAAAGACAGTGCGGGGAAAGATGCTTGTTCTCTTGTTTCTCTTCCTGCTCGCTGCTGAACTCTGGTCCCCTCACTTCCTTCATGCCTCATCTTAAGTGACATCAGTCTCTTGCTTGAACCTGTCGCACACACTTCACCACCTCCTGCTCGAGTGTTTCAGAGAGTGTTGACATCCTTCAGTAAATAATGTCTTCCTTGGCAGAGAAATTAAGGCCGTTTGTCACTGTAGCTTTTGTTTTTATTTCATTTCCTGTTTACTGGCACTGGCGACGACCTGGGAACTGAGCTCCCCCCCCCGCTCTTTCACTCACAAAGAGAGTATCAGTTGAATCACACGAGTGAAACAGACAAACAAGAATAAGCCACACGCTGTATCCAGTTCACTTTGGAGTTGAGACAAATTGTCACAACTCATCACAAGCTTTATTCCAGTTCTTGGTAAAGTGAAGGAAACTTTTCACCAGTTAAGTTTTTGCAAACCGATATGGAAGCACATCACCCATTACATCATCATCTTCTTCTTGTCTGAAGCTGCTAAACAGGAAGCTCACTATTGAAAAGGAGGTCAAGAGCAGCTCTCTCACTCCGGGCACATCAAATTCACATCCATCATGCTGAGTACGGGGGGGCCCACTTCATTAACTGCACGTTTCTCCTGCTCTTTTTCTCCAGGGTGTTGTCAGCACGGCCTCCGCTGCAACTCCTGTAATCCCATTTAGAGAGGGTACCATGGTACAGGGCTGATCCAGAAACACGCACTTGTGTTCACACACCTACACATACACAAACCAGCTGAGAGGGAAAGGAGGCCGGCCCCTGATTAAATGGGGGATATAGAAAATAGCAGAATGCTGAGGAGCGGAGAAAGTACAGGAATTGAGGCGGGAGGAGGTAGAGAGCCTTAAGCACCGTGATGAATTTGGTTCTCGAAGGTGTGTGTGCGTATACTTGGCTTGATGCAGAGATCTCTAATCCAATTACAGTTCAGACCGGCCAAGTGGCCCAGCCTCAGCCACCAAGGACAAACCTAGCTAGCTTATAGCGGTGCCAGCAGCCCACCGGCTCTGCACAGATTTACCAGCTCACTGGAAGCCTTGCCCAGCAGTGCCGGCCACATAGAAATAAAATCACCAAGAATGAAGGCGTCCTCCTCCAAAACAAATTAGGGCCTCTTATCTCAGTGGTTAAATGAGGAGCTAATGATGTGCTGGGCATACATTCAAATCTTGGTTTAAAGGCTTTGGGAATCAAAAGAATCGACGCAGGATCTCAAGAGGGAATTCCAAGTGTTTTAATTTCTCCATCCTTCAGTTGAAT
This sequence comes from Limanda limanda, assembly GCF_963576545.1. Classification (NCBI taxonomy): domain Eukaryota; kingdom Metazoa; phylum Chordata; class Actinopteri; order Pleuronectiformes; family Pleuronectidae; genus Limanda; species Limanda limanda. The sequence continues at coordinate 8,680,093 of NC_083643.1, forward strand.
TTTTCTTTTCTGACCAGCACACGGCTCCAAACTCAACCTCCCTCTCTGTCCTCCGCTGCAGACCTCTGCCGTTTCTAATCTAGCTCTCTGATCCACACTGCTGCTTCCCATTTATCTCCATATCTCATCCGTCGCCTCTGTGCCACCATCATTTCCCTCAGTCCCTTTATCTTCACCCAGACTTTCTACATTCTCCCGTTGCTCTTCCTCCTCATCAAGCCAGTTAAAGCAATTTGGGGATGTCAGGAAAGACAAAAAATAAATGCATAGCCCATCAGAAGCCAGATAAACATTGTATTATGTTGACATTAGTTCAGGTTTGGATATTGAACAGGTTGACCCCTTTCAATAGAAATTAGGTTTGTTTACTCGTGATAATTATTTGTGTGGTTATCAAAATGACACATTTACAAAAAAAACATTAAGAATGTGCCCCTTTCATGATGAAATAAAATGGCATAAAAATGGTGGCATAAGATAAAAGATAAAATACATGAGGAACATAGAAATCTATTGAAAGCCTCCATGTAAACCAACAGATTAAACATTCTTTTGTTTTTAAAGACGAGTGGTACCATCACATGTAATTTGCAGCTTAAACTGAATCTAAAAAAAAAGAAAGAATGCAGCCAACTGTTCTGCAGGGCGTCCTGTGTGGGTGGATGGCAACAACAACAAGCCGAAATCCCTCTGCAGGGGGTTGCAACTTATTTTAGCTGATCTTAAGACAGCTCTAGCCCGCAGCGCTGTATGACTCTGATACTCTCTGACAGAAAAGGACCAGCTCCCAGGCCTGTGGCAGCCAGTCCTCCTGCCACTGGAGAACACAGTGGAGTCCAGGATCATTGTGGAAACGTTGGGCTGAAATTAAATAACATGTTTAGGGATCAAATATTCTGTTTTGACCCATAACAAAGGACGAGAATTTGAGAGAGGGACAGAGACAGAGATGGAGAGAAAAGGCAGCTGATTAGTCATGACTGTTCCTGCTCTCTGTCAGTCTTTTCTCTACCCCCCCACCCCTCCTCCTTCATCCTGCTCTCTCCATCCGATGGCAGTGCCAGTTGTTTGCAGTGGGCAGGGCTGCCTGGAGTGTTACGAAACAGTAAACACAGTCACAGCATGGTGCCGCTCTCCTGCCATGTGAGAGAGGAAACACACTCACTGACGACCTTGGCCATGCCAGCAGTAACACAACAGTGTGGCCCGGACGAGCAGAATATCTTGTGAAAGGGAGAGCAACTAAATAAATGTATCAATATATTATATATATTTTTCAATAAGAATGACCCTGAGTAGATCAAATAGCTCCACGAAGGCCCAACAACCCTGTTCAATTATATAAAGACACACTGAATTGTACAAAGTAATAGATATCCGTCCCCTAAATATGCCTGATTTGTTTTATTAAGAGTCATACATTGTTCCTTGTTCAATTGGGGAAAATGTCAAAAAAAACTCCCCTCTACAGAAATTGGAAAGTCTTTCTGAATCTGTACCAACCTAACACGTCTCATCCACGAGTTTTATGGAAATCAGTTTAGTCGTTTTTGCATAATCCTGCTGACCAAACAAACAACGATCAACAAACTGAGGCAGACTCTTAACCTCCTTGGCAGATAATATTATATGGTCACATTGTATAAAAATGAGATTTACTATGTGTATCAAAGGCTGTAGGTTAAATGTCAGCAATCTGTGCTGTTGACACAGAGAAGTGCAGGCTGTTCATGCTTTTGAACGGGTCAAGACCCATTTGAGTGGGGGAGGAAGCTTCACAAGCACAGCCAGCTCCAGGTATTAAGTTTGGTTGCATTTGCAGCCTCTTGATCCACCACAGTATTAGGTTGCACCACACTCACACAGCGTGCACTGTCCTTTGGCTTCTGAAGCCTCATCCTCACTTAAACATGCTGCTAAAAAGACAAAACCCACCACACCTAGTTCTCATCTCCAGTGTTGAGGAAAAGTGCTTAATACAGCCACGCGTGCATTTAGGTTCTCCAATTATCCACTTATGCATATTCAGTGAAAGGCAGAATGCTGAGTCACTCTGGTATCACGTTCATTTCTGGGCCTCTCCCTGTCGCTGCCTCGGAGAATCGGAAGGCGAGACGGGGAAGTAGAGCGGCGTCTCGGGAGGCAAACCCCAGAGAACAGCAGTATTTACTCAGGAGTTTGTCTGTGTATGTTCTTGTACCCACTGGCTATTTGCCTCCCAAAAAGGTTCTCAATAGAGCCTTTATATCTCCCTGAATGATGCACACTGAAACCCTCCATGATACAGTATTGTGACTTCAAGCTCGAGAAAAGCTTTCAAAGCTTTTCTTTAGATGCCAGCAATTTCAAAAGAGGTGTGTAGCTGTGTGATCTTTCTGTGTCTACGTCAGGGCTGCTGGTCCTGGCTGTTACCAGATCGCTGTAGGTGTCCCCTTCATGTGAAACCCAAACTCATTGATACCTCTGAACTATGACAGCTGACCTTTTACAGTGTGGCTGTGGCCCTGCTGCTCACTTTCTGCTCTCTTTTGCTTCTGAGGGAGCTGAAGAATCTGCTACTGTTGCTCCAAGATGACGACACAGGGGCAGAGGTCAAAGAGGGGAGGTAAGGACATGTTTGTTTAGACTCAGCTCTGCTTTCCATGGTCCCTAACCCAAAGACATGAGGCCAGCACACAAAAAGTGCATGCTTGTGCAATGTTAAGCTACTTTCAGACATTCCGTATTTTCTCTGGAGGTGCATGTGTGGACTTTCTCTGCCTAGCCTCCTAGTATAAAGTCCGTAGAAATCCAGGAGAAGTCGATGCAACACTGACGAAGATGCCAAGACAGTTTGTGGTGATGAGAGCCGACACCGATGTCTTTGTGTTGTCAAGAAAATCATGTGATACCCCCAGCAGAGTTAATACATCACATCCTGCCCATGTCTGTTGAACCCGGCTGCTCCGCCTCTCGCCAGAAAAATGCGGAGGATTTCATGCTGATGAGAACCTCCTGCTGCGTTGTACATTACATGTGTAAAAGGCCAATTCTCCGTATTTTACCCGTAGGTCACGTCTGAAAAAAGGGCTTTGCACAGCATAAAGCCGACCCTCCTACATACACAGCTCCTAATATGTAGCTACCACCCGGCTACAGCCTCTGTTGTGAAACGTCTCTCTGAGAGAGCTGAGGCTCAACGGTCCAACTCAGGCAGCAGCCAAGCACGCAAATGTCTCTGCACATCAGCTTCCCATAGGGGGAGAGAGAGAGAGGATGTTTTCGTGTGTGTGTGTGTGTGGAGGAGGGGGGCGACACAAACTGAGGAGTCAGGAGGGTGGAAAGTGACTAAAATGCCCTTTTCTGGGGAGTAAACAAACCAACTAGCCTCCCTGTCATCCAGCCAATCCCTCAGCACGGCAGCACATCACGGTAGAGTGGCCTGAAGCCTGCCGCTGAAACCCCAGGCCACGGTCCAGCTGCATCAAAGCAGGGCAGAGTTTATCTCAGCTCCAACTGGAAACTGAGGCGTGTAAACCAGTGAAGAGAAAGATATGTATATTAATCCCTGTAGAGTTAGAAGCGATGCATTAGAAGCGATGCATTGTCCTGCAGCACATGAAGATGTGACATTTTTATGTTCACAAAGGAAAACAAAAATCCAAAAAGCTGAGACACTCAGTTCTCAGCAGGTACAGGGCAACCACACTGGTTTAAATTCGTCCAGTGCTGGAGTTCATTAAATCTTAAATATCTGCCATAAACTGACGTCCTTTACTGACTGAGAACTTAGACTGTTTATGAATAATTTATGTACCGAACACCGTCAGACAAAGGACGTCACTTTTGCAAAACAACTGATGTGAACCATGGAGTAATTTTTCCCGGGGTTTGGTGTCCTGTGTGTGTGGTGTGTGTGGAGATGCTGGGCTTTCTGCCACTCACAACACGAGGTGAATTTGTGAAAACACGCCACGTTACAGCACATTGAAGGTTCGGCCGGATTGAATGGCTTTACAAATCTTGGCCTGTGCTGCATTGAGTGTTTAGTCATAAAGCAACTTTAGTGCCAGATAATAAATTGATTGTTAATAGAGAGGAGATTCTCACCGTCGGCTCTGAAACACAGGAAGCCAACAGAGGCTCTTCTTGGCATCACAGTAATGAGGAGGTTAATGGTTGTTTCACTGCTGGTCAGACGGCTGCCCGGCCCTCAGGTCAGGCCCAAAAAACAAACACCGTAGCAGAGCCACACTGTGAGGGATTACAAAGCTGATAAAGGCCTCCTCCCTAGTCTAGATCTGGTAAACACACTGACAGCCCTGGTTAGTTTATACTCTGCAGCAGGTGACTGGTTTGGGATGAGGTCTGCTCATGTGTCACAGTCTATTATCAGCCCTGCTTCTGCACACCGGGCAACGGAGGCAACCATCTGGGCTGAGACTAAGTGCAGGAGATGGAAAAAAGGCACTGGGGTTGTGTGAGGACACGGTTGCAGTATGCAAAATCCCTATTGGGAATATGTACAAACAAAAACACAAACTATAGCTGCTTTCAGACAAGCACTGAGCTCTGCAGTTCCTCTGACTTTTCTCCAGAGATATTCTGAAGTTTCTGCAGACCTATCTCCGCCTGACCTCCTGGTGTAATGTCCGTAGAAATCCAGTAGAAGTCGAAGAGTGATAGTAGAAGGGGATCCACCGCTGGTTTCACCACGAGCGAGACGTCATAGACAATGTCAAAAGAGCCGACAGCAGTTGTAAACATGATCACATGATCTCTGCAGCGGAGTTAATACATCACTTCCTGCCTCTGCCTGCTGCACCTGGCTTCACCACCTCTCGCCTGAATAATGTGGAGGATTGGATGCTGTTGTGAACGCGTCGGTGCAGAGAACCTCCTGCTGCATTATGCATGTGTGAAAGGTTAAACTGTCTCTTCAACCTTCATCACCTGAGTTTCCCATGTTTGGGTTCATATGACATCAGTTCATATCTAAAAAAGGGTAATAGGACATTTCTAAGAATGACGTACTGAAATGTTTGGATATATTTATAGTCTGTTTGAAAGACATCATTTTTGGTGTGGTGTTCTTTGTGTCCAATAAGGAGAAGCAAAAATATTGAATCCCACAGTAAACTCAAGTGTGAAAGGTCCCTACGGTTTTATCACAATGTGAGAACACTCACACCTGTAAGACACCAGAACACACTTCTGTTTTAGATATGAGTGGTAACACTGCAAATAGACGTTTCCCACCGCGGAGGAAGTTCAGCCTATATGCGATTCTTGTGAATTCCCCTTCTCTATCCTTTATCAAACCAGTCACCTGACACTGCGGAGAGAGATGAGGGAGAAAAATATATCAGATGTCAACTTCTTCACAAGTTTGGAAGGTACTTCAGACGTGAGGACAGCAAAGTGTCATGTCTGCTTTCTTCCAGACCTGAAGCCACAGGGTTTAATGTCACCAGACCACAGAATCTTGTTTCTCACAATCTGGGTGCTTAACTTTCACTTCTTTTATTAGCCTTGCCCTTCTGCCCTGGTTTCTCAGATTTGGCCTTGCAGGCTGCCAGCTCAAGAAAGAGTCCTGGTTGTGCCACACCTCTTAGAGTTATGAATTATAGAGGCTACTGTGCTCCTGGGCAGTTTCAATGCGGCACACATATTTGTGTAGCTTGGGATGGCCATGGTTTGGGATGTATCCTAACGTCCGGACAGCACTAGCAGACTGGTGGACTTTACGGCCGTGTTCCCTTTAAGTCTGCGAATGCCGACAGCTGTCCAAAACCATAAAACAAAACTAAAATCTTCTAATGAAATAGAAATGAGACGATAGAGCCCCTCATTACTGGAATCTTCCATATTATTACCAGCACTACTCCAAAGATGCAGGATAATGATACTCTCCCTATATACCATTAGGTCTCAGGTGATGCAGGGCGAGATAAGTGTACATTAGATCTCAGGTCGGGTCGGGCAGACGAAAAACAACACTCCACTTAGCTGCTGCAGTTTCCATTCTGTCTCCCTCTCTCGCTTCGTTCGGCATTACCAATCCATCACTCAAAAGCAAAAGGGGATTAAACATCTGTCAAAGCCTGCTCATTTCACCCAGCAGGAAGAAACGCAGTTAGGCATCGCACATCTCCCCAGTGATTTAGCATCCTGTCTGATTCTGAGTCCGGACAGATGAGGTCACTGGGCTCTGAAATAATGCGCTCCATCCAAAATAAACACACAGGCCGGGCTGTGTGTGGTGCACTAACACATTCTGACTTGCATTGTTTCAGGCGAGCACACAGGTTATGCACACAAATGTAGAGAAGTGTTCTTCTGAGGCCTCCTGCAGAAAAAGATATTGCTGCTTATCGCTGTCTCCACATCTTCTCTGTCCATCCACCATTAGCAGGTCGTCATGGGCTACTCATCTACTATAGACCTCAGGCTACATCCACACTACTACAGTTTAAAGGTGCTAAAACAGAGACGTTTCTATAAACTACACCACAATCCCTCCCCAACCTGCTAATATCCTCTATTTTCATTTAAAACCAACTATTCCATCAAGAACATTTTTATCCCCTTCCATCCAAGCCCTCTTTTCCATCTATTGGTCAAAATCATGTCCAATTCCTCCATCCAATAAGATCGAGACAACCACACCTCATCTCTCCTCTTTCATTCACCTTCTTCCATCCCATCTCTCCCTCTCTCTCTTTACATCTGCACACTTCTCCCCAAATCAGCTGGTCTCACCACGCCATCTCTCCTTCCTCCTTCATCATCATCATCAGGCCCTTTCTCTCTCTCTCTCTTTCCTCCCTCCATACGTCCAGGCAGCAGCCGTCCTTCAGCGTGGGTCTCTATTCAGTTATTACACGGTTGGTTAACTCATTCATGGCCTCCGCTTTGTCAGTGGACGCATTCTCTGTTCGCTCCCGAAGCATTTACTTCACATACAAACCACACCCGGTACACAACGTGCTCCTTTAAGATGCAGGTAAACACAAACTCTCCACACGCACAAGCCTGATTGATGGGTGACAGTTCGATGGACAGACTTGACAGTAGTAACACGCCATACCTTTCTGTCCTTGTCATGAGTGAGCATGTTTCAAGTGGGAGCTTTTAGGACTTGACACTGATTTACTTAGAGGGTTTTAGTCCATACAAAACTGATTTGCGACTTAATACCTACTTCATTCACTAACATTAATGGTTATCATGGCTGTTGTCAAACTCATACAGGGGCCTCCTCTTAACTCAAACTTGGTTTTTCACTCTCATCGGCTCCTTTAATGCCGAGAAGTAACTGGGTGTTGCTCTTGAATTCCAAACAGATCACTGAGCAAACCAGTTTAGATCTGACGCCGCAAACTGTTGGGGCAAAGACATTATTATTTGATGTGGATGACTCAGTGAAAATGGCAGAGGAGGTGAGGACAAACTGATCCCATTTACAACGGAGAGAACTGATGCAACTTGAGACAAGTCAATGCAAGAACCAGTTACCAAAACCAAGAAAACAAGTGTCAGCATTAATTAAAAGGGGGGGTAATTAAAAGTAAGGAAGAACAAGGAAGAAGTGTGACACAAAAAGCTGCAGAAAAATAGGATATGCATAGAAATACCAAAAACGTGTTTACATTTTCAGCTTAATATCTCATACAGAGATATAATATTTAGGGTTAAAGGCTGTTGTGTAGATACGGTGAAAACTCTGTGTGGGTAAAACACTGGACAACTCTTACACCTTGCAGATATAGTGAAGAGTTTTCTAATCAAACTTCTACTGTAAGTCTGTAGAGTAGTTTCTCAGATATCCTGTGAATCAAGAGACCAGCCGCTGGGGCCAATAACGGCACCCATAAGAAGCAATGGTGGCAGCTGGCTCGTAGCCTGGTTGGGGCCTGCTTGGTTATCTCTCAGCCAAAATGTCACCATGTGAAGCAACACCCCCGACGGGAGGCCTCCACCCTTCCTAGACCCCGAGCTGCTTTTAAAAGTGGGACCTGATAAGGAGCCAGGAAATATAACATAATAATGTCACAGAGACACACCTGTCTGTGCAAGTCCAAGTCTGTGCCTGAGAATGAAGCATCACAGGGTGAAATGAAAGCTTAAAGGGGTAGTTCACCCAAAAATGAAAAGTCACTCATTATCTCTTCACCACTATGCTGATGGAGGTGGTGGGTGAAGTGCTTGAATCTACAAAACACTGTAGGAGTTCCACATTCAAATTCAACTCGAAACGGCGTCATTTACCCGCTGTTGTCCTCCTCCTAGTTACTGGTGTGAATTTCAATGTCTGTGCTTGCAGACACTTGGATGACACCACAGGAGAAGTATGGAGTCATGTTGTGTTTACACCTGAAAGTCAAACACCCACCACCTCCATCGGCATAGTGGTGAGCAGATAAAGAGGGAATTTTCATTTTGGGGTGAACTATCCCTTTAAAGCACTGATGTGCATGAGAAAGCACTGTGATTCCTTTCATGCAAACTCAGGTTTCGTTCTGACAAGACAATCCAGTGGCTTCAATGTTTGCATGGCCAATGCTTCGATAACTCATGTAAGGTCTACGATTCCAGACTTAGCCTTTGGGAGGTTACTGATGTCACAGCTTCAGAGCAGGTGTCAATCTGAGACATCGTCCCTCTTGTCCACTGGGGACGGCCACCACACTCCTGACATGGACCACAACAGAATAAAGTGAGGAAACAGCTTCATCAGCTTGTGTCACCTGCAACATCAAGTCCAGAATATCACAAAGATTAACCTCTAACCACGGTGTGTGTGTGTGTGTGTGTGTGTGTGTGTGTGTGTGTGTGTGTGTGTGTGTGTGTGTGTGTGTGTGTGTGTGTGTGTGTGTGTTCATCCTTCAGGTATGACAGACATGTTCTCCATCAGTGATCTCTCTCTGACACAGGAGCATCTGTCATTTCCCCAAATCCGGCTCATTAAGCCGGTTAGCATGTATGCTAACGCTAGTTCCAGTACCCCGGCGCACCTTGCACAGGAAATAAACTCTAACCGGGTAGAGCCGGGTTAGCCACAGTGACAGGCGGGTACCGTCAGCCCATCTGATGTGCAACCATTCCTATGAATAAGCCCCTTAACACATAAATGTTCTCCGGCCGAACAGCTACCCGCGGGCCACACAGGTGCCCGAAAAAGCCGCCTGCTCCGGGGGTAACACTGTGTCCCTCTGCCGCTGCCCAGCTTCGCTTCCGAGCTAGCATCGCGTATGCTAACGCTACGCTAGGCAACACGCTACCCGCTTAAAGAGGCAGATTAACGCGTCAAAGTGGGAATCGAACAGTGTCCAACGCGATGGTGCACCCGTCCCCCGCGGACCCCGGCGGTGTCAGCCCCGGGGCCGTGGATCAGCGGGCTGCGCACTTGGACCTGTCAGACGTTAGCAGGCTAGCGGAGCTAATGTTAGCTTAGCATGCTAGCCGTGTGTACTCACCCCATCAGCCAGTCCATGGTGCTGGGTGCAGCTAGCGGAGCTAACGTTAGCCGGCAGGGGATAAATCCGGCAGAAGCTGGAGGAGAGCCCCGGGTCTATCCAGCCACCACACCCGCTGCCCTGGCCGCCTGGACCCCCCCCGAGTCCCGTCGCTGTCCCCCGAGTCCCGTCGCTGTCCCCCCGGGGCCCGTGGCTGGCTCCCAGGTGCCGGATCCCGGGTCGGTCGTATGCGAAACGCCGCTTAAACTTTGAGTGATCGTGCTTGTTTTGATCCGCGGCTCGCGGGGATCACAGAGCGGCAGCAGCCCGGTCCGGTCGGCGTGTTAGCGGGAGGCTGGAGCCCAGCACCGGGTGACTCTGAGGCGGGGAGGGGAGCGGAGGTCCGCCCGGTGTCCGGTCTGCAGAGGCTGGTGTGTCGGTGGGGAGCCGCCGGTCGACCCTGTCACCTCTGTCCTGCAGCCTGGTGTGGCTCCGTGCTAGCTGACAGCCTGAACCACCACTGGGGCTGCTGCTGTCTGAGCGGAGGCTAAATCCGAGTCCGGAAGTAAACACAGACCCGACCCACTCCGGCTCTCCCGTGCGTGAAATGCGTGGTGTCACGCAGGGGGGGCTGTGCACACGGAGGCGGTGGGAGATGTAGTGAGACAGAACCCGGGGAGAGGAGAGGAGATCCGGGATCATGCTTCAAGCAGACGTCCACGAGTGAGAGCTTCCATGGAGCTGGTTACATCTGCACTTTACATCACATGGAGTCTGGATGCAGATCTCTAATCACATGTCGTGTTCTTCCACTGCAGCTAATGGATCCCACCAAGAAGGATCATCTGATCGTTTAGGGGGATAAACAAACAAATATGTTTCTGTGTCGTTTGCTATTTTCTTGTGAAATCCCACAAACCTCCACCTTCAAATGAGACAAATTCATTAAGGGAAAAATGCTCATAGTGAGTTTAAGGGACACAAATAAATGCTTTATTATAAAGGAATAAAAGAACATTTGTACACAGTCATAGGGAAAACCTTCTAACAACCCGTTTATAACTTAATAACAAGGCTTAATAGCTTTTCTGTCAGTCATTAACTGTTTTTTCATCTGAACCTTGGAGTTTATATGACTGGACAAACTACTTCAATGCAAATTTCATCTTCATGAACCAAATGACCCGGTTTAACTGTATTTTTGGCAGCTTTCGCTAAATTCAATGATTGCAAATGTTGCAGGGATTCATGCAATGGTGGCTAAATCACGTCCTACATTGACTTATAGAGTGCTATGTGCAAAAAAAAATCTAATTTCAAGAGCTTTATTATTTAAGCTCAACCACTCACTGACCCAGAGAAACCTTCGGGCCCTGGTGGAATCATCCGGGCACACGAGTCATTTGATTTCACAGTCTTTCGATGCCATGTGCAGTCTGCTACAGGCCATTGTACTTAATGGAAACTTAAGAGATGACATACGCAGCGTGTACAATTCACAAAGAGCGGTATATGTTGGGGGTGGTGGTGCTGATGGGGTCAATGGGGCCAGGGTCCCCCAGTTAATTCAGCCTCCTGTAATTTTCATCACCAGAAGACACGGAACATAAATAGGCCCTCAAACGAAACCCAGAGGGGGACGTCATGGGAGGCCATAGATCTCAACAAGAAAGGCGTCCATGTGCACTGACCCTTCTCTCAAGGCTGTGCATGCACGGCAGTTACAGTAATGAACAATATATCACTGGTGGAATTATAACACAGTGTCGGCCATTGTTCTACCTCTCATAAAACCACCCTCCTCAGACAGAAGAGACTGCAATTTACGTTTGGTTGTTTGTTTCATTGGGTCCGCTCTCAGGTTCACCTATGACCTGACTTCTACTCCACTCCTCCTTCAGTGAGAGAGAGAAGATGGTGTTTGATCAGTTAAGGTGTCGATTGATTGATTTTTATTATTGTGTTGTGCACAACACGCTTACGAGACATCATTATTTCGAAAAAAGATCAAAAACTAGCCCTAACCCTAACTAGCTGGGCCAATAAGAGTTCTAATGAAATTTTCCATCCTGATGTTTTTCTACAAGATTTGGATACAAAGTAGGATCACATTTTTATAATCCAGTTGAGTCATTAAGAGAAGGTTATTCATCAAGTATTTTGATTTAGATAGATGAATGGAATGATGGATGGAATGATAGATAGATAGATAGATAGATGGATAGATGATAGATAGATAGATAAGACGGACGGACGGACGGACGGAAAGAGGATTTCACAATTTTCTGTCTTTTGCATAGACAGAAAAGATATATAAAGATATAGATATTAGTCTAAAGATAGATGATGATATAACTCATTATGAAAGTAGGTGATAGTCGCGACCCTAAAGAGAAACGTGTCAAAATATTTCTAAAATAACTGCAAGTACAAAAATGCAAAGTGTTTTTTAGTGACACGAGTCTGTATCATTTGCCTTCTTTCTAATCTGTGAGTTTTATCTCGGTGAAGGACCACACTGAATCATATAATTCCTAGTGCATCCTCCTCTTGTCCATTCCCTCTCTATACAGGGACTTTAAATAGCTCTGTCCCTCCTCTCTTTTCAGCCTCTTATAGGAGAGCATCAATCAGGCTGATGCAGTTGGAAAGATGAGATCAATATGAAAAGCGTCCTGAGAAAATGACTGCTCTCCTCTTGTCTCTCTCTCTCTCTCAGCTCCTATCAGCCTCCCTCCTCTCTTTCTGTCTCTCTTTAACTCCCCCCTCTCTCTGCTCCCTCCTCCTTGCCCCCCCAGGCTTCTATAAATAACTCCACCACACAGGGAACGCGGAAGAGGAGCCCTGTTAACAGGAGGCAGAGCCACGCGATTGGCTCGTTGACAACCCTGCCTCCAATCAGCTCGCGGCAGGGCGGAGTCACGCTGATGATTGACAGGAGGCTGGTGGGATCGATTGGAATTGGTCAAAAGTGATGTGATGCCTGTGTCAGCCACCCGGGGGCGGTGTGGGATGCTTGTTGACAGCATGCTTCTGCAGCCACTGCACTGAATGTAATGTGGTCTCAGTTTAACACTCACTACTAATGTTTATGATACTTTTTAATACTTATGATACTAACTTTGTTCTAATCTAAAAAATAAACCCATTGTTGAACATAAATCATATCCCTGTTACAAACATAATTCCATTCATCTCCATTTGATTGGGACCTTTTAAAAGACATCTGGATAAGGGCTCAGCTGTCAAGAGTAAATATATGTTTTTGTAGATGTGTTGATATGTGGATAAGTGGTTTGTGAATAACCCTTTTTCAGTGAAGACAAGTTGGAAACAGCTCCAGAGCAAATATTACAATTAAATGACGACTTAGGTCCATTTATGTGTTTCTCTTTCAGGGTCCTTGTACATGTTGTCTCTCCATCTAAACAACAAAGGGAAGCTCGAATTGAACTGTGTCATCGATAACTTCATTAGTGACACCAGAGCTATACAAAGTCAATGTGTGCTGTCAAAAACTCCCCCCCACAGCTAAGGACACACTCCCAGCACCAACTTCATGACTGCATTTTAGGGATGACGACAGCGACTTGTGATCCCACTGCAGCGACCACAGTTCGGATACAAAGCTGTTGTGTGTTGTCAGAGCTGGTGCCAGAGATGAGCTGTGTGGGAAAACGAGCCGGCCCCAGGTCAGGTGCTCGCCTGAGTTAGCCAAGGTCACTTCCTGAAATCCACCCAGTCGTCAATACCGAGCCACCCAGGGGTCGATATGTTCCCATTCCACTTCAGCCCAGCCAGTGCAGTGCACGAGAGAGAGAGGTGGGGGGGGGGGGAGAGAGATCTGCATGACGTCAGTGGCTGAAATAAAAACACAGACAAAAATCGGATAGCTTTATTTCCTAATGGTGAAAACAATATAATATGTGCATTAAAATATGTATTCTTAGCACACACAGCATATGTCAGAATATCTGACCTCTCAACAGTGTGTTACTTATTATGTGAGCATAAATGATTTGCTATACACACAAACACACACACAGTGTGTACGTGTAGTATCGTCACACTTATGATCATCTATCAAGATCTATGTGCACCTCAGTGTTTGATGTTGTTAAAGGTGACTTATAACCTGCTGTGAGACACACAAACACACACACACACTTTCATACACTTTACACGTGTTGTGTTATCAAGATAAGAACAACAAAACAGACTTTGGCTTATTTTTTATTCTATAACCCCTTTAAAGTTTATCTTTGAATCAGAAAGTGATTATAATGTGTTAACGTACACACACACACACACACACACACACACACACACACACACACACACACACACACTACACATACCTATAGATCAGCTCACTGCTGCCAGGGGGAGTGAGGTATTGGCTGCAGCATGACTGATATGATTTATTCATTGCTGGCAGTGGTAACTCAAAAGGCCATTAGGAGGCATTAAAATGGAGACACCTCACATTACTCTTGCATAAATAATAAATGCTTAATAAACGCAGTGAGGAGTGTATGTTTGTGAATGTCTCTCTGTGTGCGTTTTTTTTGCATAAACCGCACAATAACTACTAATTAAGTGTAGATTATGTTTATAAACCTACACTTAAATATCATTCAAGTAGTTTTTCTGTAGATTTCAGCTGAACTGACGATAATTCAAAAAATGTTAATGTTCATGTTCTGCAAAATATAAAAAGAGAAAACTATGAGTTGTCAACATGCACTTTGTTGCATATTTTAATGTAAAATCCTAACAGTCTCCAGACACACAGGCAGATATGTGTGTGTGCATGTGTGTGTGTGTCTGTGTGTTGTGTCACAGACCTGTTTACTGTTAACAGTCTGATCTCATCACTGCTGGCTTCATTTTAAGTTTCTCAATAATGATCACACAATATAAGGTGATGATAATGGAAAATTGCGTGACTGGGTTTCATATTGTCGGCACCAACAAGTCTGCCTGTGTGTCGATGCAGTATATAACGTGTGTGTACGTGTATGTGTGTGTGTATGTTCTTGTGCTTGTGTCATTTCTGGCTCCACACTGACGGCTGATGTCTTGCTGTATGAGTCAGTCTCAGCCACATTACTCATGTCTGCAGACCTACCTGTCTCCAGTGACTCCAGTCATAGGGAGGAGGAGGAGGAGGAGGAGGAGGAGGGAAGATGAATCTGAAAGTACGGAGAACGAGTACACTGTTGTTGTTTAGTGGGGTGAAGGGGAGAGAGAGAAAGAGAGGGGGGGAGCTGAGGGGAGATGAAACTGATAAAAACAAGAGAAGGAAGTGAAACCAGAATGATTGGCTGATCTAAAACCCTGAGAAATTAAAATAAATGGGATTTCCCCAAAAAACACGAGGGGAAGTTGGAGACGAGATGCAGCCCAGTCCTGCCTCAGGTGCATCAAACCCCTGAATGTCTCAGTGAGCAAAGCATGTTGTGTCAATGCAGTGCATGTTCCGTGAATACAAGTGATACAGAGCGCCCTCCCCCCCACCCCACTGTTTCAAACAAAATCAGACATGAAGTCATTTTCAGCCAGAAGCAACTGAACAGAAATAGCTTGCATGTGGCTCTGAGGTCATAGACACAGGGAGGAGAAAAGATAACCGAAGAGAAGACACTGTGTGTGTCTTTGTGTGTGAGTGTGTGTGTGTCAGCGTTAGTCTTTGTCTCTCTCATTTCAAACATAAATCATCATCAAAATGAATGGTTTGATGCGAGGCCCCACATTGGCAGGGCGTATTACAGATGTGACTTCTGGGGCTAAGCTTAAAAACTGTTAGGAAAAAATGTAATCTATATTAAGCAATAACAATAATGTATAATAATCAATCAACAAATATCAGCATTTTATCTTAACCTATGACATTTTTATGGTAAAGATAACAAGTTAAAGTCATACCAACCTATTTATCTATGTATTTATCAATGTATCTATCTATGTATCTATCTGTGTATTTATCTATGTATCTATATCTATATCTATGTATCTATGTATCTATGTATCTATGTATCTATGTATCTATGTATCTATGTATCTATATCTATCTATCTATCTATCCTTGCATTCATCTACCAAGCTACCTTCATATAAAGACATAAATACATACAGTACATAAACTTTATATATATGGCCCTTATCTATATATACGTATATACAGATATATTTGAGTTTTATTAAGACAAGCTCACATAAAATAAATCCCCCAATCCTGACAACAACTGGTCTGCTGCTCTTTAAAGTGTTGATTCAGTCAGGAACACATATCTCATAACTGATGATGTCAACTGATCACTTTCATTTTAAGGCATCGAAAAAAAAGGGGAATATTAATCCAGATCAAATATAAAAGTCCGGGGCACTGAAATACTGCAAAGCGGCAGATGTGGATCTTAATTCAATTTGTCGTTGGTTCACAAACTCTTGCAGCCTCTGCAACCTGAGGGGAAACTCTTCACACATACGAGTGTGTGTCACCACCACAAACCAACGATTACGGTCGTCTAGCTCTTCCCTCACTGGCCTCGGTCTTCTTCTGTACTGGTGCGGGATGTGGTTTTTGGAGGTGCAGACGCTGGGATATGGGATATGCGCTGACTGTAGCAGCAGGGACAGTGTGTTTGTGTGTGTGTGTGTGTGTGTGTATGTGTGTTGATGCATTGATGGGGTTTTGGACCTGAGCAGAGAGTGCTGATGGGGCTGACGCTGAGAGAGAGGCAGTTTGTTCCACCATTAGAAAGACAGAGACAGATGTCAGCACCAACAGCTGCTTTTGTCAGCACTTTGTGTGAGTACACACACACACACACACACACTAACACACTAACACACACACAAGCACACAGTGACTGACAGTAAAGAGGGTGTGCCTCACTCAAACACAGAGAATAAAGAAGTTAGAAACCCCTCTCTCTGATTTTCTTTTTGTCCATTCATTTAGTTAGATTCCTGAACTGAAACCTGACGACGGACAGACTGATGTTCACTCTGCTGCCGGCCTGGCTGCTGAATCTGAATCTGAAGTATCGATCGCCTCTCACCTTCCTGTCGGAGGACGAACCCGAGCTGCTGGGTTTGACTGGGAGCCAGCAGTAGGTGGCAGCAGTCAGTTATGCAGTGAGTTCTCAGGATGACAGCGTCTGTTTCCTGGTGCAAACCTCTGTGTGGGAGCTTCATCACCTTCATCCTTGGGAGACATAATAAATCAGTCTCTGTGGTTTTATAGAAATCAACAGGGTCAACCTGTTATTGCTACTTTGACCCATTTCTGTGAGCTCTGTTGTTGTTGTTCATGTAAGAGGCCTCAGACCGCACTGTTCGCCTCTCGCAGACTTTCTTTGTTTTCCACTGATTTGCCCGTCTAGACACCCCCCCTCTCGTCTTGCTGTACCGCTGCAGTCTGTAACACACAGGTGGCCATGACAACGCTAACTGCATTAAGCTGGATTACCTGAGGCCTGGTGAGCCCCAGAGCCGGGCAGGGATTCCTCTTCACCACACGCACACACTCCACAGCCTGCTGCTGCACAGAATGCACTGATTATCTCCCTGCGTTGGTTTCAACATGAGTTAAAACTCAGTCAGACTTATGAATGCAGTGATGAGTGCACAAGGGCAGCAGGAGGAGGAGAGTATTGGACACATGTGTTTGCACCAAGGCTCCTCTCTGCCTTAGCGTGGAGGAGAGAGGAGCTACCAAAGGCCCTCAGCCCTCAGAGCTCGACTTTTTCGACTGCTTGCGTGAGACATGGATAGGGATGCGAGAAAGGGAGACAGCCAGAGACAAATACTAGGACGAGCAGGCTGCCAGACAACAGGGTTATATAAGGACAAGCGTTTTCCATTGAAAAAAAAGGGCAAGAAATGCTGTTTGGAGTCAGCCATCCTTGGTGACGCGTGGAAAAGAGTGGAATGCTGCGCTGACGCAACTTTCGAGCAGCGTTGGTGTGTAATGAGTGTGCGTTTGAGATGAAAGTGTGAGAAAAAACGGGGGCAACACTGAGAGAAGAAAGAGAGAAAGAGAGAAAGGGGCATGTTCTGTGAGAAATATGTGCATGTAGCGTGTGTGAGTGCACTTTAGATGTGTTTGTGTGTGAGTGGAAAAGTGGAGAGAGAGAGAGAGAGAGAGTGAGAGAGAGAGAGAGAGAGAGAGTGCCGCAGCCTGCTGACGTAACGGCTCCTAACTGTTTCCATATAGAAGGCCTGGGACCAGGCGCCAGGCAGCCCCTCAGCATGTGTCTGGTACCCATCAGCCACCAGGAGGAGGAGGAGGAGGATACACAGTCGTGCATTTACACACATGCAATCTACATTCATGCAACCCACTGCATGTGTGTATGCATGAGCTCGGATCCACGCAGGAACAGAAACATACACTTACCTAAATGCCAAATGCATTCACGAATACAGATGCCAAGCATTCATGCAAACATGCACATAGAGTTCATACAGACAGGAGATATATCAAAGGAAAAACCTGAATAAACGAGTGGAGAAACAGATCAAATGCATATGCTGGAGTATTGAAGGTGAGGCCTAGGACTCACCAGATTTAAGAGTGAAGACCCATGGTGCTGTCCACCATCCAACCATCCAACCAGCCATCCATCCCTCTGTCTATCAATCTACCGTCCATCCATCCATCCATCCATCCATCCATCCTCTACCACTTTTCCTCTAAGGGTCGTGAGGAGAGCTGGAGCAAATCCCAGCTGACATTGGGTGAGAGGCGGGGTCTTCCCCTGCAGGTCATCAGCGTATCACAGAGACAAACACCCATTCACCCTCTCATTTACATCTATGTTGAATTCAGTCCAATTAACCGGAATCCCATTCTGCATGTCTTTGGACTGTGGGTGGAAACTGGAGTTCCTCAGAGACACAAGTTATGTAAATTACATTTACATGTGCACTAATGTCCCATGTGGTTTGGAGGGTATGTTCATGTTCTCATTATGTCCAATAAAATCATAGGAACTTAGTGTGCGGTCATCATGTCTTCAAAATACTTCACTGCAATAAGCAGCATTTCAGTTTTTCTGTGTATTTTCCAGACAACTCATGCTGACTTGAGCAGTCTGTGCCAAGCCATACATCAAACTCACATTCATATACACACACGCACATACACTAACACAATAAACATCTGCAAGTAAATATATGATGTCAGTGAAATGCACACATCCGATATCTGCTCACACACACATACACACACACACAAACACACACTCTCCTTTGTATCCAAAAGCAAACATTTACTTTCTTGCAGGCTGACCGTTTGACCTTGACTCTCCCATGTATTTGTTTTAATGAAAAAAACACGCCAGGCAAAGTTGCATGCAGGAACTTCATTCAAAAAGAACCGGAGGAAATTTATGAAACATTGCATCGGAAAGGTATTTGCGGAGGGAGAAGAGAACAATGGCAACAGGAAACCTGCAGCGAAGTGCAGACTTCAGCACAGCGGCAGGGAGACTGCAGACGGACAGGTTACCCGAGATACAGATCCATCTAATACAAGCTGAGGGCACCTTGAAACTCACAAACACACACACAGACACAGACACACACACACACACACACATATATATATATAGTGTATACACTGAGGGAGCATATTGTGATGGGATTATCCGTTATGATCCAGATGATAAATACAGACGACAACATGCCGAGCAGGCCGGTCATTACAGGGACAATGAAAGTGAGAAGGTGGGATTTGCTATGTATTCCATTACCGTGGTGGTCTTGTCAGGGAGAATTCCCTTGATGACCATAAAATAAATACACACACACACACGTATGCATGCACATGAAAAGCAGGGGGACTCAGCTGGAGATGCTGGTAATGCCATTACCTCTGCCGGTGTCCTATTGGATTCAGTGAAACGCTCATTAAGACAGTATTGTGCTCACTGAAAAAGGCCGAGGGCCATCTGGTTTTGCATGTGTATATGTGAGTGTGTGTGTGTATGTGTGTGCAAGTCTGTGTGTCTGTTGAAAGGATTTGCTCCTGCTCCTCCTTACCTCACTCGTCAGTCCCAGAACAACACACTGGTTCTCCTGGCTACATTGAACCGAACAGAGGGGCTTTGGGAGGGATGCTTTGTTTGTGGAGTTGTGGATGTACTTTGATTGCACGAGGTGAAATTCCACCATGACATCATGAAACCAAAACTGCCTTTGTAGTCAAGCCCCCATTGAGAGGAGTCGATGAATTGGCCCCCCGCTGGATTTGGACGCAGTTTTTTTGTAACATCGGTGTACACTGTGTTCTCTGGGGGGGGGGCAAATACCTCTCTTTGTCTTTCTTGTTCTCACAAACTCACATGCACGCGCACACGCACACAAACACACACCACAACGTCAACTCATTCTCTCATACCCTGGAGGTAAGCACTGTTCAAACACATCACATCATCGGCAAACACCACACCCTCACCAACCGCCCTCCTCCGCCTGTGCCCACAGACACAGGCGGATAAGGAAGAGGTGGAGCGGGTGGGACGGAGGGTAAACCCAAGAAAACCCGTAGTGTGTGTGTAGTGTGTGTCCGTGTGTGTGTGTGTTGGCAAAGAGAAGAGGAAGCAGACGGATAATGTGTCAGTCTGACAGAAGACAGGGAACAAGTGTGTGACGCTCTTTTGAGGAGTGGTTGTACACGTCCTTTTCCTATTGTCACACACACACTCACACACACACACACACACACACACAGTTATATTCTTCCATAACCAAAGCTGAAAGCAACAATTTTGTGAGAAACCACGCAAATTCTGCGATTGGCCTTGACACCCTGGTTGGAAACCCCCTCCCACGGCCCCATGCTGCTAGCTGTCAGCCAAAAGCTTAGTAATTTTAGAAGTTGAGTTGAAGACCAGCACGTCTACATGTGCCTGGGACGACTGTGGGGGGTTCTCTGTGCACTTTGTGTGGAATTTTGTTGAAAATTAGTTTGAAGCCTGGAATGATGTGGTTTGGAGTCAGTGCAGTTTGATGTAGGCCCACCCTCCCAGGTTTCTTTTGCCTTAGGCCCTTTAAAGTCCTTTGGAACGCTCCTGTCCATAATGTCTCGCAGGTCCTCCTCCTTGTCCTTCATGGTGCTGGAACTACCCACCTCTCCTCTCCTCTCCTCTCCTCTCCTCACCATTTGTCTCCGCTCACTCCAGCCGGTCGTGGCAGAAGGTCGACCACATGGACTCTTGTTCCGCTGAAGGTTTCTTCCAGTTCACGATGGAGTTGTTTCTCTCCAGTCTCAAGTGCTGCTCATTGAAGGAACTGTTGGGTTTCTCAATCATTTTTTACTATGTAAAGTGCCTTGAGATAAGGTTTTTTATGATTTGATGCTATATAACTAAAATTGTATTGATGGAGGCACAGAAAATTCACCAACCCGTGTTGTGTGTACTATCATATCTTCAGCAGTAGCTAGCATGCTAACAATGTCAGAAGCCTCTGTACTTCTCCTTTGAAGTTGTTGTTGACCTTCTAACCAATGCAAAAAAAGGTAATAATTCTACCAAGTAAATGGTAAATGTATAAAATGTATTTATATAGTACTGTAAGCCTTATACATTTGTATTTTTTAGGAACTATTTATATTTGACTATAATGTATCTATGCTACAGCTAGCAGCATTTAAATTGCTACCTTTAAATACTACCTCTACTATTATTATATTTATGGTGATTTGTCGTCCAAGCTTTGGGCATCATTAGTAACATTTAGTTGTTGATTTCATAACAAGGTGGGCGTGTGTTTCTAGGAAGTTTTTGAAAAAGCATCTTCTCTGCTAAATAATTCACCAGCCCATCAGCGTAGAGAAGCATGTGGCATTGCCAGTGTCTGGAAGAGAAAAATCAATAAAGCTGTGTTGTGTGGTCGGAGTGGACTTTGTTTAACACAAAATCAATAGCAAGACTCCAGGACTCGGGGATGTTGTAATGTTGTTGTTCATCTGTTGGGTGGATTTCCCTTCCCCGGCCCTGTTCACCCCGCATGCATGCACACAAGAAGAAGAAGATGAAGAAGAAGACGAAGAAGAAGCAGAGAGGAGTTTGTATTTTGTCATGTCTGTATTTTTGTCTCATTTTCACAAAACATGTACAGGGGAAGGAAAAGCCTTTCAATAGAACCTGAGGTATTTTTGCGTCAAGCAGCCTAAGGTATCAGGATTTTCTTTTAAAAACTCATCTAAATTCATCAGTGTTCTTAGATGCGTTGCTATTTACACTTAATAATAATAATAATAATAATAATTCAATAACAGCAATTTTAGCAAATGGGACAGCCTGCATCATCTTTGTTACATGTCATAAATAATTCTAACAACATTTCTTAAAAATATAGGGACGAGGGGTTAGGAGCGGAGAGGCTGCTCGAGCCTCATGGGAACACAGGAATCTATCCGAACTTACTGTAGCTGCAGCAGCACAAGGTCAAAGGTCAAAGGTCGCCAGAGAGAACGGGGTCAAAGGAAAAACTAAACACATTTTACATTATAAATAAATAACCATCTCTCACCAGAAGCGCAAAAGTTTTCATGTCTTCCCCCTTAGGATGTGAACATCCTCTTTTTTTCCCCTTCTTTTCTATTTGTTACGCTGTTGTCGTTGTTTTTTTTCAATCAAAGCTTTGGAAAATAGGAAATAAGAATAAAAAAGAAAAAGAAAGAGAAAGCGAGGGAGCTTTACGGACATGCATTGTGCTGATGTACCAGCAGCTATGTGCCCTGTGTCGGGCTTGGCTCACTGAAAGATCCCCTGAGAATGAAAAAAGGGCGTGTGTGTAGGGCCTATGCTTTATATGTGTGTATATAAGTGCATGTATGTGTGTGTGTTTGTGTGTTGGTTGGTTTCAGCTTTGTTGGGACGCACTGTGATGATGACTGATGAACTGGTGCTTGCTGGGAGAGGTGCGAGTGTTTAAATCGTATATACCTGTGAAAGAGCATGTGTCTGTTTGCATATAGTTGTTGTAATGCCAGACTTCCTGGAAGTGGCAGAAAAGGATTGGCTGTGTAAGAGCGATCGTTGCGTGTTTGGCTTCTCTGTCGTTCTCTGCACCATCAGAAAAAAGGTGTTTTTAGTCGACGCCTGAGTCCTCCATCGTGACAAATGGATGAATTCCCACTGCAGACGAGCCAAGAACAGAAACGCCCGCTCTCACAGATCAGATCTCACCACAAGGACGTCTGCACCATGCTCCAGCAGAATAGGATCGTGCCCTGTCAAACACTTCTGAGTATCTTGTTGCTCGAGTGTCAATGAAAATCAAAGTTGTTCATCGGAAACCAGAAAAGTGCATTTCAAAAGGTCACACATCACTCTCCCCAAAGAAGGAACAAAACATATTGCTTTCTTGAATTTGTTGAATGGGTGTATTTGTATGAGAGTGTGTTCATAAATACCATACAGCAAATAATAATAATAATAATAATAATAATAATAATAATAATAATTCAACAAAAGAAAAAAAAAAAGGAAATAAATCCACAAAACATTATATTATTTCTCATTACCAGAATGAACCAGTACAATAAATTAAAACGATAACAACAAAAGAAGTCCATTAGAAGTCCATTAAAATTGCTATATATATATATCCGTATTGTATATATAGTATTTTGTCTGTCAGCCTTTCTGGTGCATGCTCAGTGGTGACCATAGGGGGGGCGGGGGGGTCTGAAGAGGAGCTGAAGGGTCTTTAAACTGAACCCTTGTCACCGTCCCGAAAAATCTCAGTCCCAACACACCGTTAACACTGGAAACAAGGGAGCCAAAGTCAGGAAAGACACACTGTGCTTTGTGGGGTGGGGTGGGGTGGGGGGGGGGGGACATGACACCGCCTGTCACTGCTTAAAAGTCTTTTCTTTAATAAAAAAAGTTGAGGATCCTTCATTGTTTGGATGCAGTACCGCCTGTCCATCAAGTCCCTGGGATCTCTCTCTCTGCGTTGTGCTGTGAGCGATGTGAGGAGACGGTGCCGTTCAGGAGAGTCTGTTATCATCGTAATGCAGAGGGGGGGGGGATGCTGCCGTGCGAAGGTTTCGAGGCGTTACGACATTGGGGGTGAAGCTTTTGGGAGGAAACACGGGGGCTTGGTTTCAAATCACAAGCTATACACCCACTGAAGCACACAACATTTGACCACAGGCAAGCAGTTTGTGTGTGAACTCTGTCAGAACAGGGGTTTTCTATATAATAAGGATGCAAATGTCACTTTCCCCAGAGTCTGGGACAGAGCTCAGAAACGTTAAGATTTTCAGTACCTACAGTATAGTCACCGCCCCCCCTGTGCCCGAGCTTTCTTCAGATCTGTACGAGAGTTCAGGATGGTTATGGTCAGCTAAGCACCACATCTTAGGCTCTGTCTGTCCAGGTGCAGATGCTAGTTAGCTTGCTAACCTTTTCACATTAACTCTCTGCTTGTCCTTCTCTCAGTTGGAGTCTTTAACACTGTCCGAGAGGGGAGCACACAAATCTCTCTTCTGCTCTTCCTCATTTGTCCTCTTCTTGAACTCCTTCTCACCAGGTCCATTTGTGTCCCCAGGGGACAGCTCTGCTCAGGTCCATTATCTGTCAGGACACCTCGATGATCTCCATGCTTCCAGAGAAGCTTGACTGCTTCCCAATCTTGCCCAGCTCCTCTCTGGACCGGGTCTCGGCGATTCCCTCCTCGAACTCCATCTGACAGCTGCGTCGCTTGAACTGCTTCTCTGACGCAGCGCCGCTGTTGCTCGAGCTGTTGGACGTGGGCGCCGTGGACGACGACGTGGACTCCCGGTGGTCTCTCTGTGTCTGTGGCGGTGAGGGCTTCTCCCTCTGGGATTTGTCTCGTAACCGCACACCTTCGCTACACCCGAACGCCACGTACGCCGAGCTGCTCCCGAACCTCACCGACGACTCCTCTCCTCCTCCATCTCCGCCGCCTCCCAGCTCCATCTCTCGCACACCGCCCACCTCTGCCCCAAAGTGCCAGGGAGCATCTGTGGGGGGTGTGACAGGCGTGACAGGAGTGGTGGCCTGGACAGTGTCTCTGTGTTTGGTCCACATGACCCCAGACCCCGCGGTGGGCAGGGATGGTAGTGTGAGGAGCAGGGAGCCTTTCAGGTTCTCGTCCTGGGGGGGGTTCTTGTGGTCCAGCGACAAGCTGAGGGACTGAGGAGGTTGGTGCGGTTGGGAGTGGACTGGTGAACTGCTGGAGCTGTGCTTGGCTTTCCTTCTGGGTCTGGATGAGGAGGAACTCGACCGATGGACTTCACTTCCTCCGAACCCCAAACCCCCGATGCTGCCCCCGCAGCCCGGCGAGGGGAACGGAGAGTCGGAGGAGCTGGGGCTGTCGAGGACGGGCGACTGGGAGCAGACACCGTTGGAAGTGCCTGTTCCTGGGCTGTCGAGCTTACACAGCTTAGGGACGTCTTCAGAGTGTGTGGGGGCCAGGCTGGGGCAGCGGGGGCTGTTGGGGGAGTAGACCGACTTAATGTCCAGGGAGAAGGAGCGTTTGAGCCGGTTCGTGTCCAGGATCCTCTCTGCAGACAGGTGCAGGCCGTTGAAGCCTTGCTGGAGGGAGGTGGGCGACGGTAGCTTGGGCTCTGCTGGGATGTTTGGCTCTGCCACCGATGAATCATATTTGCTGTGGTGACCGTTCATTTCGAAACCTGTGTCCACTCCATTGACGTCTGAGTTTCCAGAGATCTGGTCGTCAGCGGTGGAAGTTAAAGCTTGGAGTAACTGCAGGCCCTTCTCAAACTCCAGCAGCTGACCGAGGAAGTTGAAGTTGGGGGATATTGACGGCCTCCGGTCCTTCACATACCTGTTAGGAGGAAAAAATATGAAAAATATTAGTGACAAGAAAACGATTTTTAAGGGAACTGTTGTGTGATAAGTGCACTATGTCTAATGAACTGTATGAATTCATGACAACTGTTTCAAGGGGAGAATTGAAACAGACAAACTATGTCAATGCATTCGACATAGTGTGTGAACAGTTCTACTGATGCACAATACCTAATCCTGTGCTAGTGTTGTTCAGACAAGGCAACTCAAAGCCCTTTGTACACGCTCTGTTCCCTAGCAGCCGTCTAACAATTCCATTTCTCACGACTGGAGGGGTGGGGGTTCGGAAAATTGTCTAGCATTTCTTTTAACCTTGAGTTGCCTTTTTACAGAGGCTGACACCTTAGCTCAGCTGGTGGTGGTTGGGAGGAGCCAGCGTACCTGTAGGCGTCGTCTGACGACAAGCCCATTGTCTTCATGATGTATGCGATGGCGATGGTTGCTGAACGCGAGATTCCAGCCAG
This sequence comes from Limanda limanda, assembly GCF_963576545.1. NCBI lineage: Eukaryota > Metazoa > Chordata > Actinopteri > Pleuronectiformes > Pleuronectidae > Limanda > Limanda limanda. The sequence goes on from NC_083643.1 coordinate 8,705,857, forward strand.
GCAGTGCACAATGACTCTGCAGTTTGACACCTTAGCTTTGTCTGTTGAAGGGAGGAGAAACGAAAAGATATGAATACACACAATCGTACACAAATGTGCACAACACTGCATATCCCTGACAGGTCTCATCTTTAGCACAAAGTCTCTATTGAAAGCAAACTGACATTTCCTGGAAGAGCACAGGGGGGTCATCGGATGTGTTCTACCTGACGCTATTGTTGCTTAAGCTGCACGTGAGCGTTTAGTAACCGTGACAATGAGCGGATGTGTCGTATTGAGTATCGTGCATTCTTTCACGCATAACTTGAGCTGGATTTACTTTGTTGAAAAGATAGTCGTCTTGGAGGCTATTGTGCTAAACTTCACCAACAGATTATGCTTTTTTCTGTCCTCTTACCTATGAATTCATTGGTCTTGTCCAGCCAGGGAAGCAGCTTCTCACAGTAGTTGTCGTTGACCGGGATTCGCATGAAGTGGCTCTCACTGATGAAGTCCGGCTTGGGGCAGGTGTTGCTGGCATTCAGCACATAGGTGATCCCATTCTGAGCCATCAGATCCTGCAGAAGAAGAGATACAAGGGTTTATATATATATACATGTATATATTTTTTTTATGTCAGTTGTTTCCTTGATGTCAATTAAACTTCTAAATAAATTGTAAACCTACCTTGTTGAGGACATCCTTCTGTGAGCCCAGGTAGAGGTGTGGCAGGATTCGAGTGAGCCCGACGTTAGCCACAGTCAAGCAGGGCTGGGACAAGCTCATAGGCAGAGCAGTGGCAGGCTTCACTTCACACAGGCCGGGGAAACAGGAGGAGAAAGCAGCAAAACCTCCTGCAGAGAGAGAGAGAGAGAGAGAGAGCAGAGAGAGGGGTTTAGGTCCACTAATGGTTTTCCACACAGCAGTTACAAAACAAACTGGGAACTCTGCAAACACTCCCATGAGCTCACAGAGAGCACTGAAAAAAAAAACCATTGCACCACCATTAGCAGAGCATACAGACGCTCTTTTGACTTTCAGAGGTGAATCTGGGCTACAGCGTCTGGGTCCTGCTCAGTGCAACAGGAACAAAAAGAGGCTCTCTGGGCTTCTGTGTGCGAGTTAGGTTAAATGTTGGGCGGCTAGGAATGCATGTCTGGCCCTTTAAGAGGCGGGCGGCTCCACTTTTGGCATATGTGTACATGAGTGTGTGTGTGTGTGTGCATGTGTGTGTGTGTGTGTGTGTATGGGGCTCTGTTTCCTGCATGAGCTCATGTCCTGTAGCAGAGCATTGCGTCAGGCTGAGGGAATGAAAGAGGCCACAGGTGCAGGGCCAGGACAGAGGCCCAGTAACATCCCCCTGACAACAGCATAGTGCACGCACACGCAAACGCACACACACACACACAGACACACACACACTCACACTAACAAGATGATATACTCCAACCCTCAATCTGATGACATGATCACATAATCTTGCAGTCAACATATGCTCAATATTCACTCTCACTAACTATAGCTCTCATTCCCAGTGACACATCATATGAGCACTGCACTGCTCGTGCACACACACACACACGAATAGCCAAACTCATCATTACATCTGTAGTACAGCGGTTGTGTAACTACAGAGTGGGGGCCAATGAGGGGAGGTGGAGGTGGGGGGGTGTGTGTTGAGGAGGGTAATGACCTCGCTCAGGAGCAGTGAGGAAGGAGGGAAGTGCTTCAAGGAAACACTGAGCCCCAGAAAAGAGATTAGTACCTAATCTACGTTCAGCCCTGCCTGACCCAACATGGGACGTAGTGCACGCACACACGCACACACACACACACGCACACACACACACACACACACACACTGGGCGATCACAGAGTGAGAGTAAGTGAGACATGACATCACTGTTCTAAAGTAGCACACACAGCACAGTGCAGGCAGGACATTGCCTTCCGTTGTAACACACACCCAGCTGCACCGATCATGTAGCAACGGCTGGCCAACACACACACACACACACCCAGACACACACACATGTCAGCAGAATGTACTGCAGTGTGTCTACTACATATGAGAGATCTGGGAAAAATAATGAGAAGCTGCAAAATAAAAGATATGCAAGAAGTCAGAGGAGAGCAGCTCTGGCGTTTGGAGCTATTTGTGACCAACGCAGCTTGTGAAGCTGGATGCATCCTCATGACCCAGTGCTATTCTGGGTGCACTGCCCCTTTAAGAGCACAGCGAAGAAGGCCCGTCTGTTTCCAGCTATTAATGGCTACCAGCGGAGCGATGACATCAGCGCTCCACATGGGGGGTGGAGTGGAGGGAAGGGTAGATGGATAGATGCAGGGAGAGCGATCAGATAACTTACAAGGTACAAGAGGGAAAGCTTAACGCTGTGTGAGCGTGACTCTGTGATCTAACCTTTTAGGCCTCTAATGGAGTAGACTAAACACACATTTGTAGTTTTGGCTTTCGACAGCACTGGCACTGTAAATCTCCACCGGAGGCTCTTTCTAGTGATCCTCTGGGCGGTGCTACAGTGTCACTGATTGATAAAACAGAGGGAGGAAGGGTAGTTCTTGAAGGTTTTCTTCCTGGTTCCCAAGCTGCTGGTATGGAGCCTGCACGCACGCACACACACTGACACACACCCAAGCAGAGAAAATAAATGGTGCTACATATATACTGTATCTCTGCGAGGAGGAAGCCGTTAAATCAACAGGAAAAGCCTCACGTCACACTTCAACCATTTCCCCTTTGGATGCGAGGACATTGTTAGAGAGTTGTTAGAAGGGCCGAAGACAGGATGTTCCACGGGAGAGTCGCTGTTTGTGTGTTTAACGCTCAGGAGAAAGTGCGTTTGGGCGTACGAGGGGGAAGCGAACACATGAATGAAAATAGTCGTAAGATATTCTCGCCCGTTAAGTCTTGTGTACGTCTAATCATATCGCTTATCTTGTGTTAAATAAATAGTGAAACGGCAAGAAGGCTGCGGAGCCAGTGTGCGACTGGGAGTGTGGGTAAGGGGTTACTGGCATAAAGGGAGACTGGAGTCAGAGATAAGAGTGTGTGTCTGCCTGCCTGGTTTTTAAAGGCCATTTACATTACAGTCACATTACGTCAATGCAATTACAAACACCTCCTGTGAAGTCAGAGGTTTGCATAGCAACCGCTAATGGACGTTAGTCACACAGGAGATAGCATGTTATTGTCACCTTGTCAACTGACCCGCTCTACTTAGAGATGTCAGGATGACGAGGAAGGGCAGTGATGTTGATGACAGTTGTCTCATCGCGTCCCCGAGTGATGTCAAGAGTGAATAAAACACAAATGCTCGGCGTCCAAAGGGCAGATGAACACACAGACACACAGAGAGCACTAAATAACCCATAGCCTCACATTCTCCAAAAGAGAAAACGATGACACATCCGTCCATTCCGATCTAGGCGCACAAAGAGCACACATAAACCAACACAGTGTATACATTCACAGTGAGGTCACCGAAAATACCCTGTGACACACACGCCGGCCCAGCTGTCCGCGGAGATGACATCAGAAAGTCAACTGGGAGAGATGAGTTCACCTTCAGCGCGGCGTGATAATCAGCGGAGACTTAACACGCCGCTACATTAAACTACAGATATAAACAGAACCACTTGGAAAAAGTGGCTACGAAGCTGAAGCCTCCACTGCGGTGGGATTCCAAAATGAACTTGTGCGAAAAATAAGAGCTGAAGTCATGAGTTTGCGCCGCATAACTTTAAACTTCTGGGCGACTGCATCCCCTCTCTTGCACTTCGCGACGTCATGCATCTCCGACTTCTGGAAAATGTACTTGGACAGGATGTGACTAACCCCGATTTTTGAACACATGCTCTTGAAAAAGAAAAAAAGTACCTCGGTGTTGAAAGAAAACACTGAAACCGGGAAGGAGGGCACTGTGTCGCCAGCAGCGGCAGCGCTCGCCAGCGGTGACTTCCTTTTTCCGTTTTCCTCTGCCCACTTCATCACTTATACAACTGCTTATTTTCCTCTCTCGCCCCATCACAGCCGAGCACTCAGGCCTCCTTTGTTTGCTGCTACAGCGAGCCGGCGCTCTCTCTCTCTCTCTCTCTCTCCTCATCAATCATTTCCTCCCACTAATCTAATATTCACGTTTCAGCGTATAGGAATATTTGCAGGTTATTATTCCAACACACATGAAACACAGGCGCGTGTGTTTAGCAGAAGATGTTTGAATCAAATTCTGCTCTTTTCTTGGAGCCGTGCCCGCGGAGCAGATCGATGTGAGGAGCTGGAAGATGAATGGAAGTGGGATCCCGGAGATATTGACCAGATGGACGGAGACACACAACACCTGCCTGGCTGTTGTGGTTAATGGGAGCATGTGCGGTTACATCACTGCTGTTGCTACAATTGACTGCCTCATCAATACAAGCTCACCCCCCCCCATCCATCCCGCCTCTGTGTGGCTTTCAGTTGGCCTCTTTAACTCGTCTGTTAATGGCGAGGACTCACACTCACACACACACACACACAGACACACACACACACACACATAAAGGCAGGCAGGCATGTACACCCGTCCACAGCCTGGAGGCATTGATCTGCTTGAATAACTCCCCCCCCTCTCTGTGGTTCATATCAGGGGAGACATGACGCCATCCTCTGTGCCCCTCCAGCTGTCCCCCCGCTACTATGAGGGGGGACATTAGCATCTCAATGTGACCCCCCCTACCCACCCACCCACCCCATGCGCCCACCACCTCCCAACATGACATCATTGCACACATGTCCCCACTCAGCCTCACAAAGGCCGCGCTGCACAGCCTGCAGAGACGATAGGAGCGGGTCTGTTTTCGGGCAGCGTCTGTCAGGAACACGCAGATTGACAGGCCATAGATGAGCTAGTGGGATGAGGTCATGCTTTTCCAATGGCCGTGAACAACTGTGATGTATCATCCTGGCTGATGGTTAAACCGTTTATTGTTCCCCCTTATCTCGCAGATGCAGATAGCAGGAATATGTCACTTTGATCAGAGGCTGTTCCAGCAGTGTCACGTGACTGCAACATGGGACTGTAAACCCTCCTGTAATGTAGCCTGGGTTCACACATCTATTTCAAAATAACATGTGACAGTAGCTGTTCTATTTTCATCTGCTGAGGGCAAATGTGTGATTTTTTTTTGTTCTTTTGGTTGTTGCTAGCTTGCTCTTCACTTCAGGCAGCAGAACCTGGCTGTGGGGAGAGGAACTGCACAAACACAGACACACACACAGACACACACCTAACAGTGTGAAGGGTGGCAGGTGTGGAGATCTGCTCTGCTCACTGCTTTGAACAGGCTCTGATGTGCCCTGGTGTGTTCATATAGCATCTTAAATTACATGCAAACTTCACTCTCAAATCCTCACACATTTATGACCAACTATAAAACCAGATAATACAAATTTGAATGCACGAGTAGATATTATGTTCAGGTATCTGCGCTGGTGTGTTTTCTGCTTGGCATTGCCTCATCGCTCTGTGTGAAGAGGGCTTGCGTTGAACACCTGCAGTGCACGCTGCACACATATTGATAACAGAGTCTCCACAAGACGCCATTCTGCAGAGAGAAAGTGTGCAGGGGCGAGAGAGAAAAGCCAAGAGCAGAGGAAGAGAAAGAGAGGGAGAGAAAGCGCCTTTGTGATGGTTTTTACATCTCAATGACCACAGGCTGAGAGAGCATGAACACTATGTCATACGGCTCTCATGCCCCCCACCCCCCCACCCCTCTTTCTCTTTCCTCTTCATCGCTTCTTGTCTTCATGATGTCATCCTCTTAATCCCCCCTTCTTGCTATTCTGCGTCTCTAAACACATCAATTGCAAGGAAACAAAAAGGTGGGAGAACAATTAATGGCTCTGGCCGGGGCCCTGTGATGTTTTCTTCTGTAGTGTATCTGTCTGTGGTCGTAAATAATATTGATCCTGTACACGTCCTTAATATTCACTTCACATCTATCCCTCATCTGCAGCGTGCCTGGACTGGAACACCTCAGTACCTGTGTGGCCGCTGAGCCTTTGTACTCTGCAGTGAACAAACCGTTATCAGGGGCTTCCCCACCTTCTCATCTCCTACACCTGTATTTAACAACGGTGCATTTTACAGTTTAATCCCCAGCAAGCACACTTTCATGTTTTTACACCCCGACAATTCATAATGAATCATCTTTTCCCTCCTCACTATGTATGGAAGCTCGCTAGCCCCAATCCACCAAGGCCTACATCCTCAACATGTTACTCTCCAGAAAGGAATGTTCTCATGAACTTTCCCACACGCACACACGCACACACACACACACACACAAACCCAGGCCACATCACTTCTTCTCCTTTGTGTCCAGGTGGATACACACCTCGTAGTTCTCTTCCCTCTTTCATTCGGCGGACCCTGATCTTCAGCCTCATGTCTGTGTCCTGGAGGTCCGGCCAAAAGCAGTCCTCTGCTGGGGCAATCACCACATCCAGCGGCATCCCCCAGAACACAGGCTCGTCTCTCCCAAACGCACACAGATGGAAATGCTCTGGTGCCTCTTTTTCTTCAGGGATGGAGCTATCAAAGCCCCCTCCCCTCACTTGGCAGCACAAAAAATGTCAGAGCAAACAAACAGAAGTTCTCCTCAAAGGGCTGACGGAGGTGAACCCACAGTTGACCAAACTCCCACTGGCGCCCGAGTGCACGTCAGCTGTTCCAATGTCCAGGCGGTGACCCTCAGAGAATTCACCCGAGCACAGCGAAAACTGGTCCAAAAATGTCTCTGGACAAGCTCCTCAAGTCCAACTGAGGCCAAAATCCCATGCAATGACCACAAAAATCCGGAAAATGCACCCGCGTCAATATTTAGCAATTCTGTGGTTTTTGCAGAAGAATGGCTGCCACGGAGCGAGCCAGCAGAAACAAGAAAAGTGAGTATCCTGTGTCGCTTGTGTGCCACGGCCAGCTGGGATCTGCCTGCAGCTGGTGGACGGAGCGTCGGTGTGTCTCTCTGAGCTTCTATCTGTCTCTGAGCTCACAGCCAGAAGAGCAGCCCACTATTGTTGTGCTGCTTCCCTCTCCTCGTCTCTCATTCGCTCACTTGCTGGTTTACACTCCTCCCTCTCCCTCCCTGCGACCTCCTCCCTCCCTCTCTCTCTCTCTCTCTCTCTCTCTCTGTGTGCAAAAGAGGATGACGGAGCTGCACTCTCTCTCCTCGAGCTCTGGGGGTGAATGAGCTCACTTGCCGTGAGCTCAGACTCAGCCCTCCCTCCCTCCCTCCTGCTCCTCTGCTTCCACCCTTCCACCCTCCCTCTCTTGCGGAGCCAGCACTCCGTCATAGCTAATGTCTAAGGCATGTAACCACATTCCTTACTCACCCAACAAATATGCGGCCACCTAAGGGGCCTAGCTGCAAAGCAGGGATCTATCAGCAGCTATCGTTATACATAACACCCCTGCAGGACGGATTAGTCTCCGTTTTCTGTTTCTTACAGAGAAGTAAAATGCTTAGCGTGATGAAAAGAGACTAGTGTTGACATTAGGCTCCTCAGCAGGAACGAGTGTTTGCATGTTTGGGAACTGGATGTTTCGAAGCAACACGAGACACAGAATCTTGTTTTTCAGAGAGGTGACAGTGAGCGGATCCTTAAGTGGATTGCCGTCGCTGTTAAGCTCATCATATTTCCGGTTCAAGTGTGTTGAGAGCTTACTTGTCTCTGAAGATGAAGGAACGTGAGCGACCTCACCACGCTTCCTGCACTGGTTCATGTCTAACGCGCCTGTGTTTGGACACTGTGTTCTCATTGTTGCGGATGAAAAGGTCGCGAGGAGAGGAGAGGAGAGGAGAAGAGGAGCTAAAGAAAGTGAAGCTCTGGAAGAGGGAGGAGATGGGGAAAGAAACAAAAAGCAGACAATGGGAAGACTAGAGATGATGAGAAGACCAAACAAGCTTGTGGTTGGCAGCCATCATCCATTTGACAGGCCACAGACTCATGGTACTTTACTATGGAATGACAAACATGTCGGCCGCAAGTCCGGCTATGGGAACAAAGCAGCACTCAACCTAACATAACCGCTGGGGGAGACTCAATGGTAACTGAATGTTAACTTGTTTTTAATGCAAATGCAGAGGCCGTAAAAACATTTTTAAAGACGCAAATGCAATAATAACTTTGAAAACAAAGGGGAAATTATTTTTATTCGATACATTTTTATGCACTAAGCACAAAAAGACCTCACAGTATCCGTCAGACCCGTATAATTTATGTAGTGAAGAAAAGATTGAATTGAATTTATTGTGTCTATTTTATTATAATTAGTCCATGAAAGCTTTAGTTAAGGCCAAAGTTTTGTGAGGTCACAGTGACCTTGACCTTTGTCCACTTATATATCTATGTATCAGTTCTTCCCAGTCAGTCCAAGTGAACATTTTCTCCAAATTTAAAGAACTTTCCTCGAAGATTTCCTGAAATATTACAAGGTCTATGACAGGGTGGCAAAACTATAATGTTGCTGTTCACGGATGTCACTGGAATAGAAAGTGAAAAGGTACCGTTAGTAGGTCAATTGTCCTGTCTGCTCAGTCTGAGGTTGAGAGATCACAGTACGCTGATTACATCCAAACCAGGTCAGATGAGCTGCGAGTAAATCAAGTCATCGTGCAGCCGGCCCCTGCATGCTCCAAAAAAGGCAAATAAGCTTACACAAGATGTCTGGTTAGGGGGGCCGGCTGCATGCTGACAGACTGACCTCATCACCACAGACCCCTGGATGATCACACACGGGTGAGAACAGCCTGACGTCACCTTTCTGTTTGACTACGGGTCACTGAGAGCGGCAGCCAGAGGAAATAGGTCACTTTGGTGAAGATGGGCTTTGTAGAAGAAAAAAAAATACAAATCCAGACTGGTTTTGGGAGCGAGTTGTGACTGTGAGCAAACACACACACGCACACTAACACACACGCACACTAACACACACACACACACACACACGCACACAAACACACACACACAGGCACACACACACACACAGACAAACACACACATTGTTCCTCCTCTGCAGCTGGTTGCAGCAGGTGTGGCACTCCATAGTGGTCAACTTGGGTTACTGCACTTCAAAAACACAAATAGTCGCCATGGTTTGTGTCCACGCTTTGTTTGCTCTATGTGTGTGTCAGTGTGTGTGTTTGTGTGTGTGTGTGTCTGTGTGTGTGTGTGTGTGTGCCTGTGGCCCTGAAGCAGGTTTGAAACGCAGGACTTCCTCACACCTGCCAACAGCAACTGAACAAAGTAGCTGTTGGTTGATGTTTTAATGGTCAAAGTCCAAAAGTAAATACCCCGCCCCCCCCAGTCTCTTTCTACCCCGCTCCTCCTCCTCTAATCCTCAGCAGGGTAACAAGGCTCAGAATAGTAGGTGTGTTAATTAGAGGATTACAGCCAAGACACTATAAATGACAGCCAGGCCTTCTTTATTGACGGCACATGTGTTCCCCGCTGTGACAGAAATAGGTGGGACTGTCACTTTGGACACCCCCCACCTCATATCTCTTAGATTTAGAGCGTGCTTTTATGGTCGAGGGCTGGTTACTGGGACGACGGGGGGTTTACACACACAAACAAACACATAGTGACCAACCAAAACAGACAGGGAGATGAGCAGGAGATAGAGGTGCAAGATAGAAAGGGAGAGGATGCCTGAGGGGCCTTAGAGACCAGGAAAACATGGAGCAGCACTCCGAACAAGGTGTGTTTTAAATGGTGCAAACAGGGTCTGGACACGGCTCGTGCACAAGGCAATGAAAGTTAAAGCTTTTAGATGTTGGAAAGTACGTCTCTCTTTCAAAGTCAGTGTTAATCTCTGCACCAGACAACTGCTGGGTTCAAAGATCATCTATTTACATGTGTTTATTAAATCATGGTGCAAGTATCATGAATGCAAATCTTCTATGTACTGAAATAGCAGGTGAGTTATGGAAACTGTAAGATTTATTTCTCTGTATACACCTTATAAATATCTTTATGTACTTAAAGGTATTTAATATTATGTTTTGTACCTTAGTAACACAAACATATAATGAATAACATCAAACACCTTCTCAATAATAGAGTGAAAAGAGCGACTTCAATCTCCGTTTGACAGTGGACTTTACTGTATCTATTCTAACACGGAAATCAAATGTTATTGTATTGAGGACTATAAATTAATTCATATCTTTACTATAGATTAATCTGCAGAGTATATAAGCATAAAACATCTACTCTGGACGCTAGTGACACACTATAAGTTCTGATTTCAAGAAATGTTCCTGATAAAATGAAGCTAATCCGACCGATGCAAATAATTATTCCTAACAAAAACCCTATACAGATATTTATTATTATAATTCAAATCTGCCAGGTGTGTTTGCACTAGAGTCATAAAATAATTCAAACATTGTAATCAGGGCAGTTCCCCACTTCCTTCCCGAGTGAGACAGGCAGCGACAGGAGCGTCATCCTACACCACAGATCATCTGTCAGGACACCACGGGAAAGAGAGACGTCATTCTCCGGATAGGGCAGGTTAGGGTGATGAAGAGTGAGTTAATGTGTGTGTGTGTGTTTGTTCATCTTGTGTGTGTGTGTTGCAACCATGTGTGAGTAGGATGATCCCTACAAGGTGAGATGAAGACATAAGAGGACATTGCTGCAGGCGGCAGGGACCTGGCAGACCGTTATCTGCACTAATATGCATAAACACAAGCATATGTGCCCGTGCACAAGTGTGTGTCTGTCTCTGTAGGTACATGCATATTGGTGGTGCGTGTGTGTGTGTGTGTGTGTGTGTGTGTGTGTGTGTGTGTGTTGATAATGCTGGTTGTCAGGGGATCAGTAACAAGGCTGCTCTTGCAGTGATGTAATACCCACCGGCGAACACAGCTGCCATGCCGGGGGGGTGAGGTAGTCACCAGGGGAGATAGAGAGAGCAGAGGATGGATGGAGGGTATAGAGAGAATCAGTGTGGGGGAGGCACACAGGAGGGTGAGGTGGTGGGTGATGGGTGCTGGAGGGGAGAGGGGGTTGATGAATCCATGGGGGAACTGTAGCTGAAATGATGTGGGTCAATTCTCAAGGGGACATTAGTCGGAAGGTGTCACGTGCACACACACTACATACAAGATCATGTTATGGAAATTATAGTTAATTTATTGTTGGTTTTGATATTTATTGCTCTAAAACAGAGAACTTTGGCAAAACAAAGGTTATAAAATGCACCAAAATGAAGTATTGCACTGACGGAGGCAAGTGTTAATATTTTGTCCGACTTCCCTCTCCCACCCTACAGAGCTTCCTACTCCCCTTTCAGACACATAACAGGAGCTCTGATTGAGAGATAAGGTCAAAGAGAAAGGTCAAGGAGGTGTAGACAAGGAAGAAATCTGAGGACGACTGAGGAAAGAGCTTTTCAGATCTAAAGATTATACCGGAGGGAGGTTTAATGCGATTTAAGGCAGCAACTACTTGGGGATGTGTGTGTGTGTGTGTGTGTGTGTGTGTGTGTGTGTGTGTGTGTGTGTGTGTGTGTGTGTGTGTGTGTGTGTGTGCTCAAGCAGGAGATAGTTTCATCTCTATCCGTGCAGCCTGGAGGGAGGCTTGCTTGCATCAGTAATGCAGCGGACCCCCTGCTCTCCACGCAACTTAACCCCCCGGAGGAACTCAGCACTCGGGGCTGCTGCACCAGTAAATCTGCCTCACTGGCAAGAAATTGGTTTACACTACACAGAAATATATACACTCAGTTGAGCAGACCCACACACACACACACACTAACACACGCATAGAGAGGAAAGAATAGGGTGAGCTATCAAACACACCAAGGGGGGTTTTCAGGACCAGACGGGCCTTCATAAACCAGATGAACTACTTAAAAATCCCAGTTGGATATGTTCAGTAGTGTGTGTGTGTGTGTGTGTGTGTGTGTGTGTGTGTGTGAGTGTGTGTGTGTGTGTGTACTGTAGGGGCACTGGCAAGATGAATATGAAATGCTGCTGGGTACCTCAGGCATGTATATAAGGTCTTTTCATTACCGATGAGCATATGGAGTGAAAGTTCATTTTCACCCATAACAGAGGTTGTGTATATTGTGTATATACTGAGTTTGTAATACATTGTGTTCCTGTGTTGCCTTGTGCAGGAACCATGTGTATTAGCGTGCAGAAATGATCACTCTGCTCTCGTCTGATTTCCCCGGAGGCGAGTTTGTCTTCACAGGTTCACTTGAGCAGAATGGATGAACGGTTGTTTCAATCTGAATGCTAATCGCTCAAATTGGTTCCTTGCAGCACTCGAATGCATCGACACACTAGAAACACATCTCGCATCTCTCATTGTTTCTCTCATGCTGGCAACTCTGACACACACACACAAACACACACACACACACACTGTAGCTGTGGGACAACCATGATGCTCTGACAGAGAGAAGCTGACTGCAGATCAGTTTGTGTTTAATGCCGCTGCGACACACGGAACGACAGGCAGGTCTCAGATCAGTACCGTGTTAATTAGCTCCTATCAGCGCAGCAGGCAGGCTGACAGACACAGTGCTGGAGGCCGAGCCATCTGGTCCGCTGCTATCTACACACACACACACACACACACACACACACACACAACACACTCCTCAGTGTCTACCAGCATCCTGTCTACCTGTCTCACAATTAGCTCAGCCCGTCTCAGACAGTACCAGGGTGTTTCTCTGTCCTCTGTCGGGCGTCTGTCTGCGCCTGTGGCTGAGCATCATGATGAGCTTCCTCAAATATTCTTTTACACAACAAGTATTATCGCATCGGGAGAAGGAAATATGAGTCAGAAGTGACGGAGACGGACTCAGTTTTTCCACTTCCCCCAACCAGATATCATAACTATTATTTTTTATTCTGGAAAAAGGAAGATTAATTATAGGATTTGTTAAAATTTTCCAGCAAGATAGAATTTAAAATTTATGTAAAAAGATTTCGGTGAAAAACATAGTTAAAGATATCAATTTAAAGATAACCACATTACAACAACACATTACTGAGCTTGTAGTCATTCAGCAGCGTCCTCTCACACATTCTGCAGATGAAAGGCGTTGCACCCGGAGGGCCGGCATTTAGGCAAACAAGACATGGTGACAGCGGCTATCGCTACACTGGATCAGCTTTCCTGCCATTACAGGCTCTTGGGACCGAGTATGTGTGTGTGTGTGTGAATGTGTCACATCCACAACCCGACAGTGACATCACTCCGACAGCTACAGAAGAACAATAGAGAAGGAATGACGTGATGCCATGACAGGAACTGGACAAGCTGCTGCTGTGTGCGCCTTGCCAACTCCTTCATGATGATTTAATATGATTTTTAAAGCCTTTTAAAATATAAAGAAACAAACACATGTTCGAGATGTCTCATGTTTGTACACATGCTGAAATCCCTGGGCATCTCCTCCGTTCAACCCAGGGAGCCCTGATGTCACTTTTATCAGAAACAGGAAATGATTGCACAACACAAAGGGAAATGGCCCGTCTCTGTGCTGCCTTCATCTGTGTATCTGTGTGTGTTGGAGAGTCTCTTCAGTGTGTGTCCATGTGTGTGCAGAGGGGGAGGACAGCAGAAATTACCGGGAATGATCACAAACTGTTACGATCCTTAATTTGGGGCCTTGGGCCTGCCTTGAATGCCAAAATTAGCCTGTTGCCATGGCGATGGAAAAATCTCCCGCCTTTATCAGGAAGCCGCAGCGGCCCCTGAGGTTCAGGCCAAAAGTCTGTGTGTGGTCAGCACGTATTTACGGTAATAGGTCCTCGGTTACAAGTCTGTGTACATACCAGGAAAAGTGTTAAAACTGGCGAAGATTAAAACTTTTCGCTCTGCTACAGGAAACTAGTCGCCCCCCCCACTTCTACCAGCGAGCCTGGAAAAAGAAAATCCCCTCTTTTTTGGGAGGAAAATAATTAGTAAACTGCACATTTAAATAGATTTTCTCAGACTGTAACACACTTCATATGGCTGCCAAGACACACAACCTCATCCACATGGCGGTGGTGGAGTCTATATCAGATGAAAAAGAAGAAAAAAAACATGGCAACCCAGGAGGTAACTAAGGAAGCAGCGCGACGGCATACCAGAGATAAAGTGCATCAAAGACGACACAGCGATAAACAGGAATCCACCATTGTTCCCGGGAATGACGGTACGACAGGAGTGGCAGTGGGCCGTCCGAGCATTAATGGAATCTGGTGGATGCGGGCCAGCTGCGAGTAGGATAAACGAGCATAGTTGTGCGCTGCTCCTATTCCCTTTCTTCTGCCTTTGGAAATTTCCACTCCACATGTGTGTGAAGAGACATCAGGAGAAAATGCCTCCGTTGTAAACTGTCGGCACTGCAACCAAACTACCGTGCCCTTGGCCCAAATTCATGGTGAGGTTCGAGTTATGAGGTGCTGATGGGGGTGTAGCACGGAGAGGGGTGGGGGGGGGGGGGAAACGGCCTGGGATAGCACGCTGTTCAGCTTCAGCTCCTGTTGACCCGATGTGTTGACACTGCCTAGGTAACAGTTTAAACAAACTATTTTTATTCCATCCTGCATGAATGCACGACCGGGGTGGGTTGGGATCTTCAAAAGGTCTCTAGATAGATTCCGAATGCAGCAGGAGCCCGGAGGTATGCACTGTGAATGCACTGTATACACAACGCAGCTTAAACAACTGTGGATTTAGGGCAGTGTGGAACAAGCACTGTCCCACAGGAGTTTGCAACCACATTCACTCTCGATAAAACTGCATCTCGAATGAAAGGAGATGAAAGGTTGTCGTGCATGTTCTGGATTAAAGCCTAAGGTCTATATTTAAGGCTTCTCACAATGCACCATGTGTGTGTTTGTATCCAACAACAAACAAATACTTCACATTTTATGGTTTATTTTTATGAGCCTGAGCCTCATAGCTATAAATATATATATCAACCCATTTGTAAATGCTATACAAAAGTGTCACTTGACAACTTTTTCACGGAACTACACCCTCTTAGTGAGATATCATTTTATTCACCAGAGACTTCAGATCACTTTCATTATGTTGCAAATTTACATTTTATGTGTTTGATGGCATAAATGTGGTTGCTCTTTGTTCTGTCTGCATACAATACGTTTAAAAATATGGTGCGCACTTTGCCTTTAAGTACATCTGAGCTTAGATTTCAAGTGTGTTTGTCTTTGCTGAAGTCTCGAGCCCTCATATCCGTCCGCACTACTGAGATTGTGTCACATATGCATGGTCTTGGGAGGACATTTTATCCTGCTTATAAATACTATGTTTCACTGTGTGTGTGTGTGTGTGTGTGTGAGTGTGTGTGTGTATTACCCATGTTGTTTGGCCTTAAGGTGTTTGGTTTACACAGTCACATTATTGGGATTTGTCTTCATTATGGGGAAGTCTACATCATTAAAAATCATTACATTTTAAGGATTTGAAGCAGGTTAGGTTAGGTTATGGATATGATTCGGTTTAGATTTCGGTTAAGATTAGAGTAAGTGTGTGTCTGTGTCTGTGTGTGTGTGTGTGTGTGTGTGTGTATTACCCATGTTGTTGGGGCCTTAAGGTGTTTGGTTTACACAGTCACATTATTGGGATTTTTCTTCATTATGGGGATGTCTACATCATTTAAAATCATTACATTTTAAGGTGAAGCATGTTTTAAGGTTAGGTTATGGATATGATTAGGTTTAGATTTCGGTTAAGGTTAGAGTAAGTGTGTGTGTGTGTGTGTGTGTGTGTGTGTGTGTGTGTGTGTGTGTGTGTGTGTGTGGGCCCCCAAATTCAGCAAGGGATTCTAAGTGATGGAGGAGAAGGGAAAGAGGAGCAGGAGCAGTGAGATCACATCATGCTGGAAACATTTGGCAACGGCTCACATAAACACACACGCACGCACAAGCATGCACGCACACAGATGCACGCATGCACATACACACAATCGCTGGCCTGTTTTTTGTTCTCCGGTTTTGAGGGAAAGAAGGGGAAAATGACATCAAGCTCATCATGTGAGGCCAGTGAGACAGACGGAGGGGGTGAGAACACTGGCAAAAACAGAACATTGTTACATAAAAAATCCTCTCAGTTCAGGCTGCGTCTGGACCCTGTTACTTAATTTCGTGTGTGTATGTGTGACTGAGGGAGTTTGTTCTTATGGGCATGCATTTCCTCATATGCGGGACTGTGCGTGTGCAAGTTTAAGCATTTACACACCGACTCATCAAGGTGTGCGGAGGAAATCGGAGCTGGTTAAATAGCTGCAGAGTGACTGTTTGCAGAAAACAGAGCATGAAGTCACTGTGCGTCTCCGTGGCTTCTTAACGTCTGCAGCACTTTACAGAGCACGGAGGTGATGTCATAGATATTTTTGTGGGGCCATTTTCTTTGACCTTTGTCCTCCCTCAGTGCCGGCTGGGGTGGGGTGGGGTGGGGTGGGCCTGGTGTGAGTGTGTATGTGTGTGTGTTTGTGTATCTACAAGCCAGGGTGAGAGCACCGAGGCCACTGGCGCCAGATGTGACGACCGCAGGAGTCTGGGCCTAAAAATAGAGCTCTGTTCTCAGCACCGTGAAACAGAAGAGGAGAGAGGAGAGAGGGAGGAGGAGGAGGAGGAGGAGAGAAGGGGAAATGGAGGAATAAGGAGGGTGGGGGTTAAAAGAGGCTGAAGGAGAAGTGGAAGGAGGGATGGACAGGAAGGCGAGGTCATTGAGAATAATGTGTCAGATCTCCCCTGGGAAGGTGAGCTCACCTCCTAATGGCACCACTGGCTCCTTCTCAATGAAATCATTGATCTGCAGGACCCCCCCACAGCGTAATGGAGAGAGGTCAGATGGAAGGTAACAGGGGCGAAGAGAGGGGGGGGGGCAAGGAGGTGTAGAAAGGGCAGGCTGGGAGGTTACAGACGCAGGAGGAAAGAGGAAAGGCAACGAGTGGAGGAGGGGCCGAGCATGGACCTCAGGCACGCACGTCCATTATTATTGTGCAACCTCTCTGACTAAACACAACAACACCTGGAATATGATAAATAATCACTCGCAAATTATTTACAACTCGATTGAAAACTTCAAACCTGATCACTAGGCAGAGACTCAAGATGCAGATGCACAGGCAGCACATCTGGGCGTCGAGTTAATGCAGGAGACAAAATTCAGGATGTCGATGTGAATTGTGTAGACCAATATGCAGGTGTGTGCGTTTGTCATGGTCGAGTTGTGTCTCTCCTGTCGGACTGGTTCAGAGGAGGTGGAGACGTTCAGCTCGGATGAGGCTGACAAACACTGCACAGGTCAGCATGACCGCCTGTCTCACTGAAAAACCTCTTCGACCACACACAACTCCGACTGACACACACACACAAGTGGATGTGAATATGCAGCCAACTGAACGCCTCCTTACAAACACAAGTGAGTGTGTTACCTCATCTCCAAAGCTCTCCTCCGGCTATTTTGTCTTTGTTTGTTTCCTCCTAAATGCACTTTCAAACTTTGCCTCGTGCACGCGCTACTTCATATGCACATATTCATGCAGACATGCGCATGCACACAAAAACATGAATACACACAAATGCACACTGACACAAAAAGACCTCCTCATTGCAGCTCATTGGAATGTGTCTGTGAACGGCTGCATTGTGAGATTCGGTCTCCCACCATTACCTCACCTCCTCAGCTTCTCTCTGATGCACGCGCACACGCACACACTCACACACAAACGCACACACACGCGCACTGTCTCCCTGTTGTATAACTGCACAGAAGAATGACACGTAACTGAATTGACCTTTGTACCTCTGTCGGTGCAGTCACACCCTAACCTGATCTCATCAAAGCCCCAGGGTGCACAGCAGCTCCTGTGTGTTTTGAGTGCGAGGATGTGTGTGTGTGTGTGTGTGTGTGTGTGTGTGTGTGTGTGTGTGTGTGTGTGTGGGTAGGTGAGAGAGAACAAGAGGCACCTTTCATCTCCTAATACCTCTCATCAGTGTGTCATCGCCATGTCTCGTCCTGTGTTCTTATGACTGAGCTGGCGGCCTGACAGCCTGAGAGTGAACATGCTGACCCGTAAAATAACAAAACAGTTTCCCGGTTACGTTCAACATACAAACACTGCAGTAAAAATGATTTACTGCCCCTCATAATGTACTTGGACAATAAATGATACAACTGTTAAACTGAATCTCCTCCCTCTTCATCAACCTTGTCCATAAAGTCTTTAGCATGAAGCACACCTGTATTTAAATACGATTAGACGTCGGCACTATGCAGTATGGAATGTGGAACTGCTCAATCGTCACTGAACCTGTTTAAGTTACGCATGAGAGGCGGAGGTCAGAGGTCAGAACTACACACCTTTCTGTCTATCTGGATTACAAATTGTGAATGTATAGTTTGGTTGATTGCTAACTAGTTTTACTGTTAATTATTCTATAGGTTTTTTTGTGATAACTGATTCATCATTTGGTCTTTAAATGTCAGGAAACAGTAAAGGAAGTTCTGGATACTTCCTTCCAACAACAAATCCTTTCAAAATAAATCTGTGGATGAAATGCTTGTTTCAGCTCTAATAATTAGAGATAATGCTGGAGCGTATGTGAAGTCACATGAGTTCAGATGTCCTGTTCATGCTTCCTTCCAACTCTGTCAAGCAGAGACTCATCCGGCTCGTGCCTTCATCACTGCATCCCTCATCTCTATCTCATTTCCTTGTGCGTCGCCTTTTTCCCACTCGCTGCGTCTCTGTGACCCACCGCTGTGACACTTTGGTGGTAATCCTGCGAAAAGCACTGGCAGATGGTGCTAGAGAAGATTGGGTGCAGTGTTGCACATCTGCAAACACACACACACATACATGAACACACATACACACACGCACGCACAAACACACAAAAACCTTTTATACTTGTTTTTCATTAGTTTTTTTTAAATTCTCGGCTGTCAGCTTACAGCACTTTGACAAAATTTGTGTGCTATGAATAAAATGGTATTTTTATCACCACCTCCCGTCCTCTTGAAACTATTATCCAACTTTCTCTTCATCTGAAGAACGTCACAACATTTTCACTCTTTCTCCTTCTCTCTTTTCTCTGATTATTATACTTTCTTTTCGGTCACTGCAGCTTCCTCGGCTACACGACTTTCGGATGCCAGAATCAAAAAGTTTCATCTTGGAAGGAACACGTCAGAGCTGATGTGACGCATTATAAAGCTAGACAGTTGGCACCAGCTAACATACCACCTAGCTACACACGAGCACACAGTGTTGTCTTTTTTCGGGGGGACTGTGTGCTGCAGATTGGTGGGAAACACGCAAACTTTAGAGCCACTGGGGAGGCAGCTGGCTCCAACCAAGAGATGTTCTCCTCCTCTACAAAACACACACAAACACACACACACACACAAAGAGTCAGAGCTCTGAAAAAGGCAAGAGACATCAGCCTGAGCTCCAACTGGGTGAGATCATTGCTGTGGTAAAAAATAAAAACCTCCTACATGTCCTTAGAGAACCACGTTTCTCACAAACACTTTCACACAGTTCATGAAGACGTAACACAAACACACACACATGCAAACACGCATGATCTCAGCATGCACGTGATTTCATGTGCACATAAATTATTTCCAACAGCCAGAACTGCCACATCCGGTTTAAATATATATATGTTTATATTTTTAAACTAAACACAGAGGGCGAGTCATTGGTCACACACATTACTTGAGTCATTCACAAGACAACAATGGCTCTATTGGGACGCAGCTCCATGACATCATCTACATGTCGGAAGTGGCGTGCTCACGGAGCCTGACTTATTGATTATCTGTGAATGGAGAGAAATCTTAGAGGAGCCAGTGATTGTTTTTTGGATCAATACATTCCCAGTACATGCACTTAGGTTGTGTAACATGCTACTCGAGCAGCTTATCTGCCAATCTCCGCTTGATTAATTGTCCCAGTTTACACTGGTTGAATTCATTATAAATCGCTGTAAGACAAGAAAACAGATGAAAATCAAAAATCCACATTAGAAATGTTTTTCTCTGCGAGACTCATCTCTCTTTGGAAATCCTCTTCCCCTCAGGCAGCAAACTTAGTGATATTTTTTTAATTCACCCTATCCATCCCATTTATGGATTATTTTCTTTTCTCCACTCTATCTGACCCGCTCCCCTTCCCCGTCCCCACTGTGTTATCCCTTGCATGATTTGCAGTGTGAGTGTACTGTGTGCCTGAGTGTGTGTGTGGTCCGCATGTGTGAGGCTGAAAATAAGTCGTCAGTCAGATATGAAGTCATCACAGGAATTATTAGCATCATAAATCAGAGGCTCGGTAGAGGGGGGTGGAAAAGAGGGCGGTAAGGGAAGAGGGGGAAGAGGGAGGGTAAAGAAAAGAGAGATATTTTATGGTACCTTGAAACTTTAACAACGTGAGAGGAGGAATAAAAACTAAATTAAGCCACGGATGAGGGGAAAGAGACAATTATTAATCAGTTAATCTATCTGGCTTTTTGTTCCCCATTAAATATCAGAAAAGAGTGAAATATGACCATTAGAAAATTCTTTAAATAATTATAAAAAATATCCTCCTTGCATGTTGGAGGTGGTTGGTCTGTGAACACGACCCCGGACCTCAACGCTTGCTCGTTTCAGGAACCTGACGAGTGTTACCCTGAACCATCAGGGAATGCTTCATTGGAAAAGGATTGCAAAAGGATTGCAAAAGAGAGAAGCGTTCACCTGTCGTCACATAAGACGTAAACTGGTCTGAGTCACTATGTGCCTGCTGCCTGGCAAAACAAATTCCTGGTTGCAGGAAATCCAGACCGGACGAGGAAACTGTTCAAAATCCCTCATACATAATTCCCCCTCTTACATAACTTACATCATCCCGTGAAAACTCTGCATTGTCTTTGACACACAAGCAGATCCTGCAGCACTCAGTCACATGACGTCATGATGCACGAACGCATGCATGCAAGCAAGCGAGCGTGCAGACGTGTGTACACGCAACACCCTCCATCTGCCCACCCGCACACACACACACACACACAAATAAAGTATCACGCCTGCACAGACACTGGCTGCTAGCTCCACTGACCCCAATATTACAACAACCCAAACAACAGCCAACGCCATTGGCTGAGTCCTCTGAGGGAATATTCTCTGCCACTGTTGTCGTGGAAACAGCAGAAAAGCGGGGACAGGAATGGAAGGAAAAAAAAATCTCTTTTTTTTCCCTCACAAGAAAAATGTAGCATGAGTGAGCGGAGGAGACTGATGAAGAGGAGGAGGAGGTAATCGCTGACAAGGGGTCTTTCATTAAGAAGGGAATGATATCCGATAAAAAAAAAATCCAGGATTTCAGAGACAATCAGAGTATGTGTGTGTGTGCGACACTGAACATTGTTGTGTGTGTGCATACAGTATGTGTGGGTTTGCCCCAGCCGAAGCATGCGCTTAGTACATCTCTGTGACTGCAACTAATTGTGGAGCTGGGTGCTTTGAGGCAATCCTCCTCAGCATCTATGAATGACTCATGAAAAACGCGCTAATCTCCACAGCAGCGGGTGAGGGCTGAGAGGAGCAGGAGAAGAATGGGGATGTGGGGGGGTGCGGAGAAGAGAGCAGAGATTTGCCCCTGCCCTCTTATTTCCAATCTTGACTGAGGCAGATTACGCTCTCCTTTCTGCACAGACACTTTTGCGGTGGATTCATAAGCCTCCGCTGGTGACTGTGTGTGTAATGTCATCCCTCAAAAAGCTGCAGTCACCGAAATCGAGATGTTATTAACTCAACGAGGCTATTAACAAGTCTTGCCGGGGCTCAATTATAAGTCTTAGAGTGCTTAGTGGACGCTATGACAGGATAATAAGTGCGGTAAATAAGTCCAGAGGATTGAAGTTAAGCTTGAGCTTCGTTTCAGTGACGATGGGGGAAGAGAACGACTCCGGGGAAGCTTAAACATCAAAGAGTCATCAGAGAGGCTTTGTGTCCACGTAGCGTGATTTCATACTTGCTCCTCTTCCTCCTGTCTCAACACAAACCTGTAAACCTGTGAAAGTCTGACGTCGGCCGATTAAAGAAACGAGAAACAACAATAATGTGACTGAGGAGAGGAACGCTTTGTCGAGCTCATCAGTGACATCTGCTGACCAAACTATGCCACGACAAACAACTCCATTCAAACCAGCACAGGGATGAAGGACACACACACACACCAGCAACACAACTTCTGCTCACACCACCATCATCCTCCACACACACTCTCGTACCGGTGAGCAGGGAGACTTTGTGGAAGGTGGCCTCCAGCTTCCCCATGAGAATGTGCACGAAGCCGTCTTTGGACAGATGCCCCGCCTCTTTGGAACTCTGGTCATAAACCACCACTTCCTGCTTCCTGCCAAACTCCACCTGCACAAAAGGATAAAACAACAAGGAAGAGAGTCACGTTGATTATTCATAAGTGGAAAACATGTCATGCATCCTGCGCAGACAGGGATCTAACATCTATCTGGCATTTATGTTCTTGTAGTTCATAATAGGAACTGGACATATCTTGTCTTGGCTGAGTGAGCCAATGAAATTGTTACAAGACGTTCCGGCAATAAACACAATTGACCTGCTGCAGGGATCAGACCTACAGTTCTCTAACCCTGGGAAAGTTTCTCTGAACATGTGACCACTTTGCTGCATTAGTTCCCGGATGCAGCAACAAGGAAAAGAAAATGAACTTATAAACACACCTATGGGAGTTTTGAGAAAAAACCACCGGCTCTGTTGATGTCGGTGATTCCAGCCGTCAGCACGAGGAAGTAGAGGTGATTTTTTTGAGTCAGATAGATTCACGAATAATTCATGAGCGCTGTGTACTGCACCATGCTGCTGTGACTCTGATGTTTAAGGTGGAGATACTGCAAAGAGAATTGTTTGTCGTAACAGTAAAATCATAAAAAGTGGCTTCACTGTACGTTTGTCCATATCTGATTACTGTGATGCTGTTTGTATGAAGCTTCTGAGAGAAATGAGAGGATATGAGCAAGCTCTGTTGTGATGAATGTGTGTGTGTTTGCAAGAAACAGTGCGTGCATGTGCTAGTTTGCCAGGCCTGTGTGTGCGTGTGTGTGTGCGTGCGTGTGTGTTGTTTCCCCATGTTGTCAGGCAGGCTTTGGTCACATGACCATGAGGCAGCGCCTACTGCAGCTATGAATCACTGCATCGTTGAACCGCCACTGGACAGGAGAGGAGAGGGGAGGGCGAGCAGGAGGGTGGGAGGGATGGATCGAGAGGAGGGGGGGGGGGGGAGATGGAGATGAGATGGAGAAAGATACAAGAGGGAATTGAAGAAAAGGATAAAGAAAGACCTGAGGTGGGGGAAAAGGGGGCAGGTGGAGGAGGGGAGACGTGATGAGACAGGACGACCCACTGTCTTTGTTTACCTCAACAACCTCCCTCCTCTAAAACACGTCTGTTAGCTTCGAGGCAAAAATCGAACGCTTCCCAGCTCGTTCCTCACCCTCTGTGTGATGAACGACACCTCGGGGATGAGAGCTCTTGGTATACACGGCGACACGGTATGCATGGAGTGCGACTGATTACGTTTTCTGCTTATAGAGCAGCAGTAGCAGAGCGCTCTGCTACAGGTAATTCAGACATTCAGCCTCTAAAGTCTGAATGGAAGCAACTCGGGTCCAAGACACCAAGTCTGACAAGAGAACATGAAAAGCAGAGGAGGGAAACTCTGATCTGCAGCATCAGGCACCATGTACGTACAAGATATGGATAATGTAGGTGTGTATGTATCAATGAAAGGTATCAATGATGAGCTAATTTAAAATACAAATAGTTTACCCTTTGTTTTCTTTCTTTCTTTGTTATTAAATATTCATCTTAGTGTCTTTGTTTTAAGTCCCATCCATCTTTACTAATCCTGGATAATTTTGTTTTATAATCCTAATGGGATTAGAACTAGTTTGAGAGCTTGATCTCAAAGTTTGGGGATAACAGGCTGCACATACAAATGCACACACAACACAGCATATACTCATGTTAAAATAGAAAAATGAATCACTCTGTTATTCACTGTCGAACAAGTTCAGGTTCAACAGTGAGTCATTCTTTCCCGCTTAACATTTTCAAAATGTATGTTATGTTAAGTATATGTTATGTATCACTTCTCCTTTGTCTCTACAGCAGTTACTGCCACCAGCAAGTAGAAATGGGAAGAAGTGATTTCCGGCAGTGTAGCAATTTAGCAATATTTCATGCTGGAAAGTCCCACAAGTGAAACATTGAAGTTTACCATGTGGAAGGTTTCAGTTTCAAGAGGAGTGATCTACATCTTATTCTCTGCAAAGGGTTTAACCTGAGACAAGCCTCATAACCATGATAGCAATCATCACTTTTAAAATACATCTCTCAACATTTTTAAATACACCAGTATGGGATCAGTACTTGGTATCGGCCGATAAACGGAAAGTCTAGGTATCTAAATTGTTATCTGGAAGGGGGTAATATCCGTTCTCGCTATGTACTTACCAACTAGCATTCCATTTAGGTTTATGAGGTTTGTATTGGGTTGTTGATAAAATATTAAAATTCAGCTTAAGAGGTCAAAATATTGTATATTTAAAACTCCTTTGCGACCCTTGGAAGATTATTTCTGGCAGGATGAAATAACAACTTCTCTCATCCTCTTTGAAAACAGAAAAAAAAAGCAGCCTATAAATAGCAGTCTATATTTAAGTGTGTGTATGAATACAGATAGTGGGAGATGAGCTTCACTTATGATTTTGTGTGGATGCTGCTGGACTAAAGCTAAGACTATGATGCAGTGTTAGAGGTCAATGACCCAGGGGAGCATGGGACTGGCTGTCAGACTGCAGCAGCGCCTCTCTGCAGTGCTGCAGCATCACCACTGTTCCTACTGCACTGGCCCCACCGCTCTGATGCATGCACATTGCAGGTAAAACAAGGAATGCCCCAGGCAAAGAGAGAGAGGGGCGATGGAGAGAAACAGAGGTGAACAAATGGGGGAGAAGGGGATCATGGAGGAAGGTTGAGGATCTGGAGGGAGGGGTAACGAGGAGGAGGAGGAGGAGGAGGAGGAGGAGGAGGGTGCAGAGAGGGACAGAAGGTGGCACTGCAAGACCAACTGCGACAATCCCACTGCAGCCAAGATTTACTTTTAACAATGTGAAGGCTGGCATCTCAGCGGGTCATTAACAAGGAGCGGTCAGAGGAGGGAGAGGTTATTTTACTCCTGTCATTTGCAAAGGGAGTCAACAAGAAACTGCAAGGAACGTCGGAGACAGAGCAGATGAGATGCCTTTCAGTTTCGTGTTGATTATGTGAAGTTACGAGAGAAAATATGAAAAAATGGACGTGTTGCACAAGAAACAGTGAGAAGTCCCTGCAGCTTTCTCACTGACCCCGTGTCATAAAACATAAAAGTCAAGGCTCTTCTGTAGGGACACACATTAACACTCCATGACAGGCGCCCTGAAGGATGACTGAACAAAGAACACATACTTCTGGTCCTGATAGTAAATGATGGGTAGCCTGGCAACAAAAGCTAAATGTGGAATTGTGGTAGCCCGCAGCCTCCGCATACAGTAAGTGCTTGTGTAAGAGGGAGAAACATGGTTTCCCCTGACCCCAGCAGTATCTACTGACCAGCGACAAGGTCATGTGCTGAGCAGGACAGTGTGTGTGTGTGTGTGTGTTTGTGATCTGTGACACAATATCAGCACAAACAATCTAAAAATGGCCCAGCACATTCATTAAGTGCAGCCTGGGACCTCTCAGTGCGTCCTCTCTGGGAAGTCCCGCTGAAAAAGAGTCGAGTGCGGTTTGAACTCTCGTTGACCAACGGGTGTTTCCAGCTCAAACTATGCATATAAAACCGTGCGGAGCCGGACAATAAACACGAGAGGAAAATACCGTGCATTTTGTTGTCACAATCGTTTTTTAACGGGGTCACAAGGTGCCACACCTCCCACTACATACAGTACATTGCATACTGATAGAGGACCTGCTGCAGCCGGCAGTGACCTCTCCGAGCAGTTCATGTTTCGGTTTAAGACGGAGTGCGACATATACGACTCTCCACTGTAAAGATTCCACCCCGGGGCCAGATGATGTCATTGACTGGCACTGGCAGCTGCCACTTCCATGCATGCTCCAGTAGGTGTGATGTGTGTCATGGAGCTCCTGTACTCCTACCCTTATGAGGACCAACGACAAAATGAGAGTTAGGTTACGGGTTTAGCAGCAAGTTGAGGATTCGGATGAACGGGTAAAGGAATGAAGGCCATCAGTGGAAAGTACAGTATTACGATCGTGCGTGTGTGTGTGTGTGAGGGGGGGGGGGGTTCAGACAAGGATGTGAAGATGTGGCAGGGTGGTGAAAGTCCCTGATGTGTGTGCAGTGTGAGGTCACCACGGATCATTTAGGAGACGTGGTCACCTGATCTGGTCACACCCTCTCACCGCTGAATGTCAGAGGACCTTTAACACACACATGTACACACCAGGTCCCACACAGGTTACACACTCAGACGCAAGTAACGCCTCCATACATTTACATAGAAGTATTAAATATCTCAGTGCTCCTCAGCCATCCTGTCCCAGGCTCACACACACAGTCTGAAGTAAAAGGGCACATGCATGCTGCAGATCCGGTTCTACCGCGCTAATTCTCCTCACTTTGAATGGAATCAAAACCACATTTTATATCTGCAAATCATCTCCGACTCTTTTTCCGTCTTTCCTCAACATCCTAAAAATGTTTTTATACACATGTCACTACCGCTTCACGGTGCCGTACGTTACGTCTGAAACTATACACACTGTGTGAGTATGTGTCCATATCTAACAGGCGGATCTTTAAAACAAACAATGATTCATGTCATGACCTCATCAGAGCAAACACATGACATATCCGGCTCTGGAGAAAAATCACCAGCAGCTACAGTGTTTTTGTTTGAACTTGGCAACTTGGAAAAAATGTGAATGAAACAGACCAAAAGAAAATTTCCCTTGAGTTTGCCCTCCGGGTAATCTGGCAAGCAATCCACGCAGTGAGTCATCAAGTTCCCAGTTCTGCAGCTACTGTCAAGGCCGATGACACATGAAAGACTCGTGTGCTGTCCTTTATTTTGAAATACTGTAACTGCAATTACTGGAAACTTCTGTATTCAGAACAATACTATTGCGGAAACTGCTTCGTGTTTTTCCAAACACATGATCAGTGTCTATACCGTGTCTGACATTTTATCATTGTTTCCTTCAACATTGTCGCAGCAGTTACACTCGCATTCGATTCTTCAAAGCTATTTTGAATTTCCCAACGTGAAACTTATCATTACAGAAAGTCTGAAAGGAGGGTAAACACAATGGTGCATCATCATTGCATAAATGCTCCAGTTGGTCAAATGGAGTTTCCTCCTGTGCTCGTTCAATCCTGACAGTTAATATCACAGTCGAGATCAAAGGCCCGTCATCTGGCTCGCTTTATTTATAAGTGGCCATTAAACCAGATAATGGCTGCACTTTATTATCATGACAATTAAGTTGTATCACAACACTTGAAGACAAAGTACAGTGTAATTACGAGTGTGAGTCTTTAAGACTTGAAAAGCACAAAAATTAAATGTGCAAGTATGAATGATATAGTTTCATTATGAATCTAGAATGGCACTGAAAGCACGTATATCCACCAAGAAACACTCACAGATATCAGTCCACTAAATGAGAAAAAATGTCAATACATTAATAAATAAAATCAAATGGGTTTTACTCCGAATGCATCCTTACACCAAGTTTCATGCTCATCTGTCCTGTAGTTTGTGTGAAATCAAATCTTCCTTGGTGAAGGTAAAAACAGCAGAAAACAGCTGTTTTCTCTCCATGTTACCAGATTGATTTTTTTCTTTTTTTTTTAAACTGCTCTCGATCCATTTGCCTGTCAGTCAGATTATTGATTTGTTGAGTACTGTTCTCTGCTAAATAAGTGGAATAGATTCAGGACTTTTAAATCATGTTTTTCGTCAATTACCACAAATATAAATAAACGGCCCTCTACCGATTAAACTTCTTCTTTCTTGATAATGATTTCAGCATCAGACTGATTCCAGGTCAAAACACATGTTATTTTTTCCAAATTTAATGGTAAATACAGTATTCCGTCACATCTGGATGATACCCAGTCATTTTAATTAGGTCAGTCTGCTCATCAAATGCGTTTTTGAGTTTAGGGCCAAGCAATTTGTGTCCTCCAAGTAGGTTGATGTATTCTCTCTACTATTCTGGGTCCCATTCATCACTCGCTTGCCTCCATGTCTTCATACAGGAGGAAGGGGGCTTCCCCGGGCTGACTGCTTGTAGTAAAAACCTCTGGTCCATCTGTCAGGGCCTGCCCGGCCCACTGTCCCAGTCACAGCAGCAGGGATTAGCCGGGCTTAAGCCAAGAAACCAGCCACCTGCCCTGCAGCCTGTCAGAAGAGGCATAAGGAAGCCCGGCTAAGCCTTCGCCATCCCGCTCCCATCAGAGATCCACCACCACCTCACCTACTGTATCCAGCTGCCTCTGACCTACATGAATACACAGCTTTAATAAAGACATGATGAAGGGGATGGGAATGAAAAGGGGAGAAGAAAGAGGCCACCAATTTGATCGCCGTTGCGCTGGTCATGGATGTTCATTGAGCTCGGTTAACTGAAGCGTTGGGAGCTTCTATGAAAGGGTGAGTGCAGCGCCTTGGGGGATGCAGGCTATTAGTGCTCAATGGGAAGTGAGGCGGGAGGCAGCAGGGGAGGAGGGAGGCAGCAGCCCATCCATGAATACCCTCAGTGCTGCTCTCCCGCTTCCTGCATTCACTTCCCCAACAAAGAGCCACAATGGTGTCCTTTGCTGTCTTGGCTGGCTGAAGCTTCTCCTGGCGATGCTCAGAGCCATGTGGGGGGTAAAGTGTGTGGTGTGTGTGTGTGTGTGTGTGTGTGTGTGTGTGTGTGTGTGTGTGTGTGTGTGTGTGTGTGTGTGTGTGTGCGCGAGGGGTTAGCTGGGAGTCGGCTTTAACACCACGCAGCCTGTCTGCACGTGCCCAGCCCGCAGCCTGCCAGTGGACGCACAAAAGGGATGATGTCATGCTTAGCCAATAACAAAAGAGTCTGGCTCCGCTGGGCCCTCCTCTTTCACCCAGCTAGTTCCAGCTTTATCCAGCCTAGCATTAATCGCACGCCTTATCCTCTTTACTGGGGGTGGGAAATGGATAATAACAAACCAGCCATGGAGCAACAGAGAGGAAGAGGAGAGGAATAAATGATGAAGACGGGGCCAGTGCAGGAAGGCTTGAGGCTATATGCATGTGGGAGATAGACAGACACGCAGACAGAGCTGTCACGAGACTGAAAGCGAGAGAAGTCAGAAGGAAGCTGGGCTCTACAGGGGGCCGCAGTGTGAGATCTGCCAACCACAGGGCCCACACAGTGAGATTTACCCATTAGACACCGTATAGAAACACGCTGGAGCTTGCTGCACTGACAGAAGTAATGAAACGCTCACACTTCACAGCTCCCCGAGCTCCAACTTTTTTTTTTAGCTTCTCCAGCTTATCTTTTGTTGTTGTTTTTTTGCTGTCTAATTCTGCAGACGGCAAGAGGAGGTCACGCACCATCACAGGCCAACATTAAAACCATTATCTGAGCTGAGCTGCTTCGTCTGGTCGGGGTCGGTCACACAGTCTCTGCAGGACGTCCCGTGTGGCCTTCAGGCTTAGCAGCTTCTTTTGTGTCCAGGTACATGCAGCAATACAAGAGGCTTTTACACAAGATCCTTGTCCAGCGAACAGTGGTAAACTTTAGGTGAGAAGAAAGGCATGTGGGGACGACTGCCAGAAGTCTTCGCAGTAAAGCAGAATTAAAACTAATTGGAATAACAGAGAGTCTGTGAGAAACAGCAGGCGCATGGGGACTCTCAGCCAATGTAGCAATTATACCGACGCTATTAGCTGAGCTGAAGGACGTTTGACTTGTGAAAGTAACAATAATCCACAGTTCTCATCCATTTTACCATCTGACCATGTGGAAAGTGTCCGTCACCTACAAGCGTTAACTGTAATCCAACAGGAGTGGCAAAGCAATAATCTGCAGCAATAATGTATAATTATTTGCCATTTGAAGGGCAGGGCGTGTTTTGGGGGTTGATTAAAGTTCTCTCCCCGCGCAACCAGATGGAAACACAGACTCAGTTGGTCAGCTACAACTCCAGAGCTGATATTTCAGTGTATAAATACACGCAGCAGCTCATAATTCAGTCTCATAAGTAGGTTTACAGAATAAGATGCGAGGCATGTCAGACTCTCCGACCTGCTCCTGGCAACCAGGAAGTGAAACAACAAAAACAAAAGCAATGGGGTTTTATAGACAATGCTATTCAAAACCAGTGTGTCACACCTCAGGGAAGAATTTCCGTCAACTTTTATGTGTCATCGGCTTCTGGGGGGGGGGGGGTCAGAGTTTTATTGCATTGGGTGTGTCGTGGTTAACAGTAAGAGGTTCAACAAATAAATATAACATCTGGAGAAAGAATGCAAACAGGAAGAAGAATCTCATCTGCAGCAGCTGCAGTTTGTCTGCTGTTGTGTTTCTGTGCATTCATGAGCTGCTCGGAAAGTCTCTGTGAAGTCATCACTCCGGCTTTGGTGCGCTCAGTGTGTTTTGATGTCGGAATGTGGAAAAACATGGAGGCTGTCAACTTAATGTGTTGCATTTATGTGTTTAAACGTTTAAGCAACACCTTGACACCTCTTTCCAATATTTGCACAATATCAAAGAGCAAAGAAAAAGAACAGACATGATAATAACACATGTGCACGTTAATCATGAAAACGTCTGTACTTGCTATAAAGTTTGGTGTTTATTGTGAGAGATTAATATAGAGTGACTTTTGACATGTTCACATTAAAAGCTTCAATTTAGAGCTGATTGTAAAATCAAGTTACAACTTCGCAACGATTTTTCCGAGATACTGTTGCCGAACTTTTCCAGTGGGGAACTTTCCGGTTATTCCGACACCACATAAAACGCACAATTTGTCCAGTCATGTAAATCTGTTGAGGGATGAGGGCACAACACACATCGCATACATAGTCCCATACACCCCCACCGCCCTCCGCTTAGGTTTCCCTTCTCAGAGTTCCTTCAGTTTCACACAGCGACTAAAAATACAGGAGTCAGCATGCCACAGGTGGACGGGCCATGGAAAAAATGGCTGTCATATTCAGAGGAGAAGTCATGGAAAGCGGGAGGATCCGATTTCAGGGCCACTGATAAGTAACAAACCTACAGTAAGCCACTCCACTGCCAAATATAGCGCCAGCTAATGTTGTGCAGGCATGGGCTCTAGTGCAAAAAGAGATCGATCCAGAACCACAGCGGTGCACAGATCCGACTGTGGGAAATGTTCTGAGAAAGAGATGCTGGGGAGATGCAGGGTGAGAGCACCTGCTGACGTGGGAACTGGAAAATCTTGCTATAAAAAAATTGCTGCATCTGCCGTAAAATACTGAACATGCATGATATAATACTCCAGTAGTACCTATTGAATTTTAAAAATGTGGCTCTATGTCCTTTTAAAGGAAGACTTAGTCAAGATATTTGGTCACAGCGGTCCTTTCTGCAGTCATTTTTTTTGTGCTCCAGCGCTGATTCTGCTGAAACCAGCACGATTCTGCTGACTTGTCCTAACGCACTGCACTGTAAATGCACCAGTTTTAATTTCCCACCCTCATCTGCAAAAGGACTCACTATATGTTCTCTTCTTATGTCAGAGGTCAGATTTTTACTTGGCACAGACGTACAACTAAAGTCAAACTATCAGCTTTTTAATCCGGATTTGCTGGTCTGTGAAAGGGAACAGAAGGAACAGGATACAATTTTGATGATCAAAGTGGGTTAAAAGATCAATATTATATATATATCAATATGAAGATCAATATTCCTTGGATCCCTTAATGGATGTTGATAATTCATCCGTCCCTCTCACAAGACGGAGAGAGGTACAAAACTAGCTCTGAAGCTCCAGCCGCTGTTTTGCTTTTATCAGCGAGGTGGAGGTTTACTACACACGCTCTGAATCCAGTCATGCACTTTGATAAAGAGGCTCTTTAATCACTCGCCTCTCATCTTATCGCCCTTAAGAGCGTCACCCCTCAGGTTCTCTGAGCTTTAACTCACCTTCACCTTGCCGTTGAGTTGCAGCAGCTCGGTCACAGACACCTTGTCCTGCTGCAGTCGCCTCTTCACCAGCTTGGAGCAGCAGACGTTGACCGCCCCATGCACGTGGGACGCGTTGAACTCGGAGAAGGTCCGGCTGTCGATCACCAGCAGGCGGCCCGTTCCCCTCTGGATGAGGCTCGCCAGGCGCTTGATGTCCATGGCGCTGCGCTTTGTCGGCCCTTTCTCTCCCGCCATGATGATGTAGGAGAGGACGGAGTGGTAACCCTGGGTCACAGACGTGGGGGTGTTAAGGGTTGGGTTGAGGAGGACAAGGGGTGGATGAAAGAGACGGAGGAGGAGGTGAGGTCAGCGGAGGAGGGCTACCATCGGAGCAGGCGCTGAGAGATCCATGGTGCCTGCAAAGAGAAGGAGGAGAAGTTGAAACGCTGTCCCATTGCAACTACGGTCTTCTTCACGGCATTTGTTGGATTATTGCCATGACATTACAGCTGCGATATTCAAAAGTCAGTTGCTGATCATGAGACATCGAGGGCATGATCACCTCTCGTCCTCCGCTTCACTCCAATCATTCCACAACTTTCCAGCCACTGAAACAATTCAAACCCCACCGCTAAGCGACAGTGATGGAGTGGGTGCATGCATTTCCAGACCAAAGCTGCGTGCGCGGTGTATTTTGGGACATTTGTATTATCTTTTATTGACAGACCTTGGATATTAAAATAGCTACAATGCTAAACATGAAAAGAAAAAAGTTATTAAAAGACCGAAAAGCCAACTGGGATTCATCAGTACAAAGATCTGACGGAATATCACACGTCCAAACACAAAGCCAAAGACTTAGCTTAGACATGCGTGACTATTAAACAGTGCTGTGTGTGTGTATGTATGTGTGTGTGTGTGTCTGTAGATTTGTGTGTGTGAAGGTTGGTTGTTGTTGATCGAGGGGGTCTCTTGCGCGGCAGCTCTTGAAACAGGAAACTGAGGGCGTGAGATAAATTAAGCCAGGGGAATTCAGAGAGCAGGTCTGGACAGAGGCGACCGGCCTGTGCGATATCCTGTGCATGTGTGTGTGAATGTGTGAATGTGTGTGTTGCGGAGAGCTGTCCATAAACTTGATGAACTGCCTCCTCCCATCTATCACCAGTAATCACTCTGATCTTCTTGGTGCTCATGTTCTCCAAAGCACTTGTACATTTAACATGAGACACACACACGATTGTTTATCGGGGTTAGAGGATCAACGACAGCGTGTGTGTGTGTGTGTGTGTGTGTGTGTGTGTGTGTTTGTGAGAACGTGAAAAAACCCAACACATGTAGGTTGACGACCACTTTCTTAGTCAACCAGGTGTCAGGCGACAAGTGAGAAGGTCAGAATGTGAACGCAGTCATGTTGTTTTATTCATCTCCCGGCACATGGTGTCATGAAAAATGAATGGGCCTCTTCTCATTTACCCCGAAGCCTAAATGAAGGTTTAAACCTCGGCTGAAAAGGGAGAGTACTATCCAAAGATGGCTGGATAGTGGAGAGAGGTTTAACTTTGAATGTCTAATGTGTCATAATAAGAAGGTATGAAGGCAGAGAAATATCTATTTGCAGCTTAACAAGAAAAACCTTTTGCACACCAGAAAGGTGGTGAGCAGGTGTGGAAGAAAGCCGAGACAGAAAGGGAGAGGTGGAGTGTCTTCTGATCTGATCGTGTTGTCCAGGTAGCCCTGCACCTCTGCTTTTCTCCTCTGTTCTGACACAGGAGAGAGGAGAGAAGATGGAGCAGGGGGGGGGGAGGAGGCGATGGATGTTATTCAACCAGGATCTCTCCAGCCTAGCAACTCAGCCAGCTCAAGGCAAGGGAGGGAACAGTTGTGAAGATGGAGCAGGGAGGACAAGAGATGAAGAGAACGACACTGGTTGCAAGAATGAGGGAGGAGTGGAGTGAAAAAGGGAATGATAAAATCGCTTTAAGTCCTCATAAAACATTTTCTAAACACAAAAACTTGCAGACATAAGCATCACTTTCCAAACACAGATATGGAGTCGATGATTTGGAATGAAATGTGACAAACAGCGTTATTTCTCCA
This sequence comes from Limanda limanda, assembly GCF_963576545.1. NCBI lineage: Eukaryota > Metazoa > Chordata > Actinopteri > Pleuronectiformes > Pleuronectidae > Limanda > Limanda limanda. Next base: position 8,740,208 of record NC_083643.1, read on the forward strand.
CAGATTCTCAAAATAGTCCTGTTCTGTCACATACACTGAGTCCTCCAGGCTGCTGGCCCGACCTGAACATGCACGTACACATGCTCCTGCTGCCTGGCAACGTGCCTGATGCAAGGGAAGCAGCACAGAAACATGGAGGAAGGTCTGGATGGAGAGGAGCAGCTAACTAGCAAATGTAAACACAGCCACACTGCTGCTGCATCAGAAAAACAAACAGGTGTGTGCAAGACACGAGCAAGCAGACAAAAATAAACATTTCTCGTTTACATAAATACAGAATTACATTAAAAATCTATGATAACTGAGGGACTTGTATACGTCTCTTAAATTCCTTCTTAAAAAAGATACACAGACAAATAAATCTAAAAAAAAAACACATCACGCTAACTTGGTGACATTCCTTCACTTTTCCCATCATGCACACCCCAGCAGCCATTCTGCACAAGTACTAAGCCTTGCTGCAATGTCAGCGCTCCCCCAACACAAACAGCGGCTGCCACATTACGACCTGCCCCATCACCTGTTATACCATACCTTATATGGTGCCGAGCCCTTTAGCCGAGTGGCTAACAACACAGCTTCCAGGGGTCTGAATCTCTCTCTCCCTCTTATATGTTGTCCCTCTCCTTGGTGCCGAGCACAACATCTGACACTGCAAATGTCTAATGGCGACTGCTCCGCCACTCGCCCTGCCTGGCGCACGTTTTCTCTCTCTCAATCCTTCCCCTCTCTATCACTCTCTTTCTTTGCAGTGAGCAAGGATGGGAAGGGAAGGGGAGGAGTGTGCAGGTTTACATGTGTGGTGGTGGTGGTAGTGAGAAGGGGGGTGGGGGTGCTCTGCATCTTTCTGCGCCGCCAGACAATAATAATCCTACGGTAGCCTCGGTCGGTGGAACCTGTTTGTGCGCAGAAGAGGGGGATAAGGAAGAGAGGCGACAGGGGGCGAGTGACATGATGGATAGGAGAGACACAGAGCAGCAGCCACAGAGAGTTTACTCAGCACAAACCGTCGCCTTACACAAAACCATCCGTCTTCCTCCATCTTGCATCCAGGCAGGAACAATAAGGAGCAAAAACAAACAACTAGAACAGGCAGCAGCCAGGAGCTCGCTGTGAGGCTCCGGCTGCAAGGAGGGAAAACAAGACGAGGAGGAGAGAGAGCAGAGAGACAGAGACGGCGTGAACAGGCCCAGAGCAGATTCTGTTGTTACCATAGAAACAGCACTGTTGGGGCGATCAGGGGGCACGGGGAGGGTGACGAGATGCTACTGGTGCTGATGCTGGATGGAGGATGAAAGAGTGGAGAGAGCGAAAACTGACAATGGTGCAGACACATGAACAATAGATTGTGACAACTTGGGCTGAGTGACTGGGCTGGAGTTACCATGCTCCCCTCAGGAGATTCTCTTGTTTAAGTTATGTAAAAGATAAAAATACTGGATTTGTTCTGCTGTATCAGTTTGGCCCATTTTTCTGTCTCGTCTGAGATGGAAAATTTAACATCACTTTTTCCGTCTATGTCCTGAGATGGTTGGAAAACTACATCCTTCTGATCTCTATTCCAAAAATCTAGTGCTTACATACAGGGTCAAAGATGTAGCCAAACCAGGTTGGGCGCCTCTTTCAAGTCGAAAAAATGCAGTTACACCTTGACTACAGGAAGAAGGCAGAAGAACCAGATTGACTGGTCAATTTCAAAGGATATTTTTATAATCTCGTTGGGAAAGCTTCTGCAAATATAATTTGTGTGTCATTAAAACCAGAAGAACCATGTATGCAAAGGCACCTGGTGAATAAACCCCCATTTATACAGATTGTAAAAGCAGATGAAATCAAAGAAAAAGTATAAATTATGTCTTTTATTATCTCATGTCTACTCTGCCCATAACTACAAAGAAAGCAGGTTTAAACACAAGCTGATTAGATGATTGTAATCTTATTATATGATGAGCAAAATGATTCAACAGATACATCAATAATCAACATGAATACCATTAATGTAGAGATATAGAGGCCCGTTGAAATCTGACCTCAGCACTGGGCTTCCTAGGAAAGAGGAAATCCCAGAGCTACGTGAATCTACCCTGCAGGGGGTGTCGAGTAAAAAACAGCCACGCTAATCATCTACAGACTTTACTCTCTTTTCAGCTGATAACAAACATTCTACTTATAAAAAGACTTCTCTGTAATGCATCACTAATATAAATCTGAAGAAGTACCTACTTTGTTATCCATAAAACCGATAATCCACACAGACACGTTCATGAGCCCCTTCATATAAAACCATGAGCAAAGCATGATGGGCCAGCTCAATAACGCCATATCAGGCAAACACAAAGGGAGCAACTGGAGGGCGACCAACGCTGATGTAATACCATACAGGTTATTCATTAACTCTGTGCATAACGTCACCTGTGGCCACAGCCTCCACTGGGCCGACATAGAAAGCGTCTCTTAGCTCCATACAATGAGAGGCAGGGGAGGTTTTGTTTAGACCACAAACAATGACATCACCGGAGCGTCTCACAGCCGCTCGTCTGCAGCTCCGACACAAACGGTTATCATCCGCTCCGCCGGCCTCCTCAGAGAGGTCATGTGTCATTTACACTTTAAGACACAACAGAAAGGTTCAGTGCTGAATATTAGATTCCCTTCAGTTCAAGACAAATGATGTCACTAGTTGTAACTAGGTCTGGGCATTAAACAAATATAAATAATAATCATTATATTGTAAGTATGTCAACATACACCACTGATGCATTGCACAACCAAAGTGGTTAGATAGAGAACATAATTGATATTTTGCTGCACATAAACAAGAGTTTTAAACCACAACTGTCACCAAACAAATAATAAATAACATGAGAATTGTTGTCCTTATCTTCCAGACCTATTTACTAAAGATAATTTTAAATTGCTGATTATTTCCTATTGCCTATCTATGTGTCTATTTTCTCATGACTATGTTTTTATTATTGTAGCTTCCTATGAATTGCTTATTGCCATTGGTTTCCACTTTGTTTTACATTCTACAGTATGTTAAAGGGAATGCATCTGGCAAAAAGATATTTAATTAAAGCTTTGAAAAGCAAGTTGGAAGCTAGAACAAGAACATTCTATCCAATTTGTGCTTTAATAAAAGTTAAATAAACAACTCCCTTTTGTGGCCCATCCTAACTGATCTACTCACATGTCTCATCACTTACTGGTATCATTACAGCTTAGGTCTCCAGATAATAACACCTTAACCCAGTGTTTACCAGACTCACACTCATGCATTACCTTTAAAAACAACTGTTTAGGGATTCTGGTGAATATGTGAGCGTATGGATATATATAATATATTTATAAATGTGTCTGTACTTTGTAGACAAGCCTGGTGTTTCTCACAAAACTGGCAGACAGTGAACCCCACTGTGCATACGAGAATAAACAATGCAACATGAGTGGTGATCGGGTAGTTATGAAAAGAAAATCAATTCCTGATTGGCCCTGGTGGAGCAGAAGCTTAATCACACTGTAAATAACATTAGCAGGACTAAAGCCTTGTGTTGTCCTCTGCATGATCAATACTCTGCTGCACACTCCGGGCTCATATAACAACATGGGACTACCCCACAACAACAATGACTGACACCAACAACACAAATACGCACATACTTAACAACACGAGTATCATAAAATATAAATGTCTTTTAAATGAACACAGAAGCTGAAGCGATGCTGCGCACAAAGAGACGGACGGGACTCCGCGGCCTGTGTGATCACGGTCATAACAATGATGGCCGCACTAGAATAAAGCGACCTGGGTTAGAAATAAGAAACAAGACACAGAGATCAGCATCGAGGAGCGTTAACAGCACAAAGTCACCGGGAGAGGGGAGAGGGGGGGGCAGGGGGGTCGCGTTGTTTTAGTGGGAAACCTGCCCCCCCACCTCTCCCCGGGTTGTTGTGACGCGTTGATATGTGACCGCATGCGAAAATGAAAACCCTCCATTGATCGTTCGATGATTATATATAAATAAATAAATAAATAAATAAATAAATAAATAAATAAATAAATAAAATAAAATAAAAGACCGCAGCGGCACGAGGAGAGGAGCGCGTGCTCGGTACTCACCTTTTCAAACCAGCTGCGCGGGCACGAGAGGGGCGCGTGCACGTGAATCAAATACACAATATAATAAATACAAAATTAAAAAAAAGGGATGGATGAGTTCAGCTCGCACCGGTTTAAGGTTTAATTCCCATAAGACGAGGAGCGCGCAACACGGAGCGAGGGTGGGGGTGGATGGGGGGGGGGGGTGCGCGCTCCTGACAAGTCTCGCTGCCGCAGCAGGGGGGGGGGGGGTAGCTAAAGTGAGCTATAGCTCCGTGGATAGCAACGCACTTGATTAAAAGGCAACGCTACGAATCGATAACACACACATTCACACAGACACACACACACACACACACACACACACACTCACCTAGGGCTCCACGCGGCTGCTGCGTGTTATTCAGCAGCCTCCATGAGTGTGTGTGTGTGTGGAGAGGGGGGGGGGGTGTCTTCATGAGCCCGGTGTTTACCTGGGGGGGGCGGTGCAGCTGACGGACGGTGACAGCGCGAAGGGAACCGAACACACACACACACACACACACGACACATGAACGCGCAGCTACACACACACACACACACATGCAGGGTTGAGTTAGCTCGTGCTAAGTTAAAGTTAACCCGGGATAGTGTGTCTGAAGGAAGGGGGGGGGCTTCAGAGGGTGCACTTTGATGAACTGAAACGATGAGGTCATAGAGAGAGAGAGAGACAGGGAGAGGGAGGGAGAGAGAGAGGGGTTGACGTCACCTCCAGCCAATCAGCGCACACGGCTCAGGGGCTGGGTGACGTCAGCGCTCTGATCCTGCAGATTAAAGGGGCAGTTTTTTTTGTTTTTTGTTTTTTTAAAGGAGACGCACTCGGAATTGAAAATGGCCCAGATAACTCTTCTGTTTGTAATATTATATATTATTGTTATTATACAACCTATCTATCTATATACCTATCTATCTATCTATCTATCTATCTATCTATCTATCTATCTATCTATCTATCTATCTATCTATCTATCTATCTATCTATCTATCTATCTATCTATCTATCTATCTATCTATCTATCTATCTATCTATCTATCTATCTATCTATCTATCTATCTATCTATCTATCTATCTATCTATCTATCTATCTATCTATCTATCTATCTATCTATCTATCTATCTATCTATCTATCTGCTTTGGATTTTTACCCGTTTCACTAAGATTGCTTTAAAAACATCAGAAATCTGATTTTCTCACCAATATTGCAACAAAGCCTTTGCAGTCCAGCAACTTGGTCTGCTGGACCAAGTTGGTCGAAATATATTGGTTGAAATACAATTGAAATTGTATTTCAATTGATTGAAATACAATTAAAGGTTCAGTCTGTAAGATTGAGTGACATCTAGTGGTGATATTGCACGTTGCAGCTGAATACCCCCTCACTTCAGTCCATTCTAGAGTAAAGAAAACAATATATCTTACAATTTAGATGATCACAAACTAGTGAAAACGTATAGGATTATTGTATATTTAATCTCTGCCAGTAGATCCCTTTCGCCTAAATCTTACACAATGAACCTTTGAGATATGCTTCTTCTATTTGAATGACGTGCATTAATTATTTTAATTTTCAATATGTTGTATATGAAGATTTATTGTGTTTTCTACCCCAAATCGCCATATGGCGAAAATAGTCACATGACAAACATAAACCATAAAAATCATGTTTTTCAAAAGTAAGATTCTATATTGCGATTGCAGCTGCTGCACAGTTTAAATATCAAAACGAGACCCACTGCTTGTTTCAGACTGTGCAAACTGGGGCAGACATGCTGACAAGGATTGATGTTTGTGATAATTATTATTATTAATTAGAGGCTCTGCACGCACACACAGTATTTTCAGTTGGCCTGGCTAATTAGGTCTAAATTGGGGAAAGCCGTCACCGAAGAAGAAAGACAAATACATATAATTTCAAACAACAGAACCAACAGGGGGGCAAGAACGATGCCAGTCAATCTTCGTCTGTGCAGCTCACACAGTCCTGAGAGGAAAACATAAATGAAATCACCGTGTGAGGCTGGACTACAGAGGCTCCAAAAGAAATAGATGTTTCCAGACATACAGTGGAAAACATTGATTCATCACTATCCCATTCTTACTACCCACTGAATAATAAAAGCTGTAGTAAGATGGTGTTTGACTTCAGTGTCATCAGTTGTCTTTTGTTTGATTGGAAGCCTTTGTCCTGCTGCTGTGCATCAGTGTGATCGTGTGTGTGGGCAGATGAATGCAGGGTGATGGAGCTGTGTGTGATAAGGGCGTATATACTGACACCAAGTGGTACAGATGTTGAACTGCACTCTGTGCTGAAAGAAGGATGTTTTTAGAGCAGAGTGATTGAAGAGGTAGATGTCATTCGTACTAATCATGTGTGTGTGTGTTCATAGATGGCTAATGGCTGTAATTGGACAATTTTACCATATTATCCACCACTCAAAGTGCTTTATTGTACAAGTCGTATTCACCCATTCACACTCCTATTGGTGCTTCTGTACGCAGCACTTTTTCTACCAAACACCATTCACTCTGCAGGCAATTTGGGGTTCAGTATCTTGGCCAAAGGCAGGGAATCAAACCACTGACCCTCTGGATAGTGGGTGAACAGCCGCCCCAGAGTAAGTTGAGACAACAACACAGATTTCATGAAAATCTACCTTTATTTGGATGCAAAAACTCACAACGTAAAGCAATACTGTAGCAGAGGAGAGGAATACTGATTGCTGGTTGGTTGTATGTCTGCCTGTTTGTCGTGTGTCGTCGCCCCCAGTTGGAGTGTCGGAGGAGGACCAGGTAAGCACTGAAAACAAGCACTCAAAGTAAAAGCTTCACAGTCAAAGTACACTGGACATTATCAGAGGATTGCGTCAAATATCTGACAATAGTTTTCAGCTTTTCGTCTTGATCTCAGTCCTGGAGAAGATCATTTTGGCAGTTTAATTTTCTAGTGGATTTGATGTTTGTAAATTGGTCCGAGCCCACACAGTTAATTCCATCCCCTGATAATGTCCACAACTGTTGTATCTGATGCATTTTAAAGTCTAAGATAGAAGTTGTTCGATTTGTGTTACATAGAAAACTTTTTTCACTGTTTTAGCTGCCTTACACATAGCAATTATTTCTTGTGTCGTCAACTGAGAGTGGCCTACAGTCACAGGTGGACTCGAGTGGGGACCGCGTAGGAACTCAGTCTGAGGTAAAATTCTCCAAGAAAAACGATAAAAACAAACACAGAAAGCAAAGCATATTAAAGCAAAGCCTGACGGCGAAAATAAATAATACCGAAGACTGAACGTAACCTACTTATTCTCCGTACTGTAAGGTAACTTAGGTAGTCGTCACATTTTGTTCTGTCAAATGTTGCAATAGAAACCAATGGTTTGATCCACAGTATGAGCTACATTCCATCATGGTGTAAACGGAAATATACACAAGGCATCTACTCGAAAGGATTGTATCAAAATGTTCTAAAAATATCTCTGGTTGGTTTCACAAAAGCAAACTGTATCAAAAGCATTGGCCGAGAGCAAGCAATAATAATAATATTAGGCAATTAAACCCTTTTACACAACGAAAAGCAGGACAACCAATCACGTCGCTTTGATTGTGGACCTATGGAGTCCCATACAGCACATGCATTTCCATTAAAACTCAACACAACCGAAAACACGACACAGATAAAAATAACTTTTACAGCTGAACATCAGAGAGACAACCTTAGTTGGTCTATTGTGCTTCATCCAGAGGAGGCCTGGCCTGTCTATACAACAATCATGGGCTTCGTACGTCACGGATGGGTTCAAGCTACTGTTGGAAGCAGAGGGGTCACAGAGCGTGGTTACTAAGAGGATGGGAAGCTACTTGAAAGTCATGGAAAATTTACAAGAAAGTTAAATCCATTTGTTGTGCCTATTTTTAATGCACCGTTTTGCTTTATTCTTCTGTTTGTGTGAGTGTGTGTGAATGTGTGAGAGTCTCCAGAGGTCTGCATTGATTTTTTTCTGATGGCCTGATTCTATTCCTGGCCTCTGTCCCCCCCCCCCCTCGGTGTCGCCGGCTCTGTGACGCCTCTGGATGTACATCTATATCTTTGTGGCCGTAATGCAGGAGTTGTTGACTGTAAACATCATGGGCCGTGAGGACTGCACAGGCAGAATGGAAAAAAACGGTAATATCTTAGATTGCACAGATGTCCTGATGAGTTAATCAATAACCTAATTGTTATACATTCCTATGTTCCATAACATTGCACATGCCTTTAATGAACACTTAGCACCATGCAACCTTAAGATGAGGCGGCTCCTGAATGCATCAAAAGTTCAAACGGGCCTTGTGTAATGATTTTTTACATTAAATTCAATGAGTGGTGAAGTTGAGTCCATGAAGAAAAAGCCAGATGTCACATAACCTATATCTAAAATGAACTTTTGAATCTGTATAGAGATAAATATAGGGCTGGCATTTGATAATTTCCCTATATTTAGTTTATGCTGGCACTTGTACAGTGAAGGGACCTTTTTACCAACATAACTTTGGGCAACTGAAACTTGAATTTACGCCACTGCAGGTGATCTTCAGCTCCAGTTGAACCAGTTGATATCTGTACATACAGTGTGTGAGGGGCTCAGTCACAGAAAAAGAACTAAACAAGGCCTTGATGTCTGAGACTCATGTACAGTGATATGATTCATAAATTCAAAAAAAACCTCAGCAGTACAGATGAGATGATGTCATGAGCGTAGGCTTTGATTATGGGCCTGACTGCTGTGACTCTCCAGGACTGTGTGGATCAATAACACTGAAGTGTGTGATTAGAAATGTTTGGAGGACCGTCTGAAATCCCACCTTCCTAATGTCCGTCGGGCTCAAAGACACACAACAAGATTTCCTGTCAGCCTGTCAGTCCTGCGTGGGGTGAAGAGATTACCATGGTTTGGACTTGTTAAAGGGTGAGATTGAGATGACGCTATAGGTACAGTGGTGCGTACCACCGGAGGCGGTACAGTGTACAGTGGTGTGTCTCGGTCTGGCTGTAGCGCTCACTCTACTACTCCTCAGCAGCGTGAGGAAGCTGCTTCTCGTACAGGCTGAGGACATGATGCACGAACTGGTACTGCTCACACGTCTGGATCATCCCACCCCTGTGACGGAAAGAAAATACAATCATTGAGATAGAAAGAGAGTCCACCAATTTAGTCCAGGCTGTACCAATACATGTCATGTCCCCCCCAAGAATGAATTAACCTTTATCATCCTCTGACTTTTCCTTTAATGTGGTCCTGAGGCTGTTGATCACGGTTTAGAGTAAATGTGTAAACATTTGGATGGATTTCAAACTAAAGGTCAATTAAGTCTGCAGATCCTGGATTTATTTATAATTTTTCACCTTCACAATTCTCATTTCTTTTTGGACTGAGCATGTGCAATTTGATGCATTTTTATTGAATGTGCTGAACCATTCTGGTTGTAACCAGCTGCTTATCTTAATTTGAGTTTAAACTGCACCAATGCATCATGCACTGAATTTGCTCTAAAAATATTTTGTACGTACATAGAAATAAAACGGGGTCACCAGCTGCAGCGAAGAATAAAATGTTCATCACATGTTCTCAAACAGGTCAAGCAACACAATAGATGTTGTGACTCAGCGTACTTGTGTGTTACGAACGTTAGTAATGGCTGCTCTCCAGGTAGATGTGCACGTGTCAGGGGAAAACGCCTGTGCATGATGGCCCAGTGGAGATATCCTTACATTGTGCTATTGAGGTGAACCTCTGCTTTTTTTAATTTGGAAGAAAATAATCTCAAACAACGTCACTTGGGCTTTTACGCCAAGAGCTACAGACGTCAGAATGGAAACGGGCTGTCAGTATCTCACCTGTCCAGACGGAGCTGGCAGGTGGTTTTCAGGATGTCGACCACACCCTCGGTCCTCAGCTGCTTGCACAGGATGGAGGTGGCGATGAAGCAGCCAGTTCGACCAATTCCAGCACTGTTGTGGGGGGGAAACAGTTGGACGGGTGACGGAGTTAAGAAGAAGAAAATGAATGGATCAATGTATTGATTAGCACCGATAGCACCAATCAGATTGGTGCCAATCCTCCCTGGGGAAATCAGACAGCGGAGGATTGGAAGTGGGAAAATGCTTTGCTTGGAGAAAGAATGCCAAGTGGTTTCTATCGTAAAAACAGCAGCAATTTCCCCTTATGTATTCATATTATCAACAAGGGTTTATTAGAGGCCTTTTGACTCAAGCCAAGGGTTGCAAAATTCCGGGAATATTCAAAGTTGGAAACTTTCCATGGGAATTAACGGGAATTAACGGGAATATACGGGAATTAACGGGAATTAACGGGAATTAACGGTAATAAACTGGAAATGTTGTGGATAATGTATACTAACTGTATTAACCTTGTCATATACAGAAATAAATATAAACATTTTGTTTTGTTATAGGCTGATTTGAGCCCTGAGGAAACTTTGGGCACTTGACTATATGCTTCTGCATCGTTGTGTCATTCTTAACATAGGTCTTTGCACAGAATCTGCAAATGTACACAGCCTTTCCTTCTACATTGTTTGGGGTGAAATGTCTCCACACATGAGATAGTGCACGTGGAAACTTACCTGACTAGTCCTGCACACTACAGCAGGCTTCAGTAGTGCTGTAGTGTGCAGGATGCTGGGAGTTATCTGTGCATGTGATGGAAGAATGCACATGCAGTGTGTGCTTCATTCCATACATCTTTAAAATAGAGTTTTGAATGATGTTTTTATTGCTCAGCGTTTAATTTGCGTATTTTTTTTTTTCCAAAATTCACAAAATTCCCGAGCTTAGCTTCCCATGGAAAGTTTCCGGAAATTTACCGGAAACTTTCCGCCCCTTTGCAACCCTACTCAAGCCACATATTAAATGTATTTAACATGAACTATTGCTCCTTATATCACATTCTGAGCCACTTTCATACCTGCAGTGGACAATTATAGGGCCGCTGGAGGGCGGGGCTTCCTCTCTGGCCCTTTCCACCTCTTGTACCAGCTCCAGCAGCGGGGGGGCCTTGTCCGGGGTCTTCTGATCCGGCCACGACGTGTACCAGTACTGCTGCAGGCTGCGCTCCTCCCCGTCACACTGGTGCAAACACACAGGCCATCATGTCGTGCACACATGACACAAACAGACAGAGGGTGCGTTTTGATCATCAGCCCGTTGCTCTGCGTTTACATCTAAATCGTTACCTTGGTGTTTGTTGCTACGACAACAATGAATGCAGAGCAAGACAAAAGAGAGAGTGTCAAAAGAAATAGCTGATGTCTCTTTTTCCCTTGCCTATACTGGACATAATCGAATCCATCATCTGCCTCCGTTCCCCGAGAATGAGTCTGACAATAATCATTAATGCCACCGATAAACAACATAAACCAGTGGAGTTGAATAAAGAACAAGCTTTTAACTCACAGCACAGTAATGTAATGATCCCCTGGTGCTTAGTAATCAGTCGCAGGCGGCATTTACTGAATTATCATGTTTGTCTCGCTGAGTGCCAATGTCTCCATGACCCCAAATTAAATATGAAGCAGCCATCATGAACACATGAATGGAGCTGGAGAGTGGAGCCGGATCCGAACATTGAGTCAACATCACGGTGAGACTGTCAATGCGCCTCGACAGCCTGATGAAAAAGTCTCGTAAAAACATTTACTTTGGCGATGAAAACCCAGTTGTGTTTACTTTGTATCTTGAGAAACTAAGATCACAATCTTGTGTGATGGCAGACAAATCTTCCCGTCATGTTTTCTTTATTTGGTTTCATATTTGTGTTGAGCTCAGTTGTGTGGACCATGTTGTGAACAGATAAACTGCAGATGACAGCAGCCGATCCAGTGTGTGTTAAAGGTTTGGTTCACACACGTTCTTGAGAGGTGTGAAGTGTTTTCACATATTTCATGGTCCAGGTTTTGAGATATCTGGTTCCTGTGATCTACACTTTCAAACAAATACAATGGAAGTTAATTGAATTTAATTTCCCTGGCTCACAGCATTAACAATTAAAGACATATTTATGTAGGACTCTTGTATAAACTATATTTATATATAAATGTCTTTCTCTCCATCACCAACTGTAGGTTCATGTTTATGGATTTGAATAAAATGTCTGAACCATTATTGGGTGGATTCACATGAACTTTGGTGACACATGCCACTTCCTGTCAGAACTTTTTATCGAGCGCCATCACCAGGTCACATTTATATATTTATTTATTTGTGCAGTACTTTGATTTATGACCCAAACTACTGACAGTCCTTTGAACAAATGTCCTTTCTGTTTAGGGGAGTATGATAAAACACACCTGGAAATGTCAACAAGGTAAATATTACACCTGCTAAATATCAGTATATTGCCATATGTTGATTTTGTCTTTAACTTATTGATTTGAGCAATAAATAAAGAATCATTGTGTGACACACTAACTGATTTCATGTTTTACCTTCAGCGTGAACACCCTCAGACTGTAGTCATCCTCCTGGGTTACCGTGACGACAGTGATCTCGATGCCCTCATGGCTCACGGTGTCCTCGGGCCAGTACTCCGCACATTTCTGCAAGACAGTGGACACACAAGTGGATGTTTATACTCATACAATCATCTCTATTAGCCTATCTGTACATTTAATCAATAATGCATCATCATCATCATCATTGCTTTCCAACACACTGACCTCATTCTTCTCCTCCAGGTTGGTGATCATCACTATGATCGGGGTTCTCTCTTGCCAAACCATCCGCCAGAAATCCCCGACTGTGTTCACGGTGGGACCCTGGGTGGCGATGTATGCACGCTCCTCACCCCCATATCCCTGCACACACACACACACACATACACACAAATACATGAGCTTATGATATACAGTTATGCAGGAGCAACTGAGAACATGAGGTCAGAGCCATTGCGAACAAATAGAGTGATAGCGGCTGCAGAGCTGGGGCAAGATACACCTGGTTTCACTTACGTTGAGATAATTAGCATTTATGTAGGTTGTGAGGAAATCCTCTTCATCCAGTGAATTCAGTTTCACTCTGCTGTGGGTATCTGCAGATGGAGAGTACAAGATAACCATGAGAAATGTAGATGGATTGTAAGTTCATAAGGAGAATGGAATAATTATGCATCCATATTGTATCACAGCTTTGTTTTACAACAAAGTTGATTCATGTATTTTGGTGTGGATGTCAATAATCTGGTGCACACACCGACCATTCCCAAACACATTTGGGATAAATAGAAGATGAGTGTGTGAAATTATTAAAGAGTAGCAGCATAAAAAAAGCTTCTTACAAAATTCATAGCGTCATGATCTCTTTTTAGTGATTGGTGGTGGTGGTGCTGCAGCTTTACTCACTGGGTAAGATGGTTTTGTAGCGATTCTTTCTCACCAGCCCTGGGTAGTTGTACTCCTTTGGGTCCACAAAGTTCATGGGAGTTTCCTGCCGATGGACACAAAACAATGGGTGCAACAACAATCAGTCCTTGGAGAAATGGAGGGGAACTCCTCGCCAAGGCGACAGACATTGTGACATTATATCCAAAGACATGAAGTCACCGCTGCCCTTCACTCTAAACAGCCGACACTGGTATTCTCTGTAGGTTTATGTATGCATATATGCCTGCACCTTTCCTTCCTTCGCCCACTGACATGCAGGCTTAAAGGATTGTGCAGAGTTCTACTGGGTGTTTTGTGTGCCTGTGCAGTTGTGGCCTTGTCTATGTGTGTCAGAGTTTATCTTCTCTGGTGAGTAGGCGTAAAGTAACTTTTGTTGCTGCGCTCACATAAAACTCGGCCTGCAGGTTCTCGTCATCCATGGCCCGTGTGTGTAGCATGGCGGGGGTCAGGCTGTGCGTTCCCTGTCGCAGATACTCCTTGGCCGTCTGGTCTCGAGGGGACAGCTGGGCTCCGTAGCCGTAGGGCTCGGTGCAGCCCGGCGTACACATGTCCAAGGTCAGTGAGACGTTGGAGCCCCTCCTGTGGGATACATGTAGAATCAGACAAGATGGACAAATATGGATTTAAGATGGATGAATATGGAGAACCTGGAAATACAGAATTAAAATGTGAATGTTAACATGTTCTCTTTTCTTACCTCTCTTGAAGCCCGACAGGTGTGACACAGAGGGTGGTGGCATCCCCCTCCATCCTGGTGTCAGTGCCAATTTCAAAGACCGGAGTCTGAGGGGTAAGGTCGAGATCCAGCAGATCCTCCTGAGCGTCCGTCCACTCAGACAGGGTGAAGGAGGGCTGGCGGCTCACCGACTGGCGCCGATCACCAATGTCCCTGGATACCGGACCCGATGACCACAAGCCGGTGCCATGACGCCACTTACACACCATGTGGATGACCTGAGGAGAGGAGCAGACGTCAAATTAAGTAAATAAACAAGCAAGTAGCCAATCTGCAAGTTAGGATTTGAATGATCCAGACTGAGACTTCAATCCAACTTTAACATAAGAAAGAGTTTTACCATGATAACACAGATGGCCACACCGATGGTGGTAGTGCCCTGGATGATCCAATTGTGCTCCTGGGTGTTCACCACCTCACTCACCAGCACCGTGGACTGGCCACAGAGAGACACAGAGAGACACAGAGAGGAAAAGGTAAATAGACGGAGACAACACCAGATGCATTACATCTTCGGGATTCTATTCTTTGGGGTCATCCTCTGGAAACGAACTGAAAGTCTCCAGGAGTGACACTTACATCCATCCCAAAGATCGGGTTACAGGGCAAGATGAAGCCAAGGTAGAAGTCAATGACCTGCAGGGCTTTGTAGATGGAGGAGAGCGGCCCGTTTCCCTCCACCACAAAAAACACCCAGTACCCCTGGGGGGAGAGAGGAAGGCAGATTGTCACAGACGGTCACCCGGTCATTTCTGCGATGGTAATCAGGCGGCGCTGCGGCTGCTCTCAGGTGAAAAGCAAACAGAAGACGAAGAAAGAAAAAGATGGCCTACTGCGCTCGCATAGAAAGATATGTTAATCGGCCAAACACAGTCTGTTGTCATAATCATGGCTGCATTTACGGAGCTGTATTATCTTTTACATATGGTAATACTGCACCTGTTCTTTTTCTCTAGCATGAATCATACATGTAGTCAACAGAGACAGCGAAGAAAAGAGATTTTGAATTCTAATGATGTGTCCAACTTAGCCGCAAAAACAATGTAATGACGCACATTAAAGAATAAAATCTAAGAATAAGGGAGATGGTGGCCTAAAAGTCTAAAACTGTCTTTTGAATGGCTACTGTTGTACTGTGTATTTTTAGTTATAGTCATCATGCTGAGCTGGAAACCAAAGCAGGTGCAAGGCAAAAAAAACACACATAATCTAATTTAAAGGTTCAGTGTGTAGAATTCAAGGACATCTTGTGGTGAAGTGTCATGTTGCAGCTGAACACTCCTCACCTCACCCTCCCCTTCCAAACATGGAAGAGAACCTGTGGTAGCCTCAGTTGTCATAAAAACTCAAAAGGTGTTTAGTTTGTCCAGGTTGGGCTACTGTAAAAACAACATGGTGGCCTCCGTAGAGAGGATCCGCTCCCGATGTAAATATAAAGTATTTAAATATTAAGGGCTCATCACAAGGAATATTTTATATTAAATGTCTGCCAATAGATCCCTTTCACCTAAATCGTACACACTGAACCTTTAAAGCAGATTTTCCACAAATGAGATAAGAGTTTTTACTTCACACTTTAGTTTACGTCCATTCACATACCGTGACTTGGGAGACCACAAACAGTGCAGCCCAGCAGTGGATCTCGATCAAGAGTGCGTACACCTTGTGCATGAACACCTCCTGTCCCTGTGGGCTTTGCCCCCCCGCAGGTCCATCTCGGCGCCCTGGGAGCCTGTCTCTTTTTGGAGCGCCGTCGCCTATTTTCTCAGTCTTGGTGGGCTCATCCAGCCATACCGGGTCCTCGTCGGGCCTCAGGAAGATGGAGTCCTCCGTGTGGGACCGGGTGGAGCTGCTCAGCCGGCGGGTCATGATCCCCTGTTAAACAAAATTCCTTTTTAACAAAGGTAATTCAAATGTCGTCTCTTTGTCATCGCAAGGTTTTCACAGCTATTTCAGATTCTGCTTTTTTTTAAATTTTGTACATAATTGTACATTTGCCATTCGGGATCGTTTGATGTGGTCTTGCTCAAGGACACTTCATCATGTGGGATGGAGGAGCCGGGATAGAACCACCAACCTTCTGGGTTAGTGGACAAAGCGCTCTGTCTTATGAGCCACAGCCGCCCTCACGACCATACTGATCGACAGTTCATGATGTGCTAGTTGTGTTTGACAGAGGGTTATGTTTATTCCACAGGTCTATTCAGATGTATAGCTAAGCGGCTTGAAGTGGCCCTCATCTCCGGATACTCTTGTCCCTCTCAGATTGGAGTCTGTTGTGTGAATGCATGCGTGTGTGTGTGTGTGTGTGTGTGCGCGTGTGTGTTTGAAAGAGTGCGAGAGAGAGAGAGAGAGAGAGAGAGAGAGAGAGAGAGAGAGAGAGAGAGAGAGAGAGAGAGAGAGAGAGAGAGAGAGAGAGAGAGAGAGACAGAGAGGCTCTATTGTGAGGAGATGAGTCAGGGGTAGCTTGTTTACAGCCCTGTCCGTCACCTTGGCAACAGAGTGGCTCTCATCCCTCTCATCCGTCCTGAGCATTATCATCTAACAACACACACACACACACACACTCACACACACACACACACACACACACACCCTCTCTGTATCAGTCAGCGGTGTATTCAAAGCCCTTTTCCTCCCCGCTCTTTTGTCCTTCAACCATTAATAAAGGTGTTTTGTACATTGGCTGATTACGGCCACATGGTTTGTGTGGATGTGTGAATGCGGGATCTTATGTGATTGGTGCTGTGCTGTTTGCGCACATATCTCGTTTTGTCTGAATGTGTTGCCGATTGCTAAAATTGTGGCAGGTGACTTTGGCTTGAGTTTTCCTCAATGACTTCCAACCCACAGGGCACAAGAGAGTGATTTTCCAGTTGGCTTACTGGTATGTCAAAAAGAACTATACATCGGATCACATGACTCACCTATGATAGATGGCAGGGAACTGTGACACAGTCAGATCACATGATCAAGTTAAATCCTACATCGTGTGGCAACCAGCCGTTTTCAGCCATTGTGCCGCAGAGTCGAATCTGAAGGACAAGAAACAAACACACCTCATTTGTTCAGGAGCAGAACCAGGAGCTGCAGGTAATTCAGACACCAAGTCTGTCCCCAAATGCTCCATCAGTGACACTTTGTGACCAAAATTCAACTGGTCACGCTAAGACAACGTTAGTAAACCAGCCTCATCTGATGATGGATCAGAGTAGCACCCTAGTCAGCTCCCAGCTGTGCTCCCATGAGAGGAGGATGGTGATTTGAAGTGACACAGTAAACTGTCAATATTTTCTCCCCCTCTCTCTCCTTGCCTCGGAGGCAGAGGATGATTTGAGCCAGACTAAGCAGACACCCTGAGAAATACATTCAGATTGCCTCAGTCGAATCAGTATGCATGAAGTCAAGCGTTAGCTGCTCTCTTCTCCCTCGCGTCTCCTCTCGTCTCCTCTCCTCCCTTTCCACTGGACCCCGTTGAACGAGTGGGGTGAGCTCAGAGGAATATGAGACCACACCAGTAGCCTCTGTGTGTGTGTGTGTGTGTGTGTGTGTGTGTGTGTGTGTGTGTGTGTGTGTGTGTGTGTGTGTGTGTGCAGGTGTTGAACAGAGGGGAGCTGCTTTGACTCCTTTTCTATCTCTTTGCTCGCTGCGAAGGTGGTTTTGAAGTGATGACGCCAGTTAGCCTGGCCCATAGCCATGGCAACATGCATACATACAATGTACACACACACAGACACAAACACACACGCACACACACTGTTGTATAAGACAAAACAGAGAAAGTTCAATGCACTTCCTATTTTTTAATGTTGGATGGACATGCAGGTAGATGAGTGGATGGAGGGATGAATGGGAGGAAAAGCAACTCTTTTTTGTGTGAAGGTTGTCTGAAGCAATGACGCAGTGAGGTCGGCGTTTCGGTTACTGTGGCAACGAACATACTGTAGTGTGCGCAGGCACACACACACACAGAAACACACTCAGACACACACACAAACACACACACACACAGACACACACAAAGAAAAAGGAAAAACACAAACATACATCTGCACTGGGAGAGCAGTGACAATATTCACCTTTGTCTAAAAAATATCTACCTCCCTTTGCTTTTATTCTTTGAAGCAAATAAGTTTGTTTGTGAGTCACTTCCCTCTGCAGCTTAGTGCTTGTTGGCAAACTCTCTCACATTTACCCAGGGCTAAAGCTCAGGTTTAAAAAATACTAAGGTCATGTGTCCTGACAGATTCAGGAAATACTGACCAGACATAAGAAATACAAATTTTTCCAAATGTAAATCCTTCAGTTTTCAGTCGAACTCCCATAAATTCTAGTGGGGGGAAATGCTGAATAATTTTTGATTTATTAATATTATTTTTCCGGCCTAAAGGTTGCACAGGTTATAAATAAGGGATAAAAGATAACACTGGAATCCGGATATAAAATACAACATACCTATTGACATCAAAAATAGGCAGAAAAATATTGAGGACATGACCTTAGTGTCCTCAGTTGTGACGGCAGTTTTCCCCTTTGAGCACTGAGATTGTTATCATTTTATTATGTAACACCTTCACTGTGCCTGAGCTCCTCATGAAAGCTTTATGATGTTAACGTTGTCAAAAATTAAACCAACACTTTCCTTTTCGTGGTCATGCCGTTCTATTTAATTGAATATCTTTGTTTGTTTGGTGCATTATTATAAAAAATCTCCCATAACATTTGTCTGAAAGCTGAATTCTAATGGTTGGAATGATGGAATACATAGGAAGTGGTTGAAAAGCTGCCCATACACAATGCACAATTAGAATGATTGACAAGAACAGAAGGAAATCAATGATCAATAGCGCTTCTGATTTGAACACAGTGTTTTCAGAAGCACGTACAACCAGGCCTGATGGTGAATTAGTCCAACCTGACAGCTGATTCAGCCACATTCCACACTGAAGGTCTATTCTACTGTCTTTGGTCCTACACAGCACCGCCCCCTCAGTCTTCAAATGGAGTATGTGTGTATCGTTTAAATTGATCTGCGTCCATTTAAAGCATCTGACGTCCAGCTGAGTTCAAACAGAAGACAAACCTGTGGCCTCTGTCCCACGACCAGGAACGGCTGTTATCACTGACAGTTTTAGAGAAGCTCTCAGTTATAGAGAGAAGGGGGAATTAACGTGTTTTGTTCTTTTCGGCAACAGCTAGTTCCCGAGTTAATGGATATTCCTAATGCCTCCAGTGTCCAGTCTGGATAGGTAATGTGTCCAAATCTGTTTTTCCATACTCTGACTCTATATTCTCGGCATTTGCTTTGCATTTCCTGTTTCCAGGTGAACAGAAGTGCACGAGGATGGAGGTATCGAGCGTGCTGCCGCTGCAAGGGCTCATGTGGCAGGGAGACAGGGAAAGAGGAAGCTCTTACTGAAAGTGATGATGGGACGGTAACGTGAGATAAAGTCACGGGGGCCGGGACCTGCCTCATCAGCCTTCCTCTCCAACACACACACACATATGAGATAAAACCTTGACATTAATACACACACAGGCTCAAAATGACCTTAAATGAAACACCTAGCGAGCCTGCAGCTTCCTCCAGTATATCACACAGACAGAAAATCAATCAGCTCCATTGTTTACATACACTCGTACAATCTCTAGCAGCAGCTCCAGGGCCATTTCAGAGAGAAATCTCATTAACACACGTATAAACCTACAATTCAGCCTAAGTTGTGCTGTGTAAATAATTGAAATTTGCTGCAGAGCGAATTGATTTACAGGCTGCTGGAGATAAATCTGGATTCCTTGTGACAAAGGCTTGTGTTACACGATTGCACTGCATCAAAAACACCCGTGCAGGAATGGCACTCTCTGGCAGTCATTCATGCTAAAAGACAAAACACCATTCATATCACGTACATGGCTACGGTGAGCTAGAGGGACCACACAGTGCAGAGCTGGATGGATTAGTAATGAATCACCCAGGGAGGTGGACTGTTGCATCTCTCTCTGGTGACTCCCACACTGTCACACAGGCATGATACAACGCTGAGGAAATCGAGCTTGGAATAATAATAGATGAGAGTGTTATTACCAGCATCAAAGAACCAACCTGTTGGAAAATGATCTGTTTTGATATTCTGAGGGAAAAACCACACACACACACACACACACACACATACAGAGCCTACATCACACATCCCTACCTTTTTACAGCCAGAGAAGCGCAGCAGCCATATGAACCGTGGGTGCTTTGCTGAGGAATTGGTATTCACCTCATGTCGCACAGCCGCGGAGGGGGGAGACGAGGGAGAGACATGAGGGAGGAGAGAGGGAGGCTGGAACAGTCACTCGCCCGTGAGCCTTAAGTCTGGTTAGGATAAGTCCTCTTACCTGGCTGAGCCTGTCTTCACACCGCCATCTGCCGCTCTGCACCCTCGGAGCCAAAAACCCAGGAGCCAAGCGCCAAGCACCACGCCAATCCCTTTACTGCTCCTGTGTCTGGGAGCGTGTTTGCATGGGCGAGCGAGGCAGACTGACAGAGAGGGACAACGACGAGCAAAAGGATGGTGCAAGGTTTGGAAAGGAAGGATCTACAAATGTGTGTGTTTAAAATGTGTGTGTGTGGAAGAGAGGTAAAGGCATAAAAGTCTGATGTGTTTTTTTTCTTTTGTTAGTATCCTGGAGGAGAGAGAGAGCGAGATCCACAGGCGGCAGCTTCGTCTATATATGCAGCAAGAGGCTGTACGGTAGCCTTGGCAACAGAGCCAGGATGAGGGAGAGCGAGCAAGGGACCTGGAGAGAGACGGAGAGAGGGAGAGGGAGAGAGAGAGAGAGAGAGAGGGAGAGGGAGAGAGAGAGAGAGAGAGAGAGAGAGAGAGAGAGAGAGAGAGAGAGAGAGAGAGACTCTGCGTGTGTATTAATCACATTGTGGGGATATAAATCTATTCTTACAGCCACATTGTGGGGACTTAGCTCCATAAGATGCTTTTCACAATGTAAACCATTATGTTTTGGGGATTTAAGGCTAAAGATGGTGATATTCTATTTTGTAATAATTGTCAACAAACGAAAATGCAAAAACGAGCAACAAATGTATGACTGAACAATTATTGTGCCGCCAATAGGTTAATAAAGCAGATTCAGAGATGTGCCCAAAAGCTAATAAAAACACCAATGAATCACATTTACATTATCACAATCAACACAGGCACTTTGTTTTCAGTCAATTCCTCAGATAGGCTCCTGTCCTGCAGCCACTGTGTATTCATCCAAACACACAACTACACAAAATACTCCTGTGTTTGAAACATTTGCTTGAAGGTCTTTTTTCAAAATCAAAACACTGTATTCTAGTTGTTAAAGATTGATTTCTGCACCATAACCCAATGTGTGTTGGCCCAAGGTCTCTGTAAAGATATCGAAAAGTACGGCTGTTGTCTGTATTATGAAAAAAAATACAGAATAGAACATTTCCAACTTTGTGAGTCTCCAAGTAAGAAATTCGAGTCAAAGCAGTGTCCTCCGAAGTGACACAAATATATGTGGGTGTGTGTGTGTGTGTTTGTGGAGTCGGATCATAACACATCACTGAGCAGTGAACCCCCCACGCTGTCACCTCCTCTGCCTCTCAGCCTCATTCTCACTCATCTCAGTCACCCCCCCCTCGACCGCCTCACCCACCCTCGTAACTCATCATCACCCGGGTCTACACTCCTGTTTCCGTTCTGGATTGTTTTTGTCATCCCCATGTTCTCACTGCTCCAGATTATTCTCACGCGTTCTCCCTCTCACGTCCTACGTTCTCTTCCCTCCCACACTCTCTCTCTCTCGCTCTCTCTCGCTCTCTCTTACAACCGCCTAATTTCTTGTCTCTCTCCCCTTTAGTGTGTCCCTCTCTCTCTCTCTCTCTCTCTCTCTCCCTCCTTCCTGTCTTGCCATATGGTAGCCTTTCCCTGTCAGCTCTCTGAACTGACCAGCAGAAAACAGGCCATTCTGATCAACACAAATACTAGGAGGCGGGTGTGGGGGGGTGTGGGGCACAAACACTATGTCACATTCATATTTTCATGGTAATGCAGCATTGCTGAAGCAGATTGCGTAAGCTTCATAATGTAGCTTCACTATAATAATTCTGATGGTAAAAAAAAGGGAAAATGAATGGAATGCACAGTACTACACCATACACGCGCTTAGCCACTTGGGGGCAGCAGAAACAACCCACAAACACCACAAACACACGTCATGACTTTTTGTGTTAAACTGCTTCGTTTTTTAGCCACAATTGAC
This sequence comes from Limanda limanda, assembly GCF_963576545.1. Taxonomy (NCBI): domain Eukaryota; kingdom Metazoa; phylum Chordata; class Actinopteri; order Pleuronectiformes; family Pleuronectidae; genus Limanda; species Limanda limanda. The sequence continues at coordinate 8,762,802 of NC_083643.1, forward strand.
TTATTTACACTTTCCGCAGACACAAAGCAACGTGATCAATCATCTGGAGGAATGTTTTTGTATCCACTTGAAGAGAGTAATCCACATGTTCTGCCTCCTTTTACCTCTGGGTTTGGCCCCCACCAACTCCTGATGGAAATATTAGACTCAGCTGCTGAACGTTAGAGATCCAGTCTTCATACTGAATTATGCTTGAGTCTAATGGTGCTAGCTTCCTATATAACACCAATTTTCAAGAGATCACACCAGTCAATGCCACGTGTTGATGCTCACATCCATGAGTACACACTAGTCTTCACTATATTATTAGCTCTCAGAAATCATAATTACATGAGTACTCAGTAGTCTAGCTATTATTAGCAGCCAGTAGTCATTTTACACATGTAATCAGTAGTCATTACTATATTATTAGCTCTCAAATGTCATTATTATTTAATTACTCAGTAGTCATCATTACTACATTATTTCATGAATACTCAGTAGTCATTAATACATTGGTACTTATGTTCTCTGTAGTCATTCCTACATTATTACATGATTACTCAGTAGTTATTACTACTTTATTAAATTGGCACTTTGTAGTTATCGGTTTACACATCCTTCTTTTAATCTACACTACAACTGTAACATGTTTTGACTTCATCATGCACAGTTGATGCCATCATGGTGATAACGTTTCTCCAGACACACAGAAACATAAGCTTCTGTTTACGCACATGTAAAACCGTACATGCGCACACCTATCTGAATATAACTGGAATCAAAATACTGACACAGATGAAACAAGAGCACGTTGCTGTGTGACTTTATTTCCATAAAAGCCAATGCACAAACTACGTCTTGTCTAACTGTTCACTCGTTTTATCTCTCCCTCTCTCTCCCATCTTTCTTCAGTATTTATGACCCACTTCAGAGTCCAATCCTCTCTGCTTATTTATCTCTCCCACACATCCTCGCCTTCCCCACCGCACTCCAATCAACTAAATGAACTCCCCTGTACTTCCTTATCTTCTCCTCCTCGTTCCTTTAAAAAATGATCTCACCTCTGCGCACACACACACGAATAAACACACACATACGCGCACATACACACACACACACACACACACACAAGGTCATTGTCACTCAGTATAAACGGTGAGAGTGAAAGCATCATGTAACCAAATTAATGATACAAGCCAGTGGCCTTGAGCTGTCTGTTTCACTGACAGCTACACTGGGAACGCTACATCACTTCCTCATTCTCAGTGAGACTCACCCACTGCGCATTTTTCTAAAAACATTTCCCTCTGATGTGATATTGGAATTTGAACGTTCATTAAGTATGGGACTGTAAATTAATAAAAGTGTAAAAGCAGTTCTTTTCTTTTGAGGTAGAGTGACTCAGATACAGCAAATTTCACCAACTCTGTAAATTGAGAATTTATACACAGGAGCAACATTCCTCTGGTTTCAAATGGAGGCCTCTAGTGGTACTGATGGCTCACTGCGGGCAACTTTGTGAATGACTAGTGGCCGGTTGAGTCTGTCTCATTGATACACACTTATGGATACACACCTCTGAAGGGATATTTAGCACGGTGACCTCTAACTCGAAGCCTTCCTTCTGTTCCCGACCCGATGCCGATCTCAGATTTGACTGTGACTCATCTGGTCACATCCAGATGCCGGCGGCAGCTTCGTTCCAAGCCTGGCTATCAGGATCCATGACACACAGTCTAACACAGATAGGCAGCTGATCCTGCTGAGCACCCGGGGGGGGGGAAGGGGCCTGTAAAGTGTAAAGTGCTCATCTGATGTCCGCTGGCTGCCGCAGTCAGCTGGTTTCCATGTGATGTTATATAGCATTAGGTCTGAAGAGGGAGACTATGTCCTGGAATGATAAATGAAACAAGTGTTCAGGTGCCAGGAATCAAAATGAAAAGGAGAATGATAACTTGGCACTGATACCATGGTAACCAGTTATGTGCAAACAACTTAGGAACTAGTTAAAGAGGAACTCTACAACTGATTAACACATAACACACAGAGGGAACTTATTGTGGTTGTGGAAAAAACGTGTATTTCTGTCAGGGAGCGAACGCCGAGGGAAGGTCTGGATTTTTTAAGCTTGATCCGTGCTATAGGAACAAATCCAATGCCGGCCTCTGCTGCATTTAATGTCTAGTTTAAATCTATCTTGTGTGACCCCCTCTGACCTCACGTTGCCGATATGCTGAATTGCTGGAGTAGGCTTCTCTTAATGAATAGCTGACAAGCCCTTCCTGAAACCTAATGATGCATCTCATTCACAGGAGTTGCTGCAGTTTAGTTTGGTTGAATGACCTCCACTTTACTCGAGCAGACAGAAAATATCAAGTCATATGTGATATGATCCTGATTATTATGAATTGATTATAAGCCGTGTTAAAGTGACAGTTTCATTCGTACAGCATCAAGAGATCAGCTATTAAACTCATCACTATCTAATAGTCGACTGCAGGTATTGATTCAGTTATTTAGTAACTCTGGTGCTTGTTGGGTATTCATTACCTACTGATTAACTGTCTCTAACCACTCAGACGTCTGTGTCCCTGATGTTAAAATCTTATCAATAAAAACAGATTAGATGTCGTATGTGAACCAGACATGTGGCTGTGATGGGAAACAGTCATTTATTAACATGCTGTATTATGTTGTTTGTGGGGACGATAGGGAAAGTAACCTGCTCTCTTTACTGTAACCAAGTTGTTTTTGTGTAGCCTATTTGTATGGGTACTTCTAAAAAAAAAAGAAAAAAATGGTATAAGTGTTTTTTCTTTGCTATGTTTATAGTTTTAATCTATACAGAGTAGAAGCAAAAGTCACACATTGAAGTAAAATCGCAACAAATGAAAAGAGGAAAATGTGCAGCTGCAGCAGCGAAGATGCTGCCGGTGGACTGCTTTTATTTTGTAATGAACGAGCAGAGACTAGAGGGTCTATGTAGAAAGATGGAGGACATGACAGCTCACCTAAAGTGAATCCAAAATGTCTTGATTTCCCCCTGGTGGCTGCCGTGTAGTATAGGTTATAAGCCATGCCTTCCCAGGTTAGTGGATGGGACACGAGCCAAATCAAAAGGTCAAAGGGTCAAAACATGTGAAATCAATTCTTCTCATAGATGGTTTCTGTCATTTAGGGTTGGGTTTGTTCAAGTTTCTATAAGTTTGGTTTAAATTTTTTCTTAATGGGTAAAAAAGGCGTTTGGTCAAGTGTGTGTATCAGTAGGACGTCAATACCATGACTCCATCCTGTGAACGTTACTGCGCAGAATCTGGCTCCACATCGCTCCATCTTCGGCACAAAATGGCAGCATTAGTATCCAGGATATTTTGGCTCCATTTCTGCACAGCAGGAGAAAGTGGAGACATAGCATCCATCTTTTTATTCAGACTATGGTTATAACTGTAAACTGTGGAGTGAATGTAAGCTTGTGTGAGATTGCTCGGCCAGACAAATGACACTACTTGGGCCAGATTTAAACTGTATCACAATCTGATCTGGGAAGCATAAAATACTGTGGAGTCAGATGGTTTTTAAAAGAGTTTGTAAAGGAGTGTGCAAAGATAACGTCTCTCCATTGCATTTCCACCCTTCGCTGCAGGGCTCTGTCACAGCGACCTCGCCACGCCAGCGCTGTTACTAACCTCTTCAGCATTGTACGATCCCCGCGAGGGACTTCGGACTGGACAGTTTCAAATGCTAGATTAGAAATCCCTGTTTACTCCAGTGTCCAAATCTAAACAAGAAGCTCTAACAGTGAAGATGTATCAACATGTTCATGGGTCACAGCGGCGATTATGGTCATTTACCCAGAATAAACAACGAAATGAGAGTCATGAAGATGGAGAGATGAGAGCAGAGTTACGGAGGGAGGATCCTGATCTGATAAGTGGCTGTGACCACCATTTGTTGTTTTTATGGCTCAAACATTATCAGAAACTTTCTGTTTTGGACCAAAAGTACACAGACATGTTAAGGGGGACATCCCAGTTCACACAGACAAACAGAGAGTGTGGTTTGTGCTCCTGTGATGTGTAAAAGCTCTGCATGTTCTCTAGAGTTAATAGCTAGTGTGAGCGTGTTTCGCTTGTGGAAGCATCGGGAAGAAGAGAGAATTAAAGCGTGAGAGCGGATGGTGGTGGAGGGGGAAGTGCAAAAGGAGGCCTACAGCTGTAAGAGGAGTGGGGTCACTGGTGGGGCAGGACTCAGAGCAATATGGAAAGTTCTGTACATCAGCTGTTACCAGGCTTTTATTTATAGCAATATAATGTTTAAATTCAAGACCCTATGAAGAGTTTTTACCTGGTTTTGAAACAGTCTAATTTTAATATTGCTGCCTCATTATGACCTACACAGCAGGTCAGAGGAAAGATTTACTGCATTCTTCTTCTACTTCGTCTTCGTTTGGACCATTTTTTCTTCCTGGGGACTTCTTATAAAAATAGCCTTTTTGGAAGTATTCCCCACAAGCTAAGGCTCGGGCGGAGCTTGAAAAGCTGCATGACATCAACAAACAGCTGACGATTATCATGGCAAAGGAATTTAATCATGCAGATCTCAAACGGAGGAAACATGCTTTTGTCCACAGTGGCGCCAAAATCAACCAAAATGAAAAGTTCCTTGTAGGAGCTTTAAATTGACCTATGTTTAAGCAAACTTCCCCCAACATGTAAGCTAGCTATTGGAACTTTACATTTTTATGTTTGGCAAATTATTTTCATATTTTCATAATCTGTTATTTATTACTTTTCACTGCTCAGATGACATGATTAATTGTGTTAATATCTGTGCTGTAGCGTCTCGTGTTGTTAAACAGGTCTTTCCTGCACAAAGGGAATAACACTAAGCTTTTTATTTGGAGCATTCTGCACCCAGCGAGTGAATCTCCATGGAAGCTCCATCACAACTCTCCATAAACTCCCAGCGTGGATCCTGTCAGACTGTCGGTCATGATTCGTGATGAATTTACAATCAGAGTGACGCTCCCTCCTCCCACTCTGGCGCTACTTAGAGCCAGTCAGAGCTGAAAGATGGATGAATATACGCGTATATGTCATGGTCAACCACAGCCTAGAGCAGAAAAAGAACAATACAAATACACATACATGCATTTGACATACAAACGTAACTTTGGCCAATAGTGTGTGGGTTGGGATCATTGGGAGCCGTTGTCTTCACCATCATTGAACATCATGCAAATCTACCTGACATGACTCTGGCACAAATCATGCTCATGGATGAGGTATTGTGTTGAAGTTTTACTTTACGAGTGACTAATACAAACTGTGGTAGAAAATACACCATATGCAGTTTGCCCCTGAGGTTACAGCTATAACGAATGTGACGCAATCAAAAGTCTATGGAAATGAAACATCCTCCAATTAGTTTCATAAATTAAGTCTGTGACACTTTCATCAACTGAGATCTCAGACAAACACCTACAGTTTGTTGCTGCTGGCCATTTTGTATATATTTTATCCTGATTATAGGAAACTTCTCCATTGTCTTCACGATTTGGTCTGGAACTTTGGTTTTCCTGCTTCTAACTTCTTTCAGGCAAAACAAACACAGAGAGGAACACCTTTTCAGATGGATGTTTGAACTTGAACCGGGTCTATTTGTGTCTGCTTGCTCTCGTCTTTGAAGCCGGGTCCAGCTACACAGAGAAGATATGTAATCACGTTACACAGTCAATCATCACAGGGAGAGGACACTGTTTTATTTTCCTTTTCTCTTTTCATTCCCTCTGTTAGTTCTTCAAATATTACAGATTCTAGTGTGGCAAATCTTCAGATGGGAAATAAAGACACTGTTCACTATAACGTGACTGGCTGTGACTTTATGAATAAACCGGGTATTAGTCTCTTTGTACAAATGTATAAATAGTTTGACAGGTGAAAAAGTTTACACTCAGGCCTTCATCAGACATGTCTAACATGGCAAAACGATTAAATCAGTCATTTGCATTTGATTTGCATTGCCTGAGAGTAAACAACATTCCTTCTATGTTTGTGTTAGCACCAATAATATGAGGGCTTTAGGCAAATTAAATACATCCCTTACATCCATGACACAAGCATTCAAATAGTCCAAATAAAACCTCTATATCTATATGTTTATGACGAACGATAAAATGACACTTCCGCATGGTGGGAAAAATATACTGATTTTCTTGCCTAGGTGAAAGGGAGCTAGGCTAATAGCTACATCTGTTTTTTGGCCAAAATGCCACAGTTCACAGGTTGGTTAACAGCCCTTTATAGAACAATATAATATAAACCAACTGCGTGTGAGTGGCACATGTGTCACAGCACCTTTAACTTTACTTTAGTCAGGCTTCGAGGTTTAGGTCTCATGTTGAAATGATGCGTAGATGTTTATGACTTCATGCAGATAAGATCAAATCCCCTCTGCCTGCACAGTATCAGCAACATCTCAATTCACTCTTGAGCCGGACTGCATCCGACAAACATAAGCAGTAAATATACTTGTCTAAATAAATATAAACTGTGTACAGCAACAAAAGCACTAATGTACAGAGCAGGCCTTGAGGAAAAAAGGGAAAAAAGGGACAAACACGCTGCACATTCCCAGAGAGGGTTACATAACATTTCCTTGGGAATGGTTAGTCATAGTGACCAGTTCAAATCATCTCTATCTCCATTAGCCATCATCAGCAGGCCTCTGTTAACAGCCATTATGAAACTGTCCGTCACAAAGCCGTGGCAGCTTCGGCGTCCTGTGCTCTATTTAAAGGTTGAGGAATAAGCCGCTGAACACAGCACATCTTCAGCAAAGCAACAGGAGTATTCAGAGGTGTAAATGCTGCGTGAGCACACCGGCACCAATCTCAGATAAGAATCCATGTCGTACTGAAGAACTGGTTTGTGAAAAACCAAAAGTACATGGGTGGAATTCTCCCTTCGAGACCAGAAAGGCGATTGTTTGTGTTAACTGACGTATAACGGAGGCTTTACTCAGCATAAGTGAGAAAAACTTACTACAGCAAATTCACTTCTCTAATTTGTTGCTTTTAGCATGTTGGGTTTTTACAATCATCAGTACGAACAGAAGGAAGCACAACCTGTTACCATATATGGATTTGGGCTGATTGTTTTAAGACAGGATTGACAAATTGTGAACTCATCCTCTAAGATCTATATCTGTGAAGCAGAGACAAAGACTGTATATAAAGATGGATGACTGCTCCCCCAAAATGAAACATTGGGGGCTCAATCACCCCCTGGTGGCTGGCTGCAATACAGGTCATAAACCCTGCCTCCTCCATATTAGTGGATGGGAAATAGGCCTAACTAAAAAGTCTCTAAAAGATGGTTTATTTCATTTGAGGTTGTTCTTATCACACAGATGTAAGTGGTTATATGGAAAAATGTAAAGCTTTAACATGGACTTTTACAGTGTATTAAACAAATAAACAAAAAACCTGAAGGTATCAGGGCAAACAGGAATCAAACGTGGGAGGTAAAGGTAAGGAGACAAATTTGGTGCCTCAGTTTAGAAATATCTGCACATATTTATTATTATTTTAAGACATTGTACCAGGATTCACTGTTTTCACTCCATCCACATTGCTGCTTCCTAAACAGCGCTCTGTGACAAAGCTGATAAAGAATGTTCTATATATACATTTTACATGACCAGCCTTTTTCACGCATACTCCCATATTGTAGTTCTTTTCCTGATTCAGCCGTTTAACGACACTGTCTTTTGATATGCTTTGTCGACTCGACCAATTAGTCCCTCTGGACTTTTAACCCAAACATGTTTGTCAACAGACTCTACTGTGTCCTTGACCTCATACCTTTATTTGGATTTGCATACCACAAATATGTTCCTTTTTATATCATTGTTATTTGAATATGTTTGCCTGCGGGGGTCTGAAAACATGTGACGACCATTTTTCCATTGAAACAACCAGTGGAGTGCTCGTTCTAATCCTGCCTGGTTGGAATGGGCAGTTTGTCCTGTGGTGATGCGGACAGACAGACAGATAGAAATACAGATGGACTGAAGGACAAACAGACAGACAGACAGACAGACACACACACACACACACACACACACACACACACACACACACGGTCGGACAGACATACAAATGGACAGACAGATAGACAAATTCCTGGAATAGAGAACTATAAACCTATAAATGGAATAGGTGATTATGAATTACTGAATGTGGACACTAATCATCAGCCAAACTCAGCCACTGAACTTCACTGAAGTTTCCTAAGAAACATGACAACTTATTAGCTGCTCGTCTTTGCAGGGAGTTGCTTCACAGACAGATGAATTCCTTCACCCTGATTGGCCAAGTTATGTCAAGAATGTGGGATGACTCCTTTCTCTTTTTTAATTTCTGCTTGACCGGACAGCCCTCTCCTCCTCCTCCTCCTCCTCAGAGTCCCCCCCTGGTCGGGCAGGGTCCCTCGGGCTGAGGCTGGGACTCCTCGGGAGGTGATAACTGGGAACGAGCTGCTGGGCTGAGGAAGAGGAGGAGGAGGAGGAGGAGTGGCACACTTCACCAAACTTCCCCCGAACTTGCCACCGCCTGCTCCTCCCCGTTAACCGCGCGTAAAACTCCACGTTCTCAACTTTCTGCCCACTGAGTTCTCGCGAAGTAGCGGCAGTTTGCCACAGAAGTGAGACTTTCGCATTTTGCTTGAAGCAGGAACTAAGTTTTGGACAATGACAGGACTCAGCGGATAGGACACAGAGCCTCCAGTCGTGTCTCTGCTGCCTGCGCGTCATGATGCAGCCGCTGCGGCGCTCCGGCGTCTCTCTGTGGATTCTGCTGCTCCTCTGCGCGCTGCCCGAGGTGAGAGAACATCCTCCATTCACATGCACTGGGATCAGACTTTAACCCAGGTGTTGCTGAGGCTTCATTCGGGTGAACAGGCCGCTTTGCTGGGATGGTGATGGTCAGTGTGGGACTGCACCTGTTGCGCAGGTTGCTGAAGCCTGCAAAGTGAAAAACCTCTGTGAAGTCTGGGAGATAGAGTTGACCTTTGCTTATTATACAATTAATACAATTCAATGTATGTCAGCAACAACTTAAAACAACAATTTTCTTTTTCTTTACAATCGTGGCCTATTTAGAGGAAGTAAAATTTACTTTTTTTTTTTGCACATTTTCCTAACTAAAGAAAATAGTCAGTGGAGATTCTTAACATTTCAAATTGGTTTATTGGATATTTAATATATCTGGATTGTACAGCTCAGTGTCAAGTGTGTGAAGAGTGTGTGCTGCTCATCCATCAGAGCAACAGGTAACATACAGTCACAGACACTCTGAACCACCTGTCCTTGTCCCACTGGTCTTTCTTGTCTGTCTTGAGAGAGAGAGATAGATAGATATATAGATAGATTGATAGAAAGAGAGAGAGAGAGAGAGAGAGAGAGAGAGAGAGAGAGAGAGAGAGAGAGAGAGAGAGAGAGAGAGAGAGAGAGAGAGAGAGAGAGGTTGAGAATGGCATGTGAGGATGTGTGTGGCCAACACAAAGGGGTCAGGAATGGAATGAGGTGCAGCCCAGTGTCCCTGTCCGTCCTGCAGCCACAAGGGACGACCTCAGACACAGTGACTTGGTCGTACCTTTGATGGTTTAGTTTATCATGTGCAGGTTCTTTGGTCCAGATAGATTGACTGGTGCACGGAAATTCAGGACAGAACCCTCACCACTAAACAGACACAAATTCAATGGGCCTCTTGCTCTCTAAAGCAAAGGCAGAGGTGCTGTGACGTTGTTGTACCTTGAAGTCTGTCAATGTGGTTGTCTCTGTGGATATTAGTAGTATTTATTAAATAAAATGAGGACACATTCATTCTGCATTAGGTAAATGTTCGAATATCTTTCTTAATGATTTATGTACAGGCTGCTCACTTCTAACCTGGTACCCACAACCTTTCAGATATCAGATTATAATCCATTTAAACAGCATAAAGTAGTTATAACTCAAATAAAATCATCTGCATCGCTAATAGTCCACATTCTATCAGATATTGAATTCATTTTGAAGATGGGCGCAGATTTTAATTTACTTTAATTTACAAAGCACTTGTAAAAATTGGTACAGATTTTCAAAAGGCCGTTGTCTTCTGATGATCCTATCTTGGTCTGTTCTGTCGAAATGAAACGGTGAATGCTGATAACTGTGACGCCCTTATTTATCAAGTAGGGAAGTTCATGCTTGACCTTGCAGAGTAGGTGGAGTGCTCCGTGAAGTGAGCTGAGAGTTGACATTTAACTGATCAACATGTGAAAATGTAAGTCTGCCAAAATCCCCCCTGGTTTCAATACCATGGAGGACAGCAGGTTCACAGACTGACAAGAACTCACATCCCATAAGGCAAAAATTAAAGAATCTCATGTTGTTTTCCTTTAAATTTTTCGATAATTGGATTTAGACTTTTGATTGTAAGAGAAGTCAGACGAGACAATCAGATACAGATCTCAGGACTTTCTTGTTCCAAACCTGCTGCCCGATCAAGGGTCTTGGGATGGAGTGAGAGATTAGACATCTGATTGCTGAACCCTATTAAAGAGAACTTTTTTTAATGAACTGGTAGAAAACAAGGGCATGTATTCACACCTTTGAAACGGTTTATTTTCACACGTCCGTGAGCTGGAACAGGGCAACAGAAAGCACCCTAAATAAGAGGAACAAAACATAGTTGTGATTTTGCTTTATTTCTTCTTTCTTTCTTCTTCTTCCCCTTGTTTTCTTTTCCTCTCCTTTCGAGCAGCGTCATTGAAGTTGTTTGAGGCCACATCAAATACTACTAGTTTTCATCTGAAACTTAAATGATCTCTGTCCATACTAACACACCTGAAAACATATATCACGTGACCACACACATACATTGGACATGCACGTGTTGGTGTACATAGAATTTACCCTAAAAAATAGCTTGTCTCAAACATTTTTTCACATTTTCATTTGTTTTCTTCTGGAAAGGGGCCGATAGGAGACTGGGGAATCAGCGAAGGCCCAAAAAAGACCCAATCAGCAAGCAGTTGCTCCTGCGTCATCATTTCCAACCATCTCTGTCTGTGCTAGTCCAGATTGAAACACTAACCCTAAACTAAAGTAGAAGCGCTTTCAACCTTAACTCGGAGTGTGGACGCCGTGTGTGTCCGAAGACGGCCTGCTGTGTGTTTTGAAAATGAAACGCATTAGTACGAATGTTGCGTTACTCTTTGAACTATTTCTCTTTCTCATCACTCTCCCTTTTCCTCGCAGCTGTCATTTTGACACGCGTCACTGAGTCTGGGCGTCTCTCACACGTTAACAGGAAGCTGATGAGGTTCAAGCGTCACACCTTTATTCTCCTCTGTACTGATGGAAACAAGTCAAAGAGTTTTATATTAAAAATTTGTCAATAAATGACAGAAATTTTGGATCTTTCTTTCTCTTCAGGACCAGTACTTAGATCAGGGTTGTAATATGGATTTGAGTCTTCAGGGTACATCAGATGACATTGAGATCTTCAAAGATAAAATATGGTTTCGACTAAAATCACAAAGGAAGTTAGAGTAGAAAAAGGGGAAATACTTCACTTCCCTGAAATGAAACTTTTTCTCATGTTTTCCCTTAATTAGACATCAGGGTCAGGGTGTGAACTTCTATAGTGCTTATATCTAGTAAAGGCGCTCTGTTTTATTCTATTTAAGTTTCAGTTCCTCTTTAAAAGGGCTGTGGCTGATCAGGCTGACTGAACAATGGAGAACAGTGAGAAACAGAACAGCTTACATAACCGCACTGAAGCGTTCCACACGATCAGGATCGATGCACCTCTGATCAGGTTGTAATCGAGTGGATCTGTGGGGGAATAACGTGCCTCATCAAAACCGCATAAACCACCAGGATCTCTGAACAGGTCTCAGAAAAAACATTTGAATCACCAGTAAGTTATAAAGTAATTTTGATGTGGTCTGCAGCACATCAGAGAACCACAGTTATTAATTAGATTGAATGGATTTCCTGGTTCCGTTAAATTGTCTTGAACCAGTTTAATTACATAGAAAATATTGTGCCATATCATTTTATGTGACTACCTTTGGGGACCATTAAAGTCTGATATGAAAGTTTTTTTTTGTCTGAATAAATATATAACACAAATTCAACTTAGCTGTCATAACTATAGATCCATTCAGTGTTTATAATTTGATTGATAGTGGATATAATGTGTATTTTGTTACGAAACGTTGCAAGTTCAGAAGGAGTGCATGCAAAGTTACGGCAGCACTGTCCTTTATTAATGAACAAGGAAATGTACAACACTTTGCATGTGTTTATCATTCTACGCAGTCTTTCTCTCTCTCCATTCATCCGTACATTTCTCTTTCTGTCTGTGCGAAATGAGAGCATGATGACCTGACTATCAGTAGGAAACATCTCGGAACAAGGAAATGTGACGTTTTAAAAGAAATGACCCGTCTGTGGCTGCGGACAGCAACTTTTTGACTAGCTGCCGTTTTTGAATGCCTGGCGCTGGTATAAAATGTGTTCTGACGTGCGATACTCGTCAGAACACAAGTGCCTCTCTCCGAAATGTATTTGTCTCACACTGTATTCACATTTGAAAGCGTAAGAGTCCTTGTTTTGCATCACATTATTGGTGCAAAAGCCGCAAATCAAGTCCTCCTTTGTGGAAGACTGCACCTTCCACCCACTCGCAATCCCCATTCAACCATATCAAGACAGTCCACTTTCAAATTAACATCCCCAAACACGCTGCCCTCAGCCAGGGCTGCAGCTGGAAGTTCAGCGTGTACAAGCTGAATCACAAAGAGTCACAGTTCCCCAGTCCATGTAAATGAGACACAGGCTCCTCTCTCAGCCTCAAAGGCCTTATTGTCAGCAGACAGCTATCGTTTTATCAGTGGCCTCTGAGAAAATCATGGCCAGGCAAAGCTTTAGAGGGGATGAGAGTTATTCATTTTTCTCTTACTTGTCTCTCTATCGCTCGCTCTTACAGCTTTTCTTAATGGAGTTCTGGAATTCTCCTTTTAAATGGCCCATCGGTACAAAATGACCATAATATACAGACAGAGGGTATTAGTGGTGGTTTCACAGGTGTGTTGTTGGTCAGTGAGCTGCTGACAGCCAGGTGCTGAGGTATTTGGTTTGAAAAAACCCTCCGGCCCAGACGTTCTCGGTTTTTAGCCACTCGACCATAGACTGTATATAAAGGTGCAATGAGACGTATCTGAAAATTCCTCAGATCTGGCCCTGTCATCTTTTTTTTAATGTCATTTGGAGACAGAGTTTACACAGTTGTGATCATGGACTGGAGATGCAGTATCAAGGTCACTTTGAGACACGCACTTGACCAATAACGAGTCAATGCCAGCTGTCAATCATGACTAAAACCAAATTTATCTGAAATCTAAATCCTTAAACATACAAACAGAGTGATGATACCTACATGTAATGACAGAAACCTTTAGGAAAAATGTATTTAAATGGTCCTTTGACTTCTTAGTTTGACCCATGTCCAATCTACTAACATGGATGTGAGGTGCATGACCTATAATGCAGTCAACCTCCAGGTAATTTGGCTTCACTTTTAGGAGCAGTCATATTGATTTACAGACTATAGATGCAACACGTAATGCTGGTCCAGGCCATAATAATTATAATTCAATGTGATATTGAGACCTAACGTCTTTAATAAATGACATATTACTAATAAATAGGTTTCATATTAGCTGTTATTGATAGTGATTAATAAAGTGAATGATTTAATGTCTTGTTAAGGACAAAATCTATGCCGTCAATACATCTGTATATATGTTTGCATTGTAAATATGAGAGAGGCACAGACTATGAACCGCTGCAGCGAGGACACATATAACCTTATAAATAAAAGGTAGGGATTGTTAAAAGGCCTAAAATATATTTACTGTCAGAGTTCGCAGACGACCACACGTCACAGCCCACGCTCCACTTCGACACACGCATCAAGAGGAAGCTCTAATGGCAAGTGTGATGTGTATCAGCAGCAGTGAATACTGCGTCACACATTTCCATAGCCTCAGATGTGGCCCACGATAGCAGCAGCAGGACTGTGGTGTGGGAGGCTGATACCTGGAGACAAACCACTGAAGCTGTCATCCGCAGCTTTCGGAGCCAGTGGATATTTTTAGATGTGGCTTTTGGCATTGTTTTATGATTCATGTTCCATATAGCATTCAACAGAAGGACTCTCTTGGAGAGATGTTCCATTTGTATTCCCACATGCTATGGCCTTCAAATGCTGTATAACTTCTATATTGAATACAAATATATAAACACAATAAATAACATAGTGAATTTATTGACTTGAAATCATGTATTGCAGGGTTAATCTATAGTTATATATTGAGTAGTAATCACTTAATAGAGTAATATAAAAACTGTGTAGATTCATTATAGGGTATTATTTAATAGAGCAGCAAAATAAATAATGTCACAATAAAAATCTGGTTACAGAGAAGTATTTTACTTTAGGTCATAATCCTTTTCTCAACTAATGTTAACAGACCCTTTAGGATAAATCATCCATACACTGCAGCCTCTCTTAAAAATAGTTCACCCAAAAATAAATTAATCACTCATGATCTACTCACTACTCACCACTATGCGGATGGAGGTGAAGTGTCCACAAAACAAAAAAAGAAATGTGAGCGTTCCTTGGCAGAATCCCTCCGTCACGTATCATAAGATACAGTTAGAAACAAACTTCAATACATCACCAGTTGTAGTTTGGTTTAGTGAAGTTCAACTCACATATGCACAGGTCCAAATATCAACAAGAAAAGACAGAGGAATAGAAGAACCTGGTGGCCTTAGGTAGAGACACGTCCATATACGAAGGCAGAGAAGAGGACTGATCTGTGTGTTTAATGGCTGTTAGCTGCTAGCTACTGAGCTAGTGCTACCTCACTGTTTTAGAAGTCAAGCACGATCATGTACATCTGTCCATGTAGCTGTTGGGTGTCGATTGACAAGGACCTGCATTCACACTGGTGTTAAACTGTCTACATATTCATACACTAATAGTATATTATATTATCTATTGTATAGTCAAATACTTATTTCCACTCCACTATATATCATATATTATATCATACTCTCTGTATATTCTTTGTATATATAAGTCTATATACACATATTTATACATGTGTACTTGTTATAATTATAATTATTATATTATTATTATTACTATTATTATTATATATACTGTTGCTGCCATTATTACTATATTCTGCTATTATATTGGTATAATTACTATCATATATATAAATATATATTATGTTATATTATATACCATATATACTGTACTATTTTTATATACTGTCTAACAATAACATTACCATCATATCATCAGTACTATTACCATCATCTTGCCACTGCACCTTATCTACCTATTTATCTTGTGTTTCTGTTTTTTATTCTTTCTACCTCAATATTTTTTATTTTATTGTATTGTATTGTATTGTATTTTATTGTATTCAAATATACCGGCTGCTATGACAACTTAATTTCCCTTCGGGGATGAATAAAGTACTCTATCTATCTATCTATCTATCTATCTATCTATCTATCTATCTATCTATCTATCTATCTATCTATCTATCTATCTATCTATCTATCTATCTATCTATCTATCTATCTATCTATCTATCTATCTATCTATCTATCTAAACGTGGTCACAATGCCTCCCCCGACATCGGTCCCTGACCAGCTCCAGAGGTGGTTCTGCCTGTTACATCACAATCCAAAGTACAGGTGTAAATACATCATCTACACCTGTAGGTTTATGTGGTCAAATGGCATCAAATAACAATCTGATCCCCTGGAAGTCTAAGGTTCAAATGGGGAACAAGTTAACCTGAGCCTGGCCCTGTCGTGTGGCTCTCGTCTTCCTGAGTGAAGTGCAACAAATGAACCGCAGCGAGTGAACTTAAAAGTCCTTTTTGTTTTTCTGGTGTGTTATCAGGGGTCTGTGGGTGGGCTCAGCGAGAGCCAGGAAGTTATGTTAGAGCAGGAACAATGAGCAGGTCGCCCATGAGAAACCCCTGAGGTAATGACCTTTAAATAAAGAACAAGCTGTTGATTTATCAGAGGCTTCGAGGAGACAGTGAGAGTTACAACCCTGACAAATCTCATCACAAAGAACATCCATGTTAGTAATGTCTTTTTGTGAAAGAGAAATTAAATATAATTGATAACACACGATTGTCCCACACACACACCACACACACTCTATTGGGGAAAGGTATTATTGGGCAACTGAATAGGCTAATAGGAAAAATACAATTTGATTAAAGTATTATCACATTGATCAGTATTAGGACCTTTTGTTTTCATACACAAACACATTTTAAAGTTTTTGTTTTTATTAAGAAGGGTTTTCTCAGCCACTATACGGTAACAAGATGGACTACAAACCTGTAACCACCAGCGATAAGATAATAAGATTATTCAAATCATATTAAAATGAGCATACCAAAATATCACTGTCACTAATATCAATGTCATATTCTAGCTCACTGATATTTGCAGCAACAGACTGGCACAAACAAATGTTTTTCAAGCCGTTAGGACCGGGAGATGTTAACACACAAATGATGACGAGTAGGAAAAAGTAAATACATGAAGAATAAAGAGAAGCGTCATCAGCACCGAAAAACTTGATGACTGGAATAAAGCTGCAAAAAGAGAAGTGCAGGAAAAATCAATAAAGGAAAGGCGACGACTGCCAACAGTATGCATTCTCAAATTCTTCCACACACACACACACACACACACACACACACACACACACACACACACACACACACACACACACACACACACACACACTGGTTTGAGTCAGATAACTCAGTTTTTGCAGACTTTACAGCTGCAGAGGAATCCACTTTCTCCACTCAGCAAAGTCAACGCGGTCACCAGCACAAGCCCCTCAACCCTTGTGCGACTTTGCGTAATTCAAGGAGCAGAAATGCTTTATTGTGCAACTTTCTTCCTCCTGTTTTTGTTCCAAGTTTATCAGATTTTCAGACGCTGTGAGGTTAAGTAGTCTGATCCGTGGGCGAGCGGCTTTTAAGGTGATTTTTTTTTTTGATTGTCTTTGGGCTTGAGTGTTATTATTGAGGAAGGAACTGGGTGCGTTATCAGGTGATGAGGGAATGAGGTGGAATCATTGAGTGGCAGGCGGCCGGCCTTTAGAGTTGATGTAATGTTTATGTAGCGGTCAGAACACCCATTTCCTCCTCCTCCTGCAGACAGGCTCAGTCGAAGGGCACAGATACAGTACACAGGGCATGAAGGTCATTGGCTGAATCACAGCTCCAAGTATATACAACTTAACTAGTGCCGCTCCTCCTGAAAGTCTAATCGCTGTATTTTCAGATTTTGAGCTGAAAACAGCTACAGCTTCAGTGGCTTATAAAAATAATATATAATGTCCCTGTTGAGATAAATCAAAACCTAACTCAAAAGCAGGTCTAAGACAAGAGATTCCGAGCCAGAGTAGAGCCAGTGGAGCAGCCGGTGGACCAGGGCAGCTAGAGGGAGATCCCTGTCTTCCCTAGTCAGCATGCCTAAGTGTCCTTGGGCAGACAGCCACCAGGGGGCGATCAAGACACTTTGGCAAGACACATGTCGCCCATCTTTATGTGTGAAGTTTGTCAAAGAATCATATGGAGCTGGGGTTTATACACTGTAGGTGCAGCAGGAGGGAACTGCATTAACAGGTCCCAAAAAACACTTGAAAAAAACACAACATCTATGCATCAATTCCAGGTAAAATAATCAGATGAATAAGAAGCGTAATGAGCTAGAGTAGGAATTTAGGGATAAAAAGCAGGGAGGGAGGACGTTAAGATGGATGGAGCAGATTAATCAGAATGTATTTTATTTGTATTTCTGGAGCAGTATTTCCCAGATGGGACTTTGGGACTTGGGTTGCTGCTGCTCTCTGAGGCCGTGCCAAAGCATAATGGCTCGAGATGTTGTTTTGTTTATTTAGTCAAGAAGAAATAAGTGATTCTTAGGACGAGGGCCAACGGAAATAAAACATTTGGGAGTCATGGCTCAGAGAAGTCGTATCCCCAGAGGTCAGTTCAACATTTTTGTCAATTTGTATGAAAACATGAGGTTTGTCATAGTCAAGAGGCAGCTTTCACATACTGGTATTTGACCTTTAGCATATTTTTTTCTTTGAGCTGGAAAATATTGATTGATTGCGATTCTGTCCGGACACAGGCAGTTTAGTTTTATGAAAGATTCAAAATTAAGAACATCTTCTTTTGAGGTTCAAAGGTCATTGTTGTGCTTTGGAACACCAGTTGAGAAACAGTCTCACCACAGGGTCCATTTAGTATCTGACATGATCTTCATCAGCATCATGCATCTTTTCAGATTTCTACTTTTCTTTTCCTTGCACTTTAAGGACTTATTCTCTTCTGTATTGCCGGCCGGGTTCAAAGGTGAAGGTGTCTGTGGTTGTGTCCTGATAAAAAAAAAACGTCTCTGAGGTTTTAACTACATCCAATTTAACTCACCCACTGAATCAATATTTCAAGACACCCTCATGCGAACCATTCACTTTAATGAATAGTGCAAAATAGTAAAATGTTTAGAATACTACAAAAAACTATTAAAAAGTGCCTTTTTAACATTGTACATTGACAAAGCATTGACTTTATATACCTCAAAAAATGTAAAAAATAACTTACTAAATATTACTTTCATCAAGTTACAAAAGTTACAGATATACATTTATTTTCTGGAACTAATTCTTAATAAAGCTTTTGATTCTGATTGATTTGTTGTACTAGGATTTTGACTAATCTATTAAAGTGACCAGACCGTGAGAGCGTAGATAAATACCACTGCTCTGTCATTGCCTAAAAAACATTTACTATTCGGGAAAAGTGTCTGAATAAATTACAGATATAGTGAGAAAGTCTCAAGCAGCAATTCACACTTGCTCTGACAGGGCGTTAGTGTGAAGCTGAGCTCTGCCAACGTGTTGCACAGCCAGCAGAAGAATAGTCATCAAGATGTACACTTCCTCATACAAGCTGTTCCTCCTGTTAAGGTCAGAAATCCACCAAAGAGATATTATAAGAGGCTTAAAGATATGTAAAAGATACATATATTCAACTATTTTTCACAATATGACTTAAAAATGCTTCTTAAAGGAGACATATGATGCTTTATCAGTGTTCCCCTTTCCTCCAGAGTGTTAAAGGTTTTTTATGTAAGTAACACTGACGGGCAACATTACTTCCCTCAAAAGTGAAGCCAAAGCCTCTCGATCACCCCCTGGTGGTTGTCTGCAGTGTTGGTCACAAACCCTACCGCCTCCATGTTTATGGATGGGACATGGACTAATAAATGAAAATACACATCTAATACTCAAAGATGCTTTCAGTAATTTTATGTATAGTTCTAATCACACTGATGTTTTTTTGCTTGTTGTTTCTTTTCTGGTAACTTTGGTTTTAATTCGATACTTGATAATATAAAAAATCAAGACCAATCATATCAGAGTGGGCTGCAGCAATGGACAGTCTGAGGAAAGTGACCTGTTTTCTGAAAATTAGAGCATGTTAACCTTTTCAATTTATAACACAAAGTAAAATTATGAACCAGAACATGAGCAGCAATGTCCCGTTTAACACACAGTATATACTGTACCGACATTTCATTCACTATGTAAACATTTTTCAAAGAAGAATGTGTGGCACCTTTGTGCCTCAGAAAGAAGAAAGGACCCTCAGAGGATTTGGAGGAAGGGCAGGGTTACTGCTCTGAATAGAAAAGATAAAATTAAGATGAGGACGCCCGTCTCCAGGGATAAGTGGGTGTGTGGGGCAGCGTAAAATACAGAATGGACGAACCCTGGTCTCACGATTTCTGAGTTGTGAGGTCTGTGTCTTTTCTGCTCTATTTCATATCAAATTACAAACTAAAACAATATCACAATTGACACAAATAAGTACAGTTTTGCGAAAGCGTGTTGGACAATCCCCAAACATATTAAGAATTACAGCTGAATATCTATTGCACAATAATCAATGAATGTGAAGTCTGGTTTGTCTTTGTTGGGAGTTAATGGCTGACTGTGTGTGTGATCTTTGTGTGAGGGGGAGAATTTTGCAGGTTTAAGCAATGATGTCATGTATTTAATGTTTAGCTTGTGTGGTAAACAGAGTGAAACCGACATGTCAGCCAGGGGCTCTGGGCTGTTTAAGTTTGGGCTAATAAGTAATGTGGAGCTGTGTGTTTAGTCCTGAAACCAGAACACTAGTAAACCTCAGGAGTACGTCGATTTAGTTTGATTCAAATGGACGTGAGGTTGTGTGTTAAGTGTATGCGTGTGTGATATTGTTTTTTTGCTCTGATCAGGATTTTGTGAAAGGTGAGATATTCAGGATGCAGTTATATTCCCAACATCCCAGTTTAGGTCACACAATGATTACCCACAGGAGGGAATTACCAGTTTCTACTTCCTACTCTGTAACTGTCTGTAAACATGATCTTTTCTTCAGGTGAATTAGGTTTTTTATGGAGCTTTTGTTTTTGCATTTGCACAATTGACAAAGATTTGTTTTAAGGAAAGAACAAGCACTTTCTTAGAAAAGTTGTAAAAAGGTTTCTATTAAAAGTTTTAATAGAAACCTTTTTCTATTAGAAGTGTTTGACTTCAAAATCCTGTCGGTAAAGATGCTTCAAATTCAACAATGGACCAATAAAAAAGGTCTGGATATCTGTGCCAATAAGAACTGAAAAATACACTATACTATTCAGTTCATCAATGTTAAACTAAATGTAATCAAGGATTTTAAACTGAGTTTACAATGGGTTTGTTTTGTTAATATTCGAACAGTGACAGAATAAATGAATAACTTGTGACCAAAGTCTTTTTCAAATCTAGCTTAATGATCCTGCATTATCACAACATATCTTAACACATTGATGTTCAGTGACAGTGAACCTGTATCAGATACTTTACTGCTGTTCACAACTCACTGCTGACCTCTGCTGGTGCAAAAATTATATATTTTGCTTTTCTCTTTCTTCATCTCCTCAGAATTCCAGTACAGGATGTAATGGTGAGTACGGACTTACTGTGTCTTTAACGTTATCACATAATCCTGTGTTTAATATAAACCAATGTAATTGTACAAAATGCAAATGTGCCAAGTTAGCTAATGGCTAATGTTCATGGGTGTTGATGTTGTTAGGCATCCAGTAATGATAACAGTAATGCAATGTGTACTATAGCCAAAACACGCTGTTGTGATAAAACTATGTCGACAGTAGTGTGGTAATATACAGATATACAGTGGATATAAAGAAGTACCACTTTTGACATTGTTGTGACTCAATAAGCAGTTTCTTATAAAAAATAAAGTTGCTTTTTAATTGTCACATTTGCCTGTTAACATATTTATTTGGAATAGTAACACAAGTAACATAATAAATCGGTTTTCTTCCCATAAATTTAGATTTTTTTTAATCTGTTTGAGCTCATGGTTGTTGTTGTTATTTTTTTGTTCTTGTTATTCTGTGTCTTAGACTGGCCGTGTGTCGACACTGGAACAGGAAACTTTACAGTTACAACAACAACGGTCAGCCTTGTATCGAGACCAAACTGTGCTTTATCCACTGAGAATAATATCCATGGAAACGGTTCACTGACTGGTCTGACTTCTGGAGTTGTCTATCAAGTCTTCATCAATTGTTCCAACTGCTGTAAAGCGATCACAACAAGTAAGTCTGTTTACTTGGTTGAATCTGAATTCTTACTTTTATTCTGCACATGAACGGAATATCTACAGCAATGACTTTAGACAGCATAACACCTACAGCTTTGCTAGAGATCCAGCATGTCTGACTGTTGTTTTAATGACTGTGGATAAGTTTGCTTGATATTAACACACCGCAGATACAGTATCTAACACAAAGACACATTGTGTTATACTGATGACGAGTCACGAGAGTGTAAATCCTGAATTCTTCCCCCTAACACTGCTCATTCACTAACAGAGCCTGAAGTAATCAGAAACCTCACAGTCATGAACGTCACCACGTCCACTGTGTCTTTGACCTGGACTCAACCAGTGGGAAACAGCTCCCTCTACAGAGTATACTGGACAGATGGACGTTTAACTGGGACTTTAAATGGGACTAAAACCTTTGTTCACATTACTGACCTGACTGCTGGAGTCAAGTATGAAATAAGTGTCACTGCAGTGGCAGCTGACGGCCACACTGGCGGACAGAGCTTCACCGTTGTCCGATACACAAGTAAGTAGCGTTTATGAGCCGTCGGCTGAGGACACGTGGTGGAGAAGACTTTGCAGTGATCACAAGCAGGATTAAAGGGATAGTTCATGCAAAAATAAAAATGCACTCATAATCTTCTCACCCCTAAGCGGAGGGGCGGGTGAAGAGTCCGCTAGCATCACCACTTCCACTGGGGGACTTTGTAAATGAGTAAATGACATAGTTTTGATTCGGGTTTACTGACAATTGGGATGTAGACATTTTTCTACGTCCTGGATATTTCACCTCTCACAAATGCTGGGGCACAGCATTTCCAACTAAAATTGCACTAGGAAAGCAGTTTGACGATAAAGCTGATGGCAACATGTGTCTTGTTTGCACTGTAAATATAGTCTAATTTTACACAGTTTCAGTGTGTACGACTTAGCTGAAAGGGATCTATTGGCTGAAATTGAATATGACATAATCCTAGTGATATTTTCACTAGTGTGTGATCATCTAAACTGAAGACTATCATAGGTCAACTTCAACTTCACCTCTAGATGTGGTTGAATTCTACACACTTTTTTTTGCTCTATGTTTTATGTTGATGGTTTTTGTTTTTTGATAAAATTTTTAATTGTTTCCTCTCTCTCCTTTCCTCCTCTCTCCTCTCATCTTCTCCATTAGAGCCAGGTATAATCGGGAAACCTACTGTGTCCTCAACCACGTCCTCCATCTCTCTAACCTGGCCCGCGCCTCCTGGTCAGGTGTTCATGTACAGGTTGGAGTGGCACAATGGTGGAGAACT
This sequence comes from Limanda limanda, assembly GCF_963576545.1. Taxonomy (NCBI): domain Eukaryota; kingdom Metazoa; phylum Chordata; class Actinopteri; order Pleuronectiformes; family Pleuronectidae; genus Limanda; species Limanda limanda. Next base: position 8,785,928 of record NC_083643.1, read on the forward strand.
GCGGAAGACAATGTTAACAAACAACACCTCTGCTGTGTTGTCAGAGCTGACCTCTGGCTCTAACCACACCATCACCGTCGTCGCTGTAGCTGGAGACAATAAGACACAAGGAGACCCTTACACTTTCACTTCATTCACAAGTAAGCTCCACTTCCTGTCGTCAACATCTGCCGATTAAACATACACAGTTGCGGTTTCCTGATTCATTTTGAGAAAATTCATGTTTGTAGCCATTAAAGTTAATCCAGCAATCAAAAAAATGTATCATTGTCAACATCTAACACTAAAAAGTTGCATCTGTCAGCAGTACATGTAAATATAGTTTATAACGCACCTAAATGTAAGAAACAAGACATTTTTAAGAGGTTATGAATGTACAGTATTTGTCTGGTATTTTAATGTCAGTGAATGTGTCTTTATTTCCATTAATAATCCGTTTATAGAGACCACTCTCCAGTTATTGTTGCCCTGTTTAATACTTATTCATATCAATTAACCCCTAAATGTCCTTACAATATATATAAACCTTTTATTAATTGTTTATATACGCATCTGACCATTACTACTGTCAAACATTAGTCACCATATTATCTACCCTACCTCAGGATAACTGAAATACAATAAAAAAATCCTCAGGTCCCTTAATATCACTAATTCTCCTTTTACTTGAAAGAGGGTGCCACAAAAGGACAAACGTCTCTTCCTCTTGAAGAGATTTACTCTATTTTGTACTGTAATAGTATTTTTCAAAATGTATTACTTTGTCTGCTTAGCGGCGACAAAAACTGCATATCATATAACATATACATGATGCATCATTAAGAATGTGATGGACATCTCTTGCTCTCTCGCTTTAACTAACATTTCCATCATCTCTCCACGACATCATCCTAGAGCCCAATCCTGTGCTGAACGTTGCAGCCAGCCCTCGATCCACCACCTCAGTCGCAGTGAAATGGTCGTACCCTGTTGGAGCTAAGCTTTATTACAAATATGTGGTTGAAACATACAACATCACAGGGGGTCCTGTTAAGACAACAACAGTGGACAGCAACAGCACTGATATACTTGACCTGGAGCCAGGAAATAAATATAATATCAGTGTCAGAGTAATTGCGGCGTCAGGAAGTGAATCTACGGAGGAGCAGACATTGAGTTACACAAGTAAGAGCTTCCATTTTAACAGAGATTTTTCATTACACAAGTAAGATGATGAACATTATTTTCCACATCATAGTTTTTCTTTCTTTCGCTTTATGTATTATGTTTTAAGTTTTATGTTGATGGTTTTTGTTATTTGATCAATTTTAAATTGGCTCCTCTCTCTCCTCTCCTCCCTTCTCCTCTCCTCCATTAGAGCCAGGTATAATCGGGCAACCAACTGTGTCCTTAACCACGTCCTCCATCTCTCTAACCTGGCCCGCGCCTCCTGGTCAGGTGTTCATGTACAGGTTGGAGTGGCACAATGGTGAAGGGCTGCCGACGACCATGTTCACAAACAACACCTTTGCTGTGTTGTCAGAGCTGACCTCTGGTTCTAACCACACCATCACCGTCATCGCTGTAGCTGGAGACAATAAGACACAAGGAGAACCTTACACTTTCACTTCATTCACAAGTAAGCTCCACTTCCTGGTGTCAACATCTGTCGATTAAACATACACAGTTGCAGTTTCCTGATTAATTTTGAGAAAATTCATGTTTGTAGCAGTTCAAGTTATTCCAGCAATAAGTTAATCATTGTCAACATCTAAAACTAAAAAGATGCTGAATCTATCAGAAGAACATGTAAATATAGTTTATAACGCACCTAAATGTAAGAATCAAGACATTTTAAAGAAGTTATGAATGTACAGTATTTGTCTGATATTTTAATGCCACTTGATGTGTCTTTATTTCCATTAATTATCCGTGTTTAGAGACCACTCTCCAGTTATTGTTGCCCTGTTTAATACTTATTCATATCAATAAACCCCTAAATGTCCTTCTAATATATATATAAACCTTTTATTAATTGTTTATATACGCATCTGACCATTACTACTGTCAAACATTAGTCACCATATTATCTGCCCTACCTGAGGATAGTGAAGTACAATAAAAAAAAATCCTCATGTCCCTTAATATCATTAATTCTCCTTTTACTTGAAACAGGGTGCCACAAAAGGACAAACGTCTCTTCCTCTTGAAGAGATTTACTCTATTTTGTACTGTAATAGTATTTTACATAATGTATTACTTTGTCTGCTTAGCAGCGACGAAAACTGCATATCATATAACATATACATGATGCATCATTAAGAATGTGATGGACATCTCTTCCTCTCTCGCTTTCACTAACATTTCCATCATCTTCTCCACGACATCATCCTAGAGCCCAATCCTGTGCTGAACGTTGCAGCCAGCCCTCGATCCGCCACCTCAGTCGCAGTGAAATGGTCGTACCCTGTTGGAGCCCAGCTTTATTACAAATATGTGGTTGAAACCTACAACATCACAGGGGGTCTTGTTAAGACAACAACAGTGGACAGCAACAGTACTGATATACTTGACCTGGAGCCAGGAAATAAATATAATATCAGTGTCAGAGTAATAGCGGCGTCAGGAAGTGAATCTACAGAGGAGCAGACATTGAGTTACACAAGTAAGAGCTTCCATTTTAACAGAGATTTCTCATTACACAAGTAAGATGATGAACATCATTTTCCACATCATAGTTTTTCTTTCTTCCGATTAATGTATTATGTTTAATGTTTTATGTTGATGGTTTTTGTGTTTTGATCAATTTTAAATTGTTTCCTCTCTCTCCTCTCTCTCCTCTCCTCTCCTCCATTAGAGCCAGGTATAATCGGGCAACCAACTGTGTCCTCAACCACGTCTTCCATCTCTCTAACCTGGCCCGCGCCTCCTGGTCAGGTGTTCATGTACAGGTTGGAGTGGCACAATGGTGGAGGGCTGCGGAAGACAATGTTAACAAACAACACCTCTGCTGTGTTGTCAGAGCTGACCTCTGGTTCTAACCACACCATCACCGTCGTCGCTGTAGCTGGAGACAATAAGACACAAGGAGACCCTTACACTTTCACTTCATTCACAAGTAAGCTCCACTTCCTGGTGTCAACATCTGTCGATTAAACATACACAGTTGCAGTTTCCTGATTAACTTTGAGAAAATTCATGTTTGTAGCAGTTAAAGTTATTCCAGCAATAGGTTAATCATTGTCAACATGTAAAACTAAAAAGATGCTGAATCTATCAGAAGAACATGTACATATAGTTTATCACGCACCTAAATGTAAGAATCAAGACATTTTAAAGAGGTTATGAATGTACAGTATTTGTCTGGTATTTTAATGCCAGTTGATGTGTCTTTATTTCCATTAATTATCCGTGGTTAGAGACCACTCTCCAGTAATTGCTGCCTTGTTTAATACTAATTCATATCAGTAAACCCCTAAATGTCCTTACAATATATATAAACCTTTTATTAATTGTTTATATATGCATCTGACCATTACCTCTGTCAAACATTAGTCACCATATTATCTACCCTACCTGAGGATAGTGAAATACAATAAAAAAAATCCTCAGGTCCCTTAATATCACTAATTCTCCTTTTACTTGAAACAGGAAGCCACAAAAGGACAAACGTCTCTTCCTCTTGAAGAGATTTACTCTATTTTGTACTGTAATAGTATTTTTTTAATAATGTATTACTTTGTGTGCTTAGCGGCGACGAAAACTGCATATCATATAACATATACATGATGCATCATTAAGAATGTGATGGACATCTCTTGCTCTCTCGCTTTAACTAACATTTCCATCATCTTCTCCACGACATCATCCTAGAGCCCAATCCTGTGCTGAACGTTGCAGCCAGCCCTCGATCCACCACCTCAGTCGCAGTGAAATGGTCGTACCCTGTTGGAGCCAAGCTTTATTACAAATATGTGGTTGAAACCTACAACATCACAGGGGGTCTTGTTATGACAACAACAGTGGACAGCAACAGCACTGATATACTTGACCTGGAGCCAGGAAATAAATATAATATCAGTGTCAGAGTAATAGCAGCGTCAGGAAGTGAATCTACAGAGGAGCAGACATTGAGTTACACAAGTAAGAGCTTCCATTATAACAGAGATTTCTCATTACACAAGTAAGATGATGAACATAATTTTCCACATCATAGTTTTTCTTTCTTTCTTTCGCTTTATGTTTTATGTTGATGTTTTTTGTGTTTTGATCAATTTTAAATTGTCTCCTCTCTCTCCTCTCCTCCCTTCTCCTCTCCTCCATTAGAGCCAGGTATAATCGGGCAACCAACTGTGTCCTCAACCACGTCCTCCATCTCTCTAACCTGGCCCGCGCCTCCTGGTCAGGTGTTCATGTACAGGTTGGAGTGGCACAATGGTGGAGGGCTGCGGAAGACAATGTTAACAAACAACACCTCTGCTGTGTTGTCAGAGCTGACCTCTGGTTCTAACCACACCATCACCGTCATCGCTGTAGCTGGAGACAATAAGACACAAGGAGACCCTTACACTTTCACTTCATTCACAAGTAAGCTCCACTTCCTGTCGTCAACATCTGTCAATTAAACACACACAGTTGCAGTTTCCTGATTAATTTTGAGAAAATTCATGTTTGTAGCTGTTAAAGTTATTCCAGCAATAAGGTAATCATTGTCAACATCTAAAACTAAAAAGATGCTGAATCTATCAGAAGAACATTTACATATAGTTTATAACGCACCTAAATGTAAGAATCAAGACATTTTAAAGAGGTTATGAATGTACAGTATTTGTCTGGTATTTTAATGCCAGTTGATGTGTCTTTATTTCCATTAATTATCCGTGTATATAGACCACTCTCCAGTTATTGTTGCCCTGTTTAATACTAATTCATATCAGTAAACCCCTAAATGTCCTTACAATATATATAAACCTTTTATTAATTGTTTATATATGCATCTGACTATTACCTCTGTCAAACATTAGTCACCATATTATCTGCCCTACCTGAGGATAGTGAAGTACAATAAAAAAAATCCTCAGGTCCCTTAATATCACTAATTCTCCTTTTACTTGAAACAGGGTGCCACAAAAGGACAAACGTATCTTCCTCTTGAAGAGATTTACTCTATTTTGTACTGTAATAGTATTTTACATAATGTATTACTTTGTCTGCTTAGCAGCGACGAAAACTGCATATCATATAACATATACATGATGCATCATGAAGAATGTGATGGACATCTCTTGCTCTCTCGCTTTAACTAACATTTCCATCATCTTCTCCACGACATCATCCTAGAGCCCAATCCTGTGCTGAACGTTGCAGCCAGCCCTCGATCCACCACCTCAGTCGCAGTGAAATGGTCGTACCCTGTTGGAGCCCAGCTTTATTACAAATATGTGGTTGAAACCTACAACATCACAGGGGGTCTTGTTAAGACAACAACAGTGGACAGCAACAGCACTGATATACTTGACCTGGAGCCAGGAAATAAATATAATATCAGTGTCAGAGTAATAGCGGCGTCAGGAAGTGAATCTACAGAGGAGCAGACATTGAGTTACACAAGTAAGAGCTTCCATTTTAACAGAGATTTCTCATTACACAAGTAAGATGAGGAACATAATTTTCCACATCATAGTTTTTCTTTCTTTTGCTTTATGTATTATGTTTTAAGTTTTATGTTGATGGTTTTTGTGTTTTGATCAATTTTAAATTGTCTCCTCTGTCTCCTCTCCTCCCTTCCCCTCTCCTCCATTAGAGCCAGGTATAATCGGGCAACCAACTGTGTCCTCAACCACGTCCTCCATCTCTCTAACCTGGGCCGCGCCTCCTGGTCAGGTGTTCATGTACAGGTTGGAGTGGCACAATGGTGGAGGGCTGCGGAAGACAATGTTAACAAACAACACCTCTGCTGTGTTGTCAGAGCTGACCTCTGGTTCTAACCACACCATCACCGTCATCGCTGTAGCTGGAGACAATAAGACACAAGGAGACCCTTACACTTTCACTTCATTCACAAGTAAGCTCCACTTCCTGGTGTCAACATCTGTCGATTAAACATACACAGTTGCAGTTTCCTGATTAACTTTGAGAAAATTCATGTTTGTAGCAGTTAAAGTTATTCCAGCAATAAGTTAATCATTGTCAACATCTAAAACTAAAAAGATGCTGAATCTATCAGAAGAACATGTATATATAGTTTATAACGCACCTAAATGTAAGAATCAAGACATTTTAAAGAGGTTATGAATGTACAGTATTTGTCTGGTATTTTAATGCCAGTTGATGTGTCTTTATTTCCATTAATTATCCGTGTTTAGAGACCACTCTCCAGTAATTGTTGCCTTGTTTAATACTAATTCATATCAATTAACCCCTAAATGTCCTTACAATATATATAAACCTTTTATTAATTGTTTATATATGCATCTGACCATTACCTCTGTCAAACATTAGTCACCATATTATCTACCCTACCTGAGGATAGTGAAATACAATAAAAAAAATCCTCAGGTCCCTTAATATCACTAATTCTCCTTTTACTTGAAACAGGAAGCCACAAAAGTACAACCGTCTCTTCCTCTTGAAGAGATTTACTCTATTTTGTACTGTAATAGTATTTTTTTAATAATGTATTACTTTGTGTGCTTAGCAGCGACGATAACTGCATATCATATAACATATACATGATGCATCATTAAGAATGTGATGGACATCTCTTGCTCTCTCGCTTTAACTAACATTTCCATCATCTTCTCCACGACATCATCCTAGAGCCCAATCCTGTGCTGAACGTTGCAGCCAGCCCTCGATCCACCACCTCAGTCGCAGTGAAATGGTCGTACCCTGTTGGAGCCAAGCTTTATTACAAATATGTGGTTGAAACCTACAACATCACAGGGGGTCTTGTTAAGACAACAACAGTGGACAGCAACAGCACTGATATACTTGACCTGGAGCCAGGAAATAAATATAATATCAGTGTCAGAGTAATAGCGGCGTCAGGAAGTGAATCTACGAAGGAGCAGACATTGAGTTACACAAGTAAGAGCTTCCATTTTAACAGAGATTTCTCATTACACAAGTAAGATGATGAACATCATTTTCCACATCATAGTTTTTCTTTCTTCCGATTAATGTATTATGTTTAATGTTTTATGTTGATGGTTTTTGTGTTTTGATCAATTTTAAATTGTTTCCTCTCTCTCCTCTCTCTCCTCTCCTCTCCTCTCCTCCATTAGAGCCAGGTATAATCGGGCAACCAACTGTGTCCTCAACCACGTCCTCCATCTCTCTAACCTGGCCCGCGCCTCCTGGTCAGGTGTTCATGTACAGGTTGGAGTGGCACAATGGTGAAGGGCTGCGGAAGACAATGTTAACAAACAACACCTCTGCTGTGTTGTCAGAGCTGACCTCTGGTTCTAACCACACCATCACCGTCGTCGCTGTAGCTGGAGACAATAAGACACAAGGAGACCCTTACACTTTCACTTCATTCACAAGTAAGCTCCACTTCCTGGTGTCAACATCTGTCGATTAATCATACACAGTTGCAGTTTCCTGATTAACTTTGAGAAAATTCATGTTTGTAGCAGTTAAAGTTATTCCAGCAATAGGTTAATCATTGTCAACATGTAAAACTAAAAAGATGCTGAATCTATCAGAAGAACATGTACATATAGTTTATAACGCACCTAAATGTAAGAATCAAGACATTTTAAAGAGGTTATGAATGTACAGTATTTGTCTGGTATTTTAATGCCAGTTGATGTGTCTTTATTTCCATTTATTATCCGTGTTTATAGACCACTCTCCAGTAATTGCTGCCTTGTTTAATACTAATTCATATCAGTAAACCCCTAAATGTCCTTACAATATATATAAACCTTTTATTAATTGTTTATATACGCATCTGACCATTACCTCTGTCAAACATTAGTCACCATATTATCTGCCCTACCTGAGGATAGTGAAATACAATAAAAAAAATCCTCAGGTCCCTTAATATCACTAATTCTCCTTTTACTTGAAACAGGAAGCCACAAAAGGACAAACGTCTCTTCCTCTTGAAGAGATTTACTCTATTTTGTACTGTAATAGTATTTTTTTAATAATGTATTACTTTGTGTGCTTAGCAGCGACGAAAACTGCATATCATATAACATATACATGATGCATCATTAAGAATGTGATGGACATCTCTTGCTCTCTCGCTTTAACTAACATTTCCATGATCTCTCCACGACATCATCCTAGAGCCCAATCCTGTGCTGAACGTTGCAGCCAGCCCTCGATCCACCACCTCAGTCGCAGTGAAATGGTCGTACCCTGTTGGAGCCAAGCTTTATTACAAATATGTGGTTGAAACCTACAACATCACAGGGGGTCTTGTTAAGACAACAACAGTGGACAGCAACAGCACTGATATACTTGACCTGGAGCCAGGAAATAAATATAATATCAGTGTCAGAGTAATAGCGGCGTCAGGAAGTGAATCTACAGAGGAGCAGACATTGAGTTACACAAGTAAGAGCTTCCATTATAACAGAGATTTCTCATTACACAAGTAAGATGATGAACATAATTTTCCACATCATAGTTTTTCTTTCTTTCTTTCGCTTTATGTTTTATGTTGATGTTTTTTGTGTTTTGATCAATTTTAAATTGTCTCCTCTCTCTCCTCTCCTCCCTTCTCCTCTCCTCCATTAGAGCCAGGTATAATCGGGCAACCAACTGTGTCCTCAACCACGTCCTCCATCTCTCTAACCTGGCCCGCGCCTCCTGGTCAGGTGTTCATGTACAGGTTGGAGTGGCACAATGGTGAAGGGCTGCGGAAGACAATGTTAACAAACAACACCTCTGCTGTGTTGTCAGAGCTGACCTCTGGTTCTAACCACACCATCACCGTCATCGCTGTAGCTGGAGACAATAAGACACAAGGAGACCCTTACACTTTCACTTCATTCACAAGTAAGCTCCACTTCCTGGTGTCAACATCTGTCGATTAAACATACACAGTTGCAGTTTCCTGATTAACTTTGAGAAAATTCATGTTTGTAGCAGTTAAAGTTATTTCAGCAATAAGTGAATCATTGTCAACATCTAAAACTAAAAAGATGCTGAATCTATCAGAAGAACATGTATATATAGTTTATAACGCACCTAAATGTTAGAATCAAGACATTTTAAAGAGGTTATGAATGTACATTATTTGTCTGGTATTTTAATGCCAGTTGATGTGTCTTTATTTCCATTAATTATCCGTGGTTAGAGACCACTCTCCAGTAATTGCTGCCTTGTTTTATACTAATTCATATCAGTAAACCCCTAAATGTCCTTACAATATATATAAACCTTTTATTAATTGTTTATATATGCATCTGACCATTACCTCTGTCAAACATTAGTCACCATATTATCTACCCTACCTGAGGACAGTGAAGTACAATATGAAAAAATCCTCAAGTCCCTTAATATAACTAATTCTCCTTTTACTTGAAACAGGGCGCCAAAAAAGTAAAAACGTCTCTTTCTCTTGAAGAGATTTAGTCTATTTTGTACTGTAATAGTATTTTTCAAAATGTATTACTTTGTCTGCTTAGCCGCTAAAAACCGCATATCCTATAGCATATACATGATGCATCATGAAGAATGTGAGGGACATCTCTTACTCTCTCGCTTTCACTAACATTTCCATCATCTCTCCACGACATCATCCTAGAGCCCAATCCTGTGCTGAACGTTGCAGCCAGCCCTCGATCCACCACCTCAGTCGCAGTGAAATGGTCGTACCCTGTTGGAGCCAAGCTTTATTACAAATATGTGGTTGAAACCTACAACATCACAGGGGGTCTTGTTAAGACAACAACAGTGGACAGCAACAGTACTGATATACTTGACCTGGAGCCAGGAAATAAATATAATATCAGTGTCAGAGTAATAGCGGCGTCAGGAATTGAATCTACAGAGGAGCAGACATTGAGTTACACAAGTAAGAGCTTCCATTATAACAGAGATTTCTCATTACACAAGTAAGATGATGAACATAATTTTCCACATCATAGTTTTTCTTTCTTTCTTTCGCTTTATGTTTTATGTTGATGTTTTTTGTGTTTTGATCAATTTTAAATTGGCTCCTCTCTCTCCTCTCCTCCCTTCTCCTCTCCTCCATTAGAGCCAGGTATAATCGGGCAACCAACTGTGTCCTCAACCACGTCCTCCATCTCTCTAACCTGGCCCGCGCCTCCTGGTCAGGTGTTCATGTACAGGTTGGAGTGGCACAATGGTGAAGGGCTGCGGAAGACAATGTTAACAAACAACACCTCTGCTGTGTTGTCAGAGCTGACCTCTGGTTCTAACCACACCATCACCGTCATCGCTGTAGCTGGAGACAATAAGACACAAGGAGACCCTTACACTTTCACTTCATTCACAAGTAAGCTCCACTTCCTGGTGTCAACATCTGTCGATTAAACATACACAGTTGCAGTTTCCTGATTAACTTTGAGAAAATTCATGTTTGTAGCAGTTAAAGTTATTCCAGCAATAAGGTAATCATTGTCAACATGTAAAACTAAAAAGATGCTGAATCTATCAGAAGAACATGTATATATAGTTTATAACGCACCTAAATGTTAGAATCAAGACATTTTAAAGAGGTTATGAATGTACAGTATTTGTCTGGTATTTTAATGCCAGTTGATGTGTCTTTATTTCCATTAATTATCCGTGGTTAGAGACCACTCTCCAGTAATTGCTGCCTTGTTTTATACTAATTCATATCAGTAAACCCCTAAATGTCCTTACAATATATATAAACCTTTTATTAATTGTTTATATATGCATCTGACCATTACCTCTGTCAAACATTAGTCACCATATTATCTACCCTACCTGAGGACAGTGAAGTACAATATGAAAAAATCCTCAAGTCCCTTAATATAACTAATTCTCCTTTTACTTGAAACAGGGCGCCACAAAAGTACAAACGTCTCTTTCTCTTGAAGAGATTTAGTCTATTTTGTACTGTAATAGTATTTTTCAAAATGTATTACTTTGTCTGCTTAGCCGCTAAAAACCGCATATCCTATAGCATATACATGATGCATCATGAAGAATGTGAGGGACATCTCTTACTCTCTCGCTTTCACTAACATTTCCATCATCTCTCCACGACATCATCCTAGAGCCCAATCCTGTGCTGAACGTTGCAGCCAGCCCTCGATCCACCACCTCAGTCGCAGTGAAATGGTCGTACCCTGTTGGAGCCAAGCTTTATTACAAATATGTGGTTGAAACCTACAACATCACAGGGGGTCTTGTTAAGACAACAACAGTGGACAGCAACAGTACTGATATACTTGACCTGGAGCCAGGAAATAAATATAATATCAGTGTCAGAGTAATAGCGGCGTCAGGAATTGAATCTACAGAGGAGCAGACATTGAGTTACACAAGTAAGAGCTTCCATTATAACAGAGATTTCTCATTACACAAGTAAGATGATGAACATAATTTTCCACATCATAGTTTTTCTTTCTTTCTTTCGCTTTATGTTTTATGTTGATGTTTTTTGTGTTTTGATCAATTTTAAATTGGCTCCTCTCTCTCCTCTCCTCCCTTCTCCTCTCCTCCATTAGAGCCAGGTATAATCGGGCAACCAACTGTGTCCTCAACCACGTCCTCCATCTCTCTAACCTGGCCCGCGCCTCCTGGTCAGGTGTTCATGTACAGGTTGGAGTGGCACAATGGTGGAGGGCTGCGGAAGACAATGTTAACAAACAACACCTCTGCTGTGTTGTCAGAGCTGACCTCTGGTTCTAACCACACCATCACCGTCATCGCTGTAGCTGGAGACAATAAGACACAAGGAGACCCTTACACTTTCACTTCATTCACAAGTAAGCTCCACTTCCTGGTGTCAACATCTGTCGATTAAACATACACAGTTGCAGTTTCCTGATTAACTTTGAGAAAATTCATGTTTGTAGCAGTTAAAGTTATTCCAGCAATAAGGTAATCATTGTCAACATGTAAAACTAAAAAGATGCTGAATCTATCAGAAGAACATGTATATATAGTTTATAACGCACCTAAATGTAAGAATCAAGACATTTTAAAGAGGTTATGAATGTACAGTATTTGTCTGGTATTTTAATGCCAGTTGATGTGTCTTTATTTCCATTAATTATCCGTGGTTAGAGACCACTCTCCAGTAATTGCTGCCTTGTTTTATACTAATTCATATCAGTAAACCCCTAAATGTCCTTACAATATATATAAACCTTTTATTAATTGTTTATATATGCATCTGACCATTACCTCTGTCAAACATTAGTCACCATATTATCTACCCTACCTGAGGACAGTGAAGTACAATATGAAAAAATCCTCAAGTCCCTTAATATAACTAATTCTCCTTTTACTTGAAACAGGGCGCCACAAAAGTACAAACGTCTCTTTCTCTTGAAGAGATTTAGTCTATTTTGTACTGTAATAGTATTTTTCAAAATGTATTACTTTGTCTGCTTAGCCGCGACAAAAACTGCATATCCTATAGCATATACATGATGCATCATGAAGAATGTGAGGGACATCTCTTACTCTCTCGCTTTCACTAACATTTCCATCATCTCTCCACGACATCATCCTAGAGCCCAATCCTGTGCTGAACGTTGCAGCCAGCCCTCGATCCACCACCTCAGTCGCAGTGAAATGGTCGTACCCTGTTGGAGCCAAGCTTTATTACAAATATGTGGTTGAAACCTACAACATCACAGGGGGTCTTGTTAAGACAACAACAGTGGACAGCAACAGCACTGATATACTTGACCTGGAGCCAGGAAATAAATATAATATCAGTGTCAGAGTAATAGCGGCGTCAGGAAGTGAATCTACGGAGGAGCAGACATTGAGTTACACAAGTAAGAGCTTCCATTTTAACAGAGATTTTTCATTACACAAGTAAGATGATGAACATAATTTTCCACATCATAGTTTTTCTTTCTTTTGTGTATGTATTATGTTTTAAGTGTTATGTTGATGGTTTTTGTGTTTTGATCAATTTTAAATTGTCTCCTGTCTCTCCTTTCCTCCCTTCTCCTCTCCTCCATTAGAGCCAGGTATAATCTGGCAACCTACTGTGTCCTCAACCACGTCCTCCATCTCTCTAACCTGGCCCGCGCCTCCTGGTCAGGTGTTCATGTACAGGTTGGAGTGGCACAATGGTGGAGGGCTGCGGAAGACAATGTTAACAAACAACACCTCTGCTGTGTTGTCAGAGCTGACCTCTGGTTCTAACCACACCATAACCGTCATCGCTGTAGCTGGAGACAATAAGACACAAGGAGACCCTTACACTTTCACTTCATTCACAAGTAAGCTCCACTTCCTGTCGTCAACATCTGTCGATTAAACACACACAGTTGCAGTTTCCTGATTAATTTTGAGAAAATTCATGTTTGTAGCAGTTAAAGTTATTCCAGCAATAAGTTAATCTTTGTCAACATCTAAAACTAAAAAGATGCTGAATCTATCAGAAGAACATTTACATATAGTTTATAACGCACCTAAATGTAAGAATCAAGACATTTTAAAGAGGTTATGAATGTACAGTATTTGTCTGGTATTTTAATGCCAGTTGATGTGTCTTTATTTCCATTAAATATCCGTGTATATAGACCACTCTCCAGTTATTGTTGCCCTGTTTAATACTAATTCATATCAGTAAACCCCTAATATATATATTAGGGGTTACAATATATATAAACCTTTTATTAATTGTTTATATACGCATCTGACTATTACCTCTGTCAAACATTAGTCACCATATTATCTACCCTACCTGAGGATAGTGAAGTACAATAAAAAAAATCCTCAGGTCCCTTAATATCACTAATTCTCCTTTTACTTGAAACAGGGTGCCACAAAAGGACAAACGTCTCTTCCTCTTGAAGAGATTTACTCTATTTTGTACTGTAATAGTATTTTACATAATGTATTACTTTGTGTGCTTAGCAGCGACGAAAACTGCATATCATATAACATATACATGATGCATCATGAAGAATGTGATGGACATCTCTTGCTCTCTCGCTTTAACTAACACTTCCATCATCTTCTCCACGACATCATCCTAGAGCCCAATCCTGTGCTGAACGTTGCAGCCAGCCCTCGATCCACCACCTCAGTCGCAGTGAAATGGTCGTACCCTGTTGGAGCCCATCTTTATTACAAATATGTGGTTGAAACCTACAACATCACAGGGGGTCTTGTTAAGACAACAACAGTGGACAGCAACAGTACTGATATACTTGACCTGGAGCCAGGAAATAAATATAATATCAGTGTCAGAGTAATAGCGGCGTCAGGAAGTGAATCTACAGAGGAGCAGACATTGAGTTACACAAGTAAGAGCTTCCATTTTAACAGAGATTTCTCATTACACAAGTAAGATGAGGAACATAATTTTCCACATCATAGTTTTTCTTTCTTTTGCTTTATGTATTATGTTTTAAGTTTTATGTTGATGGTTTTTGTGTTTTGATCAATTTTAAATTGTCTCCTCTGTCTCCTCTCCTCCCTTCCCCTCTCCTCCATTAGAGCCAGGTATAATCGGGCAACCAACTGTGTCCTCAACCACGTCCTCCATCTCTCTAACCTGGGCCGCGCCTCCTGGTCAGGTGTTCATGTACAGGTTGGAGTGGCACAATGGTGGAGGGCTGCGGAAGACAATGTTAACAAACAACACCTCTGCTGTGTTGTCAGAGCTGACCTCTGGTTCTAACCAGACCATCACCGTCATCGCTGTAGCTGGAGACAATAAGACACAAGGAGACCCTTACACTTTCACTTCATTCACAAGTAAGCTCCACTTCCTGGTGTCAACATCTGTCGATTAAACATACACAGTTGCAGTTTCCTGATTAACTTTGAGAAAATTCATGTTTGTAGCAGTTAAAGTTATTCCAGCAATAAGTTAATCATTGTCAACATCTAAAACTAAAAAGATGCTGAATCTATCACAAGAACATGTAAATATAGTTTATAACGCACCTAAATGTAAGAATCAAGACATTTTAAAGAGGTTATGAATGTACAGTATTTGTCTGGTATTTTAATGCCAGTTGATGTGTCTTTATTTCCATTAATTATCCGTGGTTAGAGACCACTCTCCAGTAATTGTTGCCTTGTTTAATACTAATTCATATCAATTAACCCCTAAATGTCCTTACAATATATATAAACCTTTTATTAATTGTTTATATATGCATCTGACCATTACCTCTGTCAAACATTAGTCACCATATTATCTACCCTACCTGAGGATAGTGAAATACAATAAAAAAAATCCTCAGGTCCCTTAATATCACTAATTCTCCTTTTACTTGAAACAGGAAGCCACAAAAGTACAAACGTCTCTTCCTCTTGAAGAGATTTACTCTATTTTGTACTGTAATAGTATTTTTTTAATAATGTATTACTTTGTGTGCTTAGCAGCGACGAAAACTGCATATCATATAACATATACATGATGCATCATTAAGAATGTGATGGACATCTCTTGCTCTCTCGCTTTCACTAACATTTCCATCATCTCTCCACGACATCATCCTAGAGCCCAATCCTGTGCTGAACGTTGCAGCCAGCCCTCGATCCACCACCTCAGTCGCAGTGAAATGGTCGTACCCTGTTGGAGCCAAGCTTTATTACAAATATGTGGTTGAAACCTACAACATCACAGGGGGTCTTGTTAAGACAACAACAGTGGACAGCAACAGCACTGATATACTTGACCTGGAGCCAGGAAATAAATATAATATCAGTGTCAGAGTAATAGCGGCGTCAGGAAGTGAATCTACGAAGGAGCAGACATTGAGTTACACAAGTAAGAGCTTCCATTTTAACAGAGATTTCTCATTACATAAGTAAGATGATGAACATAATTTTCCACATCATAGTTTTTCTTTCTTTTGTTTATGTATTATGTTTTAAGTTTTATGTTGATGGTTTTCGTGTTTTGATCAATTTTAAATTGTCTCCTCTCTCTCCTCTCCTCCCTTCTCCTCTCCTCCAATAGAGCCAGGTATAATCTGGCAACCTACTGTGTCCTCAACCACGTCCTCCATCTCTCTAACCTGGCCCGCGCCTCCTGGTCAGGTGTTCATGTACAGGTTGGAGTGGCACAATGGTGGAGGGCTGCGGAAGACAATGTTAACAAACAACACCTCTGCTGTGTTGTCAGAGCTGACCTCTGGTTCTAACCACACCATAACCATCATCGCTGTAGCTGGAGACAATAAGACACAAGGAGACCCTTACACTTTCACTTCATTCACAAGTAAGCTCCACTTCCTGGTGTCAACATCTGTCGATTAAACATACACAGTTGCAGTTTCCTGATTAATTTTGAGAAAATTCATGTTTGTAGCAGTTAAAGTTATTCCAGCAATAAGTTAATCATTGTCAACATCTAAAACTAAAAAGATGCCGAATCTATCAGAAGAACATGTATATATAGTTTATAACGCACTTAAATGTAAGAATCAAGACATTTTAAAGAGGTTATGAATGTACAGTATTTGTCTGGTATTTTAATGCCAGTTGATGTGTCTTTATTTCCATTAATTATCCGTGTATAGAGACCACTCTCCTGTTTAATACTAATTCATATCAGTAAACCCCTAAATGTCCTTACAATATATATAAACTTTTTATTAATTGTTTATATACGCATCTGACCATTACCTCTGTCAAACATTAGTCACCATATTATCTACCCTACCTGAGGACAGTGAAGTACAGTATGAAAAAATCCTCAGGTCCCTTAATATAACTAATTCTCCTTTTACTTGAAACAGGGTGCCACAAAAGGACAAACGTCTCTTTCTCTTGAAGAGATTTAGTCTATAAAAACTGCATATCATATAACATATACATGATGCATCATGAAGAATGTGATGGACATCTCTTGCTCTCTCGCTTTCACAAACATTTCCATCATCTTCTCCACAACATCATCCTAGAGCCCAATCCTGTGCTGAACGTTGCAGCCAGCCCTCGATCCACCACCTCAGTCGCAGTGAAATGGTCGTACCCTGTTGGAGCCCAGCT
Source organism: Limanda limanda (assembly GCF_963576545.1). Taxonomy (NCBI): domain Eukaryota; kingdom Metazoa; phylum Chordata; class Actinopteri; order Pleuronectiformes; family Pleuronectidae; genus Limanda; species Limanda limanda. The sequence continues at coordinate 8,803,064 of NC_083643.1, forward strand.
TTATTACAAATATGTGGTTGAAACCTTCAACATCACAGGGGGTCTTGTTAAGACAACAACAGTGGACAGCAACAGCACTGATATACTTGACCTGGAGCCAGGAAATAAATATAATATCAGTATCAGAGTAATAGCGGCGTCAGGAAGGGAATCTACGGAGGAGCAGACATTGAGTTACACAAGTAAGAGCTTCCATTTTTACACGCAGTCAACTCAATGGTTTCTTGGCAACAATTTAGTCAAACTCAAAATTGTGAGACACTGTTTTCTACTCCGGCATTTATTTGATTACATAACCCTTTGCTGTATTTGCTGCAGTGCCCAAAGCAGTGACTAACCTCACGGTGAGGGATGTGACCACCACCGCGATCCGACTCACGTGGCTCAGACAAAGTGATTATAAGCCTTCCTACTCCTACCTGGTGTTGGCGCTCCAGAATGCCACAGAGGTTCAGAAGAATCGATCAGAGACAGAGTCTTACACCTTCTCCCACCTGAAGCCTGGAAATCTGTACACCTTTTTTGTGTTTACATATGTGGAAGAGGTGAAGTCGACAGGGGAAAACACATCAAATTATACAAGTATGTCTTCAAAGTTTCTTAAATGTGTCAATATACATATGTGAATGCATTTGCTCTTCCATAAAGTTTGAGGACCCATATGAAGAAAGCTAAAATTCGAAAGGCGGCCGATGGATTCTAATCACCAAAAACACAGGATCCTACAATTTTCCACAAAGATGGAGGATGCCTTTCTATTTCCACCTGCTGTTCACATTTTAAGCCAAAATATCCCTGATTCAGGCCCTGACACCTTGGGTTTTATCATATCAAATCAAAGTTATGAAGCACAAAGTCACATATTGAGCACAAAACGAATAATGACAGCATATTGACACCCCTGTGCTTATTTGCACCAGGAAAGCAGTTTGACGATAAAGTTGATGGCAACATGTGTCTTGTTTCCACTGTTGCTATCATTTCTTTTTTCACAGGTTTAGTGTGTACAATTTAGCTGAAAGGGATCTATTGGCTGAAATTGTTTAAAAAATAATCCCAGTGATGTTTACCACTTACGTGTGGAAGGTGTCATTCAGACAATTTCACATGAAAACAGACTTATTTTGCATTTCGTCAGTGTCTCATCTGTTATATTTTCTCAGGACCGGACTCTGTGACCATGCTGAGACAGGAAAGAATCACCGCAACCACAGTGACCTTGGTGTGGGAGCAGCTGGACAGCAACACTGGCCAATCATATGTGGTGCTTGTGACCCAAAACACCTTCTCTTTTCCTGAAGATCGAGTTTTCAACACCACATTCACAAGCACCGGACTTGTATCAGGGATCAACACCAGCTTCACTGTCACGACTCAGACAAAAGATGGCACTCCAGCAGCTCCTGTGACAGTTCACTACTTCACACGTGTGTACTGTGTATTAGTACTCTCTCACAGATACTGTCTATGTCTGTAAATATACAATATTCTGCCTATGAAGGAAAATAAGAAAATTTCAATAAATTAAACATTATTTAGTTAAACATTATTCCTTTAGCTTTTTGTCTCTTTAGCTTGCACAGAAAGAAGCACAGCTAATTTGAGAGAATATGAACTTAGAGGTGATATAAGTTGCTGTTTTCAAATGCTCTCTTTCCATTTTTCTGTTTTTAGGGCCTCATAGCATTACTGGGTTGGAGGTTAAAACCTTAAACACAACCAGTGGACGTCTGGTTTGGAGTGAACCTCTGCAGTACAAGAATGAATATAAGTATCGTGTTCAGACGACAGGCTGCAGCTCCCAAAACCAAACCGTTCAAGTACAAGCTGCAGAGATCTCAGCGCTCACCCCTGGGACAAACTGCACCTTCTGTGTTTTCGTCATTGCAGCGGATGGCACTGAAGGAGAGGGAAACTGCACCTCACAGTACACTGGTAAGAATCCTTCCTGTAACTTCTTGTTCTTTATTTCACATTGTCAAAGTGTTTAGTTATCTTCAATCCGAATATCTTTTACACCATCAGCTGCGTTGCGTGTTAAGTCTGTCGTGGCTCGTTCGACTGAAGAGGACAACATCACAGTCGAATGGGATCCTGTTGAATACACAGGAAGCTTTCATTACCATTTTAAGTGGACAAACCGCCATGGGCTCCAAAATATCACAACGCAGGAAACAACATATACGATAGACGACCTGGACCCTGGCAGCCGACATAACTTTAGTGTCACCCCAGAGATCTCTGATGGGAAGCCGGGCATCACCACAAGGAATTCCAGCTGCACAAGTATGGTCATAACTGCTTTTTTAAATTTATTTAGTTTATTTTAAGTCAGTTTTTAATAGTGCATGTATGAAAAGGGTTTGTTTTAGGTGTGATGATGGTTAGAAAGTGTTTTATTCTATTTTGAAGCTTATGTTGCTGGCAGTGATCTCTGAATCATCAGAATAATATACTTTCATGTAATTGTCTGTTTAACTAAGGAATTATTGGTGCTACACTTCCCTAACATACACACATTTCTGTTTGATGCTGCAGATGCAAGCCCAGTGAACAACTTAAAATGTGAAGGTCCAAACGAACCCGAGGCAAAAATCATCCTTTCCTGGAACAAACCCAGGGGCCAGCACTCCGGCTTACGGGTCACTGCCGATGACGTCAACTTCACAATCTTAACAAACACCTCATATAATTATACTGTGGTCTACCCTCATCACAATACTAAATACAGGCAGACTGTGGTGACTCTGAGCTGTGGACCGCCCAGCTCTCCTGTGTTTTGTGAGAGCTTCACAGGCATTACAGGTAGGACGTTATGCATTATGAGAGCACATCTCAGAAACACCTCAGGGGAATCCTCACAATTTTTTTTCAAACATTCACATTGATCTCATACATGAGCTTGACCTGAATTCGGCGGACAAAGGTCAAAGTCACTGTGACCTTGTGATCGCAAGTTTTTAGCAATATTCCAAGTGAATTTCTTCAGATTTGTTAAAAACTTTCACCTGAACTCAAACATGAACTGATTTGATTCAAGGTGATGGAACCCCAGTTCTTCCTTCTGAATGCTTTATCTTAAGAACGCCTCGAGAAACTTCTTCCAATTTTGGCCCAAATGTTCACTTAGACTCACGGATTAACTGATAAGCTTTATGTGGTGAAAGTTGCCTTCCACATTAGCCTCACAGAACATGCGTTTGGCCTCTTGAATGTGATGTCTCAAGTCTGTCTTCAGGGAATCTCTTAAAACTTTGACCAGTTGTCACTGGTCTCAAATTTCACTGAGTAGATTTCAGAGGTTAAAGGTCAAAGATCACAATGACCTCATATGAGGCTGGACAAAATGTAGGTAGACTGAAAATAAAATGACATGGTTACCCAACCATTTTTTATTTTATTTGCTGTATTCTCTTTGCAGTTGATATTTTCTCTTTTGTTATTTTCAAAAGTTCCTCCCATCCCACCCAACTTAGAGGAACTGTTGGTATTGACTGGGGTGACACACAACAAGTTCTCCCTTGAGATCAACAGAGAACTTCTGGATGACTCCAAAGGGCGAGTCACACATGTTGGCGTGCTGGTGAAAAATAACCCTGATGGTGGGTTTCTCTTTTTTTGCTTTAGTGTCAGGATATTCAATTTGAATGGCTTCTGACTTGTATCCTGGAGATCAATGTGTTAGGTCCTAAGTGTTTCTCACTGTTGTCTTTATTTTGTTCATATATGTAAGACAAGAACTTTCAAAAGCCAGTTACTGTATTTGCTCATTTCTTAATTTCTGTCCTTTCAGGTGTTGACGCTTCAAATTTGAAGAAGTACATGAGGAACACTTACGATCAATGGAGGGCTGGGAAAACTCCAATGTACCTGGCAACAGTCAAAGAGAGAAACCCCCAGTCACGCAGTGGAGGGAACCATCTGAATATAGAAGTAGGAGATCAAACTAAATGGAATGGCTACACTAATGGTGCTCTGGATGCCACTGGACAATACCAGTAAGGACTAAATATGACACTGTGTACAACACCGTAACTTCTTAATTATTGCTGTTAGACTTTTACATCAAAATGTAAAATTGTAAAATGACACGGGGCTGAATGAGCAAAACATAAATCTATTATTATTATATATTATTATGCATCTTGTGTCTGTGGTGACACTCCTGCACCGACAAACCAGAAGCAGTGAGTTACCCAGCAGTGATTGGTTTGCCGGAGCTGAAGAGGGAGCAACTGTGTATGGAGATGAAGAACACTGCAGCAACTCGGACCATGGTGAAAAGAATAACTTAGGAAGTGTCAGAGGAAAGTTGTGATGCTCCAGTCTAAAGCAGCATGGCACTTAGCAGAGCATATACCTCCACCAAGGCCCCTACTCCACAATTCTTCAGAAAGTGATAATAAAAATTCCTGGAACTGTCCCTTTGACCGCCTTGCAAAAATTCATTATCACACTTCCCCTGATAACCATATTTCAGTCCAGTTGATCAAGTTTTTTATTTGGAATGCACACACAATAGATCTGTCACCTAAATAGGTCAGATTTTTGTTTATGAAGATCAGTGTAGTGCCTGCTCAACCAGATGTGATGGCAAGCAACCCATATAGGGAGTCCCGAGGCCTCCTGCAGTGTCCAGGTTCTGTTCCGACATGGCCTGTAGCTTCATTTCCCCCACTCTCTCCTCATTTCCTGCTTAAGCTGTCCTTTCAATAAAGGTAAAAAGAAAAGGCCAATGTTGAAGAAAATCCCTTGACAAATTTTAATGGGTCATCTTGGCCCATGTCCCATCATTCCAAGTTTCTTTAAAATCAAGTTATTACGTTTTTAAACTGTAATTCAGTTTTAACACAATCTGGTTATTTGTGTTTTGTGTAGATTCGGCATTTGAGAGTCAAAGTGTCAAAGTCACACAGTGTTAAGATAAATGTTAAAGTTGGATTTGAAATCTTTTATCCTGCAGATATGCCATCGTGTTGTTCACCAATGTGACTCTGACGCAGGATGAGCTTGTGAACTTTGAGGAGTCTCTGGCCTCAGTAACAAATCTCTTCACTGTTGTAATACTCCCACAAAACCCAGGTACAATCATACAACCTTGTTTTGTGTCTTTGTTTTTTATTCTCCATGAAACTGTCTTTTTCTCACATGAAAATTCTGTTGTCTCTCTGTCGTAACCTTTGATTCCAGCTGTCATCGGCGTTGCTGTCGGAGCAACACTTGGAATTTTTTGCATTCTTTTCATCATCCTCATTGGCTTCATAATCTACTGGAAAAGGTTGGCAATTGCCATCACTGATAGAAATTATGTATAATATCACCTTTATGTCCGTGTGAATAAAAATCCATTTAAAACTCACTGTTTATGTTTTGTAGGTTTAGCAGAAAAGAGCCGTCAGACATCCAGATTCAATCCATGAGGTAAGGGGTTTTATCGTTGCCAGTTTACTTTAAGTTTAAAGTAAATTTACAAGAGTAGTGGTTGTCAGTCAATGTTTCTTTTTCCTCTTTCCTTTTCCAGAGCCAAAGTGTAAGTAAAAAATCCTTTAAATAACTGGTCATATCTATCAAGTGTCACACACAACGTGTGGAACAGCATGAACTGCACTGAAGTGGTTCTCAGAACATTTCTCCCCTTATCGCTGGTGTCCGTTTGAGCAGGAGTCTGGCTGTGAGGATCGAGGACTACGAGAAGTACTACAAGAAGCAGAGGGCAGACTCAAACTGTGGCTTCGCTGAAGAGTTTGAGGTGAAATATAAGTGCAGTCATCCTAACCTCTGTTAATTGATTTTGAACAGTTTTATAGCCTACCGCCAAACAATGCACACACAACAAATACCCAATGAGGCAACCAACTGCAAAGAAAATGGAAATAAAGACGGAAACAAAAAATAAAAACAAAGCCACCAGATTTTGAATCGTGCATCCATCCAAACATCGACCATTAATTTCTCCCTTTCTTTCCATAGGACCTGAAGGCCGTTGGTACCGCCCAGTCGAGGACGAGCGCTCTGACCATAGAGAACAAGTCCAAGAACCGTTACAGCAACGTCCTTCCATGTGAGTCACCTAAACAGCTCCACCTCGGCTGCTCTCAACAGTAACACTGCTTAAATCATCGCCCGACATAGGTGTACCTGCTGCTATAATCCTATTTTTGTTTGGACATTTAATAACTGTTATCATGCATCTTGTAGTTCAGAGTTTATAGGGAAATACTCTGAAATCATTTCTATGGATTTCCATTCATTAACCTCCTTTGTCGCCTCCTAGACGACTTTTCTCGGGTGAAACTCTCTATCATCCATGGAAATCCATTCGATGACTACATCAATGCTAACTACATGCCGGTGCGTACTGACACTCCCTGCTTCAGTCATCGCTTCAGAATTTAACACTAAACTGCTCATTCTTTTGCCTCAGTGATGTTCAAACTATCCCACCTTCGTCCACATTGAATCTGAGAGAAAGCTGAATGGGACAAAGTGTCGTGTTCTGTGATGATGTTTTTTGTTCGGCAGGGTTACAACTCCAGGAAGGAGTTTATTGCAGCTCAGGGTCCTTTGCCCGTCACAGTCAGCGATTTCTGGAGGATGATATGGGAGAAGAATGTACTGACCCTGGTGATGCTGACACGCTGTAACGAACAGGGACGAGTGAGTACAGACACAAACTTATACCTACATACCTTGCATACCTACTTGTACTATATCACGATATTAAATAGGCTTAAGAAAAAATCCTAGAGCCGCATCTTTGTCCAGATTCGTCCTAAAATCTAAAACGTTGTTTCAAACCGACTGGAATGAGCTCATACTGCCACCAGGGCCGTGTTATGTACAGTCCATGGCCAAAGCCCAACAGTCCCTTTAAATTAAATACAGGCACATGAGGGAGTGTTTTCTCCTCACAGGTCAAATGTGAGCAGTACTGGGGTTTCGACACCAAGAACTGTGAAAACATCACTGTGACAACAACCTCTGACATACCACTGGACGACTGGACCATCAGGGACTTTGACATAAAAAATGTAAGTGGCGACATGTTATACTGTATATATGCCAAGAAAAACACCTGTTTATCCATCACCTACCAGTGTTTATTTGGGATCTGTTTTGAGTTGGTGTTGTCTGTTCCTCAGGTGAAAACCGCAGAGACACGCTCTGTGCGTCAGTTCCACTTCACGGCTTGGCCGGACCATGGGGTGCCAGAAACCACTGAGCTCCTCATCGACTTCAGACATCTGGTCAGAGAGCACATGGACCAGTTCTCCAGACACTCTCCTACAGTGGTCCACTGCAGGTCTGAATGAACACACACACACACACACACACACACACACACACACACACACACACACACACACACACACACACACACACACACACACACACACGCACACACAAACACAAACACACACACATACAAACGTCTGCCTTCAATCCTATGTAACGTTCTTAGAAACATGAATCTGATGTTCTCCTCAATCCTGTGTTGTCTACCTTGTCTCCTCTCAGTGCTGGTGTTGGTCGTACAGGGACCTTCATAGCCATTGACCGTTTGATCTTCCAGATTGAAAGGGACAATTGCGTGGACGTTTATGGCATCGTCCATGATCAGCGCATGCACCGGACCCTTATGGTGCAGACAGAGGTAGGACACGCTCATGTTCACTGTGGTTTGGATTGCATGTGTCTTCTTGTGCATGTTTGTTGGAATGATCCGTTTGCCGCAGCTCAGAAAACAATTTGTGTTTGTCGTTCCTGCAGGATCAGTATGTGTTCCTAAACCAGTGCGCCATGGACATCATCAGGTCAAGAACTGGAACCAATGTGGATCTAATCTACCAAAACGTGGCTGCGCTCTCTGAATACGAGAACATAAAACCCCAAAAAAGATAAAACATTGCATAGGCCAGAGAAGCTGCTCAGGTCTCTCTTTATTCTCGTAGCAATGAGCTGAGCAGACATTTGTAAAAGGGAAGGCTTTAAATAGATTGTGCTGTATTTATTTTTTGAACCGTATCGTTCTCGTTGAGGAACGTGTAACTTTTCTGGATTTGAATGTGTTTCTTCTGGTATTTATTTGTTCAAAAATGTTGAATGTCTGACAATAGGGAAGAATGTTCATTGAGATTTGATGGTGGATATAGTCACATAATCACCACATTATTTCAGGACGTGTGTAAAACATCTGTCTTGGATTAGTTTGTATAAGTCATTTATTATTTTGTGCTTGCTTACTACTGTATACGACTTAATGTTGATTGCATTTTCAGCTCAGGTTATTTGTTGGATGCTTGTCAAGGCATTTTACATTCATGTTTGAAAATTCTGAATAAGAAAAACATGGACTGTTTTTAACTTCATATTTTTTGGAAGATTGTCTGATGCTTTTTGCACCTCTTTTACCAATTTAAACAATGTCTTTGAATAAAGTTGTGTTGTTGTGTTGTTGTAGAATACGTTGTATTTGTATGTCTTGTAGTAAATGCACTGGATGCATTAGATTTTCTATACTTTCCACATTTTTACGTTTGTACGATCTTTGATTATATTTATGCCTGTGCTTTGAGAAACTTTTTAGAACATTTTGCTGTTCTTCCTGTATCTGACTGTTTCAGATAGATTTTTAAGATTATGGGTGACATCATTAAACAAAACCTCAGGAACTCAAACAATGGAAAATGACATTTATTGGTTAATGTGCTGTTAAGAAAATCCCTACTGCAACAGTGTGTGCTTTGCATTGTTTTGTCCGTCTTTTCTACATTGTTAATTCCTAATAGAAACAACAGGGTTACATCACTTCCTGCTGCATATCTGCTCTCTCAGGGGAAACTTCCTGTGATGTTGAAACCACCAAAGAGCATAAGCTTTATTTTTGTCCTTCTTAAGGGCAGAATTTTCCACAAGGCGCGTTATATATTTCTTCTTCTAAAGATGAATGATGTGTGCAGTTACCCAGCAGATTATTTAACAACCACCTTATAGAAATTGTTCTTAAAATGATTGAGCACACATTTTGAATAAAAAACAAAAAGTAGCAAATAGTTATTAGGATGTTTTTGAGATGCTTTATGAAATGCTTGCTGGTACAATGCAAAATTTAAAATGTATAAGTAAGGTTTATCTATGTGTATACTGTTTTCAATTTGTGGAATAAAATTGTATTAAAAGATGTTACTACATTTTTTCCTCAACATATGTTCATGTGTGTGGCTTGAATCTGTGTAAGTTTGGCATCGATCTCTTGATTAGAATTAATTTGCTTCACTCTATGCATTAAATGTAGTAATATAAATTTCCCCCTGGTCATTTGCTGTACGCTGATGTCACAGAATACAGACAGTTGTGGTTCTGGATAAAATTGTACAAGCCGACAATTCCTCCACCAAGAAGGTTATGTTTTCACCTCTGTCCATTTGTTTGTATGATGCAGACTACGCAAAACGTACTGGACCGTTTCTCATGAAACTCATCATCACATGTCAATATCAGGAAATCAGGAGCAGGGGACAAATCCACTTTCACTGATTCACCACAGAATAACGAATTGATCTCGATAGAAAAAAGCAGAACTGACAAACATAAGCAGTGTGCAATTTGATGCAGCTTGTTTAAATCTAAGGAAGCTATTAGACCTTTGGCGGTGGTGTGGCCTCTACTGAGAGCCTCTCTAGGTGACCGCCTGTCATAGAAGCTCTGTACCAGCTGTATTTGACATTACACTGTAGGGTTACACATTAACCCTAACCCCTAACCCCTAACCCTAACTGAAGCATTCATTCTGTAAATAGTTTCTGAGTTGTTTCAGTCAAATGGAAGATATCAGAGGGATTCTGTCCTGCTAACTGCAGAGGAGGATCGAGAGGTGGTGGTGGTGGTGCACCTCTGCATTATTCAGCGCTCCATTAAGTTTGCAGGTAGCTAAGTGCAGCCCCAGAGGATGAATAAGTGATGCCATTTCTGTTTTTTATTTCATGAGGAAAACCAAAGAGCGTGTTCCGCATATTTAAAAAAGTTCCTGTTCTACTGCTCTTCCCTCCCATCAGACTTACACTTTGGACAATACGATGGTGTTTCCACAGCAATCATTGTCACACGGTTCAGCAGATGATCCTCACAAGGGGGTAATATGAGATTTGTCAACATGTTGTTTTCATTAAAAGCCTGATGTTTCCCACATGCTCCACCCCTCCACTCCCCATCCTTGCTTCATGTCCGTGATCCACAAGTTGAAAATAGATTTGGCATTTGACCGCCTCTGTCTCGCTTCCTAGTAGTACACTTAGAGTTGAGGCCATTATGACGGGAACCTCACCTGCAAGTGGGAAATTAAAAGCTGGTGAAATTAAATGTGCCTGTAAATCCACGGTAATGGATTAGCTTCTGATTTAAGTGGTAATTGTTTTTTTTAGCTGTTTCTGGATATATAAATGATAAATAAATGAAGGTTTGTGCTCATAGATAGATTTCCTGTTCTGTAAATGTGTCTGTTTAAGTTTGGCGTGTAGCATAATATTAGCATTGGTTTTGTCACTTTATCTCACTTGGCTAAAGAATGTTAAGGGTCAGTAAAGCTGAGATGGACATTCAGTTTGCAGGAAGACACAGTGCAGTCTCAATGGTCCCGCAATTCAAGGTAAGAAGACATGAACAACAGAGGAATCAGAGAAGAAGCTGTGACACTTGATGGTGTGGATGCAGATCAGATTTTCTCACTTTCATTAACATGGCGAGACAACATTTTTGTGAATTCCCGACGAAATAAAACAGAGATCTTTATGAACTCACAGTATGTTCACAGGTAAGAAAAGTCAAAGATCAGCTGCTTGTTTGGGGAAAGAGCTGCTACTGGATGCTGTGCAGCCATCTATCCACAGTGAGGCGCCATCGTATTTAAAGGCGGAAAGGCGGGATCAATGATTCACAGATCGATTAAAAAGTGTTAAAAGAAAAGACGGTAGACTTTCTGTTTTTGATATTATTTTTCACAAAATTTATATTATCCATTGAATACCCTCTCCGAGCTGTGGAATTCAATGGCTGCCTATCTATCTATCTATCTATCTATCTATCTATCTATCTATCTATCTATCTATCTATCTATCTATCTATCTATCTATCTATCTATCTATCTATCTATCTATCTATCTATCTATCTATCTATCTATCTATCTATCTATCTATCTATCTATCTATCTATCTATCTATCTATCTATCTATCTATCTACCCATCTATCTATATATCTAACCCTAACCCCAAATAGGATTTCAAATGTAATTCAAATAATTGGAGACTTTTTAAATACTTGATGAATCAACTTTATATTGCATTATAAATCAATATATTGATACACACATAGATTTATATAAATCTATGGATACACATCCCAGTGGCGGAAATGGGTTTTCCATGATGTACGTCACACAAACCACTGGATCTCGACGCTCGGTGTCTCCGCCATTCAAGCAGCAGCAGCAGGTGCAGTGCGCTGCTGCGGCCACAGGGGTCGCCAGAGTCTCCCGGTGCGGCGGCCACACAGGCGGGCAGCAGCGGGGCAGATGAGCCGCAGCAGCAGCAGCAGCGGGAGGATCCAGTCGGTCCAGCCTCCTCACGCTCCATGTTGAACCACAGCAACTTCTCCTCCAGCCGACTCTGACCCGTCCAGCACAGCCACTGCCCCCGCCGGCCACCAGCCCCGTGCTATGCCCGCTGGACCCGGGAGGAAGCCCGGAAACAGCCGCAGGAGCGCCGCTGCCGACGCCGAGTGAGTTGGGTGTTCTATCCGCTTGCCTTCCCTCCCGCCGTCGAAAGATAACTTGCTCCTATTCGGGCTACTTCAACTAAAGTCTGCTCTACGTGCTAACCCGCGCTAACTAGCTTGTATAGCCCGGACCTGTAGAAAAGGGGAGGGTGTGTTTTGTGTCGTATTTCAGAGGTTTGTGGACATTTTAACGACGCGCTGTTCGGAGGAATGTCTCCAGCCGTCGTAGTAACGCTATCTCTGTGTGTGTGTGTGTGTGTGTGTGTGTTAGCTGTCTAACCCGGGCAGTGGCTAGCGGTACTAGCTAGCTGCATAAAGTAAAACAGCCCTTCTCCACGGTAGCGGGCTGGCACTGGTTTTCATGGCAACCCGAGAACCTAAAGGATGTGTAGGAGGTTTCACTTTCATTTCCTCGTATTTGGTCTGTCCCTTGTCCCGGGTGTCCCACCGGTCCGATGGGGGGGGAAACAGGACCGGGGCTGCCCCTGTATAACGGTGCATGTGGCGGAGCAGCAATCGCAGGGAATCACCACACACACACACGTATTGCTGTGCAGCGGTGCAACACAACAACCCCCCCATTACTCAAACCACACTGAGTTGTTGTGTCACGCAACGCACGACGTGTTGCACACTGTGTGCATGTGTGTAACGTGGAGACACAATGCGGTGTGTGAAAGGAGATTTTGCAGGAGAGCAGGGAGGTGGGCAGACATTTAAAGGTCAAACTGCATATGCGGTGCAGGCCAAGACATCTTGAGGTTCAACTCGAGTTGCTGGTTTAATGCCAAAGCTGCAACCTTTTGTCATGTTCACCTCCAGCACCAGCGTTATGACTGTCAACAGGCAGGGACCTCTGTCTCTCTGCAGGGACCTCCCTCCTTAAGACACAAGGGGATGTTCAGCGTTGTTATTAATGGATTGTAAGATTATACCTGGGATGTATTTGTCCAAAGTTCAGCTTCAAGAATGAACTTGATAGACAAGCTGCCAATGTTGGCTTGTAACTGTGTGTGTGTGTGTACATTTGAGCCAGTGGAGAAGAATAAATTACAGAACATTCATTGCCTAATGAGTGGCAAACAGAAAACATCCTGTAAATACTCACAACACTACCAAATACTCACAGCATGACCAAATACTTGCAACACAATTAAATACTCGCAACACTACCAAATGCGCACAATACTGTCAAATGCTCAAAACGCAACCAAATGCTCACTACACTTCTAAACACTAACAACACTGTCAAATACTCGGAACACTTGTTAACATTAACACCAACAACAGTACCAAATACTCACAACACAACCAAATACTCAAAACACAACCAAATGCTCACAATACGGTCAAATGCTCAAAACTCAACCAAATCCATACAACACAACCAAATACTCAAAACACAACCAAATACTCACAACACGACCAAATGCTCACAACACAACGTGCCACTTCCCCTCATTTACCTCGGCCTATTCTCAGTGCAGACAAATATAGAGGAGCTCATCATCTTTAACGGTGTGGCATTGTGTGGCATTGTGTGGCGTTGGGCTTTGCCAGACATGACAGTAACACAGAAGTGCACTATAGTTAATAGTTAAAAAGCCTACTGCAACGTGTCCCTCGGGAGGAGGCAATCCAAGCACAAGAGGAAATGATTACCAGACTGCTGGAAGTGAAGTGTGAGGTGATATCCGGGAAATTGCTGCAGACTGAGAAAAGACGGTTTAACAGGCCATCTCTCGTTCCTGTCTTTCTCTTTTTCTCTCAAAGCTCTGCAAAGTCCTAATTTGCTTTTGCTTTAGCCTCTCTGTGACCTGTATGCACCTATAGTCGACTCAATCCTTCAGATTAGGTTATACGGAACAATAACGGGCTTATATCCAGTATTAGGATTCTCTGTCAGACTCACATTGGAGGACAAACATTGATCTGATATTGAATGACAGCAAAATGCCCGACTGCAAGTGGTGCCAATAGCACAGATGATTACATGTTAGACATTTGAAGGTCATTGATGCTGAGTGGCAATCGGAAGTGGGTCATAAGATCAATAAACACTCACACTACTTGCATTTGCCTCTGGTTTTGATAAAGTCTGCTTCAAATAATCAACAGCTAATTTCCTTTGCTAGGAGGGACTCTTACAGGTTATATGCCTGGTTATAATGAACAACCCTGGTTATTAATGACACTGGTGGCCGATAAGTGAACTGTACTCAGCATCCTGTTGCTTGTGCATGTGCTTGAACTGTGCAATTGAGCATCCAAGCAGTGCTGGTACATACCTGAGACTCAATGTCGTTGACCTGTATCGTCTTAATTGATGAGGTAACTAAATATATATAGAGTTTTTGGTTATTATAGCTGGCAACTAGTGGTGTGTTGACGGTTTGACAACCATTATGTTATGGTACAACTTCTTTCCACATATTTGCAATAGAAAAGCATTCACACACACTGTACCTTTAATCCTTTGAGACCAAAACAAATAATCATATACTTATATACTGTATATTATAATATACATTTTCTTTATAATGATTGGAGGTTTTCAGTGGTGATGTGTCAACACCCACGCATGTCTGGTCCTGCCACGTGACAGTCTACCTTGGACTAATCAGGCAGGGATATTTAATGGCATTGGTCCCTAAGCCTATCAACTTGAACTGTGGCTTTGCCCTGACATGACTGACGAATGGAGAGAGAGTGTTTTTCAGTGAAGGGATGAAAGCATGGTGAGAAACTGAAGTGCTGTTTGACTCACATGCTGTGGGTTGTGAGTGCAGTTTAATCGTTGCTTTTTCTAGCAGGGAAGACTCAGCAACAGATGTCCCAACTTCCATGCTGTGCTGTGAGGGATTCTCAGAAAATGTCCAACCACATACTGTACGTGTGGCTCTACAGAAGAAAACACTCAGGGGGGTCCTGGTAGTGTAGAGGATGAAGACACTGATTGTGTAGCGAAGGTCGTCCTCCCCTCTCGCCCTTATTTACATTAAAATCTCCAATATCCATTTTAAGAATACAAGGATAAAAAAGAAAGATTGTTTATGAAAGGTTGCCGCCCTGTGTCAGGATGTCAAAACTGGGGAAGGGGTGCTCTTAATTTTTCTAAATTCAGTCGAGCAGTTTCAGGATTGTTTGTTATTAGAAATGTGGCAGAAATGAAGGAGGAAACTCTTTGTATTTAAGCAACGATGCATGATGTTCAGATGTGTATGTCTCTTCCTTTGAGACAGCACACAAGGGTTGGTATTCAGGTTCTGTAATTGTCTTGGTATCAGTTGAATCTGGGCAAATTTTTCCGGTTTCAAAATTAGTTATTTTCATAAATTTCTCCGATCTATGAACTGTGAGTTTGGATCTGACTGCTCTTAACAGGGGGAAGTGTCCTACTCCGGGTGGCTAAGCACTGTTCCAGTTCCCCTGAGATGGAAATGCTTTCCCCGACATCTAGTGGGGGAATCTAGGTTAATACTGCCCCATATTGAATCTGTCTCTCTGCCCCCAGAGAGCAAATGCACTTTTAGCAGCTTATATTGTGCCAAGATTCCCCTCCCTTGGTCCGGCAAAATGTTTTCGCCTGAGCTCTTTACAGCTGTAAGTTGCCCTTTATGTCTAAAAACAGGTTCCTCTCTCTCAGAATGTTACTTAGCCAGTGCCAACATTTTCATTTTATGACTGTATCATTAAATGGATGAAAAGGCACACAATGGGACATATGCTGTTTGCTCCCGTATAAAGTATCCAAATGCAAAACATTGTTTATGGAGACGTCACACTTGACAAGCAACATTACATCAATGTCATGTCTGTTTGTGAGATGCAAACCCACTCTGGACCAAATATAGCTGTTTTAATATTAGCTATTCCTTATGCTAATGCCAGGGCTGTAACACCCTGTAATGTATGGAGACAGCCGTCCTTTTGTGACGGTCCCACATTAATCTCGGGAAGCAGCTTCTTCTTTTCTCATTACAGCTGTGAGACAAAGAAAAGCAGTTACTTTTTAAAGACCTCGGAAACTGGAAACTCTTTTTCTATTATTAGATTTCATGTTGGTTGCAGTGTGACTTTAATGCTACCTTATGTAATGTATCTCGGTGATCAGCGACAAGCCATTTCAAGTCTACATCTGCTACGTAAAGGTCACAAGCTCTATGTTTTCCTTCAAAAAAGTTGAATAACACAACAATAACAATGATGCTGTACCAAAATCACAATATTTTAGGTCAACAGCCAGCTGATCTCAAACTGAGCCCAACTACCCTCCTCTCAATAGCTGCTGGATCTCAATGGACTAAGGAGCCTTTTTACTACTGTATTATAAAGGTGTTGTTTATACCTTTTCTTCTCTCCAGTGAAGCATCCATAGAGAGCCAGTCTGAACTAGATTGTGTTAATATGAAACGTTATTTGGACGCAGCGACTGAGTGACTGAGTTCAGGCACATTAAGACATGATGGTAATAATCATTAACAGATCATTTGAGACAACATTCACCTGCACCTTTAAATTAACAATCATTTCCAACGGTTCGCCATATCAGCTTTTACTAATTAAAAGTTTCCCCTGTTGGTTGTGTACTCTCTGCACACTGTTGTCAGTGTTCGTCAAAGAGAGTTTGTGAGAGAAGAACTGCCACTCTGTCACCATTGTACAAGCAGGAGGGATTTGAGGGATTCCAACAATTCCAACATTTGATTATCATATTAGACATCTTCTTTTATTGAGGATCATATTGGATCACTGTCAGCGATTTCATTCTCCCAACTAAGCTTTCATTAATATTTATGATAGTTTACTTGCTGTATAAATCCATGATGCTGACACGTTTTCATATTTTAACTTAAACATAGAATTTCCTGCAGCAACCTTTGTCACATCTATTCTTAAGGTAGATAACATATATATATATATATATATATATTGTGTGTTCCTCACCTCATCCTGCCTCTTGCTTACATACCCATGTCACACACTCAAATTTAGGGTTTGCTATTCACCCTGTGACCCTGTGACGTTTGTTCTTAGTCTGCTGGGTATGGTGTGTGTATTTATAGAGCAGGTTTAACACCATAGATCCACTGCTCTTCTTTTCACAGAGGCAGTTACTGCAGGAGCATTCTCACGGTAGCTAGTGCCTCTGCAATCGATATCCACCTCTCACTCATCTCAAGCTAAACGTATGGAGCTGCTGCTTGTGTAAAAGCTTCCAATTTTACTCAGGACCCTGTGTTTTTACTTTGTTGGTATAGTTTTCTAAACCCCCCCAAAACGTGATCGAATATTCTACAAATTACCTTTTGCGAGGCCTCAACGCACATGTCGTTCTTCATGTCCTGATTTGTTTCATATTCTTATCTGCCTGGCCGACCTTGCAGAGCGATTTTGTAATGTACACAGTCCCAGAAAAGGATTGGCACTGTGAGGCACACACCACACGTCAAATGCCCATAATCTTCAGTTTCAAGAGATAAGCTGCTGTGTCTGTGTTGCATTAACAGCAGGTTTGTTGTAGGTTTATCACATTATTTTATCAGAGTTTTTATTATGAAAGAGGTGATACTGAGAGGCTTGATTACGTCACGGTTTTAACATCATCCTATTAAAGCCCTCTTTGGAGGGTCATCTTGGTGCTCTGTGGAGACTGAATCAGCTTGGCTCTAATTTTTGGCATCTGGCTACTGATGTTTTCTTGCCCTGACATTTTATTGGCTTCAAACAAATCAGTTAATTGCTATTAATGTAGTGACACAATGTTTTTGATTTAGAGAATGCGCACTCAAGTTTCAGCGTTATATTTGTGTGTTCTCTCCGTGGAGTAGTCAGGTGAGGGGTAGACACTGCGTTAAATTACACGCAAAGGAAACTTGTGCTCAAACGTAGCCCTCCTTGCCAAGCAGCTTTAAGAAACCAAGCATCAACTTGACCTTTAAGAAAGACCTCGAATTTCACAGCATGGACGGTTTCCATGAAATGGGATAATTGTCTGAGTTCAGTTATAAATTTATACTCCGCAAATCTATAAGGCTCAGCGTGTGTATGGGAAAGGTGGCTTTAAAAGGGTTATAGTGGCTATAAACAGTTTGAATTATGTTTCTACAATGATTTTCTCATGGTATCACTCAGATAAAAAAACGTTAATTTAAACTTTTTTAGCTTTTATCTCTCCACTCTCCATCTCTCTCGTATTCGTCTCCTTTCTTCCAGCCATCTGCTTTTGCTCTTTTGTACTCAGGCAGACACGACCAGGTCTGATCTTTCTGCCAAACACACACAGATAAAATTAATATTGATCCTCTAATCTTTCTCCAAGTATGTGAGCAAACAAGTGCATTTTTCTAAAATGTCAGCGAAGTCCTTTTAATGCCAGGTTATGTTGCTTTTGTTGATGCAGCGCTTCCATATCTACTCCATCCAGATCTACGCAGTTAAGTGGACTGATGGTCGATCTGATTGGATTCACAGTCTTGTTCCTGTCCTGGGTTGATGTTACTCTGCTTTAGTGAACAGATATCTCTGTCAGGAGAATGGAAACTTAATTGAATGCTATTGATGTTTAATTCTTCGATTAACTCCCATGAGGGAGTGACAGAGAATAGAGGGTGAGCATAAACGTGAATGGAGCAAACAGAAACTTATGGAATGTTTTGTAGAATTACACCATAGTATTGGTGTGTTAAGACACCTTGTTCTCCCTCTCCCTGCACCAAACTCGAATAAAGCTGCTTTGCAATTATTCTTCAGTAACATTTGATGATAAACTTGGTGATCACATCCTTATTTAAAAACTTTATCCGCAAAGACAAATGTAAATAGTCATTATATTTACAGCAAAATGCTTTTTTAATGAATGTTTTTTTTCCACATTGAAAATGGCTGAGCCAGTGCTTTAAAAAAGGCTGCCGATATAATTAGTGTACAGCAGTACAGAACATTATCTAGAGTAAAGGCCAGTGTGACATTTACTTACAGTATGTGGCTCCTCAGGCTGCGCAGGGTAAACTTGTACCAGTAAATTACATTGTCGTCGTTCACTTGAAGTTACAGTACAAACATTTTTCTTCCTTTACTTCAACTAGCGACTTTAACTTCATAAATATCTGTAATAATGTGTTTTTGTCTATATAACGTGACATTTTCTTGTCCAGAACAAAGTATTGGGACGTCGGGCCTTGTTGTCGTTTACTGTTTGGCTCATTTAGCTGGATCCTGTTCAACAGTTGTTGTTAGTTTTAATGTATTAACTCAATTGAACCTAATTTTGAAAGACAACAGGACAGCAGAGTGGGAGGGCATGTAATGTCTGGAAGGCATTTGAGTGTACTTAATAGTGGGTGCCCAAGACCCAGTGCCATTCCTGTAAAGTGTGTCTCAAGCATCTAATTTTTCTGCACTCACACAGGGAGAGTGATTAGGTTTATGGTCTGTTTTGTCTAAGATTGGAGTAGGGGTGGGGAGCTTTCCTCTATAAAGGGCCATTTCATTTTATAATGTCTGTCTTGGGCCATGTTGAATTACTGAACACATATATCACACACACCTCTCTAATGCTATGGCTGGAACTGCTGTTCTCTTTGGTGAAGCGTCTGATGTCAGATGGAATGATGAGGCTACTCACGGCTGGTTTCAGCCAAAACAAGGTGCTCCAAAGACCTCCCAGTTTTGGTAGTGCCACGTGAGGCTGACAAATACAGTAATTCAGCCCTAGTATTAAATTCAGTGTTAACTTTGGTCAGTTGTTTGGTGTATATGACTGCTATTTATTTATCAGATTTTTCTTATACACAACATAACTTTGGACAAAAATATGTATGTAGCTCAAATCCACATTAACAATATATGCATCCTTACAAAGTGCAAGTATAACTGCAACTCATAGCAAAGATCTGTAGCCCAAAGATCTACCAAAAGATTATTATTCATTAGTTAGTATCTGTTTTGCCTGAGTTTCTCACCACTACAATTGTCTCAGTTGAAGCACATGGCCTTTGTGTTGTTTTCCCTAATTGAGCCAGAGACACAACTGCAAACCAGTGGGAAAGGATCTGGCCAGGACTCCTGTGAGTCAGTCCTGGCTCTCTGCAGGGAAAGTTGGCGAGCTGACGGTTCTCTGATGTAAATGTGACTTGGTTGTATGTTTGGAGAGAAGCTTGCAGAGCACTGGTTATGCAATATGCATGTGGCAGTGTTTCACCCTGTATAGATTTCAATTTGCAGAGCCAGTGTGGCTAATTGTTCCCTTTCTGAGTTTAATCTGGCTTCTTTGCTAGAAGCCTCAAGAAAAAAATGTAAAAGTAAAAGACAGCATTACAGGTCTCTTAACCAAATTATAGTTTTGAACACCGACTCTCTTGAGCCAATGCTGTGCACTTTTGCTCCGGTCTTTGGTCCTGTATTGAATGAAGGGTTTCTACGTGGCATGTGGTTCATCTCTTATGAACAGTTACTTAAACATCTGGTCTCAGTGAGGAAATGTAGGGCAGTATGTTCTTCATCCAAATCATGCCAAACTCTGGGTCAACGTGTCCTCCTTCAGGTTTCTCTCTTTTTGCCTGCACCCATTCTTGTATGTGTGTCAGATGTCATACAAATCTCTCTTCTCGTATTTTGATAATGCCATGCCCCCTGAGACCATCCACACCTACCCTCTCCCCCTCTCTTCTCCATGTCTTTATGCTTTCCTCTCGTTGCTGTCTCCATTTGGCTCCGTCTCCTCTGCACCGCCTCTCCCCTTTTGTCCCTCTAACGCCGTCAGCTTTGGGACTCTCTCTCAGTTCACTTCTGATTTAGGTTAGACATTCTCAAGTGTTATGGCTTCCTCCTTTTCTTAGCGATAGGATTTAAAGGCACAGATTCCTCCATGATACCCAACCCATTTAACACTTGTTGGCTTCCTGTTGGGGAAGCTGAGGGGTTTTCCACAAGTTTTTATTTTTTACTACTACAATTATATTTCATTTCATATTGGTACATGACTGAAATATAGTTTCGGGATCTGTTGTGACTATGTAATGTGTATGTTGTGTATTAGGGGTATATGTGTTTGTGATGATTTGACGTGCTTTTTGTTTTTGGATTTGTTGATTATCTCACACCCCAGCTGTTGGAGAATGCATTGTTCTCTCTCCCTCTCTTAAGAGGCATTTTAAGGAAAAACAAAAGGCCACAATGGGATGTTGGATTCACAATTATTAAACATTACAAGTTATGTCAAGTACCGATTAGAACGAGCGACCACATTCAAATGAACAATTATGATATTTTAATATGAACATTATACTGTCCCGCAGGAGTCGGATACCTCCAGTCACTCTGGATACATAGCGCACCAAGGTGTGTATTTGTTTAGTGTTAGAGTTGCAGTAATGCTCTGTAAATGTGGTGCTGTGTCTTAGTGTCTTGTTTGTATATGGTTATTTGTAGCAGTTCAGTTTTTTTGTTGACTTAATAAACACACAATGGATAGAATCCTGTTTCTTACCACATAATATAATTTCACATGCTACTAGCTAAACATTTTTTTTTTTTTCATTTATTTGGATCCATGATCGTTCAAGTAGTTCTATCGCCCCAAATCTCCAGTAGCTGGTGACTAGCTGCTACTGTCTGAAGGTGGTGTGTGTGTGTGTGTGTGCAGGTGGCAAACAGATTATGCACTTGGCCCAGGGTGACGTCAGCGGCTCCCTTAGGACTGGGAATGGGTGGGGTCCCGCTCTCCTTAGCATAGTGGTGTGAACAGGAGGAGCATGGGAAGAGGAGACACTGGGAGTAAGGCGGTTTGTACTGTGTCAGTAAGAGTGAAACCTTTCTCCTACTTGTGTACCTCTGCAGGTGAGACAGGCTGCACCCAAGAAGGATCCTGGATGCGGTGTCTCCTGCGGCTCAGGTGAAAGGTAAGCTGAGCTTTCACCTGTGTGCCCCCTCTTAAATGTCTTAATAATACATATGCTTAATTAAATGGGTAAGCTGTCTGCAAGCTTCAATTAATTAAAAGGCTTGTGTCACTCATATGCTAGAGTTAGAGGTTACGATTTCATTTGAAGACCTGTTTTCTTTCACGTGTCAGTCTAATTTCAAACTGACATAAATAAGATCACATTTTCACCTAGGGCTGCCAGGAGGCATAACTCACTTTCTGAGCAGAAGAGAGAATTAGAGCACGTCTCTTAAGGTGTGGAATAGATGTACTCTGTGTTAATGCCAGGTTTTATAACATTTTAACATAGGTGCTTAGAGCTGTTTGATTAAGTGCTGCACCGCAAGGCTGTTATAGTGTCTTCTGTGTGTCCGTGTGAGCAGTTGTGTGCTGATTTTCAGAGTAGAGTGCAGCGATAAAGGAGGGGAACGGTCTGACAGACCTCTGCAGCTTACAGGGTGTGTCAGGTTCATTTGGGTTAGAAGGGAGTAAATGTTTGAGGTTGCACAAGGACAGTTGGCTACAGAATTATACTTCAGAGAGATCCTCAAAGCTGCATACCCGGCAGTTTGCCTGGACTACGTGTTGATCTTTTATACAGTAGCAGAAAAAGGGTAATGACTAGTTGCTGTTCCTTTTTTCAGCCCACCATCCTTATTACGCTGTGCGTTTTTGGTCTCTGCTGGAAGGATAAGTGGACCAGTCTTTTTTTGTATGTCGGCCAGTACTCGACAGTCAGCTGCTAAGCACATCTGTCCATTGGGCATGAAGATGGAAACTTAGTCAGATGGATTTATCCTTCTTACTGTTGGAGTGGAGGAATCAGAGTGACACAGTTATCAAACAGTCTGTTCTTTAGGTATAACCTTGTGCTAACGTCAGTACTTCACTATTCCTTCCAACCTTGAGATGGTAGCAGGCTGCACTGTGGCAGTTGTGAAAAAAAGCACCACTTGCCTGCTTATATCAGTCAGGAAGTGTTTGAAAACCGCCTTGCTCAAGCTGTTTATCTTGGCATGTGGGCGTAGGAATAGACGTATTAGGTTTAACAGCAAATTACTCATTAACCAAGTAAAACGTCTCAACCTGCAGCGAGTAGCTTTTTAACCCAGGCTACTCTCATCAGGTTATTCAAATTATTTGATTTACTACGATAGTAAAATAGCGGACATAAACACCTGGCAGTTTATCTCCTTGTCGACTGGTTATATAGCTCCCTTATCTTTTTTTACATTCCATGAATAAGCCTCCACATTGTCCACACACTGTTGTGTCCAGTCACTAGGAATAGAATTTAAAAAAAAAAGTATATCCTCTGGCACAGCATGGGTCTTATATTCTCTTGTGTCCACTCTCCCACATCAGCAGTGAATCACTCTGACTGTGCTTTGTTTGTGTCAGCTATTCAACCCTAAGTTTTGCTGCTAGGTACACACACCAACCATCACCTGCATGTCTGTTCCTTTGTCTTGCACTTCTGTTTGACTTTAGCCGTTTTCACTAGTTTTTCTTCTACGCTGTAATGTTAAAACTTTAGTAGTCCAATAGTGGATACTTATAGTTAAAAGCTTGATTTCCTTGTCCTTAGTTTTCTGTAGAAAAGAATAACAATATAAATAGACATATAGAAATTGTGTTTAATAGCAGGACGGCTCTCCCATCCATGTTTTGTCTTTTCTGTGCCTAATACTTATCATTTGATCAATGAGTTATGATAATAAAATAATCTTTATTAGCTCCTCAACAAGGACATTTTCCTACTTTCATCAACAAAAAGGATAAAATAAGAATTAATAAACAAATCATCAGGAAATATGAAATAGCAACACTGTAAACACAAGGAGTTATAAAAATAGCAATTAAATTTATAATACATTACTCAATATAAGATGGAATAATGAGATCTATGGGTCATACCCTATATTAGCTGAGGTCCATATGGTCTTACACAATGTTAGCCTCGAGCCACTTCATGAAATAGTATTCATACATTCAGAGCCTGAACAGTAATCCAAATTGGTTGTCAGGCAGAATACATTATGGGTAATGTTACTGAAGCTGAATATCCCCTATAATGAGTAAAGTAGAACTCCAGTCACAGAGAGTAGATCACCCAGCTTCCTCTTTTGATCAGGAAAGCAAATTGTAATTTTATGCGGCCAATTCTGAGGGAGTCAGAGTGATATTTATGTGTATTTATTGTGTTCCTGATGGTCAGAGAGTGACTGTCTATTAGTGAGAGGTGAAAACCAATCAGGACTGACAATTCTTCCTAAAACAGTAAACACAGCTCGCCACGGTGGAGATTTAGCTTTCCATTTTATTAAGAGGGCGGTAGAAGTGGTGGAGAACTTAAACCACTAACATTGAAACTGTCTACAGGGTTATGTATCAATTGGGAAAAGTGAATAAACATAACGCCAGTGAGTTGTGTGTATGATTACCACTCTGATTAAGATAAGTCGATGTATCTATCAGTGAAAACCCCGGGAGCTGCTGTCAGCTTCTATAAAAGTCCCTGTCAAAGTGGGGTTGATGAAGGGACACAGAGAGGGCAGCTGGCTGACAGGGAAAGGGGGGGGGGGGGACATGTTGACCAAAACTATTAATTATCGTTACTTACTGACAGACAGTGCCACAAATTTCCCTTTTCCTGCTGTTAAAAACACATCCTGTGCTGGAGGAACAATGAGAACAGTTGAGACATTAGATCTTCAGAATATGTCTAGCCACATTACATTACGTTCATTTAGCTCCTTTAGCAGCCTTGTGACAGGACTATCAAGTGGCTGCCTGGACAAAGAGCAGAACTTGCACTCCTAGCAGGTTGACCCAATTACTTTCCATTAAATGCTTTACACATCGAGTTTCGCTGTGGCAGTATCAATTCATGCCGGGTATGAGAGCACTCCACAGCCAACTTTTAGTTTTTAAAGAGTTTCTTTATCCAGGATAAGTGAGGCCGGCAGGCAGTGGAGCTGGTGTGAAGCTAAATCTGTTCCCTCTGTCACCGTCCCTCACTGGGAAGGAGACCCCTGCTGAGATCGCAGGTGGGACGAGATTGGCAACTTGTGGATGACACCAGTTTTCTTGAGGTGATTCTAGTCGATGCACTTAAAAGTTTGGGTAAATTGCATCTGTCTGCTCGTGCTGCATTGACAAGGTGCAATCTCTTTTGCTGTATTTTTCTTAATAATGGCATGCATCTCTTTCCATTTAAAGTGTGTCTGACTGTAAGCTTTAAGGTTTTTTATTCAAGGGGACATGTTTTAAGTTTTTTGCCCGTTACAGGGACTTTGAAAGAAAAAAAAATCCATCATCTTTTTGTTATTTATTTTAAATTAAACACCTTTTCTTTTGCCATCCACATTTATTTTCCATAACCTCAACTGAAAATGCAGAGGAAAATATACAGTAGATGTTATCTTTATCTAGCCGCCAACTTCCACCAACTTTGTGTGAAAATTCCTATGTTTGTATAATAGCTCAGACTTGGATACAATTCAAAACTTACAAGGAACTCTAGTCTTTTGCTTATTTTCCTCTTGATCTTGTTTTTTCCCTAGATTGTTTATTCATAAGGTTGTATAGCTTCAGTGTAGGCTAAGTTTTTTGCTCAAGATTTATACTTCTTATAGATATAGGGCCGCAGGATTTCTATTCCAATTTGAACGGTGTGCAGGACGAATGACCGACAGGATATCGATTATTGAAGTCGTAATTTGTAAATATCTGGCAGCTGGACATTGATTAAATGGGATATCACAGCCTGAAGAGTGTGTAATGGGCATCAACCCCGTGCCTCCCACTTGGCTGTTCTTTGCTTTAGCATCATTAATTAAAATCATTTATCCGACACCTTGTCATCTATTATCCTTTGCTTAATGACCCTGCGTCTGCCCAGTGAGGACAGGCAGCCTCTCGGCCTCTGCTGGCAGACGTCTTCCTCACACTGCCTGTCTCATAGCAGACAGAGGAGCGCCTGCCCTGTCCTCACACAGTACCCTAAGGACCACATTTTATCCATTCTCTAACCTGTGTTCGTGTAATCAGACAAAAGCTCAATTTCTCTTCCTTTCTTCTACATCTGTTGCTCTTCCTCTGCAAACACCGCAGCTTATTATTTCCCACTCTGCCACAGAGCTTTTCAGCTCCATAAAAAGACCATGTCAGGGTGGCACAGGGCCTTTAAATCACTGCTGCTACTTGAAGTGGAGCAGTGAATCCAATTTGCATAGCCCTTATGTATAATTCAAAGTGCAATATGATGAGTACAATTGGCTGATACGTTGCTTTTTTGCCCTGACTTTTTCTGCTTTGGGAGTGGACATGCAGTGGTGGCATTTAGAGCTGACGTTGAGGTAGACAAGGCACTGGGCACTGCTTGAGCATTAAGTCTCTTAGATTAGTAAGTTTTTCTGTTTCAGCAACATACTGCAATGTTCTCAAACATACACAGACAATGAAAACTGACAGTTAAACACTGTTGACCCTGTAGGGTTGGGCAGTGTACCGAGTTAACATGTGACGATGTGGACAGTGAAACATCACAATGGACCATGACGGTTGGGATTGCAATGGTGGGGTTACATTTTTAATAAAAAATCCGATACTCATAATCTTTAGCAAAAGTAATAAGCATTGTTGGTCTAAGCTGACCCGTCTAATTTTCTCTTGCTTTCTTCAATTAATTAGCATTAGTAAATCAGTGTAGAAACTATTCAGCCGCAGCCTCACATTTTTATCTAGTCTTCTGTGGAAATAAACTAAAAACAGGCGAGTTTGTTGTTTCAGCTACAACTAATTAACTTGATGGCGTGTCTGAATCAAACATGACTAGTCAGTTTGTGGCCTCTCTGCTTGCCGTTGTTCATAAAGATGTTTTTTAGAAAAGAACTGCCGCTGTACAACTACGAGTAAACAGAGCTTGTTTGCAATAAACTGTCATTCATTTCAAAAAACCTTCAGACTTATTATTTGTGTGAGTTTACCTATTCTATTGACCTTGTTGTTAATTTGTTTTTGTGCTTTTTTTAATTGCATCGCAGTCGATGAATGTGCTGTACTTGGAAATCACTGTGAAGATGCTGACATTCGTACATCAAGAGCTTTTAGATGTGTTTCTGTTCAGGTTTACTCCACAGACACTGAGAGTATCCTTAAGTGTGTTAAAGTGGTGCCGTACTTTGTGTCCTTGATGCTCCAAGAGGAGGAACAACATGAAAAAAAGAAACCAAGAGAGGATGTGTCAGTGCAAGTGAAAGTCATGGCTACAGCCTCTCAAAGTACAGAACTGAGGTCCTGTGATGTTTAGTTATCTTCTCTCTCTCTGTGTATATATAAATGTGTCAATGTGTCCTTGTCATTTGTTACATTTGGATGTAAACAAAGAGGGCATGCTTGGCACCACTTCTCGGCCAATAGCTCAGCCTAGCTCAGCTTGCCTAAGGCTGGTTCTCACACATAGCTAGCCCTGGCCTGGATCCAGCCATATAGACAGCCAGCTGGCTTGATCTGTCAGGTCAAACTCCACTCCAGTGCGTGGCTGGGGACTTACTCTCTAATTCAAAGGTTTTCTGTGAAAGCAAATGTGAACAAATCATTCATGAGGTTTATAATTACAAATCTGAAGTCTGTCAAAAGAAATAAGAGCTGCATTCGTGATTTCAAGACGTTTTTCTAGATAGTGTGGCTGCGTTTGTAGAGTGTTTTTTTTTTTTCTTGAGTTATTTTGCAACGAAAAGAAGGTCAATGTATAAAAGAGGCACAGGAAATAAGCTGCCTCAATGAGTGATCATTTAAAAAAAAAACGATGTTGCAGTCTTTTTATTGAAAGGGTGACATGTGTGCTTCATCAAAACAGCAATGAAGACATCTGAGCTTGGTTGTTTTTGGTCTGGCTAGCTTGATTCTTCATCAGGGATTTGTCTGTGGCTTTGTGAGGATTAGATATGAAAACAGATATAGATGGATAGATATATTTTATTGATCCCAATTTGGGAAATTATGGAATGTATATTAAATAAATGCTGCGAATTGAGCAGTGAGTTTGATGTATTTTGTATTTATGCACAGATTATAGCATGTGTGCATGGTCAACATTTGTTCATTTGGATTATTTGTATCAGAAAGCAAAGGCCTTAATGTAGGAACATGACCAGGTCACATGGACACATGCACTAGAGGCTAAGGTTGACAGTGAGAGATCCAAGAAGGGAATCCTGTTGGGTATTTGCATAATAACATACATAAGCTGCTTTCAAACATGCACTGGACTCTGCAGTTCCTTCTTATTTTTGCACGTGTGAACGCAAACATCCGAGTGAGATGCTCCGTAGTTTCTGCAGACTTAATCCGCCTGACCTCCTATTGTAAAGTCCGTAGAAATCCGGTCAATGTGAGAACACAACAGAAGGGAATCCCCTGCTGTGTTCGAGCGAGTGGGGGGTTGATGGCGCTTCTAATACGCGACAGACACAAAAATAAAGAAAACAAATACAGTATCATCTGGTGAAAAAGCGGTGTAACACACATCGAAGACACCGATGAGGATGTCAAGAGAGTTTGTGATGATAAAAGCCGACAGCGGTGGTCGGGTGCTGTAAACACGATCATGTGGTTTCTGCAGTGGAGTTAATACGTCACGTCCGTCTGCTGCACCCAGCTCCTCCACCTCTCGCCTGAATAATGCAGAGGATTTTATGCTATTTCGAGCACATCTGTGGACACGGCTATAGTGTTCTGTTGTAGTTGTTTCTCTGGCTCTTTTTTCAGATACAATTCGGAAAGTCTTCGCAACCCCTTCTTTTCACTCTCCGCCCTGAACCAGGATCTCTTCCAGCCCTTGTAGGGAACCCAATGTCTCATTTACAGCAATTGTTTACATTGCGCCTTCCTTCTTTCTGGCAGAAGTCTCTGTGTACAGAGGGAGGTTGTGTCTCCTCAAGCTCAAAGTATAGTGAAGGCACTTGGCTGAATTGACAAAGCTCTGGCCCATCGTGCTCGGGTTGCAGTTGTGCAAGAAGTTGGGATAACCTCTCAAAATGTTCGTGGACTACTTAGAAGCTGAAGTGCTCCACTGGGTGAGTAAAAACTTGAGGGCAGGACAAAAATATGGACATATAATAGCAGCATGCAGGGCGGTTGCATTAATTACTCCAGCCTTATGCAGGGGCATTTTAGTTGTAACAGGGTGGATGTTGACCACCGCAGCTCCCACAGAACAAAAGGGTTTCCTATTTAAAGGAAGATCAAATGGGATGTCTGGCTGGAAGGCATTTTCTCCATCTGAGGTCCTTAAAATACACATGCACCCTCCACATGACTCAGAATAGAACTAAACCACACGTCCTCCCACAGAGTCACAGAATTAGACCACGTGTCTTATTTTTTAAAACAGTAACAGCAGACCTAGTTCTGTCTTCTGCATGTCCTCACGTTAGTTTTGGTCTTTTCATTTGCTTCTTTGAAGTTTTATAGATCTTATCGATATCAAACATCTTCGAAATAGTAGTCAGTAACAGTTTTCAAGGCTACCTCTCCCATTTTTTTACAGCTTGTAACACATGTTGATAGGTAACAGTTGTGATTTTTTTTATTGCTTCAGTTTAGTCAAAGTAGTTGTGCATATATTTGCTGGAACTGACCTTTGGCCAGTGTTATAAAAGTTTTATGATCTAAAGTGAGGTTAATGAACACAGTTGTGCTTGGTGACTGTGCCAATGTGTTGAGCCATAT
The DNA here is from genome assembly GCF_963576545.1 of Limanda limanda. Classification (NCBI taxonomy): domain Eukaryota; kingdom Metazoa; phylum Chordata; class Actinopteri; order Pleuronectiformes; family Pleuronectidae; genus Limanda; species Limanda limanda. The sequence goes on from NC_083643.1 coordinate 8,832,497, forward strand.
TCTTGATGTAAGGCTTCTATTCTCATTCATAGTGCTTGAATGTGCTATACGTTTTTCTCTGCTGCTAAACATGGTTTATTGCTGGAGCGGATGATGGTGACAGTTGCAGACCAAGAGCTTTAGACATTGTTGAGTCTACAAAGCAAGAAGTTATACATTCACTGAACAGGGCTACTTGGAATGTGATGTGATAGGTCGCCGCGGCTAGCTGGTTAGCTTGCACAGTAGAAGAAAATAAGTAATTTCCATCGCTGCAGACAGTTATTGGCATAAAGGATTAAACTTTGATGCTGAAGCCACAAGTTTTCTGGCTGGATTGATAAATTAACAACCGTTTAGTCAAATGTTGGCTCTGTAGAAAAAGCAAAAACTCACATAGCCTCTTTAAACATAACACATACAATGGCAACCCTAGGGTCAACTTGTGTTAAAGGATGAAATTTAAATTAATTTTCACAGTGATTTTATACTTTAGGTTAATTGATTTGGCATCATTCTCACTTTTCTGTGATGATTCATTTGCATAGAACCATAATTTTCAACTACCTTGTTTGGAATTATTATTTTAAAGTTGAATTGTACCAGCAAACAGAAGAGGTGAACATCGTGATGATAAAAACATTGTCTGGAAATAATCTGCCACAGCAGCAGCGTAGGCAGAGTTTGAAATGCACTGGACTTGAGCGAATAGAAGAATAAATATCTTGTTTTCATGCAGATTCCCACTGTCCCCATTGAAATGTTTTTTTTTCAGTAGTTTTCTCCCTACAGCAGGTTGCTTCCTTCATCACTGATTTACACACTGTACATGGCGACAGCCTATTGGTGTAAATCTAGGTCATATGGCAGTCCATTAGTCCTGTCGTCACTGGAGACAGGGGGCTAACAGGGTTGTGGGGGCTGAAGGGAGGATAGAGGGAGCGATGGAAAGATGGAGGGAGTGTCTGGACTTAATCTGTGTCATCATATTAGCAACAGCTGGCTTGAAGCTGCAAGGCTCTTACACTCTCACACATAAGCCAAACACATACTGCTGCATGTACATGAAGATAAACACGCACACACGTCGGCGAGGTTCTTTTAGTCTAAGCCACATTCAAGCCCAGTTGTAACTTACTGTATTTGTCAGGTGTGTGTTTGTGTGTCAGAGCAGCATTTTTTGTTCTTTCTTTTCGTGTTATATTTAATTCAGCTCGAGTGAACTGCTCAGTCACAAGTTAGAGTGAGTGAGGAGGTGTAAAAAATGTTATTTTTCAAATTTTAATCAGATGCCTTCACATCAATTTTAAAGCTAAATATCCAGATTTTACTCATTATAAATAGTTCCATAGCCTGGAAGATAACAGGCAACCATGAGCACTGAGCAGTTGTCCACATTCTTTACATACAATCTTTTTTTAAAGAAAGTTTTTCAGCATGATGTCACTAATGCAGAATACCACACTAGTTAAAGAGACGCTGCACATGAGAAACTGGTAAAGCAACATTTTCTGTATAATTAGACTGTACGTTTTGTTGACTGAAAAAGCTGCAGTGATGTCAGTGTGAGTTTTATGAGGAGAAAAGTTTGTCCACACCAGGTCAATCTGAAAGGATCCTCTTTTCCTCTCTGGGGCTGTGTCGGTGCAGAAACAGGGGTCATGGAGTTAAGGGCTACTGCCAAAACCAGATTTCCCCAAGGCTCCAGTGTCACATGTATGTGTACTCAATCAATTAAGTAAACTGTGTCTCAGCCAGAGTCTCATACAGTGGTTGACTGTTTGTGGAAATGTTTATGTGAAGCCAATCCTTGTATCCCAGAGAGACTTGATCAAGTTAGATCAGTCAAGCATGTCACCAATGTACAGGTTAGAACATGTTTATTTGCAGACACGTCATCTGTTTTCCCACCCGCTTCCTCCCGTGTTTTAGAGAATACTAAGAACAAGTGTGTGCCATGTGACAGCAGGTCTCATGGTGTTATTGTTGTTGTTTTATCTGTCCTTCCTTCGGCAGATCAAGGTTAATGTTTGACACTGGAATGCGTGTTGTTGACCGCTCTGATGCTGCTACCTCACTGTTATCTTTTCCACAAGATGTTCCTATCACAGGGTAAATATTAGCCTAGCACCTGTGTAGCACGGATGAAGTTAATGTTGGCGTAGCTGGGTAAACTTGATGTGCTGTGTGCACGTAGGTCTGAAAGTTGAGGTGGAGAACAATTGCCTGCTGTGTTTCCATGTTGAAATAAGGTCGAGCAAGGTTAATGACTTTAAGCAAAATCTAGCTTTATTTTTCCTAAGATTCCCATTAGATTCTCAAATTTTCTTCTAGATTTAAAATGTGTCCCTACAAACCTTATATTCTTACTCACAGTGAAAAGAACAGAGTTTCCTTTTATTTAGATTTTCCTCCCAAACACGTCACAAAAAGTTATTCTATTATTTCCATTTTATTAGTTGAACTCAATATTTCCCAAATAATTCAACCAAATTATTGCGGTTTTGGGGGTGAACATTCAGGATTGTCTCTCGGCAACAACTTTTTGGAAGGCAAGCATTCTGCAAATAGCGTTGCTCACACAATGTAACAATGGAGCAAAACACTAAGTCACAGATATCTTACTTGAAAAACATTTCTGTGGGTCACAATGAAACTGTGGCAAGAAAAATATGAATGTGGTAGTCCGTCACAGTCTAGATAATTAATGGGAACCACTGGTACTTATTAGGGCCACACTAATAAGGTTCCCACTGATTCTATCTCTGTAGATTTTTGCTGTTGATATCAAAGATATGTTTCCTTTCCCACTGATTCCTTCCAGATTAGACACCCTGCTTCTCTGACTTCACAGCCAAAGATTTATCTCTGGACATGAAAACCACTCCTGTCCTCATTTAATTTTGATCATGCAGTGGTAATATTGTAACTGTTGATCCCCTGAAAGAAGAACATAGTGTTCATGCACCCAGCATATATTTAGCATCACAAACAGATTCATTTGTTGCAGGTTGTTACTTGAATGAACGACTTGAAAAGAGTGTTACTGTGGCTGTTGCCGAGTGTGGGAATAACACAGCAGTGAACACTTTTCAGTAGGGCAGTGTTTTGCAGTGAGAGGCAGACTGTTACGCACACATTTACACACCCACAGATGTGAATGAATGTGATGCTTTCTCCCTCACACACTTAACTTTTTTGGTGCGGTCTCTAATTCAAGCACAACTTCAAATGTGTGTGTGTGTGTGTGTTCTGTGCATTTATCCACATGTGTTTGTGTGTAATGCGCACTGAATGTGGCCTGCTCCACCGCTGCTGCAGGGATTGGCTATTTGGAGAGAAGCATTTTTTTCTCTCCTCCTTGGCGCTACATCATGTGCATGTGTAATCCTCCTGGTTTGCAGCAAAACGTCAGGGACACATGGTCACGTATGCACAGAACACACACACCCAAACACTGCTGGCATGTTAAGGATAAGGATAAGTTCAGGATATAGAGGATATCCTTAACTAACAGGCCCACACACAACACAAGTCGGCACTGGATGCCACACCCATGCTCAGTCTAGACTGTAATGTGCTCATCCCATACTCAGTCTTTCTCCCTGCAGCTGTGAGAACCAGCTGTGGTTGGTTTGTCCTGTCAGGTTGTGTGTCTGCCCACATTTTGACCAGCCTGTATTGTAGCTGATATGGAATTTGTGTGTATGTGTGCCTCCGTCTGTACAGCTTGGCGGTCCATTGTGCTCACCGTTGTGTAATGCTCATGCCTCAAGCAATTTTCCATGCAGCCTGCACCCAACTCAGGGTTCAGCACTGTGCTACACATACACGCATGCACTGCAGCAATAGAAGGCTATTTATAGACCTGCCCCTCAAGGACAAATAAGGCTCCTTTTTTCAAAGAGAAATAAATTCACCTTTTCAAACTCATATCTTGGTTTTCCATTGCTGGAGCTCTTTGAGAGGACAAAAGAGCAGAGGGCAAGAAGAAGAAATGCACAGAGGAGATTGCAAGATCTTGCAAGAAATGAGAGGAGAGTGTGGCGGTTGAGAGAATGAGTCACAGAGGGAAGCAGGGAGTGGTGTGACGTGTACACGGATGTGAGTGTTCCTGTGTATTTTTAATACGAACATGTACATACTTCTAGAGGGAGGGTACCATTTTCTAACCACCGCAGCTCCTGCAGCACCACATGCGGTTTCTAATTTAGGTTTCAAGCCATTGTCAACCCACAGTCAACCCACAGGTTTCATCTCTATCACTTACTGGCATAAACACTGCACTTGTACCTTTATAATCACAGCTGAAAAATGTGGGAGAGTTAAAAAGATGAATCAGTCTGTGAACACTCTTCTTCTATGAATGAATTTTATGTAACACGCTGTTCCCTGATGTTGTACATGAGGACTTGTAGGCAAGACTGGTCTGTAGGCTGCGAGTCAGAGGCTCTCTACTGCTGTGTGTGTTTATTTGTGCAATGAGAGAAAATGAACAGGATTATATTGATCAGAGCAGAGCACATTGTGTTCGTCCAGTCCCAGGTGGTAACAGCTACGCTCCATTAAACTCTGTGTTTGGCCGTCAGCTCTGATTTTCACTGATCAGCTCACCACCTGTTTGAAAAAGCATAATCATCCGTCCGGAAAAAGCTGTGATGCAATTGTACGGATAGTTCAAAAGTTGATAGTAGCTAAAAACGTTAACAACACATCCTCACAGAAGACTTGTACAGCTCTGACTGTGCGTGCAGTCTCATGTAAAGTATGTGTATTCCTGCTTGAATTCCGTGTTTACACAGCTGAAAAGAGGGATTGATTTAAGCTGCACTATGATGGTCAAAAAAGGGCGAAGGTCATTTGCAGCTGGACAAACGCTTGACCTTTTGTGGAAGCTTCGATTCATCTACGTGATGATTTCCTGTGAAGTTTCTCTCAGTTCGTAGATCAGTTTTGATGATGTCAATTCACTCTCTGTTGCCTGATGTTGAAGACATTTAGACTGGTCTGTAGGCTGCAAGTCAGAGGGTCTTGTCTCTGTGTGTGTGTGTGTGTGTATGTGTGTGTGCTTACATGAACATGTTTTTGTCCACTTGATGTGGGCAGGGTGACCTTAAAAAATATGACTCATCCCCTCACCTCTGCAAATTGACCACAGCACGGCGACATGAAGCTGCAGAGCCACAGCTTCATCATGCACACAGCTGCAGTAGCTGCGTTTCCCCCTTTTGTCGAGTGCTTTATTTGTGGACTGGCTCCTCGTCGAGTGAAGACGAACATTATTTGTCTTTTGAGTGAAGTTATTTTGCAGACGATGTGGAGGATGGACGAGTAGTGGTAAAGTCGGTGGGTGTCGTCTTGGACAGTGAGTCTCTGTGGACACTGGGACTTGGTGGGGCCTCTGTCTGTCATATACTCTAACAATGTGCAGTCTGAACCGCCTGTCACTGCCACGCACAGTGCCATTATGTTGAAAGGCGGACATGTCCCCATACAGTGGGGGTCTTTGTTAGTGTAGGAGTGAAGAGAGAAGGTGGGGGTCCAGATACACGGATCTAGGATGGCATTTGAGAGCTCAGAGTCTGAGATAGAAAACAACAACGATCAGATTCAGGAGAAAAAACACGATAAGAGGATGAATTACATCATTGAAATGTTTGTAAAATCTAATATTTGAACATATCAGAATAATATTTGAAATCATTTGGTTTCTAATCTGAATTTTCTTCTTCCCTCCTCTCTTCCCCTTGTGCTTCTCCCGCTGCAGAGGACGAGCAGGTTGTCAGGATGAAGGAGGAGAATTTGTTCCATCGGAGGTTTTCTCTGTGCCCAAACGCCACCTCCCCACCCAAAATTGACCCCCGCACCCTCACCCGGAACTTGTCTTATGGAGGAGACAACGATCTCTATGACCTCAGCCCAGGTAAATGACCCAAGAGGTCAAAGCAGACACGTGGGATGTGAATATGACAAATTCTGATATTTCAATGACATATTCTGGTTGAACCCAGCATACTTTGTCGCACTGTACTAATTCTATGAAAATCCACTAACCTCAGCTGCTGCTTATTAGGTGCTTGTGGGGCTGCCATGCTTTAACTGTCTGTCAGCAGGTTGATTCACTGAGTTCATTTGTATGTGATGTGTGTTGTGGGTTCCCACCAGGCAGTGAGACAGACAGGAACGGCCTCTCCATGCTGAGTAATGAACTTAGTCCTGCCCAATCACCAGGCAGCACGGTAAGAACACAGCACCTGGTTGGTTGGCTCCTTAACACTTCTCTGCAGCACAGAGCCTTCACCTTTGTATTCTTTGATCATTCCTTTTCTTCTCATCAACCACAGTATGAACAATCTAAAACACAAACAGGACTTTTAAATGCACTGACCTACAATTGTTTGATGCATTGTTTTTAGAGGAAGTCATTTAACATCAGGGCAACATATTTCTTTGTTTTGGTAAAAATAAAACTAACATTTTTAAGTCATGACACAACAATGTGGTAAATCTACATTTAAAACACATTGTTATATGTTAGGGCCATGGTGGGAGCTGTGTCTGTAGCTCCACAAGCCATTTATTTGGCAGCTCAGGCATTTATTGTCCCAGCGCTGCCTATCTTGCTTATGCTGTATTAGTCCTAAGAATCTGTTTCCATTCTTTAGTCGTACTAATTACGACTGGTCAATAAATGTTTCCGCACTGGCAACCTGTGTAATCTCATTTTGTCTCGTCTCTGCTCCTCTCGTCACTTTGTCTGGCTCCGTCTCGCAGTATTGCCTATTTATACGTGGAAATATTCAGATAATTCACATGTGCAGCTGCATCCGTGGCCTTTTGCCCTCTTTTCCATCATGGAAGCCCTAAGGAAGGAGACTGAGATCGTAGTGGTTTACAATGCTTAAAGAATGGCGTCTATTAACACAAACAGATAAGCCCTAAGTGCCTATGTGGGCTAACAAAATAATATTGAGTCATTTTGTTTGTGGGCAAACAGAATAGGTGCTTATGTAAATTCATATTAGACAGTGAAAACGAGTGAGATTCTGATCTGTGATCAGTGGAGACCCTCCAACAGTCATTTCACTTTGCTGTCTAACCAAGGAAGTTGGTGGGTTTGTGGTCACAACAGCAGAACTGAGGGGCCGCCCACCTGCCTCACTCAAAGCACAAATGTGCTCCGTGGCAAAGGGAACAATTAAATAATGCGCTTTCTATAATGCAAGCAAATCAAACAAGTTACGTCTTATTGCAGGATATTACTAATTTATCATAATCATCATTAAACTACTTTTAACTCAGATTTATACAGCAACTGTTTCTTTATTTTATATCCAATCTCCCTCTTCATCCCCTCTGATCGTCTTCTCTGCTCTCTCCTTAAGTCTGAGTCCAGGATGTTTAATGGTGTTGAGAAGGAGTGTCACTCCCCCACAGAGAAGCTGGCTCGGAAGGAGTCTCTCAAGGTACATGACACGTCCCTTCCTCGCTTGGCATGACTGTGAGAACTGTTGAGCATCAACTAGTTTTTAGTTTAGCTCACTCTGCGCTCAGTGGGTCGAATTTACACAAGCCATTTGGGATCTTTTATTTAAATATGCCCATGAATAATGTTTTTACTGTGTACCCCTTTATACAGCATAAAATAATGAATCTTGTTACTGAAAACCAGAGGCAACAGGATGTCTGTATGAATGCAAGTATTGTGTTTGACTCTGCCTCCACCTAGTGGCCCTTTCACACCAGTCCTCCGACCAGTGAGACTGATGACTCATTCATCTGTGTCTTTCGTCTCTCAGGTCCAAAAACAGAATTACAGGCAAGAGAAGAAACGGGCAGCTAAAGAAATGTTCACTGCACTAAAGGACCCCAGTGTTGTCATCATGGCAGACTGGCTTAAGGTGCGTGGATTTTGTTTCAGTTTTACACAGACAAACTAACTGTTAAGGCTTCTACGATAAATATCTATATGACAGATGATAGTCTGTCATTTAGATATTAATCATAACAACTCTATTTGTTACAAATACTTCTGCAACACTTGAACAGTTCTGCTGCTTAGACAATTTTTGTATCCAATTTACATTTTAATTCTATTGTGTTTTGTAACATGCATCATATTTCTTTGGTTTCCTACGTGTTATTATCCTAAAATTATCTCTTCTCATCCCTAATCGTTCTTTAGATCCGAGGCTCTTTAAAGAGTTGGACCAAGTTGTGGTGTGCCCTGAAGCCTGGAGTTCTTTTGATTTATAAGACCCCCAAAACAGACCACTGGGTGGGCACCATCCTCCTCAGTGCATGCAAGCTGATCGAGAGACCTTCAAAGAAGGACGGTTTCTGTTTCAAGCTCTATCATCCGCTGGACAAATCTGTCTGGGCTATTAAGGTCAGACATGGCTGTAGGCTCACTGACCTACTGTGAACACTGGTGACAAATGATCCAGAGAAACACATTACTAAGATGACATACTGAGACAGACTAAGATATCAATTGATTCTAGAATGTTTAGATGTTATTACCAATCAAGTCAGTTTTTGTTATGCTTATACTAATACTGATAATGCCTCTACATCTGAGATTGGGAAAATTCTCGAGTGCCTCCTAGTGGGACTATCAAAAAGCGACATGGCTGATATGCTATGTAGCTAAGAAATAAATGTACTGTTACTAATTAGGAATTAATAGCTGCTCATGAAATCTTTTGCACTGAAGCTATAAAACATTATTTTCATGGCTGGAGCTTTTAGTTAAAATATACTTAAGTAATATAAAAGCATTGAAAGATGAAAACGAGCAATTGCGTTTTCTTCTGTTTTGTTAGCAGTTTTTTTAAACTCACATTTTTTATTTCTAAGTAATAATTCTCCTGTTCAGTTCTCTACAAGTGATATTTCCCATTCTTTCATATTTTCTACTATATTCTGAATCATGGCCCTTAAGAGAGGCATTTAGTTCTGTTGGGAAAACAAAGCTGAAACAACATGACGACATGAGTCACCATTTTATCCATATGCTCAGGGTCCCAAAGGAGAGACCGTTGGCTCCATCACGCAGCCTCTACCCAGCAACTACCTAATCTTCAGAGCTGCCTCAGAGTCGGATGGTGAGTCTAGTGTGTTGTTGTTCCGGTTGGACGCGTTCGCTCGTGCATTATTGTAGGTCCCCTCTCTAAAATATGTCCGTCTCTCCAGGCCGATGCTGGATGGATGCCCTGGAGCTGGCTCTCAGCTGCTCCAGTCTCTACAAGCTGACAGCCAAAGCAGGGAGAGAAGGAGATATCAGCACGTCTTCAGAGTCCGCCCATATACTCCAGCTGCTGCAGTCCACCGCACTCACTGAGACAGAGTTGCTACAGTGAGTAAATACACTTGGATACAGCTGTGTACTCGAAACCTGTCTAATATATATTCCTTTTTTTTTAAAATGTATTGCTTGTTATTGGAGGATCTATATTTCCTCTAATGACTATCAAGTTGTTGTGTTTGCCAATTCATGCACTTGACTGTTGCTGCCAAACATATGAATGGTGTCCAGATGGTCCCCAGTTCAGCAGACAACATTAGGTGTGTTAGCTTTGTAGTGCGTAGCACTCTAGTCAGATATAGATCTACCTGTGTAATTATTGTATTTGGAAGTCGGCGTATCAAACCTAATCTCAGCATTTTTTTAAATGGATGTTTTAAACACAGCAACACATTGAATATAGACAAACTCTTTTCCAGTTGGTCTCTGGGACTTACAACTGCAAATCACTTCTGCATTATTCCATGTCTGGTTCAGTTGAGATTGTAATCATTGATGCAGGTATGCATATTTTTGAAATGTAATTTTGGGGTAATTGTCTGCTGTGCTGTGGTATCAACGAAGACATGAAGGAAAAATAGATCCTCCTGTAATAACTAGCTGCTCAGTTGCCCCAGGCAACCAGCTCTGGATCATAAGTAGAGTATTCATTCAGTCTAATGGTCAATTTTAAAAACCACGTGTCCTGTCTAAAAATGTTCTATTCTCTAACTTCACTGTAGAGTAGAAAAACAGACCAGAAAATACTAGAAGGAATATAAGATGTCTACTATTAGATGATAGAGACTCTATGTCCTCATACAACTTGCTGAGATTGCGAAGCCTTCCAGAACTTGTCAGGCCCCATATATTCAGCTGATATTTATATATATATATATATATATGTTTTATAAGCAGACTTTGAAATGTAAATACATGTATTAGAAAATGAATTATTAGTATCACAATGTTGACTGGGAAAGTTAATTAGTGAATCAGTAGTTTTTCCTTATCAAGTACTTTACATGTGGTGGTAAACAAGGACATCAACCCCCATATTGTAGCTGTGCTGACCTCTGAAGGTGACATTAATTATTTGTTGTTTTTCAAAAAGCACCAAATTTAAAACACAATGTACAACCTGTCCAAGTTGTGTATGCAGTTTCTCTTACTGGCCCTATTTATAGAAAGTCATACCCTGTTTGCTTTTGTGGTGATTGCATTATTTGTCTGAGATACAGTATATGTTGTCTGGGTTTTTTAAGTCATTTCAGTCGTTTCATGTGCAATGTCAGCATGGCTGTCATACATAACACGTCCATTTCCTCCTCCTCCTTTTATTCCCTCCTCCATGGCTCAACCGCCCTCTGGCCATATATCGTAGCTCTCCCTCCTCTCCTGCTCCTCTCTCAGCCAATCACAGCAGCCTGTACGATCACATGACTGACAGAGGAGCAGGAAGATGGAGTAGAATGTGAAACATACACCACCCAGAAAGGGACGGCAGAAACACAGCCGTTGCCAGCCTTAATAGACAGACACACGCACGCGCACACACCCGCACACACAAACCGACACAGAGAGAAAACTGCACACGCACATTCAGGAAGCAGGTGTGACGGTGTCAAGGAAGCGACACAGCACCTTTTTAGTCTGTAGATTAAAAAACCTTTCTAGCGGAGAGCAGAGGAGATAAGGAGCGGCTTCGTCTGTTTGGATTTACTGCCGACATCACCGGTTGTGTTTTGATTCCTGGAAAAGAGTTTGTCCGTGTGCTCTATGTCTCTGAGGTAAGGAAGGCTGTTACGGTTCCAAGGCGTGTTGGGTTAATAAATAACGTTACTGGTCGGTTGGTAATTCACACCGCGTGCTGGAATGTGACTCTTCAGGTCTGTCGAGCCCTCAGGCATTTTGACAAATTAACTCTCTGCCACTGATGTTTGGATAAACAGGCTGATTCCTGTGTGGTTTTGCACACATTTGACACACACTACACGTCCTAAACTGTCATAATGTTTTAACTGTTTTAATTTGGACTGAGCCTGTGGAGCATTTTGGAAATATTTGAGTTAAAACCTTTGAGTAAAACATATGAAAAATACCTGTTTTTCATTTCTTCTTGTTTGCCCTTCTCTGAATGTCCCTGAGTGCGTTTTGTAATGTGCGCTGTGCACCCAGGTGTCCATTTTCTGGCATTGTATAATTGCTGTAGGATTTGAATAATCATGTTCCTTTTTAGCTATCACATCCATCTTCCTGTCTTCCTCTCCCCTCTCATTTTCACTTCTCTTTTCTGTGACCATTCAGAATCAGTTTTTATCTCTATTTCTCTTTTTGTAAACTTTGTTCTCTTTGTCAAATCGCTGACACGCCTGTGGTCTGGATTTGTGTTTGTGTGCATGATTTTAAAATGATAACTTGTGTGTTTGGCACAAATCTTTGAAAGGATGCTGTGAGTGTGTATGTGAGCAAAATACTTCAAATCCTGCCTGTGTATTGGTCTTATTCAGACCAGGTAAGTGGTAGATGTGAAAGGAGGGATGATGAGGTTGTGTGGTTGTCCTGGAAACCAGTCGGGTCGTATTTATTACATTCAAACCCTCCAGGTCAACCAGGTTTTAATTGTGGATGGTGTCTCATGCAGTGAACTTGCTCATCACGAGGAGGCGGATACAAGATAACATCACAGATTCAATATCAGGATTGCTTGACTCGGTTCTAACCTTTCTGTTCACCTGTCCTCTCTCACTATTAGGTTGAATGACGGCGTGCTGCTGGGCAATCACCACATGGAGCATGACGGCTTTTCGGACAAATCAGAGCGCGAGGCTCACGACGATTGGGACACCACGCCCAATGAGAACGGTGGTCGGCTGACAGAGGAGAGTGACATGGACCAATCGGATGAGCTGTCCCCCGGGCCACAGGCCACAGCCTATGTAGAGCAGAGCGCAGAGGAGATGGCGGAGGTGAGGCACCAGGTTTACTGTGACTTTACATATGTAGAGAAGTCTACCTTAGTTTGAATTGTAAGTCTTTAGTTCTGTAGATCAGCACACTTTACCCCAGTAAGCATATATAAGTATTACATATAATTGCTTGAACCCTGGTCTCTAAGCAGAGAACCACTAATGCAACCACAAGGCTTTTATGCAACCCTCCCTCCATTTGTATGTGTTACCTCAGGCTGGGGAGGCGTCCCAGGTTGAAACTGTATCCGAGGAGAACAAGGGTCTAATCTGGACCCTGCTGAAGCAGCTGCGGCCGGGAATGGACCTGTCCAAGGTGGTGCTGCCCACCTTCATCCTGGAGCCACGTTCCTTCCTGGACAAGCTGTCTGACTACTACTACCACGCTGATCTGCTCTCACAGTCAGTAACTGTACACTGTGTGTGTGTGTGTGTGTGTGTGTGTGTGTGTGTGTTTGTGTTTGAGCACATTCAGTATTTTCATCAAAGACAGATGGAAGAATCTTTTTTTATAATCGTGTCTGACGTCTCGTCACCACAGAGCTGCGCTGGAGGAGAGTGCATATGGTCGGATCAAGCAGGTGTTGAGATGGTACTTGTCTGGTTTCTACAAGAAGCCTAAGGTAAGATTTGTTCTTTGGCTTGTTTGTTTAATCATAATGGATTTTAAATATGCCAATCCTGTTCACAGGATGAGCCCTCGTTTTGCAACAGCTGTTTTGGGATAATGATGATAAACAAGTTGGCCATTTTTATATTATTTATAATCTTCTAGTTTCTTCCCATTACTCTGTGTCTTGCTGGATCTGACAGAAATGTTACTCTGATAACTACAGTTTTTAGCAAGAAATGTCCAGTACACAGCTCTACAGCATTTAGCTTCTTTTAAGTCTTTCCCATACGTTGATTTATCTCCAGTGGTCCGTCACAGTATCAACATTGATATTGGTAAAATCTCACCTCATTATTGAGCTGTGTGCAGCACAGTGATTCGCTCAGCTCCACCTGTTTGCCCATGAGAGCATGCTGCGTGCGTCTGGGCTCACTGGCCAATCACAGTATGTCTTCAACCCCCACAGCAAAACACCCCACATGTACCTATGACAACTAATGATGTTGTCTGACTACTGCTAACAGACTCACTGTAGAGGGATGGGTAGAATATTGATAACCTCTCATTAGGGCAACATTAATCAATACTGGGGTTTACCTGCTGAATTATTGAGTCCAATGAAAGAGTCATGATTTCCATTGTGACGCTTATTTGATTTAACTGTTAAAGTGTCATCAGTGAAGCCTCTTTGGTCCCGTGATTACCTGCAGGGTAATTGGTCGTTTAACTTGAGACAGAAAACAGTTTGTGGCATATGATTCTAGCATCCGTATTGTGTTTTGGATTCCCAGGGTTTGAAGAAGCCTTACAACCCAATCCTGGGGGAGACCTTCCGCTGCTGCTGGCTTCACCCTGACACCGACAGCTGCACTTTCTACATAGCTGAACAGGTGAAACCACATTCTTAGCTAGAACCTGTAAATACACCTAACAAGACTCTTCCCTTGTGTGAAATATTTTGCACAATTTGGCAAACACACACCTATTAAATGCAGCAAGTGTAAAATGTAGCACATGCCAGTGGGTATGTGACACCTCTCTCTCCCTATTCTCTGCCAGGTGTCCCACCATCCGCCCATCTCTGCTTTTTACATCTGCAATAGGAAAGATGGTTTTTCTATTAGTGGAAGCATCCTGGCCAAGTCGAAGTTCTATGGTACGTAGCTAATAAAAGATCCAAGCGTTCCTTCAGAGAAACAGTAACTGTCTGTCAGTGGAAGCTTTTTAAGGAGGATCTTTTCTTGAACTGCGATTTTCTCTGTCCCTCTGCTGTAGGAAACTCTCTGTCTGCTATTCTCGATGGAAGAGCGAAGCTGCTGTTCTTCAGCAGAGATGAGGAGTATATCATCACAATGCCCTATGCTCACTGCAAAGGTAACAGGCCTACAGTAAATATTAACACGATTTCTATCATAAAAACTGTTCATGTTCCTGTTGCTGAACCACAGGGCCTCAGTTTCCCTGACGAACATGATCTCCTTCATACAGCATCATCTCTTTAGATATAATTACCATGTAGAGGTTTGTCTGCCTTAGACATTAAACAATCCTCAATGTCACACTTACATTAACAAACCTAGCTTCAGTACATTGAGTACAGGAGGTCAATCTACTGCAGATTCAATGAAATCGGTCTACTCTCGTCATGTATGATCGGTTGAATCTAAGTCAGGTCAAATGTCTTTATCCACCGAGTGTGGACTCTGAGGATGTTGAAAAGTATCTTGTTTTCCCATCCAATCAATGAACTCGCTCACATATCAACACTGGATCTGATGCTGTGATTCTGCCACCTGCAGGTATCCTGTACGGCACCATGACACTCGAGCTGGGAGGGAAGGTCACCATTGAGTGTGAGAAAACCAAATGTTTCACAGAGCTGGAGTTCAAACTAAAGGTACAATTTGTATTCCTTAACCAAACTTACTTTGACTAGTTGTTTTTCTTACATCATAATAGTTGGTTGACTATTTAGCAGCTGATGCCTCACAGTAATTGGAATAAAGTTGTTTGATCACTTTGACCGCAGCCTTTCCTTGGAGGCTCCTGCTCTGTGAATCAGATCAGCGGGAAGATCGTTGTCGGAGAGGAGCTGGTGGCGACTGTTGACGGACATTGGGTGAGAGCTTTAAACTCTGTTCTTTCCTGCAGCAGCAGAACGGAGACTCATGAACTACAGGAGCCTCACAGGGAACCTGTAACATTGATTGGCACGTTTAAGTAGTGATGAACTGATCTGTGTAACAAGGCTGAGATTGTTTTTTGTCTTTGTTATAATCAGGACGGCGAGGTGTTCATTCATGAAAAGCGCTCCGGCCAGCAGGAGTCGCTGTGGAACCCGAGTGCAGAAATCCGCAACAGCCGGCTCAAAAGACAAGTGGTACAGATCGACCAGCAGGGAGAGTTTGAGTCTGAAAGGTATGGAATTAATACTCAATTTGAACTCGACAGACATAAAAACAGCATTAAAGACATTTTCACAGTCAAACATTTTGAGTTGTCATTGCAGGTTAAGCAAAGTTGTATCTACTACCATTGTACTGGCTTTTATTCAGGTGTGTCAGCTTAGACAATACCAGAGTTCTGATTCACCTAAAAGAAATGTCATTATTAATGTTAATTACACATGTGTTTGACAAGGTAAATTAACTCTCTGGTCTATAACTAGTCTAGTCTGAGATTAATTAGTTAATTCTTCTCAAGAAAAACACATTTGTTTTCCCATAATATCATGTAAACAGTTACAAATATACTGCTAAATTACAACCTTTGGATCTAATGTCACTGTGTGTGTGTGTGTGTTGATAGACTGTGGCAGCATGTGACCAGTGCCATTGGGGATCGGGACCAGATGAGGGCCACCCAGGAAAAGTTTGTGCTGGAGGAGGCTCAGCGGCGAGAGGCCAAGGAGAGAGGAGACAAAGCCTATACCTCACGACTTTTCAATCAGGACCCCATCACCTCCGACTGGACCTACAGTCACATGGAGTAAGAACACACACACTCAAGCACATAAAACACAGGCAATCTCAGAAACGTCGTTAACATTTCATGTCACCAAAACAAGGGATGAGCTGTAAAGTAGTGAGCGGAGAGATAATATAATGTCGTGTTTGGCAGCACGCGGCCGTGGGACCCTGAGCGCTGCCTGGTTCAGTTCGAGAAGGACGGAGTGATTCAGACGCACAAGAAACGCCAGAGGCAACACAGTGAGCTGTCGTTCAGCCACAGCTGGACCAGCCAACAGAAGGTCAGTCAGATCCAATCACACACACCTCAGCTGGAGCCGAACTACTGTATTATTGATCCTGGATCAAAGACACTTTATCAAAGTGAAGGCTGCTTCACTTCCTGTCACACCAAACTGTCCCTGATATTTAGGTGCTCTAAAAATGCAGGACAAGTTTGAGTAGCCCTTTTTTCCTCACTTTCTCATATACAGTATTTGCTTGAGTGATATTCAGAGAGTGTTGAACCAGCAGTTCACTATCAATTTGTCAGCCAGGAAGTTTGAACGAGTTAACAATGTTGCGCCTCCTCCTCGTCTCCTCAGGCTGAGGTGAACGGGAAGCACAGGAAGGCGAGCAGCCAACCGTCCAGCTGCAGCCAGAACACAGAGAGCAGCAGCACCACACCTGAACCCACACAGGAGTCCTCAGACAATGAAGGTGGGTACACTCACACATTTGTACTTAGAGGGCATTTATTGATATAATGAATCCTCTACCCCTTTACCGTAACCTGTAACCATCACACCTAAATGACTAACCTCAACTCTACCTCTAAACTCTAACCATAAAACAAAGTCTTAACCCTCAATCAGCCAGTTGAAGTTGTGACCACAAACCAAAATATCCCCACGTCCCAAAATGATATCGATGCACTTTAATAAGTTACATTTTTTTTAATGCTTGACTCTTAACTGCATTTTCCCACACGTCTTGTGTCCAGGATTTTCCAACCAGTGTGCACGGTGCAGTAAAGACGTAAAGGACATGGCCCTGATGGAAGCCTCCATCACATCCATACAGAAGACGCAGCAGGATATTCAGAGGTGAAAGCAACACACACACACATTGTGTTTTCTGCTGGGTTAACTTTGATAGATTTTTTTATTGTGGGGATTTTACTGCAGGTTCTAGACTTGTTGCCAATATTCTTGCTTCACAATTTTAAAACATTAAACTGTTTACTTGATACTCTTCATCTGGGTGCACAGCTGTAGATCACTGTAACTGGAAAATTCTATGAACCTTATAAAATAACCTCATTTTGAGAGTTTTATCCTGGGACTCCTCGAGGATTCCCATCCCCCAGGTTGTGAACACTTGAGTCTGACCCTCTCTCTCTCTCTCTCTCTCTCTCTCTCTCTCTCTCTCTCTCTCTCTCTCTCTCTCTCTCTCTCTCTCTCTCTCTCTCTCTCTCTCTCTCTCTCTCTCTCTCTCTCTCTCTCTCTCTCTCTCTCTCTCTCTCTCTCTCTCTCTCTCTCTCTCTCTCTCTCTCTCTCTCTCTCTCTCTCTCTCTCTCTCTCTCTCTCTCTCTCTCTCTCTCTCTCTCTCTCTCTCTCTCTCTCTCTCTCTCTCTCTCTCTCTCTCTCTCTCTCTCTCTCTCTCCCTGCAGGAACCTGGTGGTCCTGAGTCGTCAGCTGGCTCGTCAAAGGGAGACAGAGGACGGCGTGTCGTTAACAGGCCGTCACTGTCTCATCCTCTGTGTTCTGCTCCTCTCTCAGCTCCTCCTCAACTACGTCTTCACCTGAGCCTGCCCCTCAGGGAGGGAGTTTCCTTCCAGCACTGATTTGACAAGTGGTCCTTCCAGAAAGCACAGACTCTAATCAGCAGTGGGGGCAAAGACCTCAGATCAGTGTCGGCAGGATAACTTTGTCCCATTCGTTTCCTCCATGAAGGGAGGAGCACAGACATTATAGCAATAAACACAGCCACCGCCTGTCAGTCATCTGCTGAGAGAACGGCACCCCCTAGTGTAGCCAGACTGAAAGAGCACCGGCACCCACGCACTTTGGACAGGAAAGGAGGGATGAGAGACAAGCACGGCTGAAAAGATTTAGAATATGAAGATGAAATGTATGATGAAGAATGATTTCACAAAAAGAGATGACAGAGAGGATGTTTCACCATTCCTTAGTGTCTTTTTATATCGCCCTGTAATACTGTGTATCTGTGAGTGTGCTTGTATGTGTGTTGTACGTGTCCACAGTAGGGCCCTATGGGCGCAGGCCGACCACCGCTTGGACTTCTCCTTCTCCCCTTCCACTCCAGATTTTTGGGCCTTAATGCTGAAGCCAAAAAAGAAGAAGAAGACGAAGAAGAAGTAAAAACGCAACCTATAGAAACGAAGAAGGAAAATCTTCCAACAGTGCAATTCTTTGTGTTTTGTATCGATATGCGCTCAAATACACTCTGTCTCGTCTTTTAATGATGATGATGATTTTACCAAAACAGTATTTATAATCTGACAGAACAAAGAGTACTTGTTTACAGGGAGCACTGTGTGCGTTTGTTGCGAGAAGGAAGCATCATGGGAAGGAGGCGGGGCATAGAGCCAAACAGTGTCTTTGAATTTGTGTGCCTGTAGTGCCGTAGCTGAAGGGATAATGGTAAAGCAAAAGGCTTTGGTCTAGACCACGACACTCGTGTGTACAATCAGTTATGTAAAGAAGCAGAATGTGGCTGAAGAAAGGGCGAGATTGAGTGGAGACAAATAAATTGGATACTTAGGCCTAAGAGAAGGAGATTGTGTGAGTGTGCATCTCGGTCCACACCATGTTCATGTTCACTGTTTTATGATGTAAACACTTAGTAATGAGTTACTTTTATCTTTTAATCACTTTGTATATATTTGTCAAGCGGTCTGTGTTTAAAAAAATTGAGATTTCAGAATGTATTTATTGGGTGATTAACCTAGACTTTCCTAATCTAATTCAGTTTGGAGGACTGAGACCAGGGGTGACAATCGCTCTCCCATGGATGGATGTGTGTGTCTGTGTGTAAATGTCCGTGTGAGGGAGCACATGTGTGCGAGTAAGCCATTATAAGTTGTGCTAAAAGAGGCCAGGTCTGTGCGCTTGCTTCTCTAGCGTTGAATTGCCAGTAGAATCAGAGAGCACATGAAGAATCTCGACTCTTTGAATGCTTTTATTTACACCTTTTATTTGTATATTCTTTTTTTTTTTCTCTTCATTTCCCTGTTTTCTACTCTACTGCCATGCCGTGGGGATTCTACCTGCCAGATACTTTTGTTATATGGAATGAAACTACAGAGAACATGACGTCGCCCGATGTTTTCATGCATACCTGTTGCGTACTGTAGCACTACAGTAAAAATACTTTAAGCCTGACACTGACCGGACTCATTAATGTCTTTCAATAAAGAAAATATGCTGGTCTTCAAAACATCGAGAAATCTTTCAGTTTACAGATGAAATGTATTGTCATTCACCACTAGAGGGAGACGCTAATGTGGTTTATTTAAGGTCTTTATACTGGGACTGTCAACCAAGGTATGTTATCTTCTAAGTAGATAACATACCATCATCAAGGCCCAACAGCCCCCTTCAATTCAATCAAGCTGCACCCAATTTTGCTTCCTTATAGATATTACAACACTGCAAATACCAGATGTCTTTCATCAAGTTCCATGGTTAATAATCTTGAGAAATAAAGGAACATCTAGAAAAATGCTCACAATATTATAGAGTTAAGCCAGATCATCTGCACCTTAAAGTTAATGGGTTCAATTCTAACCAAAACCACATTGTTGTAACAAGTTTCAATCCATCAAGCTGTTTTTGTTTAATCTTGCTAACAAACAAACTCAGGAGTGTGTGAACCTCTGCCAAGATTCAACCATCCTCTTAGGTTTAATCAAGCTGCTTTAATCAGTTCCCTAAATCTACCAGATTTTCTTCATCAAGATCCATGAATTATTCCTTGGGAAAACTTTGAAAATGTTTATATGATTCAGATCCCCACGAATATTTAAATTGCTCCCCCCTTGACCCACAACACATCCTTCCAAGATTCATGGAAATCTGCGCTTTTATTTGAGTGTTATTCTAATAATTCATGACATGGAAGAAATGTTGGATTAGACTAAACTTGAGAAAGCTACTGAGTCTGTAGAAGCAGCAAACAGCAGCTGAGACTCGATGTTGTGAACAACTACATGAAAACTGCGCTGAGTGTTTGTCTGACACTGAAACTCTGTGGAGCCCCGAGCTCTGCAGGGTTAAACCTGAGCAGGTGAAAATCTCCCGGTAGACACGGGGATCAACATATCTGCCACACACAGTTTAATCCCCAAGCGTAGTGTTCCGGAGCCCCCACCCCCACAGTGTCGGGGGTCTGCATACTGTCAACAAACAACTTTGAGTTACTCTAATAAGTTGGGGCTTAGAAAGAGCAACAATCACATTAAAGTCAGTAGCTGGATATTGTACAAAACTTAATACTGGACTTAACTGGAAACAGATGCCGGGTTTATGATGCTTAATGGGAAGCTGACAACACTTGTGGAAATGTGTCTCTATGATTGAAGTGAACTTAACTTAAACATTTGAAAGATTATCAATGCAGGTTTGTGAATATTGATATGGCAGCAAATGACTGTTTTCTATGTAAAGATATAGTGGATAAAAAACTAGTGCTTTGGGCCCAGCATGCATGTGAGTGTATGTGCGTCCCACCCTGTGAAACCAAGGTTCCTACCCATGTTTATAAAACCATCCAGAAATCTAGAGCTCACCAACACTGTAAACACACCAGTCACCCGCCCAGCACATTGAAACCAACAGGGGCTTCACCTACACCTGGATGACACCACAGGAGCAGTATGGAGGAAAAGAAGGACTCACCAGTAACTTCAATAGTTTTGGATTTGGCTCCAACGCTGTTTAACCCCGAGACTCCAAAAGTGTTTTATGGACTGATTAAGAAGCAATGACACAGATTTAGCAGATTAACAAACACACAACCGCTGTCACGCACCAGTATCTTATTTATCTACTGAGCCAAGCAAGTTTTGTTTTCATTGCTGTTTGATTGATAATTCGATCAATCAAAAACATCAAACTGGGAAAGATCCAAGAAGTTTCTGATTATCTTTCTTTGACATGGTGAAATAGGGTGTTGGTATTTGATCACAAATTAAAATGGGACCTGTTTAGTTTCACTCAGAGCCTTTGGATCCGATGTGTGTCATGTGGCACACATTCTCACTTCCTCTTGCTTCTGCATGTGGGGATTTTATGGTGACAACAGAAATTGATTGAGTTCTTTTTTTCTCCTTGAAGTGGGATCAGGTTAATACCTGGCATGTCAAAGTGTCAGGTTGATCCAAACAGAGATTAATGTGCTGCAGACGGACGGGTTTGTGGTTTAGTAACAACACTGTTGCTGCATGCAGCCTGTGGTGTGGCTCGACCTGATCTGAATTCCCCTTTTGTCACTTCATACAGTTAAGTGTTAGAAGTTGCTCACGCTGAGTTAAAGGATTTAATGAGAGTTCAGATCTGCAGCCTGTAGCAAGGCTGCTTTTTATTCAAATATGAAGGCCTCCATTTTTGGCTCTGATTCATAGAACCCTTGTAGATTCTTAGTTTTTTCTTTCTCCACTTTGATTGAAAGGTCTATTGAGGCAACAGACATAACGACAGGCGACGGGACAGCTCCCTGAAAAGTGAAGCCAGCTGCAGTATACGTCATAAATCTCCTTCATGTTGACAGATGGGACATGGACCAAACTCAAAAGTCAAAGCATACACGTCAAATAGATTTTTTCTCAAACACGGTTTCGGTCATTTAAGGTAGTTCTGATTGCATGTCAGTGATTTGATGCTTTAAAACCATTGTGAAATGTCATGATGATAACTGAGACTGACTTCTGATTGGTTGAGCCAATACTGCAGCTCCATCCCCTGATTGCTTCTGCTCAAACTCTGGTTCCAAATGAACAATATGTTCATATCCAGAGTATTTTGGCTTCATTTCTAGATAGTGGGAGGAATTGGAGACGTGTCATCTATTTCTATTTACAGTCTATGGTCTATTTTACTAAACCACTGAACCAAATCTGGTCAGATTCGACTGGGCACCAATGTTTCTACCTCAAGCCACGTTTTGTTGTCTTTTCTAAAACCGAGGAGCTTGTGGTGAGAAGACGAGAGGCGGAACAGCCGATCGGGCCGTTCTAGTAGCAGGGTAAAGATCAAGAGGGGGATCTCCTCCTCCGTAGCTTGTTTCTACTCTCTGGAGTTAGCTGGATGTTTGGAGTGGGTGCACACTGGACCATTGTGTTGTCCCACTGTGTGTTCGGGGCTGACGGAAGGAGTGACACTCCAAATTAGGTCAGTGGAGAATGTGTGTGTTTATTTTCCAGGGAGTAAGTAACTGAATCAAAGGCGGCTCCTCTCAGCTCGTGTGTGACATCTTGAGTTTGTAACACTTTCCTTGCCCTTTGTGTGTCTGTCTGTGTGTGTGTGTGTGTCTGTGTGTGTGTGTGTGTGTGTGTGTGTGTGTGTGTTGGAATCTGTTTACGTCTCCTGGCACTGGATGAACGAAGGGTGTAAACTACTCTCTGGCAAGATGCACCATCCCACTCACAGCCGCCATCAACGGACCCAGTGCAGGGAACATGCAGACATCATTAAGTCAGATGGAAATAGAGGAATAAAGGACCTCTGCCCACAAGGATTTATTTTTTCATTCTTTCTGTTACATGTTGACGGGGCTGGTCATGACCTCCCTGTACCCGTGTCCCATGCACGACCCGTTTAATCCCATGTTTAACGGGTTGTTTGGTTATTTTACTGTTTTCTCAGCCAGGACTGACTGTCAGGAAACCCAGTGAGACTCCAGGTAGATACTGCCCATAGCCAGGAAGTAGACAGGGCCGACACAAAAGCCTCACCTAAAACCACAAATGGATTAAAGATAATTAGGAAAACATGATGTAATATATATATTATAGTAAAAGTATTTATAGAGCACTTTACCGCCGTCAGAGGCAATTTCCTCGGGCATGTGGAATGTGGAATACTGGGATCGAACCACTGACCTTCTGGAGAGTGGACGACCCGCTCTCTCTCCTGAGCCACATCGACTCTTTGCAGGAGTATATCAATTGTTGGGCTAATGCATTGAATTTGAAACAAACCCGATATGCAATGCACATTAATTCAAGGGACAAAGATGTCTAACACATGTTTTTTTTATATTATCAGACATTTTTAGCTCTTAATCCTTCACCTGTGTTTTCACTCAGCCAAACTTTGACATGTCCTCCTCTGTAGTTTCTCCACAGGTAAACGTCCAGCTGCTCCTGGGTGTGTCCTGCTTGTTTTGGCTGAAGAGCAGCAGCAGCAGCAGGAGTGAGGTCGGGTGTTTCCTCTGTGGTGTCGCTGCTCTGCTGCAGCTCAGGCCTGCTCCTTGTGCTGAGAGGCAGGAGGAAGCCAGACACAGAGAGAGAACGTGTCTGGACCTGCCTTCCTGAGGACAGACGAGAGGAGGCAGAGGGAGGGTGTGTGTGTGTCTGTGTGTGTGTCTGTGTGTGTGTCGTGTCTGTTTGTTTGTCTGGGCATGGTGCTGAGTTAGTCCTGTGATGTGAGTGAACAAGTTTATTTTGTGTGTGACAGTGGTTCATGGTAACTTTAAAGTACAGTAACTAAATGAAGTGTTGGAATGTTCATGTACTTTACTTGACCACAACATCTGGTTATCATCAGATGAAGTTTGAACCGTTGCCATGGAAACACAGACGTTCAAACTTAACATTATTCAGAGCAAGTTGACTCAAATGTTAAAGTTCAAGCTTCCAGACAAAATCTCTCCACTCACAGTCTACGGTTGGATCTGGTTCTGGAGCTTTGGACAGTGACGATGATGATGATGATGATGATGAAGACTGTGATGATGCTGTTTGAACTTTATTCTAATGCATCAGCTTTGACTGTAATCCAAGAAATATTTCTCCCATGGGAGACAGTAACGGAATCTCACCCATTATTTTCCAGAACAACATTTCTTCATATAGGATTAACAATTTCAATCAATGCTCAGACTAAATATTGAAGTAATCACACTGTGGTTATACATTCTGCCTGAGGGTAGAACGATTTGTATTTTATGTAGTTTATATCTTTAAAGCTCAATTAAAATATATTTGGTCCATTAACCATTTTATCTACCACTACTAGATTTTAAGTTCATGTTCTTCGAGGAAAGTCTGTTTAAACGTATATGATTATTTAGTGTAACCACAACTAGGCCATTGGTGTAACTACCAGGTTACTGCAGAATATTAGTTAAGAGTTTTTAAAGAATGGCCTCCAAGTGAGTGAGCTTCTGTGACGGATAATTTCAGAAATTTGTTACGTCACGGTGCTCTGATGATCACGGATTGACCCTGACATGTGATTCTGAGTATCTACTCACCAGCTTGGTTTCCTTGGAGAAGATAACGAAACCAAAATGTGTCTCCACTTAAATAGACTCATTAAAATCGATTCTAAATCATTGGGAGGATGAATCACGACGTCTCAATTAAAAAGGGAAACTCAGGCGAGAACTGATTTGTTGGGATGGTTGTAGCCATGCCCTTCTGTTGCCGTGCCAACCACACACATCACGTGAAGTAGTTTCGAGGAAGAAGGTTCGGAGTGATCCTCTTGTGCCGGCAGGTACATATGACCTGCTTCGTTTCCATAGTAGAAACTGTTTGTTTGACAATGGAGGAGACAACAATCAAACATATTGAGGTGTTATAATTGTCAGTCTCTTACTAAGTTATAATGTCGGTAAATCTGTCATAACCCAACCCACACATACAGCTATTAGCAGTGTCATTCTTTGGTTTGTTGCCATGATGGTGGAGCTGCCTTCCTGTGAGGCCTCAGTGTCGAACTGCTGCTCTTGTCGAGTCTTGTCCCTGAGCACTCAGCCTGCCCGCCTGCCCGCCTGCTCCCCCGCCCGCCCCCCCGCCCGCTCACCCGCCCCACAGTTTAACGGGACAGAGGGAATTTATCACCACACACCCGTCACCACCTCACCACAACCTCAATCCCCCTTCGAAAATATGTAGGCCATCAGGTTAATATCAGGTTCTGTCTGTTCAAACTCAAAATGATATGATATACATCATATATAACCTCAAAGTGGAAAAAGTAATGAGAATTCTTTATCATGTCTGTTATTTTTTTTATGAACATCACTAGTGTCACCATGAAGTGTGACCTTCGACCTCTACAGCATTCATAAGGTGTAATGATGTCTAAAAAAAAGTCTCCTCTCCTCTGCACCTTTCTCCTCTCGCCTTTGGCTCAGGAGGTAGAGCGGGTCATCCACTCATCTGAAAGTTAGCGGTTCGATTCTATTCTCTAAAGAGCTTTGAGTGGTCATCTATAGGCTAGATATATAAATACCCATTTCTCTCCTCTTCTTCCTCCCTGCGTCTTCCTCCCTTCTCATTTCCGTCTGTCAGTCAAACAGTTGCTTAGATCTAATAAGCAGGGGAGAGAAAGCTTTGACATGAGGTCACAGCTGGTGCATTTATGTGTGTGTGTGTGTGTGAGTGTGTGTCTGTATGTGTGTTTGAAATCCTATACAGACGTCACACTAGCTACCGGGCTCATCGTCAGCATTAACACAAAGATGTGACACATGGGAGTTTGTTGCCAGCAGGTTGTTGTTGTTTTTTCGCACAAACACACTCGTGTCTCCGGGTTAAATTTGAAGGTCATTACACGACAGGGTGTGTGTGTGTGTGTGTTTGTGTGTTTGTGTGTGTGTGTATGGGTGTGTGTTTGTGCGCACAGGATGTAAATGAATTAAGCCGAAGAAAATTACATTAGCAACTTACAGCTGCACAAAAACTCCAAGTATCTTCCGTCTTTTCGTCCATCCACACACACACAGTCGCACATTGTGTACACCAGCTCACTATGGAAAGATAATAAATTGCGTTGCACTTACACTTAGTACAGACAGCCTCACACTGTATATGCTCCCCTCGCATTTTCTACAGTAGGAGCCTTTGTTTGCAGAGGCCGCATCCTCTGTGGCGTGGGTCTGACCCCAGTTAGAGACAAGGAGTGTGTGTGTGTGTGTGTGTGTGTGTGTGTGTGCATGCTGCTGTCACCCGTGTGTGTGTGCGCACTGTATTTGGCCTGCCCACTCAGCTCTTCTACACTCAGGGCCCAGATTCCATCGGACCTCCCTGCTCGGGTGTTGGAGGGCGGGGGGGGTGCCGGGTAGGGGGGGGTGGTGCCGGGGGTTTGGGAGAGCTGAGGCTTTGAAGGAGGCTCCAGTGACTCATTACCCAATAATCCACCCACTCTCCGAGTCCTCTGCACCCCCCAAACATCTCCATCCTCGTCCCTGCCCCTTGTCCTCTGGCTCGGATAGCTGACACAGAGCCATAACCCCCCCCCCCCCCCCCACACACACACACACACACACACACACACAAACACACACACACAGACACATGAACACACAGTCGGTGGGTAACTGAGTGAAGAAAAGAGATTCTGTTTCAGTGGAACGGGGATTGTGTGGATCAAACTGCTGTGAAAGAGTCTCTCTGTGTGTGTCAGTGTACATGTGTGTGTGAGTGTGTGTATGTGTGTGTGTGTGTAGATGTGGTACTGCATGTCTCATACATGCACAGCCACTCGTCCCATATTTCTCAGCATGTGTGGAGCCAGTTTTTTTTCTGCCAGGATCTCATCTTTCATATTTAATGGTCCAACATTTCATGTAAAAACCTGAATTTCTGGCTCCGTCTCTGCTGCTGAAGTCATTTCTCCACGTTTCCTTGGGGGTTGTGTAAACCTACACTTCATCCTCCTGTTCCCACAGCTCACATGGGTCCCACACTCATCTCTTACTGGTGTGAGCTCAGACCTGTGCACCTCATGGGGACATGCAGGACGAGACATCTGCGCCCTGTGTTTTAACAATCGGTCCGGGGGTTGTGTGTGTTTTTGACATATACGGCCGGGTGTCAGTCTCCGGAGTGTTCACTGAATATGACATCCATAGGAGATGACATCATTCAGAACTCTGTCTGGAGCACAAGGAGCAAAATTACGTTTTCAAACACACAAACTGACTCACACCCCATTAGAAGCGTTTGTTTCTGGCGTCATGGGAAAAGTTTTTCCAGTGAACTAAAATGGATTTTGAAATGAGTGTGAGGAGTAACACACAGGTTGCAGCCTGTGCCCAGTCTATACACTGATCCGATGTGAAATGTGGAACAGGGTGGAGAAGCGGAGGAGGAGGCTGCTGGCACCGAGAGGGGAACGGCCTGGAAACAGCGTTACTGGGACTTGTAAGACTCTACTACTTGATTTTCCTTCATGAATACTATCGCTACAGCACTATAATAACAATAAAATAAATTATAAGATATAAATAAACTTTATTTGAAACATTACTAGATTAAACACATCCCACTATTCGTGATGCAAAATATGTAATTTTTTGCTTGTAAATTATAGAAAAACATGAATCTTACATGTCATGTCTCATAATTACCATTTGAACGTTTCCCTTACGAAACCACATTTAAACTCAGATTTATATTTGGATCTGCACAAAATACTCATATTCATAAATATCAACATCCTTAACAAGCCTGATATTTTTCCTCAAGGCCTAAGAAAGTTGAAAAACGATCTACAAAGTGAAAACATTTTCCTGGATCCATCCCCTGATCCAGATCTCGTTGGGTAATGCCCACTCCCTCCACAAAATCCTGTTGAAATAAGTCATTTTTTCTGCTGACAAACAAACAAACAAACGCAGATGAAATGTGGACTATAGTGGATCCCATCCTGATGCTGGATCGTGATCTTGCTGGCTGCTGACCAGAGACTATGATTGCAGCAGGACTGCTTGACATATAGTATTGAAGTTATCCTTAAAAATGTTTACCCTCATCGATGCTGCTTAAACTTTTAATCCTGATGATGTTTTCCTACACTTGACATCTATTGCACTTCTGTCCGTCCTGGGAGACGGATCCTCACATGTGGCTCTCTCTGAGGTTTCTACGTATGTTTACCTGTTAAAAGGGTTTTTAGTAGTTTTTCCTTACTCTTGCTGAGGGTTAAGGACAGAGGATGTCACACCATGTTAAAGCCCTATGAGACGAAGTGTGATTTGTGAATATGGGCTATACAAATAAAATTTGATTGATTGATTGATGAAATCACAACTTCCTCTGCAGAAGTAATCTCCATCCTCACAGACTCACGTAGGTGTAAAATGTATGTTTACATTAGTGAAGTGTGATTGTGCTGCATTCTAAATGTGCTGTCCGATTTGATTAATGTTAACCTCCACTACAGCCGCAGTCTATTTGGCCAAAGGTTGCCACTGTGCTCGGTCGGGGGGGCGGTCCGGACAGAGAGGAGCATTGTGAAACCCCCCCTGCTTCTCGGGAAAGACCCTTGAGCCATGAAAAACAGGATTTCCTCTTATTTTACGCCTCGGTCTTCACATACCCGTCTTCTATAGGGGATTTACACAAGCAGCCAGTCTCAGCTTTGTAATGTCAGTGACATCCAGCCTCCGGCCGGTCTGATGAGGCCCCAGTGTCAATGTATCGTGTGATTAACCAGACTGAGCTTTTATTAGAAATGTCATAAAACATTTTAGGTTTTTTAAAATGTAACAGACCTTTTGAAATGATATGATTCCACCTGTGCATTTCCTGCTGTGATGTACATCATGAAATAGGCTCTTTCATTTATTGAATCCCATTTATTTTATTCTATTTTATTTTATTTGTTTATTTGTTTTACTTGTTCTATTTCTGCACGGGGAGATTCATCACCAAAAGCTCTATTCAGCTCTATGGACTGTTTTACCATCTTTCAGCACATTGTTTTGCTCTCTCAGTTTTCCCTTTAGAGTGATTTTTAGCTTTTTGTAATAAAACCACCGGATTTGAGTGCAGTCTGGGTTTGGTGAGCAATGTCCCTCTGGTGCTCTTCAGTTTGAGGATTCAAAAGGTTGAAGGAGCCTGAGGCAGTCGAGAAGGTGGTAAGTTAAATATCTCAATGATTCATATCAATGTGACAAACAGGGCCGGAGTATCTTCTGGTTGGATCGACCTGTCCTTCAAGAAAGACAAATATTTCCTGTTGCCCAGATGTTGACTTTTAGATTTAAAGTTTCAACATTAAATCTCTCTGGATGTCTAGTTTGGGTTCAGACTTCATTCCTTGTTTGACACCATTCTTAGTTTAAAACTGTATTTTCCAATAATTTTCCTGCATTTTCCGATTTCTGTAGTTGAACAGTTTTCTTTCCACGGAATTAAAAATAATGGGAAAAACACAACTGAAACTTCTGTGTCTTCCTGTCTGCTTCCTGCGTGTCAGACAAGGGCCTCCTCTCTCCATCCATCCCTCCCTCCATCCATCCATCCATCCATCCGTCTCCAGATCCACCCACACAGCAGGCCTCCTGGGTGGCAGCGGAGGTATGCAGACACGGAAACACAAGCCTACACCCTGATCAGTGCTGATTAAAGTCCCTCCGCTGTGTCTTTGAACAATACACCTCCGCTGTGCTCTGCTGTGATTGATGGAGACATTTGTTGCCGGGTCAATACCACACTGCTGAAGTGATCAGGGAGCTGGAGCCAAGCGCTGAAACAATATGTCGGACCTGGGACTGCAGGAATGCATTGTGTGAGAACCTGTCCTCTTATAAAGGGACTTTCCAGCCTCCTGCTCTCTGTCATTCTACCACGTTAAGAGACGTCTGCAGAGGAGCAGCTTTCATTTCCCTGCTGCACAGCACTAAATATCATGTAAAATATAATTGTGTTTTTAATCATGTGTGTTTCAAATGTAACTGTCACTAGGCAAACCTGCTCTGGAATCAATTACCATTGTGTAACAAGGATTACACAAAAACTACCTAACTGATTCCCAGGAAGGGGTGGGGCATGACCAAAAACATTTGTATTTCATTTTCTTTAACGTTGCATGAAATGGGCCTTTTTCAACATTTCCGCGGATGTCTCAGAGAACAACGATGACGCTCAGTAGAGCTGCATGAAATTTCCCACTCACATTGATATCAGTTGTCTGAATATGTCTGATTTCTTTCATCAAGATCCATTCATTTTTCCCAGGGAAATTCAGTGAAAATGAAACAAAAAGAAAACAGCCCTCTCTCCCAATGTTAAAGAAAGTGAAAACAAAAAAAATCCCAGATGACTCAGATACACACTAAGATTTATTGGATCCTTTCCTGATTCATATCCTTCCACCAAGTTCTGTGTTAATCTGTCCAGTACGTTTTTGCGTAATCATACAAATAAAACCAACCCACAAACAAACAGAACGGGGTGAAAACATAACCTCCGGGATGAAGGTAACGATTTCACGGATCTTTATGAAAAAATCTGATATGTTTAAAGGACTGATATATGTCATAAAAAATTTAAAGATGTTAGTTTGTCCAGTTTGGGCTACTGTAAAAATACATGGTGTCCTCTGTAAAGAAGACCTGCAACCGATGTAAATATAAAGTATTTAAATAGGGTAAAGAAAACAAGAACGTACAGTTTTGTTGAAACACACTAAAGAAAACACCACTAGGATTAATATATATTCGATTTCTGCCAATAGATCCCTTTCACCTAAATCTTACGCACTGAACCTTTAAATGCAAATGGAATGGTTTTATCTTTTTTCCATTGTTGGCGTTGTGTTTGCTCACGTCAAACCATTTCCTAAAAGTGAAAAGATGGAGAGAAAGACTGATAGAAAGCTTCCAGCAGACTGTTTGTGCAGGGCGTTGTGTCCCCGTGGAAACAGCGGTTGATTAGCTCCGACCTGGTGTGTTGTTAGCTTTGGTGCGGCACCGGGGAATTTCTGCATCCATTTCTTTAGCTCTTGGCAAATCACGTGGTTACATCTAATATTCTCTCTGCTGAAAATTCCCCCCTCCCTCTCTCTTTACGCGCTCATTTATCTTTCTTTCTCTCGCACCCTCGTTGCTCTTGTGTAATTTCCGCGCTGAGCTAATTCCTCAGCTCTGGACCCAGGGTCATGATTACAGGTTATTACAGGCATTCATTCCACCTTCAGTTTCGTGTCAGCCGCGGCTGCTCACGTGGCTGCACCGACAGCCGGGTGTAACTTACAGTAACTCAAGTGAGTGACGATCAGCTGCAGGTATTTAGTGGCGCCTTACAGAATCTCACGGCGTCACCTGACCTTTGCCCTCATGCTTCGAGTTGATCGTCACTTCTGACTTTCATTTCTGTTCGAGTCCCTGCTCCACTTTCCTCATCTGCTCCTTTTTCACTGCTCATGAGTTCTCCCTGTTCATTACCTCCTCCAAGGACCTGCTTCTTTCATTGTCGTTTGTCCGGATGACTTAAAAAGTGCTAAATCAATCTCTATTACATTTTGTGGAGGAGTGGGGTGTGATCGGAGGCAGAACCCATTACATTTTGGAGCAGATCTAGATAAATGTGCACATCCAGGGCTTTTTCTTCACTTTCTTTAACACAGGGTGAGATCGGCCCGTTTAGCCATTAGTCCGAGCTGCTGTAATTGTTTTTTCACACCACAGAGAGATGTGTTATTAACCACCTCAATGAGTTAAATATATTACTTTAGGTTCCAAAATTGTAATAAAGAATTATTATTCTCTTATGGGGAGATTGTCTGCTGGAGCTTCTGAAAGCGGCTGGCTTTTGATTTACAGATTTCGTACCAGGCTAAGTGAATGGTTCCGTCTGAAGGCCGAAAAAGCCCCAAAATATTGAAAAATAAAGGATTGGACTTAAGAAAGCTAAATGCATTAATATACAATCAGGTTCTGTGAGAAAAATGTGACTTGTGATAAATAAAGCTGGGGGTAATTTTCATGAACAGCAGGTTTTCCCTTCTGGTTCTGTCACTACATCTGTCTTTCGGATTGTTTTAATTTAAAGGATAAACATATTTTCTCCTTCTCATCCTGTGATTTGGGTTCATCAGCTATTTCCTAACATAACAATGTTTTGACTGAAGAATGTCTCACATGAGACTTCCTGGGAAATGTAATGTTATTCTAATCTGTTCTTGCTCATCTCCTCACACACCCACTCAGGCAGGTGCTGGAAACTGAAGCTCCCCCTCTGGAGCCCAGTTGGACCCCCGACCAGACTCCTGAACCCCAGCTGCTCCACTCCTCCACCCACAGGACCCGTTAAAGGAGCAGTCCCATTAACATCACTTACATCTGGTTGTATCCAGCTGCACTGATAGCTTCACAAGACAAGACCCGGTAGACTGTAAATAAAGACAGACGACGTATATCCACTTACTTTCCAAAATGAAGCCAGTATATCCTGGATGTGAGGTTTTTGAGGTGTTCTTAGTTTGGTCCATGTCCCATCCATTAACATGAAGGAGGCAGGATTTATGACCTGCACTGCAGCCAGCCACCAGGGGGCAACAAAGATGCTTTGGCTTCACCTTTTGGAAAGCTGTCATGTCGTCCATCTTCATGCACAGTTAATGGAGGTTAGGATTTCAGACGAAACATTCCGTACTCTGGATAATTGTCACAACAAAGTATCATAGCTGTTCATGAGGACAATTATTTGTATGGTTAAAAGTAATTAAAGTTTAGAGGTGTTATTATTGTGATGGAGTTCCTGGCCATCGATCATCACTCTCCACTTTAAATGTCTCACAAATTATTGAATTAATTACTGTGAAACCATCAGTCATGGTATCAAAGAGTTGTATTTCAATGACTTTGGTGATCTCAAAGAATCCCATGTTTATAAAGTCTGACAAAGCGTCGCCACTTCTTCCAATTTGACAAAAAAGGAACTTAAATGTCTCCATCATACTGCAGAAGTGATTGTGGAGGGGAGCCGTGGTTCCAGGTTCCATCGATACACACACTGCACCATTCACAAGTCATTGTCAGGTGTCAATCATGATGTGAATAAATAATTAAAACCAAACTTACCAGAAAAAACTATACTTGAACAAACATCAGTGTAATGTAAACTACAGCAAATTTAATCATCGTGTACTTTGAGTTTTTTATTTCAGCCCATGTCTCATCTGCTACCATCTTACCTACATAAAGTCAAAGTGTGATCTTTTGTCTCTTCCTCCATCGTCACCTTGCAGTGTTCAGTTATCCTGTAAAATGTTTCCACATATATCAGATGGAGACATTCATGGTTCCTACATGATACATCCTACACAATACCGTGATCCTGATCTTCCTCTTCCAGAACCCACCGTGACGTTCATATTTATAGTTTTGGGTTAAATTTCAACTGGAATGATCATCAGTCGATTTGCTCGGACTTTTCATCCATCCGTCTTACAGCAGCTTTAATATGTCCAGCAGGCTACTTGAGTTTATCATAAACCTCTTCTGTATAAGTTGTGTAAGTTCTTAATTAGCAAATGTTATACCATATGGGGCCTATAATGAAAAAGTCAGAACCAGAGACCTGACTGATGATTCAGTGACGAATCGAAGCTCAGTTTCCGTTTAACCAAAGTCTAAAGTTCTAAACCTCCGTCTGATACTAATCTTTTTGTTGCCATGTGTGTGGAGCTCTCTCGCCCTCGGACGTCCGCCCCCTCAGCGACTTGTAGACATTCCTGACAGCGTCTCCTCTCTCTGTCTGAAGCTTCTCTGCCGACAGCTGGGTCTTAAGCAACATGATCCCCTGCTGGAGCTCTGCAGGCCCTGACGACACTGTGTGTGGATATATACAGCATATGTCTGTGTGTGTGTGTGTGTGTGTGTGTGTGTGTGTTTTTTGTACATCCAATACACACGCATGTCTTCCCTATGAGAGGTGCCACATTCATGAGATTCTCTGTGAAAAACAGGCGTAAACCAAGAGATGTACTCGGTCTGTTCGGGAAAATATCAGCTTACTGGGACGTATTTAGAGTTTGCTGGTTGTTGTCGCCTTTTTTCTTTTTCTTTCTATATTTACAGCAGAGCGGATGTGGTCTGGACGTCAGCGGCTATTAGGTTGCTATTAGGGAACGTGTCACAAACAGACAACAACAAATCATCGTTCCTGTGTCGTTATTTCCGACGGGTCCCGGTGGTTTCCAGCAGGAAGGTTTGAAAATCCTTTCTTCCGCACATACTTTTAGTAGATGCCCATGTTGTCTGTCTGTATTTATTGTTGTTTCCCTGCCTGAGATTATTTGTGTCTTTGAATTGAATTGAATTAAAGCGAGTGAGCAGCTCGAGCCCCAAGATCTGCTGAGTTCTTTCCCCCGTGACTCAGCAGACAGAAATGGAGCTTTGATAAAAAAAATACAAAATAAAAGGTCGTCATGGCTTCAGACGATTAGGAGAATGACGCCTTTGTGGTTGTATGGTGGGGGGGTGAGAGGAGTTTGGTCCAATCTATCCAGACTCCCAGATCTGGGAAGCAGATGACCTTTATTTGGATGGAGGCTTGATTAATGGTGAGCAGCGGTGAACCATGGAGATCTGGATTCAGGTCAAACCCTCGTTTTCCAGCCCAACTTTAACTTTCACTGAACTTCCGTCTGTCACAGAAACCTGGCGACTGCCTCACCTGAGCCGTGACCTGAGGGTGTGTGTGTTTGCTGAGGTATGCTGGGTATTCACTCACCTGAGCCCTGCGTCACCGGCTGAAATACCTTCTCTTTGAAACCAGGCAGTGAATGAGATAATCCCCATTCCAATGCTTTAGAAGAATAATTACACAGTGCACCGTATTCACAGAGGAACCTCACGTCACGGTGATATTATAAACGACACAGATCTCAGAGGCTGTTAGTCATCAAACTGGGTCACTGGGTCTTTGCTTAACATCCTGCCTCTGCTGTTTGGGTTTTAGGAGGTTTTTTATTTACATGAAGCGTAGTGTTGTGTCCCGCTGGCGTCAGATCGCTCGCTGACGGGAAGAGCGAGCCGGGAAATGACACAACGGAACGAATGGAACAAAGGATCGCGCTTCCGACGGGTTTACAGGAAGTAGAGAGACGCCCTCGTCCGGCATGGGGAGCTGCGCTGAGTCATGGGTCATACCTGAGCAAACCCGTAAGTTACGCAGAGACGTTAAGTGGTTGTCGGGCTCTCAGACTCGAGGGGCCCGGAGAGCCTCAGGATCAGGTCAAACAAG
The DNA here is from genome assembly GCF_963576545.1 of Limanda limanda. NCBI lineage: Eukaryota > Metazoa > Chordata > Actinopteri > Pleuronectiformes > Pleuronectidae > Limanda > Limanda limanda. The sequence continues at coordinate 8,867,523 of NC_083643.1, forward strand.
GTTAAGATTTTAAAAGAAAATAGAATTGGAACGACTTCTATTCAGCAGTCGAGCCTCCAGCTGTAACTAATCTTTTCCTGTTTCAAACTTTCGTGACATATAAAATGTATCACATCTAAGCTCCCTTTCAAAGAGATTTATCTTCTTCAGCAAATGGAGCTGGCACAGTAAACTGAGAGTGTAACTTCAGTAAGACGATAACAGGACAGTGGAGAGTGAAGAAGGCTGATGAGACGTGGCTGAAAGCTCTGAAAAGCTGTAAGTGGACCTTTGGTCTTAGAATATCTAGTTTCACGTGTTGTTCCCGAAAGTTTTGGATAAACATCCACGGTTAAATGAAACATTCAGAGGAGCTAGACAAGGATTTACTGAAATGATCAAGTGTTCAATACCAACTCCTGCCCAAAAAACAAATTCCTTGAAGTGGAAACTTTCAGGTTATTATCTCAGTGAAGAAGGTTTTGTTTTCATCTGCTTTTGTTCATTTGTTTATTGGCAAGATTAAGCAAGAAACTAAAAAATTGGGGGTTGGGGCATGACCAAGAGGAGAATCAATTAAAGTTTGGTTATGTGGCTCAGAGGTCAAGGATTTTTTTCCCCACTTTCTTTAAAATTTCGAGAGCGATTTTCTGTATTTTCTGTTGATTTCTAAGATGATTCATAGATTCATTCATTTATTCAGTCATGAGTTTGTGCAATATGGGTACAGATCCATTTAAAAATCCTGATAGAATGTTGTTTCTAATGTTTTTAAATGAAATCTCTGAATGCTTTTTCAAAACCTCCCTCTCCAAACTGTCTGGGGAGAAAGAAAGAAAGAAACTACTCAACGCTTCTTTATTCTTTCCTCTATAAATCCCTAGTGCTGTTTTAAACACATTCCCAATACAAATTGATCATAATGTAAATAGAATATAAACTTGACCCCAGTGACCTCAGTTATATCCATGGCCCTGCCTGTGGAGGAAATGAACCACGTTCACCAAAATGTTGTTTGTGTTTAATTGCATAAAATTGTCTCAAATTTGATGTAATCTTCATTCTGTTCTATACTTTCTTTCGTGGCCTCGGTTGTTTTTCATGTTAAGACAAACCTCTACTTTCGGGGGACGATCTGAATCGTAACCATCTGCGACGTGTGCGTGGGAGGTTTGTGATGATGAAGCAGACTCAGACTTGTTTCCTCTTTTCACCGAGCTTCACCTGACAGCACCCCCCCCCCCCACGCTCGGCCGTGACTCCACACGCTGAGTCTCGTGTTTACCATCGACGCCTCTGCGTTTTCCTGCTCACTCCGCGGTATGGAGAAGAACTGAAGATGTGTGTAAAGGTCACGGCGCTGCACACACTTGTCTTACATCCTCCCCCATTTTACTGCCTTTTCCTTTTTTTCTTTCTTGAGGATCTAACAATGAACTCAGTGTTGCGCAGCTCTAATGACGGCCTATGGAGCGATGACGCCAGGGCTGCAAGTTTGGCCTGAGTGTGTCCCGCTGCTGCGTCAGAGGATGTTTATGCAGCCGGGATCAGAGAGGAAGAGAGAGTGCGTGTGTGTGTGTGTCCTTCTGGTTGATCCTGAGTGTCGTGAGGAAGTAGAGAAGATGACTTTACACTCTGCAGCCAGATGCTCAGAAGATTGTGACGCCGGCTCGACCTCTGAAACCACTGCCGCAGTTTCTCATGAGTAGCTTTAACATTTAATGTCCTATAAAAGTTCTCTTGGTAGCAGTGGGGACAAAAAAATCCCCCATGTGGCCTTTGGCTCAGAGACCAAAGGTGTGTGTGTGTTGGTGTGTGTGTGTGTGTGTGTGTGTGTGTGTGTGAGATTTAACCGTTGCCAATTTGTGAAGCAGTATTTTTAGAGAGGAGGCCCATCCGCTCTCCGGTAATACTCCTCAGATCAGTCGAGCCCTTTGATGCGTTCATTGCAGTGTGATCCCACTTCAAAGCCGCACACTGGGACGGGATGGGACCACCACAGATTCTGCATTCTGTCACCTCTGACCTTTGGCCACTTCTGCTCGCCACACTTACAATCCACCCGACCCACGGCCGCAGTGAGCGGGGGGTGAACACTCGGCTTTGTTTGTTTGTTGCAGCTCCAACGTTATCAGTTTCATTCCCACCTGTTGATTTTAAATCTTTAGCTGATGTTTGTCATTGTATTAATCAAGTTGTTGTTGTTTTGCTTTTGTTTTTTAAATCCTTATTGTGTTGGACTTATACACTGATTGTGTGTCTGTTCAGGTTAAATAAAATATTCAAAAACGTTGTACATGTGCAGCTTTAATCCAGGTTGTTACTCGTTTTTTTAAAGATGCCAAAGAAATAAAGTTTATTTTCTAATGTGCTTCTTACGTACACATGTGTGTCCTTGTCACAGCTGAATGTAATGTGTGGTGATCTGATTTCTATAAATACATTATACAAATCAAGTTTTAAAGTCCTTGGATTGCACATAAAAGTAAAAGACAACTTCATAGGAAGTATATGAGAAATATGTATATATAAGAAATCCTAAAACCATGTAATTACACACAAAACATCTGACTTATTAAATGTGCCTGTCACCCACATTTGTCTAAATCTTATCTACATAAACTTTATAAGCTGTGTGTTTTTACAACCTCCCTTCTGAAGTTCTTGCGCTGGTTTTTCCGAATATGACTCAAGCTTCTCTCTTGGTTTATAACAGTAATTAAATAGGCGTGTGCCCACGGTTTCACATTTTATCCACTGACAAACCCTTATTCCATGATAACAGGGCAGCAAAACACACATCCTGTGTAATCAGTGTCTGATAAGGAGAACCCAAGAGTGTGTCATGAGATCACATGTTAGGAAGCCGCTTAGATGTCATTTAAAATCAAATCTCTCAGGTATCGAGTCACATGTATGAGTGACTCACTTAAACTGGATATTTCTGTGTAACCTTTGAGCGTTTCCGTTCCCTTTCTACAACTCGACCACACCTCAGAGGCAGCGAGGTGTGTTCAAAGGCGCCGGAATTCTTTCAAGTGTCCCGAGCTTCCGACCAAATCTGCTCTCATATCAGTCATGACCTCAGCCTGCAAGACTCCAGTGACAATTATGAGTCACATTCCACCTGACAGCAGAGCGGAAAGGGACTTTCCTGCCCCCCCGCCCTGCCTTCTCACTCACACATGAGTCTTTTCAATCAAAAAATGTCACCAACTGTCAAATATGTCACAATGTTGTAATAGTAAAATACACAAACCTTGACAGCAAGTGGTAAATACACTTTAAAAAGTAAGAAAATCGAGGACAGAGTGAGGTTATGTCAAAAAATGCATGAATATTTATTCAAATAAATACACTGACACACTCAGCACACTTTGAAAAAGTAAATAATTTAAACAACACAAGCTGTTCGCCAGTAACACCATATCGTGGAAAACAAATAAATTAACGTCATGTAATTTTGGGAGTCATTCCTCCCGGGAGAGCAAACTTGAAATAGTTTTGACAATTCAAGGGTTCAGTCCTGCGTGTGGAGCTTTTCAAACTCTGTCTGTCTCTGGGTTTGGTTCAGTTGTCCCCTCTCTCTCTCTCTCTCTCTCTCTCTGTGTCTCTCTCTCTCTCTCTCAAAGCTCAGTCCGGGACAATCCTTCATCTCTGGACCGGATACCTCGTCTTCCTTTTGGTCCGCGTATTATTTCTTTATGGTCCACAGTGACGCTGGAGGAAGACAGAGGAAAGAAATGATTAGTTTTGAGCTTCTCACACATAATGATTATTCCCACAGGTTTTCATTCATACACATTGAGAGCTGTGCGTCACGGTAGGTCCCTCACCATATTAGGAGTGGTTAAGAGCCGGAGTTCCGCTCAGGGAGCCCTCGCCATGCGTCTCTCCGTCTGTCCCGGGGACGAGCTCTCGGGGTCCTGCAGCGTTTTAAAGTCCTGGATGGCCTTCCTGTTCTGGAAGTCGATCAGTGCCATGGTGATCACCGCGTTCCAGCAGTTCTCCTCGCCAGGGCACCGGAAATCGATCTCCTTATTGTCCGTGGTGACGATGGTGAAGTAGACGAACTTGCCGGTGCGCTCCACGCAGTCCACCTTCCTGATGGCCTGCAGCTTCAGCTCCTTGCCCCGGGAGCGCTTCTGCGTGTCCGGGTAGATGTTCAGGCTGTCCGTGGTCAGCACGCACGTCTTCCTCTTCCAGAACTGGAGCAGGCTGTCGCTCCTCTTCTCCAGCTCTCCCTCCTTCAGGACCTCGCTGAGCTCCGCCGCTGACATTTTCATCGTAGTGGTCTAGAGTTGGGCAGGTGGTCTGCTGAGCCCCCCTGCTGTGCCGTTTCCGAGTAGCCCGAGGTAGGAGCTTCTCCACCGGGTCGCTGATAATCCAGAGTTGCGTTGTGTGTGAAGGAAGGAGGCTCAGCAGCTTTATAGTCTCCTCCGGCCCGGGCCCGTCCCACTTGACGTCAGATGCTTTGGGAATGCTTCCACAGTTGCCAGTGGAGTAATTCAAGGCTGCGTGTGGGCGGAAGCTATGGCGAGAGGAGGGAGGGGGGGCAGAGGAAGTCCTAACGTGGACCTAATTACACAGCATACATGTTAATTAGTAATCCACATCCTACTGAGGAGATTAGTGCAAATATTGGCCCACTCTGCGCTAAGTGATTCGGTTTAATACTGTTCATTACGCACAGTGCGCACATGGCCGAGGACGTGCGTAAAAGTCAGCCTGGGCATATGAACCATTAATATCAATTGTGAAATCAAAGGGATTTTGGAATTCCTTGGAAAACTTTAGACCAAAGTTTTCCAAATAAAAAACTAGAAATTAGTACATAAAGCATTAAGTACTCAAAAGGCACTTCTGGCAAGAATATAATATGGGAAATACCTAATTACACAGCATACATGTTAATTAGTAATCCACATCCTACTGTGGAGATTAGTGCAAATATTGTCCCACTCTGTGCTAAGTGAGTCGGTTTAATACGGTTAATTACGCACAGTAGACGAAAGTTTTCCAGATAAAAAACTAGAAATTAGTACATAAAGCATTAAGTACTCAAAAGGCACTTCTGGCAAGAATATAATATGGGAAATATATTTAAGTGTGTATTTACAGACGTCAGTATTCATGATTGAAAATCAACAATTACTATATATTATATCACCTCAATATTAATAGCTATGTACCACTTCAGATTTAGTCCATAGTCACCCAACCCTCTACCCCCCCATATACCTGGTAATTCATTCCTTTTAAAACCTCCATCTGTGCCACCCTGCTCTCCACTGGTTCTTTTAAAGAGTAACCTTTTTTTTCAGACTAAACAGGATTCACATCAGTGCTGTTTTAAATACTGCTCTGCTATTCCTGTCAAGCCACTGGGTTTCCCACCAGACACACAAGCTGCCGTTTCCATTCGGTGAGCAGAGGATTCATCAGACAGCTCCAGAAAGAGACCGGGTCACAATGTGTCTGGAAAGCGCAGATAGTTATGAAGCTCAGCAGTTACACAGTCCAAAAACATTTTCCGGCTCAGCGTCAATACACACACACAGTCTGCTGCCTTACAGGATTTAGGTGGAATTAGTTCAAAGTCGTCTCATGGGTTGTGAAATTGTAAATCCAGATCGTTTACAGAGAGGGTTGGAACTGGAGTGGATGTGAAGTGTCATTAGGGTTTGCCTCATTTTCATCTTCTGACTAAAGATATCTAAGACCAAGAGGGAAGTCTCAGCAGCCCATTTCAACACATCATCATCATCATCCTCATCATCATCACCATCATCATCATCCGTAGTTTAAACTCTGAAGACTTCCTGTCTGGTAAACATTTTTGTCTGCGAACATAGAAGTTACGATGTGATTAAAAGATGACACATAAAAACGGATAGTTCACCAAAAGATGAAAACTTCTCACTATCAGCTCACCACTGGGCCGATGGAGGTGGTGGGTGAAGTGTCAAGAGTCAACAAAACCCTTTTGGAGTCTCAGGGGTAAAAAGCACAAATACAGCATAAATACACACAAACAGTCTGCTGCCTTACAGGAATTAGGTGGAATTAGTTCAAAGTCGTCTCATGATGGGTTGTGAAATTGTAAATCCAAATCGTTTACAGAGAGGGTTGGAACTGGAGTGGATGTGAAGTGTCATTGGGTTTGCCTCATTTTCATCTTCTGACTAAAGGTATCTAAGACAAAGATTGAACTCTCAGCAGCCCATTTCAACACATCATCATCATCATCATCCGTAGTTTAAACTCTGAAGACTTCCTGTCTGGTAAACATTTTTGTCTGCAAATATAGAAGTTACGATGTGATTAAAAGATGACACATAAAAACGGATAGTTCACCAAAAGATAAAAACCCAATCATTATCCACTCACCACTGTGCCGATGGAGGTGGTGGGTGAAGTGTTTGAGTCAACAAAACCATTTTGGAGTCTCAGGGGTAAACAGCATTGGCGCCAAAGCCAAAACAAGTGAAGTAGCTGGTGACTCCTTCTTCAGATGTAATAAAACAACAGATGAAAACCTAACATGTCTCCATACTACTCCTGTGCTAACCCTAATCCTAACCCTTTACATTGTGTTTTACTCCTTGGTTACCACAGAAACTCCAACAGTGTTTTGAAGACTCAAACACTCCATCGGCATCTATCCCTTTAATATTGATAATAAAAATCAACTTTATTAACACCAGAACCCGTAAAACAGAACAAACAGGGATGTAAAACAGTTAATGGATTAGAATGTCACTCAGTAAAGCTATTATAAGCAACAAACCCTATATTCAGTCGAGCTGTATCAAATTTCACACACTCATAGAAATCAGCTTCTTAACTGTGTGTGTTTTTTTGCATTAAGAACCAAATGATTCAGTTGGAAATCAGTGAAAATGTCATAAAACAAACAAACCCCACATCATAATGTCCTTAGTAATAGATAATAAAGCAATATCAGAGGTTAAAACAAGATTGCGATAAAAGAAAAAACAGCGATGAATTACTTTATCAACTATAATATTATGTTGATAACATGTTGATGATATTGAAAGAAGAAACATAATCTGTGTAATGACGTTTTACAGCCGTCACATGACCGGGGCTCAGCTCACGGTGACTTCAGATGAAAGCTACACATTGACTTTGATATCAGTCTACAGGTGTGTTCCGTTTGTTTCCTCCTCACGTCCGCCGCGCCCGAGGCCGAGCCCCGCCCCCTTCACACACACACACACACAAAGCGACCACAGACTCACACAGGCCTGGTTACTCATTACACACTGACAGCATGTGTTCCACTGAGCTCCTGGAGCCGCTGTGAATCAGCAGGAGGAGGTTGTAAGGAGACAGATGTCATCGAGTCTTTACTGTGCAGCCTGTCCCACCCTGTCCCAATCTGTCCCACCCTGTCCTGTCCTGTCCTGGCCTGTCCTGGCCTAGTGCCGACAGCCAATCAGACACCACGCTGACCGCGGTGTCTAGTTCAAATAGACACATCACATGAGAGCTAACAGTGGTGAACGTGTATCAAGGACCCACTTCAGGCTGTCCTGTCTGCTTCTATATCAGTCTGCACTCACAGACGTTTTGGAAACATCTGCCCCCAGTTTCCCTCAGGAAGTCCCCCCCCCCACCCAGCCCACACACACACACACACACACTTAAATATTTACACACACACACCCACACGTTTTTCCAGCAATTATCCAAATTACCAGGTGACCTTGAGGGACTAAAATTACCCCGTGTCCCATAGACCACCCATCAGAGTTCACACATCAACACCCCGGTGATCCCACAGGCACAGACAGCACCCAAGGTTGGCGGTGAATGGGCTCGATAACCAGTCTGCAAAGTATAGCCACCTGCACGGGGGGGTGGTGGTGGTGGGTGGGGGGAGTAGGATGTGGTGCCTTGTTAATCCTCTGGGCTCAAAGGAAAAGGAAACCACATGTGTGCACTGAGTCAAATCAGCTTCCGGGCGCTCACTTCCTTACCCCCTTTTCTTTTGCACCAGGAGCTTTTCTTGACTGTTGCCTGGCAGCGTGTGTGTGACGCGCCTGTGTTGTGTTGTGTACATGTGCACACACTGTATGTGGGTTTTTTGTTTGAATGGTATTGTGGCGGAAACTCGACGCAGATTTACCCGCAGGCGGCGCCTTGCTGTGGAGGAGTGTGCTTGCCAAAGGAGGGCCAGGTGTGTGAGTCAGAGGGTTGTGCATGTGTGTGTGTGTGTGTTCACTGGTTCAATATGTTGTGTCTGTTTGTGTGTGTTTAAGGTTGATCGTTTATTTCAATGGAGAACAGTGTTGGGGAATAATGAATAAATGCAGATATATTACTGAACAGGAGGTTATGTTTTCACTCGTCTGTGAGATTGTTAGTTAGATGTTTGTTTGTTTGTTTGTTTGTTTGTTTGTTTGTTGTAAGCGTAATTGCACAAAAACAACTGAGTGGATTTCCCCCCAACTTGGTGATTTGATGCAGTTTGAGTCAGGGAAGAGTTTTTACTCCAAACACAGGAATTTTCACAGATTTCTCAGAGAATAATTCATGGGTCTTGATCTGTAAAATTTGGTGCAGGTTCATTGAATGTCAGGGACTGTTGGGCCTTGGGAGGGGGGGGGGGCAGTGTGCCCTCGACTAAGTGCCGCTCTAGTTTTTAATGCATTTCGATGTGTTTCGGTGCCGTGTTGTGCATCTTTAGTAATCGCTCCACTTTATAGGCGGCAGACAGTCCCAGTTGTGGCTGAGCTCAAAACATCACAAGACGCATATTGTGACCACATAGTTACAGTTGCAGTAAAACTCAGTTTTTTCTCATTACTCGGGCTTGTGGGAAAGTACATGTATTTCCGGAGGGGGAATCAAACTGTGTGATGTATCGGTGGAGGTGCGTGACAACCCTGGCTTCATATCAGCGGCCCTGCTGTTCTCACTGTCTCCACACAGACAAAACAACAGCTCCACAGAGGAAATAACACAACGTGTCAGCGACGGCAGCAGAGGACGTGTGTCTGATCTGTGAAAAGAACAGATAAACTGTGAGGAACTGAACACAAAGAGAGTCACATCTGCTCTTCTCTTTTACCTTGTTGACTTCAGTGTGGAGGAGCCTCGCGGCCATGGGGCACGGAGGTGTGACAAGGAGACAGCAGGTGGAAGGACCAGAAAGACCCGAGGTTGGCGGGCATGTCGAGGCAAGAAGCCGCCGAGTGTTTACTCTGAGTCACAGCCGACTGAAAAACAGGAGATGTCAACTCACTGAGCAGAATTATTTAGTTTTATTCAGGAAGTAAATAAGAGATTGGAGAAGTTTTTTTACTGTATTACAGGACATTAGATAATACACAGGAACTATGTGGTCAGTAGAAAGAGCTCACACCTCAGCCAAGGCCCAAAAGTCTCTCTAAATGAAATCAAGCTGCATTAAATTACAGATATCTTTAATAAATACATGTATATTGTACAAACAAACAAGAACAAGACTTGGAGCAATGAAACAACTATAAATTCACTCCATGATGGTGGAGATTACATTATGGTAAAATAATATTTAAGAAATAAATGAGGTACCAACAACTGGGTGGAGCAAATGGAGAGAGGTGAAAGTGTAACCTCCTTGGTGAAGGTAAAAAGTTTAATAAGTTACAGGAACTGACAGTTGATTAAGACAGTTTGTCATCAGTAACTTGTAAAGGTTATTATCGTTCATCTTAATTAACCCATTATATAAATGACTGTCACAAGGATTAAAATCTATGAAGAGGGTGAGACCTGGCCCGGACGTTGGTAATTAAATATGATAAATGTGTGGACTTTGTCACACCCAGCTGTTACACCCCCGACACGCAGAATGAACTCTTATATCCTGCACACAAATGTTTGCAAAAACCTCGAAATGCTAAAAAAAAGTTAAATATAAATAGCTTTGTATTCAGGATAAATATGACCAGAGAAAATGGAAATCTTTCGTTATCCTGGCTTTGACATTTATGTGTTTATCAGGTAAATGTGTGTGTGTGTGTGTTTGTGTTTGTGTGTGCGTGTTAGCCGGTGAAAGCCCCCCCTCAGGCACAGAACTATACATAGTCCCCCTAACAATGAGGAGCAGTATGGATGAGCTGCTGTGATGTGCCGCTGACAAGTACAGCAGAGCCTGCAGGTAACAGCTGCGCTCTGTGACACGTTTACGACTTTGGCCTGTGTGTGTCTCTCTCTCTCTAACACACACACACACACACACACACAACACACACACACACACGCACACACTTGCAGTCATCCTCTTCGGCCCTTCTGCTCTTTGGTGACATGCCCTTGTGATGAGACTCCGGAGCTATTTGAGGCATTGTTCTGATAAGCCCCGTGTGTGTGTCTGTGGCCACGCTGGCATTCAGCAGCGTGGGAAAAAGAACAAATGGCTGATGAGGGCAGCGTGCACACAGTCCAACGCAGCTCTGCAGGAAGCCACTTGGAGAACAATGAAAGCATCCAGTCCTGAACGATGGCAGAGATGAAGATGGCAGAGAGTCCACAAGGCATTCCGAATAATCAATCAAGCAAATGTTTTCTTGTTGTGTTACAGAAATACACGTCTGTTCTTCAGCCCTTGTTTGTTGGTTGGTTTACACAAAATCTACTAAACGGATTTCCATGAAACTTGAATCAATCAATCAATAAAGTTTTTCGTCCTATTCGTTCATTCATTCACTTTATTCACTGGAATATATCTCACTGTGATAAAGAAAGTAACAAAACAAAATCTTAATCAACCCCTGTATGTGCTCCACTGAGTGACATTCTAGTTTGCATTAGGAATCACTTTTTTTAACTGAAATAAAAGTTACGACAGAAATATGAATTTACACATAAAAGTCTTTATTATAAATCACAAGATTATTGCTTTTGCATTGATATATTCATTGTAATTACTTAATTTATTTGTGGATTGAATCATCTATAGACAAAAATGCATCATAATTTACGAGATGATCATATTTCCATCCATCCATCAAGTATCTATTCCACTTGTCTTCTTGAGGGTCACTGGGAGCTGGGGCCGATCCCAGCTGACACTGGGTGAGAGGCCTGGTTACAACCTGGACAGATCACCATCGTATATCACAACGTATCAAACATGGATCCTCACATTTACTCAGAGAGGGAGGAAGCCGGAACACAAAGAGAAAGTCATATTCATTTCTTAGTGGAGTGAAGTAAGAAGAAAAGTATGTCTCTAACAGGGAAGTAGAACCAAAGAATTGCACAAACTAGAAAAGTACCTAAAATTTTACAGTGAGCAAAGGTACTTTCTCTCCTTCCCTCACTACTATGTAGTAGTTCAGGCCGGATGAAAGAATCCAATAAATAGATGTCACTGCTTATTAAACACAGTAATTGGTGTGTTCCACTAACACGTGCACTTCAACACAAAGGTGTGTGAACTATGCATTCTGCGATAACCACACTTCTTTCTCACGCCCCCGCGAGTTATGAGATGTGACCCAGCGAGTTGCTCCGAGAGTCCGGCTCCTCATTCCTGCCAATTGACTCTGAAGAAGAATGGCAGGTATGCAGGTCTGCAATTCTTCTCCCTGCCGGGAATGCAGCGTTCACTTTGCTGTCTCCATAGCTTCACCGCGGCTTAAGTGATAAACCAAGAGTCTTTCCATGGAACTAAAAACTAATCTGTGGTGGGCCCGGAGCCATGGGGGGAAAGAAAAGGCAATTTAAATGATGGTTTATCTGTTATTATGTCCACTTGAACACAAAGACGAGGCCTCACTGTCAGATATTCTGCATAAAGGGAAAAAGATGATGAACTAGTCAGTAAATTCTCCGGAATTTCTGTTCATTTTCGCAGCAGCAGTGTTTGAACAAGTCCAAATTTAACTGGAGGTCGTCAAACAAACTCAAATCATTCACACTCAAATACATTTTAACCAGAAAAATGTGGTGCAACAATTTTCAGAGGCTGAGACTCGTTCAAGTCCATGAAGTGATTCATCTTGTCAAAACCATTTATCTTTAAAAATAGCAAAGAATTGTGCAACGAGCAGACCTGACAGTTATATACAGCAGCTTTTTATTTAAGCTGATAAATCCCCTGTCGTCCAGGTTCTGGCTGATTAATCTGTGTCCGGATGTCAAGCAGCTTGATTCAGGTTAAACCTGCCACACCCGGCTCGCCGTTCATTCACCGATCCATTCATTAATCCAGACAGAGGCGTGCGGCCCCGTGATTGGGCGTGAAGCTCGCTTTCCCACACATACCAGGCAGAAAGGAAGCCGGTGATAATACAGCAGGGCAAATAAGATTAGCTTGGTTATAGTGGCCGTTTTTATTATCATAAAAGCTCACACAGATAAAGTTAAAAAGAACAAAGTGTGCCCGGTTCACAACTGTAACGACAGCAGGACTTTCTGATAAGTCCGGTACGGTCACTTTTTTCCTTCTTCTCTACAGAAACTGTATGTTCCCTCAAATGTAGTTTTAGTTACACAGTGACTTACTAGTCAACTTTAATGCAAAGAGTTTTAACATTCTCCTTGTTCTGTTTTTCCTCCCACATGACGTCAGGGAGGCTTGACATGCCCAGTGCATGCTGGGATAGAGTCCAGCCCAAAATAAACACACACACATAATTAGAAAATAATAATAATAATGCAAGATCGTGTTTTGGCCAACGTTGGTCAAAGTCTTTCCATATTTCCATCATCTGACGCCCACGTTGAAACCCTCAGCACACGAGGTCATGAGGGATTTGAAGGAGCACGTTGGCCTGCGACGATGGAAAAGGTTTGTTGTGGAACCCGATGTTAGTCACAGCCATGTTTGGTCTCAGTCGTGGAGGAAATCGTGCCCTCGCTCTCCCCAAGGACGCTGTCCTGCCTCTAACAGGGTTTCCCATGAGCCCCTTGAACTGCTCACATCATTCCTCCTCAAGGTTCGTCTGTTTTCTGTTTATGTTGCGACCGAAACGACGCTGCTACAAACGTCAGTCTGCGTGAGTGAGTGAGAGAGTGAGTGAGTGAGAGCGTGAGTGAGAGCGTGAGTGAGAGCGTGAGTGGTTAAATCATAAGGCCGTCACTAGGCAACAGCAACACAATGTTAATACTAACGTTACTTTTGCCTATAGTCTTTGGAAATTAATCTGAAGCGGGAATCTTAGAAACCCTGAGCTGCACCATACAGGCAAACATTCAAAGTTAAAGTTGGAAGGAGCATCAAACATAAATAAGAGTAACCATCACGTTAATGACTGAGTCAGAAGTGTTGACCTTTTATTCTCAAAATGCAGTTTACAATAAAATACAATACAAATTTGGTAAATTTACTTAAATGAAACAAGCTTTCATGTTTCCCGAGGACAACATCATGAGATCAGCAAAGTCCTCAGGATTCATCATCTAGGGATAATGAATGTTTGTAAAAAAACTGTTAATGTAAATTCCCATATAGTTGTTGTGATATTTGGATCTGGACCACAGTGTTTCCATCTGGCTGTTACATAAAAGATAAGAACCACAGCTTTGTGCTTCAAGCAGCAGCTGATAAACTCAGAGAAATATTCAGAATTAGAGATATCCATAATCAGTCGGAGGTCGGTGTGTGCGAAGCTCAGAGTCCTTGTGTCAACGCCGCCAGTAACATTATCAGATCTGAGAGGTAATGGGCTCTTTATCACGCTGCCAGTTCAGCTCATTCAGCCCCGAGCACCAACCCGGCGTCAGCAGCATAAAGCAGCTCTCTATTCCCTCCTTTCTCTGGAACTTAATCTGGCTCGCATCACTTCCGACCGGGAGGGGACGACACAAAAGACCCCACACAGACACACTCATTCACACACACACACACACACTCACGTAGAGGAGCTGCCAAACGCACCTTGGGGCCAAGAGTGGGATGCTGGGTGCAGCTGCGCTTGGGAGGAAGGTCTGAGGAAGACTGCGGCCTTCACTCTGCTGCTGGATGAAGATGAGACGACGGCACACAGCTTCATTCAGGGACGATCCGGCAGTTTGAATACGTTCCTTTGTTCCGCTGCTCTGGACGTGTGCACGTGGCGTTCATCTCCGAACTGCTTTCTTCTACATGTGATGCTGATACAGTCGAACATCTCCTCTGCACACTCACACGTGTCAAAACATCAAGCAGCCGATGAGAAGAGAACATCAGAGAGGATAAAGACTCTATTCACTCTTTTCATTCTCTTGTTCTTTAACTGGATCAAATGATTGTTATTATGAGTCGACTTCTCCCTGTCTCTTCTCCCTGTAATGAGTGTTAGTCAGACAAAAGTTTCCCATTGATCAACACTTGAAAGAACTTTATAGGAGTTTATTAAGAATCACTTGAATTGACATTCACACAGTTCATGTCAGGACATAAACTAAGACGTTAAGTCCAAAGACCTGGGCCATAGCCAGATCAAACTAAGAAACCATGCTAGTGGGGCCTTGGGCAGGGACGTGTCCAAGAAACCAACAGTCACAGAGCTTCAGAAATCCTCTGCAGATTTGGTAAGAACTTGCCAGATGAATGATGATGTCAGCAGCTCTCCATCAATCAGGCCTTCATGGAAGCGTGGCTCCACACAGGCCTCCTTGGTTAAGAGTCATTCAATTCAGGCTGTAAGAAGGTATAAGAAGGGTTGATGGGGAAATTAGAGTGGTTGAGGAATGGTTATGAATCTATCTAGCTACTAATCCCTCTAATTGCGCTTCACACTCGAGATGTGTATTTTTACGGGCCCAAGAACGTGCAGTGTTGAATATGATGTGATTTCTGACGACTGGGACTCGCAAACGTGTTCATGACGACCGATTCTCCCGTTTCGAGGCTCCTGAGCTTCACTGAACTTTACATAAACAGGAGAAAGTCTCTTTGTGCAGCGGCGGCGGTACAGCTGGACAGTTCTGTTGGACCAGACGTTTTGCCATTTCAAATCAAATTCTCAACCAAATAAAATGAGCAGAAAGTGAAGGGCAATGAAAAGCCGTTGTATGAAGGTCACACAGCAAAATTTAGACTGGAATTTTCAGTGCAAACCAGAAACAAGTCGGTGCAATGCTCCATTTCCCTGGCCTTTACGCTAATAGCTCAGAAATGAGAGCTCGGACACAATCGGCCTCCTTGTTACAGTGAGGCAACCTCCCCCCTCACACTCACACTCACACACACACACACACACAGCAGCCTCGGCATGAATAACGTCTTGTTTACAGCAAAATCCCCAAAATGACAGAGAGATTTCAGTCTGCCTGGTACAATGGGATCAGAATTCACTGCTGCCAGCTCCCTCTGTTTGGTTGGGATTTTATGAATATTAAATGCAGTATTTTTTCAATTGGTGTCGACAGTGTGTGTCATGATGTTGACTTGTGTTTTCTCACAGAGCCACATGTTGTCACCTCTGCTCCCATGACGATAGAGGTACAGGCACACACGCAGATGTGAAGTGTCACTGGACAAGGTGACAGGATAAGAAAGCACCCGTCTTTCAGCACTTCACCAGAAAACCTTGGTTGCCGGGTTGCGGCGTCGCCTTCCCACTTCAGAAACTTGAGTGCGCTGAGCGATTATCTCCCACAATGCATTACAAGGGTCTCACAGAGAAGCGTACACGTGCTTTTTTTAATCTGCAAGACAGGATTCCAGACATTCTGGTCGCCTTTCCTGATGCTGGACCGACCGTAAGCGAATTCCTCCGGCCTGGATTCCACCAGGCGGGTCCTCTGCTCTCAGGTCAGCACACTGAGGCTGCTCTTGTTAAACTTTGGCAAATCGTCACCTGATGTCTAATAAGAAAGTCAGTGCATGTGGTTGTTCAGCTTCCTGTCACATTGGGCCGTCAGCAGCATGTGCATCAAACTGAGGAAGGGATCTCTCAGCAGTCTGTTGATGAAGAGTCTGTTTCTTGCAGCTCTACTTGAGCAGCTCACGACTAAGTGCCTTGCTCAATAGGTCTATCTCAAAGTAGAGATGTTGAAATGTCACAGGAGGAAAAAATAAGTGAAAAGAACAAAACTAATAATGGCTGAGTTTTATCCCTCTGCTTCAGGTTTCTGAATCCTGGTGTGGCTGCTCAAGTACAAGAGAACTAATGTTAGTTAGTAAAACATGTTTTTTTCGTCAGGTCTATAGGTCATTCGCAGAAAAAAAACTGATATTCAACCATTAACTTTCACAGCCATCCATCTTTCCGCCGGGGATTGAAAAATCGCAGAAGTGAATTAAATAATAGATAATCCCCTGCATGAACTTAAAAAAAATTCCCTGGACTTTTTTCTATTTGAGGAATTCAAACAGGCCAGTTTCTGCTTTTCATTAAAGTTAAATGAAACCATCGGCCAAAACAAAACAAAAGTTCAAACCTGATAAGTTACATGATGATAAATGATTTAGGAGGTGATGAACTGATTCCCATCAATACTTAATGATTATCAGTCATTTAGTTTATATGTTAACTTTGAAACAAGAAAAACCTTTATTGATTTAAAGTCATCAAGTCCAAAAACGGTGAACAGCTCCACATTTCGGGTAAACCCACAGATGACAAACACACACGAGACATTTCCATGTCGCACAACTTTAATAGAATATTTTAACTAACTCTGTACAAATTGAAAAGAAATATTGCGCAAGTAACAAATTGTGAATAAGAACCAGTTAAGGCCATTGCTAGCACACGGTCGGATGTGGTAGATTTGAAGATGTCAACCGTGGCTGAAAGATCTGTTCAACAAGATCTACAATCGTTCTTTGTAAAAAGAGAGAGAGAGAGAGAGAGGGTGGGTTTTTATTTTGCTGTTGCTATCGACGACCAGCCACCAGGCGAAGGGGTCAAACCAAACGACCGAAATCCAAGAGCAGGTATATAAAATACATTGGCAACCTTTGCTATTTGTTTTCCACAGACATTCTACTGAATCATCAGACAATAACAGAAATAGTTATATATTCTTAAACAACTTTAAAATGCTGATTAAACTTTGTTAATGACAATTGGCAAACATTTGGATAAAAGTTGGGGTTTTGTCTTTTTTGGCAAAAGAATTTATATTTGATCCAAACCTCCTGCATCCTGTCCCGTCGCCTGCGCTCAAAGATGTGTGAAGAACTTCTTTCACACAGTGGGAGCCTTTTGGACACTGCTTCTTATTTAAGGTTGAGTGTCAACCAGTGTCTGCTTGAATTTAATCTTAGGAAAAATATCCACGCGACTACATGCGATGCTGAGGTTTGGGAAATCGTTTTCTTTATTAAATTCCTTCTGTCCTTGTTAGATAAGTTAAAAGAGCATTTGGGGCAAACAGAGAAGTAGTAATATAGGAGGTTATATTTGAGGTACAACCACACGCACCCGTCACGTGATATTAGTGTTTACGTGTTTACTCGGGCGCTCAGTTTAAATGCTTGTTAAACCCACCGGGGCAGAGGTGAGCAGTATTAATGGAGATCACAACACCTCAATGTTTGAAATGCATGATTTGATAATTAAAGAAAACAATAAACATGTACTTGGCAGTTTTCACATTGCGTTGACCTGCTAAGCCCAAATAATGTTTGAGCCAATGAGAAGGAGCCTATTGAATTGTGGCCGGGTCTTAAAGAGATCCCAGAATGCACCACTTCATACAGCTGCATGACACCAGAATAAATAATCCAATGACATGATAATGACATAAAAAAGAAAAAAAGTAAATTGAAAATGATACATGTATGTCTCTTAGAAAAAAAAAACACCGTAAAAATAAAAAATAACCCTTCAGACACCCCAGTGAAAGATTAAGTCAGACTTGTTCAGCAGTTTCCCGGTTAACTATCACTTCTCTTGTTGGCGTTAAAAAACCCTGAGTAACTGATTTATTTCCATTAAGCCAAAGTTGGGATTCCATTCCACTTCCCATCTTTTTTATTTTGTCCTTTTACACACATGATATTCTGAGTTTTTTTGGCAGTAGCAACTTACTCCACTTAACCGAAGAAGAAGAAGAAGAAGACTGCCTCTGTGTGACGCCATTATATTTAAATTTTGAGTCAAGTCACTTCCTGCTTTTAGTTAGAATGACGCCAAATAAAAACGGGGGTGAGATGGGCGCAAGACAAAAGAAAAGGAAGTCATGCACAGAGTAAAAACGCAGTATGGTGTGCGTTCTATTGCGTTCAGGTGAGAGTTCATAAAAAGGGCGGAGCCTGTTAGAGTAGTAGGACTCTTCGATTGGAAAGGATCTGAATTGACTGACAGCAGGTCTCCTCCTCCGATCACCGCAGTTACTGCTGTTTGCATTCGGCAGGCTGGGGCTGTTCTTTCTGCGAGGAGACCAGAGGGAGAAACCAGATTAGGAAATATGACGACAGAAAGCTAATGAAGCCACTGGGCATTTACTGGCAAGTAGGAGGAGGAGCTCAATCAAGAAAGTGGACACTAGAGGATGAAAGCATCTGGTTTGGTACAGCAAAGGGAACAATGTTAGAAACCTGGGGTGGGACTACAGGAGGAAAAACAAATCGATGGAAAGAGGAAAAGAACAAAAGCATGTCTTGTCTACCCAAGATGTGAGTTAAGTGTCTTTAACACCTTGGACTACTGGAGATGATGGAGGTAGAGAAAAAGAGAGGCAGCCAGAGTAATAAACCAGTCAACAGTGTACAGTGCATGTGGGACCCGTCCTTATTTCTCCCTTACCTAGAAATGCATGGGGTGAGAATGATTGATTATGCCTGTAATGGAGGGGAAGCCAGGGGAGGGAGAGACAACAGTACACACAAGATTAATAATAGGCACACAGAAAATGAGTGAGCACAGAGAAACATCTGTGAATTGGAGGAATTAGCAACATGAATTCCTAAGGCAGAGTGAATAACTGAGAGCAGCTACCACGAGAATAAAACCTGAAGGAAACTCATCCACAGACACAGCAGCATTGTTGTTGACTCCCGAGAAACTGCTGACAGGACGTGTTGTGAACACTTACCCACTATTTGATAGGAATACCTCGTAATGGAGGATTGTCATTACATAAAAATTGTATCCTGAGAAAGTGACAATAGAAAACACCAACACCCCTTTACAAAGACTCTACATGTTAGAATGTGAAGGCTTTTTACGTCTATGAAACCATGTTTTATTGAACATGTTTGAATGGAATGTGACACAACCTAAAAATGTCTTTCCCCAGCAAAGTGTGGACTGATTAATGGAATATGTGCAACAACTTGGGACAAATTTTCTGGGAAATTCCATAAGATGTGACGTTCCTGCTCGCTCCACTTTAAAGGCTGAAACACGCTACTCCGAATCCGCTACGGACGGACGGATCGGACGGACTCTTTTTCATTTATGGTTCACCGAAGGCTGTGGGTGCCGCAAGAACAGTAGGTGGCTCCCAGCAAAACACAAAATAGTTTCTCATAACCAAACCTCTAATCTTTAGTTTAGCGCTGTACCAGCTCTGGAGGGTCAAATATAATCTATAACCCCAAATATACATAAACTATAATAATGGCATAACTTGAGGTACGTCATATATCAACATCAGTTTTGGCCAATGCACAGTGAGAACCATCTACAGAGTCCAGGCATGTGAGCAAGCAACAGGAAGCTGCCTGCAGTTCATTTCATGGCCACAAGAGTTTTATGAATGTAACACAGAACTATCCTGAGCAAAATGGTTTGCGTGTCTGAGCTGGAAATTTAATGAAAATGTGAAGGAACAAACACATTCTCACCATCAGGACGACTCTGACAGGACCTACTGCAAGTTTAGCTAAATTAAAATGTAATTTGATTTTAACATAGTTCTCGATACAAGTGTATAAGATATGTTCACAACTGTATTTCATAAAAGTTTTATAAATGTGGTTTTAGAGAAAATGATTTCTAAGTAGTGGCTGCAAACTGACCTTGGGGTTGGAGTCTCCCTCATCATCATCATCGTCGTCGTCATCGCCTTCGTCGTCTTGCTCCTGAGACACAAAAACAAAAGCATTCTAAGATACGCAAACAGCCCTCGACTATGAAAAACAAAACTAGGACTGCAACTAACAACTTTTCTGATCGTCGATTAGTCACCGATTATTGAAACGATTAATCGGATTATGAATGACACAAATTCTCAATTGCTATTATTTAGCAAACAGCTTTTAAATGTAGCTTGAGGTTGTTCGAGGCATGTGATGACTGAAAATAAAGACAATAAAGATCGATACTTCATTAAAAAAAAATGTCTTTTAATAAACTTTGCTGCATATAAGGGTACTGTTGACACAAAAGCAAAGAAAAATCATGTTTTTGTCCATTTAAAACCAAGGACAGGCAAAGTGCTAATACATTTTTTTTAATTTAAATTCAAGTTTCCCTTTTTACTGTGAACCAAGAAACGGCCAAGTGCTGATACTAAAAATAAATTAAAAATCAAGTATCCATTTTTCGTGTAAACAAAAAGGACAGGGAAAATAACAATAATAAAAAATCCAACGAACCAAACTACAGTCTTCTTCAGAGTAAATAATTGTGATTAAAAAAAGCAATTGTCAGGCAATAGGATAACATTTCGCTTTTAAACTCGTTAAAAAAAAGTTTAACAATATTTTTGTAATGGATTCTAGAATCCTGCACGCAGGTATATACGTGTATATATAACATCTGACAGAGATGAATCCGCATCGTCTCCGTTACAATGTCACACCTGACTCCTCCTCCTCACATGCGCGTGTCATGCTTCCATGGAGAGCAGGTCCGCCGTACAGATATTACAGGTAGTTTTTTTCGGGCTGTTAAGAGTGAAGTTCTCCCGAACTTTTTACTTCCTGGTGCGCGAGGCAGCGGACGCCGCCATTGGTCCATGTTTTGTCGCTATTGCACATGCGCAACTTTCAGAGATAGGTAGGGAGCGAGATGGCTCACTCCTCAGGTACTTCTATCAGCACCTCCAGTAAAACAACGTTTAGTTCCGCTACGCGGCACGAGAAACACGCGCTATGACGTCACCAACGATTCATCGACGAGTAAATTCGTCTCCGACTATTTTTGTCATCGATTTTTGTCGACGACGTCAACTAATCGTTGCACCCCTAAACAAAACACATATAAGCGGGACTGGTGTAAGTTTACAGTTAAGCAGTGATAACCGTGATGTCTGAGTGTCTGGTATTTCAGATCAAATGCAGTGTTTGTGAGTGTAGAGTGGTTCCACTAACCTCTTCATCTCCCTCTTCCCCCTCCTCCTCCTCTTCATACTGCAATGACAATAATATGAAAACACAACTGTCATGACAAGTTTAGCTTAAAAACCCTCAAATTAGTCACTTTAAAAACATGCCATTTTGTTACTAGAACACAGGAGTGAGTGAGTGTGTGTGCGTTTTGGAGGAAAATCTCTTACGCTGTCATCTTCCAGGGCCTCTCCGGTGAAATACAGCACAGCTCTGGGAACTACTCTCTCACGGAAGAAATGACCGATCTCAAAGTCTGTGGCTAGAGTGAACTCAGAGTCTTCATCCTGTAGAAAAGAACGCGAAGACCTTATTAAACACAATCTCCAGTGGAATAACCTGGGTGGTGGTTGTATGAAGAACAAGGTACTTTTTTCTCACCAATTCTCCATCTGGTGAAGCTATAGGGGAAAACACACAGAGAAATTAGCACAGAATCACTATATATGGTGTGTACAGTGTAAAAATGGGATTTCAATTACTACAATCATTTTTAATTAACAGTTAACCCGTTAGTCACAGTCTGACGTTGTATTTGTTTTAGCACTGAGTCATCTCGTGCATTAGCGGTAACATGTGAAACCCTTTTACGGTAAAGACTCTGGTTATTATAAGTGAGATCAGAGCATGGAGGCAGTGATGGGCTTTTAGCAAACAGCTGTCACTAAACTGACTGAAGGTGAGATCATCCCGTCCTTCCTCCACATCATCAGGATCTTTAGCATCAGTGTAAGATCCATATGAGGTTAAAATATATTTACAACTTTTGAACAGACTGAGATTTAAATAACTTCACTTGTATTCCTGTCAAATGAATCCAAACAAATACATGTCAGTCAAAAACATAATATTTTCACTGGCAAGTAAAATTACCAACTTAAAAAATAACATTTTTGAGGCTGTTTTGAATTAAAAAAAAAGTTTCCTCTTAGTGAGATTCAAATGCATTTCCTCAGAAGGTAGACATGGGTATAAAAAGTTGTGTTAGTGACGTTCCGCTGGAGTTGCCATAGTGAAAATAAAAACACCCTTTTACTTCAATAGTTTTGTGGTGACTCATCA
Organism: Limanda limanda; assembly: GCF_963576545.1. Taxonomy (NCBI): domain Eukaryota; kingdom Metazoa; phylum Chordata; class Actinopteri; order Pleuronectiformes; family Pleuronectidae; genus Limanda; species Limanda limanda. Next base: position 8,889,796 of record NC_083643.1, read on the forward strand.
AAACCAGTATTTGCGGTGACATCTTCAAGTTCTTATCTGATTTTTAATCTCTGCCCAATTAAGAAATACACAATAAAAATTGTTGACACGTCTGTATATATTATACATCTATTATTCGAACATTCGTTCGTTATATTAGAACATATATTAGGTTCAAATTATAAGCAAGTGACGGCTCTTTCTCTTAAGGACACCTCAGCCCTGGAGCTCCACACCTTAAACCACTCGACAAAGAGTTATTTATATTCACCAGTCATAGGCCAAGACTATGACAGAACCAGTAAGACAAACATTTGCTCAACCAATCAGTGTTTAGGTCAACTACTCAAAGTCAGAATGAGCCCGGGCATGTCTGATAGGTATGTTGACTGTACAGGAAAGACAATATAGTCATTAAAGGTGTATCTTGTCTAACATACTGATCCCATAATAAAACATTACTCATTTGATGATACTTTTTCTATTTCATGGATAAGTCACTGCATTATTCATCTACTATTAGTAGATATTACGATACAATCTACTACAAATTAACTAATGAAATCAAACTGGAGCAAAAACCCTGACCTCACTCACTTTTAAGGAAGGTAACTGAAGCATGGGACTATTAAACTGAGAACTTTGGGGATTTCCACCACCATTTTCCAGTCTAAAATAAAACTCTTCTATAACTACTTCATTTATCTTAACTTTTGAAGAACTCCGAGATGGTTAATTTTGAAAGATTAGCAATAAACTTATAGGCTGATCAGTACTTTGCGCAATGTTTAAGGTTGTGACCAGAGAGGCTGATTCCTGCAACTTTGCCTAATAGCTTAAGTCCTTCATACATCCCAGTTATCACTACTTTAACTGTCCAAGCTGGAAAATAATGATAAAACTCAAGTTTCATGTGCATAGTCAAACATCAGTTTTAAACTGACATGCTGCTTATTCTGTCGACTGCAGGGTGACTCTGCAATCTGACACAGTAGGAGTGTGGCGCCACCTGCTGCTGAAGTGGGTTCAATGCAATGATGGTGAACCCACATTGCATGCATGTAAACATGTAACCACAGTGCCTGCAGGTTTAACTGAAACATGTTGACCGTCATTGTCAGTGTGTGGCTTAGTTGTGATGTATGTTTGCAACTCTCCCACTCAGAAATCTCAATAAATCAAAGTTTGCTCAAGACCTCTGTAAACGTCTGCGCATTTAACAAAGCTTTAAATATTGAATGGATACTCATATGCAAGACACATGCAGAAATTGATGAAAAGAAATTGGTGTAATTGACATTTAAATCTGCAGCAAAAACCTCTGCATCTCATGTGTGTTCTCACCTTTAACTGGATTAAAGAAGTTGAAGAAAGAGTCGTTGGGGACCTGTTTGGTGAGAGTGCGAACGGTGCCACGGCCTTTATGCTTCTGCTTCTTCTTTATAGTTTTCACCGTCACATCTTTGCCCGTATGCCAATCTATCTGACAGCTAGAGCGAGGAGGTGTTAAGAGAAGAGACCGCAGGAAGCAAGAGAACAAAAAGCTAAAGTTAGAAACAATGCCAAGAGGAGGCTGATACGTGTGGGATGCAAATACAGAAAGATAGAAATGTTTTTCAAACCACGCAACAGCCATTTTTTTCCCATTACAACTTAATGTTCATGTGCTCTGGAACTTACCCTTCACAGTCAATGATCTCTGGGCCCTCAAATGAGAAAGGGTCTGGGGCGTCGGGCTCTGACTTCATCTTGTAGACTTTAGTGAGGACTGCATTGTTGAAGTATCCATTGGACTCAAAGTGGAACTCTAATGTGAAACTCTGAGGGCAAGAACACGACAGAATAAGTTCCTCAGCATTCTAACACTAGTTAGTTAATGTATCCATTCATTATATGACATGATGTTGACACTGACCATCGGCTGTCCAGGTTCAGAAAACTTGACTTGAATATCTTTCAGGTGCTTTATGATGGGCTCATCGTGCTCCTGGTGGACATGAACAGGACAGGTCAGAGACTTAAGGACACTGTTCAGAAAAGTAAAGTCTATGAGGCACAAATGAGAGATGAAACATTTAAATGTACCTGTAGCATGTCACCGAGCATGTCCACACTCTTGAATATGGTGAGCCAGAACTCAGGAATGCCAGTGGGGTCCTCCTCTGGCTTGGCTTCCTCTTTCTTTGAATCCTCAATGGCAGCTTTTTCCTTAACTTCCTGCTGTAGGCAGCGAACAGAGGGAAGAATCAAAATCCAAACAGTAAGACGTTTCTTAGTCCATGTTATTCTCATCAAAAGTACATTTCCCAAAATCATCTTTGTGTCCGTTGAATATTAACCAATTTGCTGATATTTTTTAATGTGTTCATTTTCTTTTTGCTTTGGAAAACCCCAAGAAGACAGTTTTGGAAAGAAACACAAAATCAAATGTGAACTTACAGCTAGCATTTCCTCTTCCTCTCCGTCGCTGTGCCACTCACACTCCTCTTCTGTGGGTTCCACTGCTCCTGAGACAATATCTCGTCTCTGTGAAGCACGCATGAAATAACAACATTAACCAATTTCAGAGAAGGCTTTGATAATAATAGGGTGAAATATCTGAATATGACCAAGTATTCATTTGACAAGGCTGAATTATTTTAGCTTGCAAGCATGCTGAAATCCACACCACTTGAGACACATGCACAACCACACGCGCGCAAGCACCCACAGTGAAACAGGTGCAGCAGGATTACAGCTGTCAGTCTTCAGGGTAACTAAGAATGGCTGTCACTGCCTCTGGAAATAGCCTTAACTGACAAAAGAACAGTTGACTACTCGTAGTGGCAGTTTTCAATTTAGCACCAAGGTTTCGTACTCACTGACCTCATGTCTGACCAGAGAGACATACCACCCATTAGTGCAGGGAATGACAGAAATTATTCTTAAATATTGTTTCTACTAATAAATTGTCTGTTTTTAGTGCGTGCTCTTTTAGCATGAACACTAGAGAAGAAGATTCTATGCGTCAAGTGCTACAGTCAGAGTTCAGTCAAATATGGTGAAGAAAAGTAAAAGTTCTGTTGAAAACATTAACGGTACCTTGTCAAACAGTGGTTGGTAGAGGGTCGAGTACTTCCTCTCTAGCTCGTGGACTTCCTCGTAGAATTTGGCCTCTATGTTGGCGCACTGCACCTGTAGCCTTTTCAAGGCGTGCACTCGCCGCTTCACCACTTTGGGAAGCATGCTATGAGAGAAACATGAGAACCCATCTTAATTTAAACTATTTAAAAAAGCAGGATTATGATCTATACTGCTTTCTTTTGTCTAAACCAGTTTACTTCACAATCTTTTAAGATGTAACATAACGATCTCAGTTGATTAAAACAACTTGAAGATGATTTTGTTCGTGTCTGAGTGATCTGCAGTGATTCAGATTCATTCATCTACACTAAATCAAATGTTTCACTCATCAACTTTCTCAGATAAAATCTCATTCTATCCAATCTACTCACTCTGGTAGGTCTAACAATGTATCTTCCAGAATAACAGACGTCATGACTTAACATATAAACTTCAGAAATCAATTCAATTTATAATACTGAAATAAAGTTCAACATGTGAATAAGATGAAAGGCTAAAGCAGTAACTCCTTTGAACAGAAGCCATCTTAGGCAACTAAAGTGTGTGACAGCATGTTGAAACACGTCCACCTATCCCCTCTTATCAGCCAGAGTAGAAACACAGTGAAAAACACTGACCTTTCCAAGAAGTGGAAGCTGACTGGTTTGTCCATCTGTCCGACAGGGTTTTGCATCCCTTGCTCCCCTTTACCTGGAAAACCAACAAAGAACAAAGATTTGCATTTATCAAATGTTTATATGATAACTCACATGTAAATATTACAAACGCTGTGGATTGCCCCATTCTTATCAATGGAGGATAGAGTTGAAAACCCTTCACATCCCGCCATACAAGATATTGACAATTACAATATTGAGTTTAAGCTCATTTTTTAGATGATATTCAACAAAACATGTTAGTCTTTCTACTTATCTTTGCAATTTCATGGATATAAACATGAATATATATCAGCTCCAGCTGTGGATTGAGTTAAATCGCATGAACAAACCTCTCACATTCAATAGCTACATAATTGGAGTCTTTACCTTTACTGGCGTCCATTACCGAGTGGCAACTCCTTCCTCTGTTGAGAAGCAGATCAATTACATTAGTCACATAGTTATTATTGGCCAAAGAAAGACATTGAGTTACTGCTGATATGGAGGAAGACGTCTAACAACGAGAATGTTAAGTGTATTTCTGTTTAGCGCTGTAATTGTTAAAGGTCTTCAGTGATTCATTCTTTAAATGTAAAGGTACAAGCTGAGACAAGTGTTAGAACAACTGATCCAGCACCGCGACGGGGGTGTTGAGCAAGCGCAGGCCGATGACGCACTGACATGCTAACGGCAGCTGAGCTAGTAAAGCTAGCATCGGCTCCCCGGTAGTACAGAGTGAACGCGGCCGTGCCACCCGGTGACAGTGACCGGGGACCACGGACCACACAGCGGGTCGTGGATCCACACGCTAGCGTCGTCTCGTCCGGATTCCCACCCAGCATGGGCGGTACCAGCGATCTGACAGCGGCTAGCCCGAGCTAACTAGCCCGGAGCTAGCAAGAAAATACGAGACAACGTGCTGTGAACAAAGCTCAAGCTAACAGCGGGAATGAGGGGTTTAACGTGTAAACACCGGCCGCCCCCCCAACCCCGCTGCGCACAGAATACACTTGAACTAAACGAGTCGAGTGAGCGCCGGAAGTATGTTTTTATCCACCAGATAAAAACATGCTTCCGTTAGCATCACGGCTGTTAGCTCCGCTGCTAGCTGCTGCTACAAGCTAGCTAGCTGCCGTTAGCTCGCCCGTTGACAGCGGGTCGGGGAGACAGCTCGGCGGCGGGCGGGGGTGGACACACGCACACGGGTCGTAAGCTCCGGGGTTCCTGCCTCGACCGGTCGGGTTAGCGGGTTCGCTGCGGTTTGAATCCGGCGGAGCTCTCTCACCTTAGCTGAGCGGAACTCTGCTGCTCACACACCACGCTCGACACTGACACAACAGCATCCCGGCCTCTGATTGGTCGAGCGCTGAAGGAGGGCACGGTGCTGCGTTCAAGTGCCGCGGTGAAAAGATAGGAAAAAACACCGAGAACAGAGTGTTGCTCAATCACCTCTATCTGTCATAAAAGCCTAATAAAAACAATCATAATCGTAACAATCATATTCATAAACATAACAGTCCTAATCCGAGCCAAATAAGCATGAATAATAACCATACCTATAACCGTAGTCAAATAAACAACAACAATAACAATCAGAAACATACGCATACCAATTACAATCAAAGCCAAATAAAGATTAATAATAACCATACCTATAACCGTAGTCAAATAAACAACAACAATAACAATCAGAAACATACGCATACCAATTTCAATCAAAGCCAAATAAAGACTAATAATAACCATAACTATAACCGTAGTCAAATAAACAACAACAATAACAATCAGAAACATACGCATACCAATCACAATCAAAGCCAAATAAAGATTAATAATAACCATAACTATAACCGTAGTCAAATAAACAACAACAATAACAATCAGAAACATAGATAGATAGATAGATAGAGTACTTTATTCATCCCCGAAGGGAAATTAAGTTGTCATAGCAGCCGGTATATTTGAATACAATAAAATACAATACAATACAATAAAATAAAAAATATTGAGGTAGAAAGAATCAAAAACAGAAACACAAGATAAATAGGTAGATAAGGTGCAGTGGCAGGATGATGGTAATAGTACTGATGACATGATGCAAATGTTATTGTTAGACAGTATATAAAAATAGTACATTATATATAGTATATAATATAACATAATATATATTTATATATGATAGTAATTATACCAATATAATAGCAGTATAAAGTAATAATGGCAGCAACAGTATATATAATAATGATAGTAGTAATAATATAATAATAATAATAATAATTATAACATGTACACATGTATAAATATGTGTATATAGACTGATACTTATATATACAAAGACTATACAGAGAGTAAGATATAATATATGATATATAGGAGAGGTATAAATATAATACATACGCATACCAATTACAATCAAAGCCAAATAAAGATTAATAATAACCATAACTATAACCATAGTCAAATAAACAACAACAATAACAATGAAGGATGCACAGAGATTACAGGTTTTCAGAGCAGATGGTAAAAATATATTCTTGAAACTTGATGAAGAAATTCTCTTGTGAAGATCGTTGAAAGCTAACTGAGGGGCTTTTCCTTAGATGAGGCTGTTGAGCCATTTTTCCACGCCTATTTCCAATTACTCCAGAATACAATTACTTTTTGGGGTTTTACAATTTCCTGTAAACTTTGGTAAGAATTTGAGCATGTCTAGGCCCTGAAAAAGCCCAAAAGGGAAATACAAATCCTTCCAAATACAATAGGGCTTCCCACCATAGGTGCTCGAGCCCTAATAAACCCACATATCATCAAATATAAAGAGATGAATCTGGAAACTTTTCAGCGATCCCTGGCAGTGTGTTACGGACCTCCGAGGCTGCTTGGATATTTAAGAACCAAGGCTCTAGAAAACACATTTAAAGTTTGTTTTAATTAAAGGTATCCCATAAATGTAAACTCCCATACAACATTGTTTCTGTCTGTCTGTCCAATTTGCTTGACCGTCCAGTAGGTCAACCTAAGAGGTACTCAAGCACCAGTGTATCTCGCCCAAGTGGCCTTCCAGTCGGTGGTAAGCTCCAGTGCCTTTGTGTGCCCAGTTGGGGTCTGTTTGAAATTGAATGTACACATAACCCCATCTTGTCCCCCACCTACACATTCTGCAAATTGACAGAATCTGTTAAAGTGAGATCACCAAACACACATAGGAATGACATCAGCATTCGGCACTCTGAAAGTTGCCCATGTAATCGTACCCGCTGTCTTGTATACACCTCTATTGGTGTCTTCATCTTATCCTCTCTCAATTGGAAATGTCACATTCAGATCACATCTAAAATTTGTATTTGGATACGGATACTATAATTAAAGCCTGCACCAAAAGGTTGAGTCTTATCTTCAATTTGTGAGCCCTATTGGGTCTTGTTTGTTTGGCCCTGATTCTGTTGTGCTATTTTTTAAAGCTTTGTTTGATTTAGGGTGGGTGACTTGCAATTAAATAAATGTTTAGTCTTATTGTATGGGATTCAAACAATAACTTGAAGCAGATTTACAGTCTATTGATGCATGATGTGAGTACTGACTGTTTAGACCACAAGAGGGCTTCATACACCTGTGCTTCATAGGAGACAATGACTATCTGAGCATGGAAAGAGCTTCCTATTGTTTTTAGAAATGTAAATAATTCATATCTGATAGACTTATTTTCTAACAAATCTGTCCTCACAGGTCTGTGATTTAAGAGCGAGGAATGTCATTCATACACAGCTGATTAAACTTATACACCTTTAGCTGAGCAGTGTCTTGGGATCATTTTAGACCGTTTGGGAATTGCTTTATTAACAGTCTTAGGCCACTAAGTATATTATAATATATTATATTATATTGGTATTAGAAATGTATATACATCATTATCAAGAAATTACGACAAAGAAATGTAATTGAGGCTTGATAGTTCACAGTTTGACAATTAACTACAACAAAAAAAAATAAAACCTCTTGGTTGGTGTGAGTATAGCTCAAACCTCTTTAAATACAGGAAACAGTAAGAGAAAAATAATTTGTGGGTTACACAGTCAATAACTGATTATGAATGACTTTGCTTACATGACGTCAAGATGATGATAATTAATACAGATCACCAGAAAATAGCGAAACATTTTCTGTATTATAAAACAACATGTAATTATTAAACAAAAGCCATATCTGAAGCGAGGCGTCAGCGAGCAGTGGCAGTGAGCGTTTGCATGAATTAGACAGTAGGACAGAGCTATCATTTACCTGCTTTGTCACATAACATCTCTGTTTCCGTTGGATCCGAGAGACGTTGCAGAGGGAAATTTTAAATGTGTGTGACAGAAATGTATCAAAATGGAAAGTAGTGATAGCGTTGAGTCATTTTCTGTCACCATCCACAAATGGACACACTCATTTGCTTGTTTACTCCTGCCATTAGGAATCAGATCTCAAATAAGAGAATCCACAGCCTTTTGAAATCACATTTATTTAGAAATACAGTGTTCACTTTATTTCTATTTTTACTCTGTCCTGAGGACACAGAGCGTATCACAGGACTAAATCAGTAATGATCTGTTCCAACAAATATACTGATCCACCATTTTCCTGTTGGAAATGGGCTTTTTGCTGAAACAGTACATGGAGGACCAGACATATAAAACGCTAAAATTGTGTTTGCTATCAACCATGATGTAGTCTACACACTTGAGAGGAAGTGACAGCACTGGGGCCCCTCAGGGTCTGATTGTGGTGACCAGGCTTTGTGGCTGTCACAGTGTGACATTTACCAGAAGGGTCTGTACTTACAGAGGAAATCAATTGTGATTGTGTAGCATTTGGGATGATCCAGAGACCTAGAACCAAGTGTGCGGTAAACGCAGATTTGCAAAATGAAACGTAGAGCTGGCGTCATTTGAATGGTAAATGGTAAATGTTTTTTCAGGTCTTGATGACCACTCAAAACGCTTTATATTTGAATTTTGCTATTCACTCATTCACACACACATTCATACAGCTCATTTATGTGCAGCACTTATCACTCACACACTGTTGGCACAGTCAGCAGATGCAATTTGGGATTCAGTATCTTGCCCAAGGAAACTTCGGCATGAAGAATGGAGGAGACTGGGATCAAATCCCAGACACTCTGGTCAGTGGACAACCCGTTCTATATCCTTAACCACAGCCGCTCAATTTGAACCTGTGGCTTAATGAGCAGAGAAGCTCATTGTGCACAATCACCTCAATGTACCATTGAAGTTTGAGTTAAAACAAACACATTCATACAGTCCATCGACATTAGAGACACATTCTGCATCACTCATACAATGTTGGTACTGTTGACATGCAGAATGCGGTGAAGGGGAGACGGGAATTGAACTCCCCACATCCTGAGGTAGAGTCAGGAAGTATCTGGCCAGAGTGTCGAAATGTGCAGAGAAGCTCATCACTTTGATCTAACATGGACCTTTGAGTCAAAACAAATCCATAGAAGAATATAAATGACTTCTAATTTGGGTGTTCGTCTTTTTTATAGTTTTGCGACCCTCCATCGATGAAGAGTCTTTGTTGAAAGTGACTCTGATGTTGGCGAGACAATAGCTACACCTGCAGCCCTCGCACAAAGCTTTACTTTACTGCCTCAGCCCACCGGCAAGTCAACTCCGAAATAACAACCTCCTGTTGTATGATAGCACGAGTGTTTGCTCCGTACACATAAAGGACACAAGATCAATTCCTATCACACGTCTGTCAGATTGGCTGATAGTGACCAGACCTTCAAACGCCCTGTGTCTCTCTGTGCAACAAATATCATGTCTGCGAGTCACTGAAGAAGCAATACAGACAGAGTGAGGGCTCAGAAGTGAAATGCATTGATTCCGGTGTTCAATAATACATAATTTGTTGCCTTGAAAACCCCGATTGTTAGAGCAGGAGAAATCAGAAAGAGCATGGCATAGACTTTGGCCGTATTCTAGTTTTTGAATCCTGTTGGGATATTGCTAGATTTAACTGACTTTTTTTTCCTCTCAGTTGCCGCCGGATGCTGACGATCACTTGTGAATCTTAAAATTTAAAAGAGAAACATAGATTTAGTTAGTGCTCACTCTCCACAGCCTTAATTATTTCAAGGACCTGACTTCTGGCTGCACTGGTTTGTTTTCCAAACTTACGAGGGTGTGTTTGGTTTGTCAGTTTCGGTCTTGGCTGTGTAACCATCTAACCAGGTTGTCTTCTTGCCTTGTGCCAGATACATGCTCGTACAGGTACCCGGTGACGGTGAATAGAAATCCCTTTGGAACTAATCGTCTTCACATTTTCACACATTGATTACTCAGTTACTCTGCATCGATTGCTCGAATGTGGAAATGGGTGGCGCAGACAGATGTGGAGACTCTGTTTATCATTTAAAAGACCTTCAATCAATATTTTGGTGGCTTTTGAAAGAGAAATGCACATTTTCTTGCCTTTATTGGGCTTAATCTGGAATCAGAAAGGCTTAAACTCTGCCAAGATGCTGTTGTCATGTTGTAATTTATCGTCTTATTGTCTTCTGTGTCCTTGTTTCTCACTTTTTTCACTTCTACCAACACATGCACAAACGGAAAAAAAGGGTGAAGAAAAGAATTGACCTCCTCCTGAGAGCGGATGTCATGATAGCTCTTGTCTCTCCGTTGATTGGACACGTGGCAACAGGGTATCCGCTGGCACTTCTCATTCCCACTGGGGTATTGGTTTTGTGAATGAAGTGGCCAAACTCCCCAGATGACAGTATTGATATGTCCGGGACGTCAGGGCCGGTGTTTACGAGTCACCCTGCCCCTGCATCCTCTGTCGTCCATTAAGCCCCTCTCCCCCTAACGCATCGGTAATGGCCTATCTGTACACCATAATCAGACAGACACACACATTGACTGTAAAAAGCCATCAAAATAAGACACACAAACAAGAGCACAAACACACAAGGCTAGCCGCCGGATTGACACAGCTGCAGTCATTATTCACAGGAGGAGGTCTCAGGTTTTAGAGGGGGGGGGGGTTGAAGAATGGCAAGCGGAACTGCCAAATCTCGTCTGAGGTGGCTGCGACAGACATGCGTCACAAATTCAACCGAGCCATCCGTCCAATTTGCGGCAGGCCCGGGTTCTGTGTTCATGCTTTATGCGATCGGAACGCAATTTGCCTTCATCTGCACCAATAAGCAATTTCAATCATGCCATCTCGGTTGTTATTTGTGTGTTTGTTGTCTTCCGAGGTCACTCAGTCATTTTTGATTCGGCAACGACAGCTAGACCTTTTAGCCACCAGCTAAAACAAACCGTAACACAGACTATCACACACACACACACACACACACACACACACACACACACACACACACACACACACACACACACACACACACACACACAGACACACACACACACACAAACACAAAAGGGAAGATTTGTTTGTGCGTTGACAATATGTAAATAAAATGTGACTGTTGTTTCTCCCAATAATTTCAGTATCAAAATTTGACATTGACAGCAGAAAAGTAAAAGGATTTCCTGCCAAGGTCACACTCACTTTCATGCTTGATCATTTTTGAGAATTTGCAAATGTACCGATTACTATTTAAAAGAAGTCATGTTTCATTTGTTTTTGAAATCGTCCTCTTCAGTGGTTCAGTTACTTTATCCAACAGTGATGGGTCGTTCTCTGACGTTCTGAAACATGACTCCCTTTCCTTATCACTAACAAGATCTGCATATTGGTTGCAAAGTCGTTATCTTGATAATTGAATATAATTTGATGTGTTTCTCTATCCTGCAGCTTACCCACTTCCCATGCGCACACTCAACCAATATTGGAGAGTTCATCAAGTTTTCCCTGTCCTTTGATTCAGTTCTTTCTGCTCTGGCATATTAACACAGGATTGTTCTCAATAGAAATCATGTACTGTGTATTTAGTAGAATAATAGACTTAGCCTTTTGAAACGACCATACTTGGTGAACTTGGTCCTGAAGATTAAGCAAAGACAGCTACAACTTCACCAGAGACAGAACCAAAGCGTGTGTGGATTAAAGTTTTGACAGCTTATGACTGTCCCCAACTTCTGGAGTCTTCATTTCTGACTCTTTAAAGTAAATAAAATGGGAGAAAACACCACTGAATACCAAATATTCTCTATCAGGTTCCTTACATAGACTTCAATAAAGACAACGTCAAACATTTGTTCTTTTGTGCCGGAGGACAGCGGAGTTCGATCTTTCTCATTGCCGGCTGCATGTTGCAGGGAGGATCACAATATGTGAATCCCTAGTCAAGGATGCAATTTTTCAACTGCATTTAATGGTCTTCAAATTGAAAAATCCATCCTGAAACTGCATGAGCACACCCTGCATTTTAAGAATAAACAAACAAAAAAACAAAAAAGCCAATAAGTGGATTTTGAGTCGAGATAAATTAGTCAGAGTAGAATGCTTTCTTTTGTCTTTATCACTTATTTGATGGTCTCTGTAAACCATCTATGTGAAGACCATAGTCTACACAACATCAGTAGGGCCTTTAATGTAGTGCTGGCTTGAAGGCAGTCTTTTTCTGTGCTATGACATATTGTTCATTTTGACCATTTGGCATTTTGAGTCCTGTGCAAAGGTGCAGAGGTGATGTATTAATACTGTACTCTGGTGAAAAACAGGGTTTTGTACAGTGTGTTTAGAACTAATGTCAAACATCAGATCAGGTCTGCAGAGAGCAGCATGAGATACGACCAGTGTCCTGCGGCAAAAATGTAATTGATAATGTACCAACTGCAATCATTCTGGCACTTTCTCTAGACAATCCGACAATCATGTGACTGTGATAACTACGCACAAATAAACAAGCAAATATAGTTTTCATACGTTTGTCAGAACATGCAGCGACACCCTAGGTGGGGTTTATCTGAGGCTCCAGCTTGATGTTTGTCATGACCTGCAATAGCTTGGGCCTGCAGGCAGCTGAATGACAAGGGCCCATTAAGGAAAGGTAAATCTAATTTGGATTCTCTCCAGCCTCAGTGCTGTGTGTCACTGCCGGAGGGCGAATGTGCAGCGTTATAGCGTCATTATGCTGTTTTTGTGACTCCAAACTGGGGACAAGGATTGGATGAGCGTTAAACAAGGGGCTTTAACTACTGATCTACAAACAGGTTTGTGGGCACACGGGGAGGTCAGAGATGAGAAGTGCTGAATCGTGGCTGGATTTGCGGTCGACACAGGGAAATGCATTGTGAACAGAGCGTATCCTGTTTTCAAAGCAAACGAAAAAAGTGACACAAATGTATATATTTTTCTGTGACTCTCTCTTGCCCGAGAGTCAGAGACAAACTTATCTGTGCTATCTGTGACCAGTTAGCTCCCAGACCACTTACAGTGATTGATGGAAATGGCTTTTGAACAATAAATCATGTGAGTTTTTAACCTATTGGGCAAATTCAACGTGACACACACACAGTAGATTTGTGGGAGCATCCGGGCCACAATCAAGAGTTATCAGATATGACATTTAGAAAAGCACAAGCTGCTGGAGAAACAAAGAGCAAGAGAGAGAGAGAGAGAGGCGCAGCATGTGTAGCCTGCAGCGCTGAGGATGTGTGGCAGACACGCTTCGAAGAAAACGATTAGAAAACGCTCAAGACGCTGCCTCTCTTTGACTGCCCTTGAAATGAACTGGTGGGGATTTTTAAATACACAATTACATCTTAATTTGATGTGTCAAATTCTTACCTAGACGCTTCTGATGAGCAACACTTGAAAGGAAGGATTTTGTCCAGAGGAAACAATTTAGAAATCAATCAACTCTCCCTGATTAGTCATGTTGGCACGACTTCAAATGGCTATTTCTTTTCACACGGTGCGGATGTTTGTTCCTTTGGGTGTGAGGGTAGACTCACACACCGAAACTTAAAACAGGTTGTTTGAAAAAAGTATGAATGGGAGAACTGCCAGACTTTTGGCTCGTTTCGCGCGGTGACGCGGTCGTGTCACACAGCTGTACTCAGCGGACGCCATGGCACCGGCGTGATGACGGCAGTTGACATTGACCACTGAGCATCGAGTCCCTCAGTCGCTCGCCCGCCCCAGCAGCACTTTATGCCACCGTGCACTGTCAAATTACACGAGGGAGAAGCACTGGAGGAGCACTCTGTGTGATTAGTCATTCCGCTTGGCAGCTGTATTTTGACACATGCAAAAACAATCACAGTCATCGCCGGTCACAGATGCTCGGGAGGGAGGGAGGGAGAGAGAGAGCGAGAGAAAGAGAGAGAGAGAGAGAGAGAGAGAGAGAGAGAGAGAGAGAGAGAGAGAGAGAGAGAGAGAGAGAGAGAGAGAAAACAATAATACCTGGAAACAATAAAGTTAAAATTCTGTTTGAGATTCATATCTGACTCAAATAGTTTTGTCTCAGAATTCACATGTTTGTAATTGGGCGTATTTAATATGGTTGTGACTTTTGGTGACCCTGAAGGCCATTATATACTCATGATTCATCATTTACTGTGAGCACTCAGGTATGGAGGCGTCTGTAACAATTTCATCAAAGGTTGATATATTGTTCATTTCTACAGCATTTAAATGCATTCGTTTTCCAAAGCCTGGAATTCATGTCCATTCATGAATACATTCAATGGCATAAACAATAAGTATACCTGTGCTTATTTTTTAGCAAATTAGCAAAGATGATGTTAACCATGGAAACTGGCTGGTTTTATTAGAATAGAAACACAATATGCGTTTGCTGCTTGTCAATCTGTGTGTTAATCATATATATTTTATTATATTATATACATTATGTGGACGTACAGTAGTAAGAGTAATGCAATTTGATCTTAATCACAAGCGACAATCAGTCACAATTAATCAGACATCGTATAGACAGGCTGGCTGAAGCATCACCGCTGCAGCTTCCTTTTCTGATGCATCAAACGCCCTGAATGTATTTTATCCAATAAAGTTTGAATCCATCATCAAAGCAAGAGTTGTGTGCAGGTTGCTGGATGGAGAATTTGTGACACGCAGACAGTTTAGCCTTTTTATGCATATGTCTGCCTGCACACACATAAGCACACACACACATACAGTTTGTGAGGGTATGGCTAATCATGTGCTACAAGCTGATATGTTCATTTCGAGTCTGTTTACACAACATTATTGCATTTAATAAGACATTTATTTTGTGTTTCCTCTCCTCTTCATCAACTGGATGATTCTAATGACCCCCACAAAGGTGAGCGGCACTGTGCCTTGGCGAGAGGGAGAAAAAGAATGAGGGGGAGGAGGGATAATGGCCCAGCTGGTCGCGTTAGCTGCAATTAGCCCGTCTGAAGTCCCACAATCATGAAGGGAAAAGCTGACGCTCACAAAGCCACAATGCTGCCGCTGAATCAATACATAATTGTAATAATTATCAGCCCGTTGTCATTTGTGGACACGTCCGACTCTTCTAGAAAAGAGGATGGAATTGGATAAACATTGGATGAATGGCGGAGAGATATCGCCTCTTCAAGTGCAACATTTCGAACAAAAGGTAGCCTTGATAGCTGGTATGAGCAATGGTGGGGGTGGGCTCAGTGGTGATGAGTCAGCCTAACTGCATAGAAACGTAATGGACTCCGCAGCTGAGCTACAGGGATTGGAGTAGGACATGCGTGTATATGTCACGATCTTCCATGTTAGCGGATGGGACATGGACCGAAATAAAAAGTTGAAGCACACGTCAAAAGATTTTTCTCAGAGATGGTTTCTGTCTTTTTAGATTGTCCTTATGACACTGATCTAAAGTCAAATGTTAATTTTCTGGTGAGTCCATCCAACCATCAATCTGTCAATCCATCAATCTATCCATCCATCATTCCATCCATCCTTCCATCCATTTTTTTCCGCTTATCCGAGCCAGGGTCACAGAGGTAGCTTTCCAAGTAGGGTATTCCAGACATCCCTTGCCCTACTCTCCTCCTGTTGGATCCCAAGGTGTTACCAGGCCAGATGGGATTTGTAGTCCCTTCAGCCAGGTCTGGGTCTGCCCCTGGTTCTCACTCCAGCTTTGGCATGCCTAGTACACCTCCAACAGAAGGCGCCTGAGAGGCTTCCTAACCAGATATCCGAATCACCTCAACTGGTCCCTATGAAAAAGCAACAGTTCTACTCCAAGGTCCATCTGGATGTCTGAACTCCTCACCCTGTCTGCATGGATGAGCCCTCTCCACAACATGGGAAAAAAACATATTCAAACTGCTTGTATTTGTTCATTCTTTCGTTAACTACTGAGAGCTTGTGACCATAGAAGAGAGCAGGAACATAGATTGACTGATTGAAAGCTTTGCCTTGCGGCTCAGCGCCTTCTTCACAAATGTCCGTTACAAAGCCTGTATCACTGCTGACATCATGATTGACAGCTCCATCCCCCGATCTCTACTGTGCAGACTCCAAATGAGAAAGATGGCAGCGTTTGTGTCCTGGATATTTTTGACTTCACTTCTGGATAGTTTGAGGAAGTAGTAATCAGAACTGTTTTAACTGGTCCCAGACCTGAAGCATCCCAGATTTTGGCAATTTCCAGAACGTCAGGTGTTGAATCATCTATTACACCTGTTAGTGGTGACAATCTTTGAGTTGGATTCTCATTTGCCAGAAAAACAGTCTTATCAAGCTACCAGGTTCACTGGATCTCACTGGTGTGTGGGCTCTGGTCGTCAATTCTTGACCTTGTTTGACAGGGAGATTGAGACCGAACTCTAACCATGCATGGTCGTTACTGTCAGCGCTGGGCCCCAGATGTCCTCTCGTGAGTCTTCCGACAAAACCAAAAGTAAAGAGAAGAGAAGATCAAGCTTTTTCTGTGCTGATTTCAAATAACCAGTAATAGACTATAGTCTTGATAAATTGGGCTGAAACAGGAAAGCAGATACTTGGACAGAGAAGGAGGGACAGTAGTTTATCTTGATTCAGATTCAGCCTGTAGCTCCCCAGACTAAATCTGCTGGGCTGCTGTACAATTACTACGTCTCTTGTGATTCGGAATACAATTATTCTTTTTATCAGTATTCTTTTTTCCTGGAACCACTTTTGAGGGATAATTACCTCAAATGGATGTTGTATTTGGTCACAGAGGTATTTTTTAAAAGGCAAATTTTATCTGCTAAACTTCAATAACTTCAAGAACTCAGACCTTCTGTCTCTTATCATTTACTTTGAACAGGAAAGTCTTTTGAGAAACATCGGCCCTTAGAAGATGTGGATGGAACCAACCATAAAATTGATAATTTTTCCACTATCTGAATAAATGTCAAACATCTGCCTGTTGCTCAATGTTTTTTTTATGTCGTGCCACTTTCAAATAAGGTCAAACTAAAGAGGAAAAACAAGAATAACGCTTCATTTCTATAGATAAACTGATTTATTCTGTGTCCATGTGGAGAAAAGGCCTGAACAAGGTGGAAAGGTGGTTTCCATCTTATTGTCTGCTTGTTTTATCTTTGTTTTCATCACACTCACTCTATCAACCCCCCTCTTATACAAGAGGGACCTGCAGTTCTCTGTGCCGGAGGCTACATCAGTGCTCTTTAGCATTTTCATCTCATGTGTTCAGGTTGGAGGACGAGTCACGCTGGGGCCCATTTGTCGTCTCCGCAACCCTCGCGAGGTTGCTGCTGTGGCAGCGTGTGGCCAGAGGTCCGCAGATAATCCTTTTACCTCAGCTCGCCCGCGGGCACCATACATCACTCCACCTTCATGTGATTGTGGATGATAACCACCTACGTCCCAAAAGTGGTACACATTCAGTTAATGTGGTTGTAGCAGAGGTAAGAAACAGACACGGTGGGCCAAACAAGAAAACAATGTGATGTTCTCTTTCACCTCATTGTGTGTGTGTTTTTGTACCTGTGTGTCTGTGTGTGCGTGTGTGTGTGTTTTCCACAATCAAATTTAATGTTGTGAGGATCCGTGGAGATTGGATTGAGCTGATAAAGTGACTTAATTTTCCACAGTTGACTTTTCTCAGGTCTAACCTTTATGTAAAGCCCCTGGGGGTCAAAGCGGTGATTATTGTCTAAAGACTAGTGAGTCCAGCTGCTGCTTCTAACCCAGAACGTCACTTTGTATGTAAATATTGATTAAATAAACACTAACTGGGAAAATGTTTGTATTAATTGAGTTCACATTCAATTATTGTTGAGAATGTTTAGACAGAGATTATAGAGTAGCCTACAAGAACTTCCCTCAAGAATAACAAAATATATAAATCGTAACCAATACATTTAAATTAATTCAAAAATTGTAATATAGTTCAAAAAACATTTGCATTTTTAAAGAAATGTAAACCTTTCGAAATTTAAATATTCTGTTTGTCTAGGCTGCAAATAATGGAAAAAATGTAAAATATATTCATCGATATACTCTAAATATGCTGCTCCAAGTTGAGATGTGACTGATAGATTCTGCGCATTGATCGATCGGAGCGACATTACCGTGCTTGACGTCAGAAAGTGCAAACAAATGACCCCATAAAAAGAGGGAACCTGTCTGAAAAAAAACGGAAAGGTCTGAGCAGCGCACAGCAGCTGGGAGGTCTGAGTGCGCCACCGCTTCCCAGTCACTCCAGTCACTCCAGTCCCACTTCCACACGCAGACACAGCGCAGGACACTTGTGACAATAGGTAAAGATGCCGCTTTCCAGCAGCTCCACGTCCTCCACGAAGAGCCTCCGCCGAGCAGCATCCGAGCTGGAGCGGTCTGACTCCATCACGGTGAGAGATGTCAAGTTCATACTGGACAAATCTTTGATATATAGTTCAGTGTGTGGTGGTGTTCAAAGTGGTATGTGTGCATTTTATTTAGAGGATCACTGAAAACTGCTGTGTTGCGCGTAAAGACCTTGGAGAGGTGCCCATTACGCACCGGCTCTGCCTGATACGCACAAGATTATTACAGGAAAGAAAAAGCAATTTAAAGTTAAAACCATTTGAAGTGTGAGCTGTGGACGCTACAGGTCCTTATCCAGTGCATTGCTTTTATATTCCTTCATTTGGAGATTGTAAATCCTCCCTCTTCCATCTCTATATCCAGGAGGTAAGAGAAGCCCAGTTACCACCTTCTGTTGTGTCTTGGTGCTCGGTCACAGATTTAAATCGTTAATATTTGCTGCACATGAGACTTAAATATAATTTCTCTTATTTCAACAGTCTCAAAGATTCCTCGGAAGAAGGCAGAGCTTGATCGAGGACGCGCGCAAGGAGCGAGAAGCTGCGGCTGCAGCGGCGGAGGCTGCAGAGGTCACCGAGCAGATCGTGTTCGAGGAAGACGATGGAAAAGCGCTGCTCAACATCTTCTTCACGCTGAGGAACTCCAAGACACCTGCGCTGTCCCGGGCACTGAAGGTTTTCGAGGTATAACGATAGATGCGTTAAGAAAATTTTCATCAATGTTTGTGAAAAATATTATATATATTTAAAACTCTGTGTATTTGAAACTTTTAAATATTGTTTTCTAACGTTGTAACACATTTGTAAGAACTTAATGTTACAGGATAAATGTAGGGTTGCCAGGTCGTTAAAATGCCCTCCTATAGGTGTTTATTCTTTATAACGGTAATAATGCAGTTATAACTGTTAGTGATTCATTGTCATGCTGGATACCCACCTTCGGATAAAATAAGTCTATAGTAAATAAATTAAATTTGTCCAGATCGTCTGCAGCCCATATCCAAGGGATTTTTGTCAAACTGGAAACACAAAACATGTTCTGTCAATGGTTTATAACTTTTCTGGAATTAATTTGTGAATAATGAATCGAAACATTCGCTCTTTTTATACATTTTTCATTGGTACCAATAAGGTTTTAGAAGATGAATATGTGAAATCATGTCTTTGATAATCAAATTATATCCCATATACTGGGTCACTAAATAAACATGCGCCACTGATGAGCTTAATTAGGTTTAAAGAGGGAAGTGATGTGGTCTGTTGCGCTTCATGTGTTTTAACAATCTTTTTTCTATTAGTGAAGTGTTGAGCTTGCAAATATACTAAACCCTCACCCAGAATATCCACCTCTTCACATCCAATGCTGTGCAACATAACTGCTCCAGCACATTTCAGCGTGTTGATCGTATTTCAGACGTTCGAAGCAAAGATTCGTCACTTGGAGACGCGACCAAAGAGAAAGCCCAGGGACAGCGTGGAGGGCCTGGAGTACCTGGTCCGCTGCGAGGTGCACCTCTCAGACGTCAGCACTCTCATCAGCTCCATCAAGAGGAACGCAGAGGATGTGAAAACCACCAAAGAACTCAAATGTAACTCCCTCCCACTGCTTTCACGTTTGTACATTTGACATTTTGCAGATAAACAAAAAAACAGCTCAACTGATTTGGAATCATCTACTGTTTCTTTACTCTGTTAGTTCATTGGTTCCCAAAGAGAATAGCAGATTTGGACAGGTGTCATCATCTGGTCACTAAATTTGATCCGGACATGGATCAGGACCATCCTGTGAGTAGCAACTCCACCAGCAAACAACTATTGTCGTTACAAAAGTCTGTTGTGTGTTTGTCCGATATGTTGCAGAAATGTGATCAGTGATTTCTATATTGGATTTGAACAGGGCTTCACAGACCCGGTCTACAGACAGAGGAGGAAGATGATTGGTGACATTGCCTACAGATACAGACAGTGAGATAAAGTCTTTCCCTTAATGTGGCCCAGCACTGCAGCCATTAAAAGACAAAGCATAAATGTGATTATTCCTGATGCACTTCTTTATGTTTATCCTCAGCGGGGAGTCGATTCCCAAAGTGGAATACACAGAGGAGGAGATCGGCACATGGTAAGAGCTGCTGCTCCTCGCTCATGTATGATGATGATAGCATACGTCTCATGCATTTGGGGGCTGAAGATTTAACATTAAATCAAAATGAACTCTGAATAAAAATAGTTTGTTGAGTCCTTTCAGCAGCCACTAAGTCAGATTTTTCTCACCACTGAGTTTGGTTCATCTTTCATGGCTGTTTTGGCAAGTTATTCACAGATGAGGGGGGGTTGTCAAAGCATTTGTGGCAGGTTGAGCTCATCGGAGCAGGAAACACATCAGTGGGCTTCAGGGACACATGATTTGACAGGACTAAATAACAAGACAATGGATTTTCACTTGAAGCCTTAATTTCAGTTGGACAGTTTCAGTGAAAAGAAAAAAACATATCTAAAGATTTGTGATTCCAACGAAAATACCAGTTACTGAAGATCCTTGTCTGATGGTTTGTCCCGGCCTTTGGATTTATACGGCAGATTTATTTGCACAACAATTTCTAGTATGAGTTTAACTCTCAAAGTGTCGTCAAATATATAAGAAAAAAGTCTCAAATATAGTCATCTTATCTTACCTTATCTTATCTTATCTTATCTCATCTTATCTTATCTTATCTTATCTTATCTTATCTTATCTTATCTTATCTTATCTTATCTTATCTTATCTTATCTTATCTTATCTTAAGAAGAACACAAGATAGTAAGTTTGTAAAAAATAAATAAAAATGTTTTATTGAATTATATCCCTGATCAGGCGAGAAGTCTTCTCGACCTTGAGGGATTTGTACAGCACCCACGCCTGCGGTGAATACCTGGAGGCCTTCCGCCTGCTGGAGAGACATTGTGGGTACAGTCGGGACAACATCCCCCAGCTGGAAGACGTGTCACGCTTCCTTAAAGGTAAACAATGGGAAAAGACACTAAAAGAGGCGGGACACGTGAACACCAACATTAATTTTCCCTCTCTGACTCTTTATCTCACTTTTTCTGAACACACACACACACACACACACACACACACACACACACACACACACACACAGAGCGCACAGGCTTCCAGCTGCGTCCAGTGGCAGGTCTGCTCTCAGCCAGAGATTTCTTGGTCAGTTTGGCGTTCCGGGTGTTCCAGTGCACCCAGTACATCCGACACGCCTCCTCTCCCATGCACTCACCAGAGCCGTAAGTACAACCGTGACTTCTCCTGCTTTCCTCCTCACATATCTCCACTGGACGTGCAGGCAGTGTCTCTGCAGTCACGTTGATTAAATCTCTCTCACTCTGAACTTTGTTTAAACATTTCTTAGACTCAAATATAGTTAATTTCATTGGTATGTTATTTAGATCACAATCATGAAGCTGAAACACAAAGAGACAGTTCAAAAGATGGATAGTAAATATATTAAAAGCAAAAACACAGAGACCACAGATACTCAGATCAGGAAAGTGTGCAATAACTTACACACACATATTTCTGATAAACACTTTTTTATATTTATATTGATAATTTTTTTATAGAACTTTCATAAATTGAGGTCTCTTCACTTTATTTAATTTAAATTTAATTATTGCTCTTATTGCATTGCTGGCGTACCTGTGCTTCTTGTCCAACACATTTTATTTGACTGTTGCATGTGTTAACTTACATATGTTGAATAAAACTTGAAACTCAAAACAACCAGTTACCTACAAGTAATAAAGATTAAATGAGAGTGTTGAATGGGAAAAATAATTAAATATGATTATTTATTGTATTAAAATATAGCAAAGGCAATATACCCTCAATATATCGACTAATTCAATTTATATGGTGAATTCAATGTATTATTTTAAATTGAATTAAGTGTAGTGTGTCATAAACCGCATATTAGTCATTTCCGGCCAGGTGTTGTGAGGTCACTTAGACATTTGACCTTTGACCTAATAATTATTCCTTGAGTCCAAGTAACTGTTTTTGCCAAATTTGAAGAAATTCCCTCAAGTTGTCCTTGAGAAATCGTTTTCACAGGAAGAGGGCGGACGAAAACACAATGCCTCCGGCCACAGCTGTCGAAGGCGCAGAGGCATAAACAGGGATGAAAAATTAAACTGAAGAAGTCATCCTATATACAAGCGTTCTGGGTTTTCTCTTTCTTTCTTTCTTTCTTTCTCTCTTTCTTTGATCAGTCTGTATGGAATTGAACTTCTGTCTTCACTTTTCCTGCCTCGTACTGGGCACAGAATCACTCTGTGACCGCAGCTTTGTGATTCATGCTGCGCTGCCAGTTTGTGATAACAGTCTGTATTTGGTTAAATTGATCTGGTTTGGGATTAAGTTCGGATCAAACCCGGTCACAGCTGATGACGTTCTCTCTTTCTCCTCAGCGACTGCGTCCATGAGCTCCTGGGACACGTCCCCATGCTGGCCGACCGCACCTTTGCCCAGTTTTCACAGGTTAATATCAGATGATCCTTCAGACATAACGATTATGAATTCCCGAATTACATTTTGATAACAATTTGTTGATTGTTTGTTGCAGAACCTCGGTCTGGCATCAGTCGGGGCTTCAGATGAAGACATTGAGAAACTGTCCACAGTAAGAATCACGTCCTCCAACTCCAGCAGATACTTAAGAACTGTGCACAATTCATTGAAGTGGAGAGAGGGGCTGAACATTGTGTTTGACTTTTAAAATGCTAGACCCCTCTGGGCTTGTTGAATTGTGCTTGAACTCAGGATGATTGCTTCTCAGAGAAAATATCATTTCTCAGAACCGCACCAAAAACACTGTTTGGTCTGCGGCTCACACAAAAGTCATCTTTTTGGAAATAAATATTTTGACTGAACTTTTTGTTTTTCGGTTAATCTCGCAAAAAAATGAAAGAGGAAAAAAAAAATCATAGATCTGGAGCAAGAAAAAAAACTAGACTCTCCCCTGCTTCCCCAAAACAATCAGAATACCCTCCCCCTTTTCTCCGAGCCCACCTCCCCTCCCCAAGCACCATTTCTAAAACGTGACATATAAACAAATGGTTTTGTCTGACTTGTTATTGTTCTTTTTCTCACTCACTCTCTTTATTTGTTTTTGTCCCATCAGCTCTACTGGTTCACCGTGGAGTATGGTTTGTGTAAACAGAATGGTGAGGTGAAGGCTTACGGTGCTGGGCTGCTCTCCTCTTACGGAGAACTTGTGGTGCGTTCCCCCCCCATGTTTACTCTGCTCTGTGCTCAATGTCAACATCATCCACTGGATAATAAAGCTGCATCCATCACAGCTAATTCTCCACCTTTTTTCGTTTTACCTTCAACGCAGCACTCGCTGTCCGACGAGCCAGAGACGAGGGAGTTCGAACCCGAGGCTGCGGCGATGCAGCCTTATCAAGACCAGACCTACCAGCCCGTCTACTTTGTCTCCGAGAGCTTTTCAGATGCCAAGGAGAAATTCAGGTACTTTTCTTTTTTGGCACAAACAAAAACAAAGAGAGAGAAAGAGAGAGAGAGAGAAAAAAAAAGATGAAGAAAAACCCCAATAAACAAAGAGGAGAGGGGGTTACGTTAGGACAAGGTCAGAGAACAGCCAGCCAGCCCCCAAGGCCACAAGTGTTTGTGGGTCAGCCATAGCAGCCAGAAGACAGCTGTTACTAATGTAGTGTTTCTTACCAAGGCAAAACTCTGGAGTTTTATTTGGCAAACACTTCAAATGTTGAACTGCAAAACAAGTAGCTTTAGTGGGTGTTTTGACAGCATTTGGTCTCTGGTAGAATATAGCACATAACATCCCCCCCCGACACACTGGATGAGAGGGTATCAGCATGGGAATGTTTGTGCATGTTGTAAATATGAAATATGAAAATTAAAGATTACGAAACTCACATTGGTATAAGCAGGATATCCCCGACTCTGTAAAGAGCCACAACCGGAGGGATGAAATATTTGGGTTGAAAAACCTCAGACGGGGAAGCATCATGAAGTGCTCACCTCTAGGTATTACTTTATTACCTCCAGCGAGGAGGTTATGTTCTCACCATTTGTGCTTTTGTTTATTGGTTTGTTAGTAAGCAAGAGTTCACAAAAACAACTCGACAGATGTGCTTTAAGGATGTGGTTTGAATCAGGGAGGGATCCTTTAAAATGCTGCAGATCCTGATCAGGGGAGAGATTCATGAGGTCTGTTATCACTTTCTTAAACATTGTGAAATAAGGTGTTTACTTAGACTTTGCCAGCTAGTAATTCACGGAACATGGAACATCTTGGGAACTATTATCTACTAGTGGTGCAGCTTGATTGAATTTAAGGGGACTGGTGATTGGGCCTTGGCGGGGGTGTGCACTCCAGCGAGGGCCAGTCTAGTTTTGTTTTTCTAACGTCTTCACTGTCTCCCACCATGCAGGACTTACGTGGCCGGAATCAAGCGTCCCTTCTCGGTGAGGTTCGACCCCTTCACCAGCAGCATCGAGGTCCTGGACGACCCGCTGAAGATCCAGGGAGGCCTGGAGGGAGTGAAGGACGAGCTGAAGATGCTGACAGACGCCCTCAGTGTCTTGTCATGATGACGCCCCACCGTGCGACCATCCCACCGCTGTTTGCTTCCTCTCCGCTGTGCGATGTGTAAACGAGACCACTGTGTCCATCTCTCTCTCTCTCTCTCTCTGTGCTGTACCTCCAGTCTCATGCTGTCTCTGATGGGTTGTTGCTTGTTGTGAGAAACCGTTCGGCCGACAAGGTTGCGACCGTTAGAAACCTCAACGCGGCGAAGGTGAAGTTTCCAAAGATGTGTGGCGCCTCGCTGGGTGTGGATCTTGTGAAATGACGCGGCTTTACCCACTTGGCCAGTCCTGCTTTTAAAGCAAGTTTATGTTGTTTAAGAAATATGTCAAAATTTGAACCAAATTCATAGGGAACTGTTATCATAAATGTTTCAAAATAAAACTAAATGGATATGGTATCATTATTTTCGAAATATAATCCTATAATAAAGTGTATTTTGACATCTTGTTTGTTTTGTTTAGAAAAAAATATGTCTGCTGTAATACAGGCTTTATTTTCCATATGTGAATCCAGTATCAATATTTGCAGATTTATTTGGTTTTATGTTGTCTGTGCAAATACGTTTAAAAAAATGAATAATGAAATATGCTTCCCATGTTATAAATTGTTGACTAATGCTTCAGTAAAAAAAAGCCAAATAATAAAGAAATGCAAATCAAAATGATCCTTTTGTCGTCATGTTTACAAGGTTTAGTTACATAACTACAGTAATTATTATACTACGTATCGTTTTGTGATAATCTTTTTCTCTCAGGTCTAAACATGAATCACATAAGACTCATAATTTTAATTAGATCTGTCAGATTTAAAGATTAGACATTAATCTGCTGTGATCAAAATTTTATTTTCAACACACGGATTATTTAAGTATTAACTCCGCATTTGCAGATTAGTTTGGTTTGAAGCTGTTTTTGTTTTGCAGTGTTTTATAAATATTCCACCCATGATATGAAAAGTTAATTTAAGCTTCAATAAAAAAGTCTGTAGATTATTAAATGCCTACAAATTAAAATCAGCATCAAAGTTTCAGTTCCAAAATATTTTCAAAACATATATAACACTATCAAATTCTTTTAGTTTGTAGTTTCCTCTCATGTCTGACCAGAGAAGCAGAAATCACCCAGTCATCCTAATCATGATTTAATGATGCTCCACTACACAGCAGTTCACACGTGTCTGCCACTAGAGGGAGCACTGCTGCACTTTGTGTTCTCCTGATGTTCAAATCACAGCGGATTCTTATTGAGCTTATTAGAGGACTTAACCTTCTTAATTCTCTCCTCCTGCCTTGAATCACAGTGGGATGTTTTGCAATGAGACTGGATGCTGAAAACAAGCTTATAGTGACAAATCGAGGGGGATAAAGCTTAAAAATACAGACATTTAGATAAAATACAGTAAAGTTTTTATTATAAAAACGAATTAGTGTGTCATGTATCTTCAACATGCACATGGCACTCTATTGATTGAACTAAAATTCTTCAAATTAACAAGAAGATACCATGTTTGATTTGCAGATGAAAGATGAAAACTGGGGAGCTTACCCGGACAGATCCCCGGCTGCTCTCAGCCAGGACACTGGGAATCAGATCCTGGACCAGCAGTTCAACTCCAAACCAGTAGTGACCCTTCCTCCTCCCAGCAACCTGCAGGGAGCCGAGGCAAACAAGTGGAGGTGCGGCACCACTAGGTGTCAGTGTGAGTCTGAAGACGTGCTCGGCTCCTCACCTTCTGCACGAACACTCACTTATATAAAAGGAGCAGCTTTATAACGAAACAAAAAGTGAATGTGCTTATATGTCAAATATTTTCTATAGCTCTATGTATGCAGAAACTGGCTAATACAGCTGTGCATGCAACATCTGGTTGGTGCTTTGTTGAGAGAAACATCTGCAATAATTGAGTAATGCATGGTTTATTGGGGGGGTGCATCCATCCTGACCTGCACCAGCGGTGACTTCACTCCATGCACATCAGTCACTGCTGCATCATCATCTCTCCTCCTCCTCCTCCCCTCAGGTAGGACCACAGCCTCACTAATCAACCTCCACCCTCCCTCCTCCTCCTTCTCCTCCTCCTCCTCCTCCTCCTCCTCCTCCTCCTCCTCCTCCTCCTCCTCCTCCTCCTCCTCCTCCTCCTCCTCCTCCTCCTCCCTCTGCTCTGTCACTCACTGTTTGACCCCGGTGACTTCATCTGCACCTGAGTCAGAGGGAGAAAAGCCGCAGACCTCGGGCCACGCACGCCGCTGCCGCCTCCTCCTCATCTCCTCCTCCTCCTCTCCTCCTCCTCCTCTCCTCCTCCTCCTCTCCTCCTCCTCCTCTGAAGTGTTCATCTTAATTACACCAGGGCGGAGACATTGAACATTTTTGTCTTTTTTGAGGAGTCTGAGGAATTGCGTCTATTCTCGCTCCCCAGTCCGCGCACTGTGTGTAAACACTGTGATTGCAGGTTTTGCTCCGCGCGTAAACGTGGAAACTACCTATGGACCCGGTCTGCGCGGTGGCGACTCTCTCTCTCTCTCTCTCCCTCTCTCTCCCCCTCTCTCTCCTTTTCTCTTTCTTTTGGGCTTTTTCTCCGTTTAAGCACTTTTCCATAAAAAACGTCTGTGGACCTTTTTCTTTTCCTTTTTTTTTTTTTTTTTTTTTTTTTTTTTTTTACCAGCCGTGAGGAGGAGGAGCGAGGGGGTGGGGTGTGGGTGCAAAGGGGCGTGTTTTGGTATATAACACTTCTCACTGAGAAGTTTTGCCTGTCGCCTTGTCTTTGGGACAGCCTGTCACACATCATCCCTATAGCCTCACCAACTGGGAAACTAACTCACCTGCAATCCCTGCAACCAAATACCCCCCCACCACCACCACCACCACCACCACCACAACGCTGTCTTCCTCTTTTTCCTTATTTTTTTTACCAATTTTTATTTTGACTACTGCTCATCTGACATGGAGACCCAGCAAAGACACGGACAGCACTCACTTTGCCACACCTGCCGGAGAGCGGAGAGCAGCCGACTGAAGGTAACCACAGGGGGGGGTGGGTGGGTGGGGGGGTGGACCTGTGCATGTCTTCTTCTATCAGACCTCTGAGGCTCTGAGCTGGAGCTTCATGCATTGCTCGCTTTTTCTTTAATTTTTTTGTGTCTTTTTCTTTTGTGCACTGTGAGTGAGCAATGTGGGATATTCATTTGCATGCAAAGGGGGAGAAACTTCAAGCCCCTTCTGGGGGGGGGGAGAGCTTTGCAGCAGGTTCTGTGATAAGGAGGATGAAGGAGAAAAGAGGAGTTGAAGGGTGTTTTTTTTATTCCTCCTTGTGTCTCTGCTCTTGGTCTGGATGTTGCGATGGGGTTGGGGGGGGGGGACTCGCAGCAAACAGCTGGTCCTCTCGCCGGCGATAGGGGGCGGTGCAAGCAGGTCTGCAGGGTCAGTGAGCTCGCTACAGGGTGAGGAGCAAGGGGGGTGGTGGGGGGGGAGAATATATGCTGAGTCTGGCTTTTTCAGATAGTTAACTATCGAGCAGCCGGTCTTGCAACTTCTGCTGGGAGAGGGGGGGGTGAGTTGTGTAATAGAGTGCAGCGCAGAGAGATACGCGTCTCCTTCAGTTCAGTTCTTTCCTGCAGAATAAGCACTTCTCTCCCAGGAGCCACATGGTGACAGGAGATAAACTGTGGAGGAGGTGGAGGTGAAAACTGCACATTTGGCACCTTGGGGTTCTGTTCCGAGCGGTGAGGAGCTTTTCTACCCGAGTTAGTGGATCAATGCACGAACCAGACACTTTAAAAAAAAACCTGGAAGTCCAAAAGAGAGAGAGAGAGTGGCTCCTCTCACAGCTGTATCACTCCCAACATCTGGCTGTCATCTGAGAATGTTCCTCACAGGCTTCTTTCATGTGCACTCGGCCCTGGCTGCGTTTGTTTGAGGCCGTGATGTGTTGTGTCTTCTTCTCACGCTGCAAATGTTTGATGTTGATCTCAATATGTCCCTTGTGTGTCCCTGTGCAGGTCCAGAAGATGTCCTCGTCCGGTCGCGTCCTGCTGCTGGCCCTGGCCCTGGCTCTCTGCGCGGTGGACATGTCCTCGGCGGAGACGCTGTGTGGAGGAGAGCTGGTGGATGCGCTGCAGTTCGTCTGTGAAGACCGAGGCTTCTATTTCAGTAGGTTTTTCAAAAAAGCATTACACCATTTCCCCTTTTTTTTTTTGCACGAATGTTCTTTTGTTTTTTGTGTGTCCTCCTCTCTCTCTCTCTCTCTCTCTCTCTGGAGTCTTTCTGTTGTTCGTTAGCGCACATCTGTTTGGATAGCTGAGACTATCTCGCTCTTGTCTGTGGCTGTGTGGTATGCGTGTATGGTGTTGTTCTTTCTCTCTCTCTCTCTCTCTCTCTCTCTCTCTCTCCCTCACACACACACACACACACACACACTGAGTGGGAGACAGAGAGGGAGATTATAGCCAGCTGTGAGAGTCTCCCAGACCTCGTCCAGGCCGCTCCTCTGCTGAGCGTGCACCTCTCATTGCATATGAAAGGCCGGCGAGCTGTGTGAAGGCACACACGACCCAGCGCGACACAATGGGCCGCTTGTTTACCAGTAAAGTAATAGCACCCCAAGAGGCATACCAGTCACCTCAGCACCAGTGTTCCCAGGCCAGGCGACCACACTGATGAGTAGCAGAGAGGGGGGAGGAGGAGGAGGAGGGGAGAGGGAGAGAGACAGAGAGAGAGAAGGGCAGGGGAGGAGGAGGGGGGGGTTTTTGATGTCAGGTTAAGAGGAAAGATCATTAACATCAATTCTGATCATTGCTTCCATTGTGGCAATGATGGGAATAGCTGTAAAGCATTGTGTGAACGCATTGTGGTGGCCGGCTAATCCTCCCCGGTGGATAATCTGCTGTTTGCACAGAGTCCAGAGTTTGCCACAAACACAACTTCACCTCTGGTGTCGTCTCTGCAGCAGAAGAGACACTTCCCCCCCCCTCCCACCCTTTCCTCTTTTTTCCTCAAAATGATATTAGCCCACGTCCCACCCTCGGCTGTCTCGCCTTTGTGAGACAGGCGGGCTTCTTTGTGAGCGCCGCTCGCCACAGAAGCTTCTCTCCCAATCAGAAAGATCATTATCCAATTTGGGCCGATGTAGATGTGCCTCCCCCTTCCTCCTCCTCCTCGCTTTGCCTTCTCCTCCCCCTGGGTCACCCTCTCTTTTCTCTCTCATGTTCCTCTTCCTTCAATCAAATCTAGCCTACCCCTCTCATGAGAATACTCCGACATTGTGTGTGGGGAGCAGGACTTCAAACAAGGCCTGTATTGATTGCGGAGAGTGTTCCCCTGTGCTACATGCTAACCATCCGGCCCTCACCTTCGTTCTCTACCTTTTACTCTCATGCCTCTTCTCTCCCCCCTTTTGTTTTGTATTCTTCCCCTCTGTTTTCACCCTCTCTCTATGCTGATCCCTGTTTTCTCTCCCTCCTCATCCTCTTTATCTCTGCTGACTTGATAAAGGACAAGGTCACAGAAGAGTTTCCATTTTACGTATTTGCTCACCCAAAGGTCTGTCTGAGAGCTTAGCGGGCTCTGTCACACTCTCTCAGTGTCCACAGCTCAGGGTGTTTACTTGTGTATTCACTCATTAAAGGACTTCCAGATAGCCTTAATCAGATTATCCTCTACAAACAAAAAGATTTGTTGCTGTTGGTCATAGATTTCCTTTTATCCTCTTTGCCCCGTGGACTGCTATGTTTGTTGAAGTAATCCTGCGAAAACAACCTAGATTCATTACTGATGCCAGTGTTGTGTGCTCAGGCCTTAACCTCACCCTGCTCACCGCCTGTCTCTCTCTATCTGTGTTTCTCCTCAGGTAGGCCAACCAGCAGGGGCGGCAACCGGCGCCCCCAGAACCGTGGGATCGTAGAGGAATGTTGTTTCCGTAGCTGTGACCTCAAACTGCTGGAGCAGTACTGTGCCAAACCCGCCAAGTCCGAAAGGGACGTGTCGGCCTCCTCTCTACAGGTCATTCCCGTGATGCCCGCACTAAAACAGGTACATCTCAACAACAACAGCAACACACCAGTATGGGAACTCATGCTAATCCTGGTCCATATCTGTCCTCCCATCTCCTGTGCCTCTATTCACCTCTGAGCCTTGCCCCCATGTCCCTGACACCGAGTACAGACTGAAACCCATGCAAAGACAGGTTTATCATGTTAAATGGTCACTGGTAAGCAGTTACCTTCCATGCAAAGTGCTGATCATCGTGGAAAACAGTCCGAGAGACAGTCACAGCACATTAGAGACAGGAAAAGGCAGAGTCATTCTCAGAGACCGGAGTGCGTGCGTGCGTGTGATCGTGCATGTGTGAGAGAAAGAAAAAAAACCTGTTAGATGGTGAAGACTGTTGGTCCGGAACATAACAGTGTGTTCTGTGAGTGTGTGATTATTAGTCACGGAACAGCAAGCTCCCGAAAAACTGGCATGCGTTTTGATCCTCGCGCTCAAAAACACCTGAGCTGGCCAGCAGAGGTGTTCTGAAATATGTCACAAACATGAAGAAGGCGATCGTCAAAGCGTTTCAGGGCCTTTCACAAGACTGAGCCGAGGCCGGTCACAAGACTGAGCTGTGGCTGCTGTCCAGACCTCTTAAAAAAGTCCCTTCAGCCTTTCTCTCGGGCCAGAAGAGAAGGACGTTTGTAGTGTTTCGGCTTCGACTTCTCAGAAAATCAGTGTCCGTGGCGTGAGATTGCTTGTGATGTAAATGAAAAAGAAAAACTGGATGAATATGACAAACGGAGAAGGAGAGCAATGGACCTTCTGTCTGAAATTGCGATAAAGAGGCTGCAAGAGAATTAGTTGGGACATGTCCCTAGTTTGTCTGGGCAGGGAGAGTTGATGGGTACAGGCTGCTCCAAGGGCCAGCTGTGTTTAGCCTATTGAGCAGGCCTGAAGTGAATGAAGGGGGATAAACACTCTTCAAGTGGCAGGACCAAAACAAGCCATTCACATGGAGCACTTGCTACTCGCGCATAAATTCTAGCTGCGCTGCCGCCACTCCCACTGTGTCTCCGTCTGCGGTGGCCAGCACAACACCTCGTGTTGTTCAGACACTTTCCTGTGCTCCAATAGAGGTTTTGAGATGACAATGTGTCGTTTGGTTGGGTCTGCTGGAGGTTAGTCAGTTCAGCGGGTCGTAGGGTGAATGACGACGTGCCCCTCATATGTATATGAGGCGAGTGACCGCCCTTCCTTTTGACAGTATGTTAAAGAGGCTGAGCTAAGCACTTGTTGACAGCTTCTCTCAGTCAAGGAAACCAAAACAAGGGCAAGTCAGAGGCGAGGCGAGTCTGTTATGACGCTCGGCGCTATAAGAATGACATTTGATTTCCATTCGAGCGGCCCAACAATGACTGAATCTTTTCAGAAAGTAAACAAAGCTTTCCTCCATTGTAATAACTTCTCGCACCGCATCTTATCAACCCTAATGAACTGACATCCTCTTTTTCCCCTTTTTCCTCTATTTTCGCCCGGCACGCCACAATAGGAAGTCCCGAGGAAGCAGCATGTGACCGTCAAGTATTCCAAATACGAGGTGTGGCAGAGGAAGGCGGCCCAGCGGCTCCGGAGGGGCGTCCCCGCCATCCTGAGGGCCAAAAAGTTTCGGAGGCAGGCGGACAAGATCAAAGCACAGGAGCAGGCAATCTTC